>NC_090447.1:994350697-994975697 GCF_031143425.1 Pleurodeles waltl | reverse complement strand
CCTGGAATGGATCGTCTCCTTCCTCTCCGGAAGGACTCAGAGAGTCCGCCTGCCCCCCTTCAGATCCACAGCCACGGAGATCATCTGCGGCGTACCCCAAGGATCCTCCCTCAGCCCCACTCTCTTCAACGTCTACATGACCCCCCTGGCGAACATCGCACGCAAACACGGACTCGACCTCATATCCTACGCCGACGACACCCAGCTCATCTTATCCCTCACAAACAACCCCACCTCAGCTAGGACCAGACTACATGAAGGAATGAAGGAAGTAGCGAACTGGATGACAGACAGCCGGCTGAAACTGAACACAGATAAGACGGAGGTCCTCATCCTCGGCCCTACTCCCGCCGCATGGGACGACTCCTGGTGGCCCCCCGCCCTAGGCAGCACTCCCCAACCCACCGACCACGCACGCAACCTCGGCTTCATCCTGGACTCATCCCTCTCCATGACCAGACAGGTCAACTCGGTGACCTCGGCATGCTTCAACACCCTCCGCATGCTCCGCAATATCTTCCGCTGGATCCCCACCGACACCAGGAAGACCGTCACCCACGCCCTCGTCACCAGCCGCCTGGACTACGGGAACACCCTATACGCCGGCATCACCACCAAGCTGCAGAGGAAACTACAACGGATCCAGAACGCTGCCGCACGACTCATCCTGGACATACCCCGCCACCACCACATTTCCGGACACCTGAAGAGACTTCATTGGCTCCCAGTCAACAAGCGGATCACCTTCCGACTCCTCACCCACGCACACAAAGCCCTCCACGACCTCGGACCCAAAATCATCAACAACCGCGTCTCCTTCTACACCCCTCCGCGCACTCTACGCTCGACCGGACAGGCCCTGGCAGCCGTACCCCGCATCCGCAAAGCCACCGCCGGAGGAAGATCCTTCTCTTTCCTAGCAGCGAAAACCTGGAACTCTCTGCCCAGCCACCTTCGCGCCATACCTGACCACCTCTCCTTCAGAAGGCAGCTCAAGACCTGGCTCTTCGAGCACTGACCCCCCCCCTCCAGCGCCTTGAGACCCTTTATGGGTGAGTAGCGCGCTTTATAAATGCGATTGATTGATTGATTGTAGTTCATGCATTTTTGGAGAAGTTCCCGCATTTGAACCATATGCACATTCAATCTCATAAAACTAAGGGTCAGATTTACAAGGCCGCAGTGCCTCCTTGCACGACATTAGGGTATTTTCTTTACGCTAATGTGGCTCAACAAGGCAAAAATCGCCACACCATATTTATGTAGTGGTGCAATGCATGCATTGCGCCACTTTGCGACCCCTTGCGCCACATTATGCATGCGCCAGCCATAATGTATGCGAGGGGGACGTTCCGGCGTTAGGAGGCCCACAAAAATGGGGCAAATAAATCTCCAAGATTTAATTGCTCCATTTGTGGCATCATTTTTAATGCCTGCTCAAAGTAGTTGTTAAAAGGACACACCCATTGAAATCTATGGGCTTCCTTGCACTTTGCTCCACTAGCCTCAAAATTTTGGATAAAATGTATGAAAACATTTGACACTAATAACTTAATGTGCGCCATGGTGTCGTTAGGTGGAGCAAGATATCTGGCGCCTCAGTACTGACGTGCCAGATTCTTGTGTATCTAGGCCTAAGGGGCTTATTTACAAGCCCCTTGCTTTGCCAGCGCGCCATTTTTTATTTGGGAAAAAGTGACGCAGCTGTGGCACAAGGATCTTGTAAATAACCCCCAAATTTTGACTTTGAACACAAGCAAGTACACACAATTGTGGACAGTGCTTTTGTAATTCGGTCAGTGTATTAACGCAGCACTGTTAAACATGTTCTTGACCACCACTTTTAAGGCACAGTCCAATTCGAATTGAGCATCTTCTTCTTCAAAAAGTAATACTTTTAATATTTCCAGTTGCACAAATAGGGTCTTGTTATCTATTACTTCTTGTCCTTGAACACTTGACTTGTTTAATGGCTCACTACACCCACTTACTCAGAGGTTTTGTGAGGCACATTCCCACAGCAAAAAACGTCATCACTTGTTGGTAAAAAAATTCAGTTTCTCGGCACAGTAACGGAAAACGGAAGTTTTGCTGTACGTTTTCATTTCGCAATACTTTGAGAAGATCCAGGGGCACATAAACCCAGATAGCATGCAATACAAGAATACAATTATTAAAAAAACTTTGTGTGGTCCTTCACAGTACACTTTTTCTTTGTAATACTTTTTTGTTTTATGGTTTTTAATCTTAGATTGCGGCGGAGTATGCATGCCCTTTGCTGTGTGCTCAGTCAATTCATGGAATAAAAACAGTTGCTAATTGTGCTTTCACATCCTGTCTTAGTCATCAATAGTTGTTATGCTTGAAAATAATGCACTTTCTGCTTGCATGAATTACATTTGTTTTGACTCATTTGTTTACTTTCTGAAATATTATTCGGTTGCAATTCTGTTAAATGTCACAATACCACGGATGACTTTTAATAATTTTGATGACTAATATTAAGGTAATGCCCGTTCCATGAGTGACGCTGGGACTCGGACCTATTTTGTTTATAGCAGTTGTCCTCACCATGGTTATTTGTTTTAATTTTATCAAATTAATTTAGCAGTTTTAAATTCCTGTACAGAAAAGGCATAATTTCTCCAAGGTTAAAAGTCAATAGGAGAATTTTCAACGTATTTCTTACCTATTCCCACCACACCATCACCTTTGCATACATGATTCAAAGATGCTTCCTTTGAAACTAATGGGCATGTTGTTTACGCGGTGCAGGTTCTGAGGTCGAACAGAAGTATTTGTCTTGTCTTTTTGAAGACTAAATTGCAATGATTTCGGTGACAGGTTGTAGACGCGCTTTAAGATATAATTTGAAAGCTTTCTTGCCTAAAGTGAGCCAAATGCGCCGCAATCTGTGGTTTAAGGGCCACATGCCCAACCTGATATTTTAGTTTTAGTTTTAAGTCCGACTGCAGACAGCTTTAACCGTTTAAAAGACCTCATGTCATTACTACACTCTACCAATCTAGAGAGTGCAAAATAGAACCTACCGAGATGTACAGAAAGGGACACGCGATGAGCCTTTTTAGTTATTGGCCTTTTTGTACGAGCTTACTTCTGCCATTGGTATGCTGGCCGATCTGTCATGTTTTGGGACCTACTCACAGAATTTCGTGGAAGTTTGCATTGTCTTGGTGACTCCTCAAAAAGTAGCCTTTTACATCGAGCATGACAAGGTCATACTGCTGCCTATTCAAACAGTACTTTTTTCTTTCAACAGAGCCATGAAACAGGAAAGTGAAAGTAGCAGTATATGTGCGTCATCTTACTGTGCATTTATTGATAACACTGTTCCAGATTTCAAAGTTCTGTATACCGATGTTATTGCTACCCAATTGATCGATCTATGGCAGAGTCATAGACAGGATTCAAACTCAAACCTGCAATCCCATAGCCCTGTCCCAGTAACAAGCATTAACTAGCTACGCCATTGTACTAGCTTGTCAATTGTGCTTATCTTAATAAGTAAGGCAAGTACAGACAATCCATTCAGAGCAGAGCTTCTCTTACCAGACCATCTCTGACCTCCCACGAGGATACTCAATTTATTAATACACGTACATAATTTGGTGTAATTTGCATGATATAATTCGGTGTACTTTGCATTGGTTGTACTGGGGTCAGGAACTGCACATCTCAATTCGAGAAAGAGAACAGCGACAGCTTATTAACATTATAAAAGTTCCAAACTACCTGTGTAATGTAATAAACGTCCACAATTATCAGGTTACTTGCGAGGAGCTTCTCTGCCTGTCCGTGCTCCTTTGCTTTCTGTTGCAGCAGCAGAGTTGGGAGATCTACCGGGAGCATGCCTGGGTACCTTATCATGTACATATGTAATACTTGGCGAGGGATTCAAAGTTGAAGGTATAGATAGCCATTTTCTCAGTATAGTTGAGCATGTACTTCAGTCACAGCATCTTTGATGTCATCCGTGTTCAGCAAGAGAGTCTATCTTAAAGTGTTCAGGAAACCCAGCAGTGTTTACTCCGTGACTAAAATATCTACTTTGAAGTATTAGAATTTGGATATTATACAGCTTTGTCATTGTGATGTGTCCCCTTTTGTGGGCAAACTGGAAGACCACTGTTCTGCACATGTGCTGGCATTGTTGCGATTTGGAAATCATTGCCCTCATGACGACCCTGGTGGGCCAAAGACTGCCAGGGCAGCTGTGACAGTGTCACCTCCGACGGGCCGGCAGTGAATACCACCAAATTAGGAGTTTGGCAGTTTGGCCAAAGCCAAATTGCCGAGCCTCCACCCATCTCACCACATTACTGTGTTCCGCCAGGCTGGAGGGGAGCCAGAAAAAGATGGCGGTCTTGCACCCTGATGTCAGGAATAAGCATTCCTGTTGCCAGGATACACTCACACACACGTCCACATACCCGCACACATGCACTCACACACTTCTGCACACTTCTGCACACAAACACACCTGACTCACCCACGCAAACACAACATACACACCCATTCACACTGACAAACACACACAAACGCTGCACTCATTCATGCATTCACTCCTCCCCTCCCCCTCCCCATGTGCATATCTACATTCACTCCCCCACCCCATGCGCATACATACATTCACTCCCCCTCCACCCAGGTGCGTACATACATTTACTCCCCCCTCCCTATGCGCATACATACATTCACTCCCCCTCCCCCATGCATAGACATACATTCACTCCCCCTCCCTCATGAGCATGTATGCATTCACTCCACCCTCCCCCAGCTCATACCTACACACACCCCCTGCACCGCATACATGCACTCACCTGCTCTCCCCCATCCACTCACCCCCTCCCCGTCCACACACAATCACTCACACACACTGACACGCACCCACAAACACTCCCCCCTCATTCGCGCCATTCACACACGCACTCACACACACAGACCCCCCAAACTGTTGGACGATCCACTTACCTCGTACGTCAAGGAGGTCATCCGGGAGGGGACGGGTCCTGGAGCTTCCACTGCCAGCAGCATCGCGCCATCTGGACACGGCCACACCGTATTACAGGTTCTAATACGGTGTGCAGCCTCTTTTTGGCATGGGCGTATCAGTGGCGGTACTACATCTGCACTGCCGACCGCCAGCATGACTGCTCTCGGAATTCCACCCGATTTCAGGTTGAAGTCAGAGATCAGTCGTATTAGGACGGTCTTAAGGCTGCCAGCACTGGCGGTATTTCGGCGCACGCGGCTTTGGAGGTCTTTGGAAAAGACCGCTGAAGTCGTCATGAGGGACCATGTGTGTTATGCCTTGATGAAGCTCTGTTTTGGGCAAAACACATTGGCTGCATTCCTCTTTGTTAAGAAGAATACTCATTCTACTTAATGTCCCATTTCATTGGAGTTTGTGAAATTGTATTTCATTGCATATCTTTATGTTGCCTCTCTATCGTAAACAATATTGCTCACAATATTTTAAGCAATATTAAACAGTATTGCAACACTGACTAACAACCACCCACCTTCCTAATAGCATTAAAAACCTTTTTTGGACTATGGGACTTTCAAAAATTGGATTTTATGGGCACATTCAAACAACGTTGTTTCAATGCCTCCACAGAAGAATTAAAGGTAAACAAAGACCACACACAAATAAGACACTTTAGGAGCAACACAAATGCAAAAGGAGATAGATACTCTGCAACCCAAAACGATAAAGGTTAGTTCACTAACTGAGAAATTAGTTTAACAACAATCTTTACTTATATGATAATTTCTAACAGAGGTTTTCAAATAAATAATTTTAAGGGCAGATTCAAACAACAGATTTTAACGGTGCATTTGAACAAGGCTCTTTCACTGCTTCCCGATATAACAGGCAGTTTTATGACTAAATAAAGTGGAACTTTCAAAGAGTGTCTACGGAGAACAGCCAGGCGAGCTATTGCAGTGGTATAGCCTTTAGCTAAAATTAATGTTCTAAAAACAAGTGTCGTCATCACTTTGTAAACACTGGTACATTTTGAACAGTGGTTTGGTGTGTTTATTTTAGGGTGTGCATTGGAAACTAGAAGTGATCCATACCCTGATCTGGTGATATTTGAAATCGTTTCCCAGCCCAAGGAAGTTCTACGCCTCCAGTTTCCTCATCGAGTGCCATACGTGTCATTTGTTCCAAACTCTAAGGGCCAAATGTAGCAAGCATTTTGCATGGTGCAAACTGCGAAAATCACAGTTTGCGCCAGGCAAAATGCTCAACGCGATGCACATTCACATATTGCGAGTCGGTACCGACTCGCAAAATGTGAATGCGACTCGCAAATAGGAAGGGGTGAGTCTTTTGGAGATACTTTAATATCTTTTTTTACTGGAAAAAACATTTATGTTTGAACCAGATATTTTCTACAATAAATATAACTTGTTTCATGTGATGTTTGCTGCCTCGATTGAGGCACTCTTCATAACAGATGTCTGTTATCAACCTCTAAAACATAGAAGTTTGAGCTGGATTCTTGACTGTAACTTACAGGTTACAGGCAAACAACTGTAATGGATCCCTAAACTCAGTGCATTTCCCAGCTTACACCATTACCATCTACCACAACCAGGTAGGTCTGCCCTTAATATGCTAGGACAGCTTTAGGACCTTGGCTTATGTATAAAACCTGTTCTCTTAAATACTTTCACTGGTTTTAAGTTGCCGCTCTGTCGACTGGATACCACCAAGCAGCCAGGAACGCTGTCTGTAAGCATTATATGCCAGCGCAACACCGCGCTGATGTCACCAGGTAGAGGCACCTGTCACTAAATTTCAATTAGCTGTAAAGGAGCCAAAAGCCATGTATATGAGTAAATGTGTGATTCAAGAACCTTAAATGAGGCAATGTTGGTGGAGAGATTTCCCTTACTGAGAATTGAGGATCTATTGTCTGCAATGGGACAAGCAAAATGATTCACCAAGCTGGACCTTTTGACACCCTATCCTTAAATTGTTTTATCATCAAGGTGTGGACATTATGTTGCACTTATCACTCCTGGATTTGGATTGGTCCCAGAGGTGTAAATATTCCCAATGATCATTTTAAACATGCTCAAAGATGTCGCCTTCAACAACAAAATACTAATTTTTAGGAACAGTTTCTAATAACATGATGAAAGAAAAGTAAAAGTCCTACAAGTACCTAAGGAGCGGGTTTTACAAATTTGTTTTTAGAAACACTAAGGAGGAGTATCGGTTCTTATGATTAGCAGTGTAAGTCCCAAACCTAGGAGCATATTTATGAAAAGTGGTGCTGCACCTAGTGCTGCACCAGCGCTACTTTTCTTGCGCCCCTTAGCGACCCCCTAGCACAACCATGTGTACACCGTATTCACACTATGGTGCATCATGGCGCTAGTTAGGGGGACTAGCGTCAATATTTTTTACACTAGTCTAGCGCTTTCCAGGGCCAGCGTCAAAATTGTTTTACACTAATCCTGCAAAGCACCCAGAGACTCATTTAATACAATAGGAGCCTCTTTTTAACTCCTGCAAACAGCAGGTGTTAAAAATGCCGCTAAAAATGGCTCAAAGGAATCTCATAGATTCCTTTGAGCCATTTTTATGGCCCCTTTAGAACTGGAACGCCCCTTTGCAAAGATTTTGCCTGGCGCAGGCATAATGTGGGGATAGGTTGTAAATACAACGCGGGGGAAATGCCACGTTAGCGTTGCCTTAGTCTAAAAAAAATGACGCTATGGTGGCACTAACGAGGCACTCAGGGGCTCTTGAATATGGCCCCTAGTTTGGTTGATGATATTGTGAATGCAACTCCAGCCTGCTGATAAGGATCAATTCTGTTTATTTCATAGCATGTGTGAGTTTTTTTCTGAGTACATGAAAGGCTTTGCCAAGTAGACTGCAGATTTAAGACATTAATAAAAAATGTCCTATTTGTGTGGGATGAGAGTTTTGGTAAAGCTTTGAAAAAGTTACAGTAATTGATCTCTGAGGCTCCTGCATAGCAGTCTTTTAGTGAGGGGCGTGCCTGTTGCATTACTGTTGATGCTAGGGCATTCGTCTTAGGGACTGGTCTCAGTCAGGTGGAGTGAAGCATGGCATTTTGTGGGGGATCTGAATGTAGGGCATTCAGGTAAGTAGAACACAGGTTGTTAGACCTGACAGCCTTAGGGTGTTTTTTTGCCTACCTCCTTCACTCTTCTGACCTCGTTGTGGCTGGAATTTAGGACTCGGTGCACTTTACCACTGCTAACCAGTGCCAAAGGGCTGGTGCTCTGTTCCCTAAATCATGGTAACATTGGCTTAACCCAGTTGGCATATTTAACTTACTTATAAGTCCCTAGTAAAGCACACTACATGTGTCCAGGGCATGTGAATTAAATGCTACTTGTGTGCCTTCAGCACTGATTGTGCCACACTCTTAAGTAGCACTCTAACCATGTCTCAGGCCTGCCATTACAGCCCTTGTGTGTGCATTTTTAACTGTCATGTTCACCTGGTAAAATAACCCTCATGCCAAGCCCAAGCCTTCCCCTTTTACACATATAAGTCACACCTCTCTAATATCAGACGGGCTAAGAAAAGAACCAGTAACATTCCTAGAGTCCCTTCTAACTAACACTACACGTGGGCAGCAATCCAGATTGACTTGTGTGACAACTTTTACCCCATTGAGTAATCAGATCAAGAAAATTGTGCAGAGACATTGGCTGATTCTCAATAGTGCTGGGGAATCACTAGAATGTCCTTTATTCTCCTTTAAGAGAACACAAAATATTAGAGATCTAGTGGTCCACACTAGACCAGCATCACAGAAACAGTCCAACCCCACCAGTATTAGACATTGGTTGGGAGTCATAGGGCATCACCACTGTGGCGGGTGTAATGTTTGCCCTTTTGCTATGAGCACGGAAGAATTGGACCTGGGGGAACCCAGGAAATGGCAATTAAGATCACACACTAACTGCCGAACACAAAATTGCATATATATGATTCTCTGCCCATGTGATTTGAGATACATAGGTATGACTACTAGAATGGTGAAGATACGTATTAACGAACACCGGAGCACAATTAGATGTAAAAGAACCGCTATGAAATTGACTAACCATTACATTGAAAAACACCATACCCCTGAAGATCTTAGATGGGTCATTTTGGAAACTATCAAGGACAATAGAGACTGCGCCAACAGGTTATTTGAGAAGGAACAACGTTGGGTGTTCAGATTAAAAACTCATCTCGGGCTTAACAATGAGATTCCCTGGACGAGCTTTATCCATAGATAAATATACCAATATTTTTTGGTGTATGGATTGGTTCTCTTCTATCCCCAAAAACCTGGCCTTAAGTAGGCACAGTAGAATTGTTCGTTAAATGCTCTGACATGGCTATATGTACATAACAATTTTTTTTTCATTGTGACTTTTATTTTGAAACCTGATTCAATCTCCTAATAGGACCCCTCCCTTTTTTCTGATTTAAGGTCTTGCTGTGAGAGTCCTTCTTCACTTTCAGTAAATTTCGATTTTGGGAACATTCCCTGTTTTATACAACTTTAACTGTTGCATTGTCCTTTGTTTGTGTCTATTAACACACTCTTGTTATAGTCCTTTGTCTCTTCTTCTGGCTCTCCCAGGCTCCTGTTGTCTTTATAAGGCTCCTCCCCCAGCTAATCTCCAATATTCCGGGAGCACAGAAGGAATGTAGGTGGTGCCGACAGATGTGGGATTTCCATATAGTGAGTACTTTCACACCCGCTTGTTGTATTTCGCTGTGGACGGTAGCCCCTTTGTTGGATCTTTGTGATCCATATCGTCACCGCACATCGGACTCAGCTGATGCCTGAATGCGTGAGTCGTTACGCACTCTTTAAATGAATGCGCTCAGTAGTGCCGATAAATTTTGACGAGCACTGCATTATGCTGTTGCTTAAACTTACGAGCTACATGACCCGTGTTTTCCAGCCTCATCACCGTTTTTGGTATGTTATTTGCCTTTGCAGTGATAGCCGGCTCTGAACATTGCTTGTTCCGTTTCTTCACTCTAGTTAGATGCTTTAGTATTTGAATTTATGATTTAGGAACATGTTGAAACCTAGCGGCATGTTTTTCCTTTTCATTTTTCTTATCCTTTTACTGACATTGAGCTTTAGGCCTTAAAGCGTTGATGCCTTTACATCTTAGCAGTATGAAAGATCAGAGCCACTATGTGTATATATATATATATGTCATGTTTGTATGTATCCCTTGCTCTTTTGGTTCTTATGTCATATTTTCCACTCGACTGGCGTTTACCAGCCTGTGGTATGTACATATTGGTTGTAGGGCTATTTAGCTAGTATCCCCGACACAACACCACTACAGGACTTTCATTTGTATGTCTACAATATATATGTCCATCAATACGATGGTTATTGACATCTGAAGGCATTTTTGTCTCTATATATATCTAAACCTTAACGGACCACATAAGCCTGGTGCTCTCCCCGATGGGGCCTATCTTTTAGTATATGGAGGGTAAGCACTATGATGTATTTATCTTGTTATATATTTTTTGACACTATTCTTTGACACACTTCACCTAAGGGAGTTTTTCACGTGTGTGCAGATGCGAATTGTTGACACTGAGCACACTTTGGATGTTTGCTATATCATTTTTTACTAATTAGCGAGAAACATGTTGACCAAATTTCAGAAGTAGCACAGGGGACCCTGTGTCTACTCTCACTATAACTCCATATTGAGTGATTTAGTGATTTTTCTACATTGTGTATTTTTTGGGGGGAGTTTAAACATTGTTTTATTTCCTCCCCCACTTTTGTTTTTAATCACGTCAGAGGTCAGACATTCTAATGAATTGTGTTTTACCTCTTGTCATTTTTAACAGTTTTTTCATATCAATCCTAGATCAGTATTTGTGCTGACCGTCTTTTTCACAAAAGATCTCCGGCTCTCCTTTGTGGGGCCAGTCAGGCATTGCAGTGCCGGCCTGACGAGGAGCATAGCCCTGTGATGAAGCATGTCACAGAAAGGTGAGTGAGGGCTCTTGCTTCAAATATTTTTGATTTCTAGCAACCTGCAATCTTTAGAGACATTTTGCATGGAACTGTGTATATCTTTTTGATTTAACATTGGGATTACCTTATAACATCTTGTCAGTCTAATTCACAATCTGGAAGAGATAAGTTTGTCAAATTTGTGACCAGATTTATCAGAAATTCCAATAATGATTACCAAATTGCGATTTTTTGTGAATTGCAATTACAAAATCACTATTGGAATGTTTGAAGCTCCAGGGGTTTTGTACAGCGATCCGCAAGGGCACGCAAATTGACCTACCTCATTAACATTCATGAGGTAGGTGGCAATTTGTGACCCATTGCGAATGGCTGCAATCACAGGGATGGTAGCCTGCTGGATTGCTTTTAAATAAAGTCATCTTTTTTGTTAAATGCAGCCAATTTCCCTTAAATGAAAATGGGATTCTTTTAAAAAAGAAAATTGAAAAGTTTTCTTTACATTTTTTAAGAGTAGGCCACGGGACCACTGGCTGCTCCAAAAATGTTTTTCACATGCATTCACCCCTCCCCCTTTGCGAATGGGTTACCACCAATTTGAAATAGGTGGTAACTGCGATTGTTTTATGACCGCATTCACGGTCACAAAACAATCATACATACCTCTGGAATTCGATATCAGAAAGGGACACCCTTGACATGCCTCTTGCTAATACCGATTCGGTATAAGTTGCAAATCCAGTTCTGCTTACTGGATTTTTGGCAATTTGATCTTGTTTTATGTTTTTCAATTACACTCTATTTTTATAACCTGGGGTGGATTATTTCTATGTGGTGTATTCACTGTTTTACTGTTTGAAGTGTTGCACCAATGCTTTACACATTGCCTTTTAAGTTAAACCTGACTTCTCAGTGCGAAGCTACCAGAGGGTAAGCACAGGTTAACCTAGGGTGTGTTTGTGACTTGCCCTATCTAAGATTGTGGTTTCTGCTTGGACGGAGTGCATACCTCTGCCAACCAGAAACTCAATTTCTAACACAGATATAAGTAAGCAAAAGAGAACCGCTTGCTTACATCTGGGGAGTGTAACAATTTAAAGCTTACTTGTGGAGCTGACCATTTGTCATCAGACCTGAAACCCAGCTGGTAATGCATTTGTGAGAATTCAGTTTTAAAGTTGAATACATACTAGATGGTTGAAGTGTGAGGATAGATTGTTTATTAAGGCTACCCGTTTGGTGGATCAGAATGATAGGGTGGATGATTGCTGATTTGGGAGTGTGTGCTTTTATTTTCATGGATGAGAATGAATGGAAGGAGGAGATGGTTAAGGATGGCATAATGTGGAATGTCTTAAGTTTTTAGTCCAGGTGCAACCAAGCGAAGTTAATCTGCAACGAATTGGGAGGATAGCACATGAGTTGTAGGACAATGGATTGTTGGTTCACTGTGAAAACTTGGTTCCTCCATAAGGGATACTTGAAAGGATTTTCAAACACCATCTTCTTTATTTTCTCCTCCCTTTTTTCTATGTCACTAACTCTCCTATTGGACATTAAAATGGCATGCTTCTTTCTCCCTGCTTAAGGCTTGTGAAGCTCATCACAACGCCAGGTGGCTTACAGAACTCATTGGAAAAAAACATGAGTTTCCTGTCACTTGGGAAGCACTCTGGAACAAATGTATTTTTTTCCCAGACCCATGGTCTGATGATTGCTCCTTCGACTTAAGCAGATTTTTAACAGTCTTTGATGCAGTCATGGGCCAGTGAATGTTTCCTTTTTTTCTATTTTGTTTCATACCCCTGCACACCCTTGTGGACCTAGGGTACACGCTCTTGTGCCCATGTAGATGTGTGCTGCCATTTGCAGCCAGCCAGCAGTGCAAAGGATACTCAGCACACTTAGGGTGACAAATGCAAAAAGAACAGATGCTGGATCGAATTCTGAACAATGTCAAATATTCACCTCTAGTCAGAGATCTGAGCCTAAATCCATTGTTCTTTTGCCCACCATGCCACCCCTGTTTGGACCCAACCATATGCAAATCAGTCTTGACCTTGCTTCCCATTGGGTAGTGTATGCATAGATGTGGGTCCACTGCTCACTATGCCGCCAGATTCAAGCTAGCCTGCTGATGAGGGGTGATACCCCAAAACCAGTCCCTGGATGCTTTTTTTCTGCTCCAGGGAGGACCTGGCCTGGCAGTCTGGGCTGGACTGTTCCCATGAGGAGCAGGGTTGAGACTGATTTGCATTTGACTGGTTCCAAACTGGAATGGCGCAGAATGGATATAGGCCCAGATCTGTGACTCAGGTTGAAGTTTTGACATTGTTCGTCATTTCATCCATCATCTGTTCTTTACTTTTAAAAAGAGAGACATGCACACAGCCCTTCTCCCTGTGCCAATATTAGCCCTAGGGACCCCATTCCGCAGGGCCTCGCCAAATAATAATGGGGGAAAGGGGCCACATGGTCTCCCTCCACAGACTGATTTCAGTCTGCAGCCCACCAAGAGCACCCACTGCATCCTTGTTGGGGGGCAAGGTCCCCAAGAATCCAGTCGGCTCCCCACCCCTAGCGGGAGCCGGCATTGCTCCTGTCCACGGGAAGCAACTAAAAATGCTGCTCCCTGTAGGTTGAAGCAATATTTTCCTCTGTTTCCTGGCCTGCTTCAGATATATGAATATAGATAGATAGATAGATAGATAGATAGATAGATAGTGTGTATGTGTATATATGCCTTGCACAGTTTTTACGTCAAAAGTTTTACTGCAAATATTACATTGACATTATCAATAATGTTCTCAAAGATGTCATAAGTGCTGTAATTTGTGGAGTAATTAGCAGTGTATGGCCAGGGTGCGGGTTATAGTTACCTTAGGACACAAGTTATAGTTCCTTGAGATAACTCTAACTATAACAGGTGAATTTCTATGGTTCTGTGTGTTTAAAATGTGAGCCTAACTATAACGTCCCTGTAACCTTTGTTTCTGTCAGTGAATTTTCTATGTTTTTTTACCCTAAAGTAATTTTCATTATTATACATTAATCCACGCACTGCCACGAATGACCTTTGGTCATGCACAGTGGGGGTTGGTCGCAGACCCTGCGGCCATCCATCCTAGCCACCCAACCCCACACTGTGCATGGCCTTTGGCCATCTGCGGCAGGGGTTGGCTTCTGCCTGTCTCTCTGGGTTTGACAATAGGTGTGACAGGGTGTATCTGGCTGTGAGATTGGCTGTGAGAGTGTCTGTCGGGGTGTGAGAGTGGGTACGTCAGTGTCTTAGCGGGTCTGTGAGTCGGTGTGTCAGTGTCTGTGTGGGTCTGTGAGTGGGTGCATGAGGGTTTCAGTTGATCTGTGAGTGGGTGTGTGAGAGTCTGAGTGGGTTTGTGAATGGGTGCGTGAATGTCTGAATGGGTCTGTTAGTGGGCATGTGAGAGTCTGAGTGTGAGAGTCTGAGTGGGGCTGTGAGTGGGTGCACAAGGGTCTGAGTGGGCCTGTGAGTGGGTGCGTAAGGGCCTGAGTGGGTATTTGAGTGGAAGAAAGAGATTGAAACATAAAAATTGAGAGAAAGAGAGAGAAAGAGATTGAGGAAGAGAGAGAGAGAGTTTTTTAGGCTTTGATGAATGATATACTTAGAATGAGATATTTCTGGACAAATTGAAAACAAAAATGTATTTGTAAATTAAAAAGAGTGAGATCACCTTTCAGTATGAACCTTAAACTTTTGAAGTTTAAAAGTTTAAAAGAAATTAAAGAAGGAAAATGTCCACGGGAGCACCTGGAATAGAACCCACAACTTTCAGTGTGAGGGTCTGGAACCATAACCTTTCTGCCACTTGTGACTCCTTACTATAGTTCTTCTAGACATGCCTATGACAGTTAACCCATCCATGTGATTGGAAAGAAACCTGAATGTTCCTTCACTGGGAAGGATTACCAGTCAAAACACTAGTAAAAAAACAAGCACACTGCCAAGTGATACTAGGATTTAAACACTTATCCTACTGAGTGATAGCACAAGACCTTGACCATTAGGCCAGAAGTGACTCTGTTCTGCTCTGCATCCAAACGTAACTATAACATTTATACCAAACTCCTTCCTAGTCTGACTCTTTGAAGTCATTGTGTGGAGAGACCATTACAATGACAATCTCTCACTCTCTTACTACTTTCTATCCCTTTACAGGATGGAAGAGAGAAAAAATGTGACAAGACTGCGGGGGGGGGCCTCAAGGCCCCTGCAGTCCTAGCCAGGTCCCCACATCCTGCTGGAGCTGGAATTGCTCCCACAAGCAGGGAGCTTCTTTAAATAGTAGCTTCCTGCTTGCAGGAGCAATGTTTTCACCTATTTTCCTGCACATATATTTGTGTGGAGGGAAACAGATGAAAACTCAACTTTCTGCCAGCGGGAGCTGTCTGACAGCTCCTGCTGTCAGAAAGCAGACTTTGTTTGCTTTTAGCCCCCGTCAAACAAAAGCAAACAGCTATGTCCCGGGGGTGCGTACCCCGGGACATAGCAGGACTCAGCCCTATGTCGTGGCAGTCCCCTGGGCCATCATTGGGTCCTCAAGGGGGCCGCTCGGCCCCCCTCCAATGAGTATTGTCCCATGTGGCCCCCGCATTTACTGCTATCATCACCCCGGGGAGGTGGTGGTCTCCAGGGCTGAGGAGGGGCCATGTGGCTGCCTGCACACATCAACATTTTTGCGCCGGGAGGTGGTGGTCCCTGGGGCAGCAGGGGGCTGCAAGGCCCCCCATTCAATTACAAATTGTGCCCCAGGGAGGTGCACCCCCCTGCATTTACTACTATCTGTGCCTCAGGGAGGTGGCAGTCCGCAGGGAGGCGGTGATCCCAAGGGTTTCAGACACACACATCTACATTTTTGGTCCGGGAGGTGGTGGTCCCTGAGACTGTGGGGGGGGGGGCATGTGGCCCCCCTGCATTTACTGCTATGTTCAGCCCGGGAAGGTGGCAGTCCCTGGGGTTGTTGGTGGTCACATGGCCAGAATGACATGCACTATGTAAACTGGTGGAGTGAGTGCGGCTCCGTTGCTGCCAGTCAGCAGCAATGCCCCACCCCCACAAGACTGCTCGGGCTAGGAGCAGTGAAAAATAAAATGGTAATTAATTTTATTGCCATTTAGATTTTCACGTTTGTTGCACTGGTAGCGGGGGTGATGCTCCTCTGCCCTAGTGGGGGGGCCGCCGCTACCCCTGTGCTTGTAAACTCACTTCTTTTTCCTCAGGTCAGTTACACTTCAGCATCACATTGTCACATAACATAAAATAACAGAACATTTTTATTATGAGTGCATTTTCTTTGATGTTACTTGCATAGTACTGTTACCTCAAACAAAAGTTATCCAATAATTTATCCAATCACTAGACACTTCAATAACATTCTGATGTTGTGCTCAAATTCACTGTTAATATTCAGTCAAAAATAAAGTTGTTAAGGATTCTTTCTGAGATGAATTCAACTCAAGTTTTAAAATTGAACTGCTCCCAGGCACTCAGAATTTTTTCAAATAATGATGATCGAGGGGAGGGACTTTGTATGTTTGAAGAGCAGCTCTTTTTAGCACTGAAGTCTGTCACTAGGCCACATGATAAGATGTAGAGACCATGACTCTTCCACTCTTGTTCTATTTTTACAATGGTCCCATACCCTTTTCTTCACATTTTCTGTCTTCCAAAGCAGTTCCAAAGCAAAATACAAAGAGCAAGCGAAGCATGCATGAAAGTAGCACCCATCCAATTAGGTTCCTTTTATCATAATATTTAATTTTTATAGTGCTTAAAACAAGCCATAGCTCTTTGGTTTTACCAGTATCCGATGTATTTATAGGGCACTGAATATTTCGACTTCAAGAGATTTAAGGGCAGTGTTCACCATGCTGGGACTCAAACGTAGGGCCATGAACTTCGAGCAGGTGTCAACACTGAATGCTGAACCTTCAAAGTCTGCTGACCTACTTTATGGCTGATGGTTTAAATTCACTTATGTGAAGTTTGACACCCACATCTGAATCCTGTCATGGTGTGGCAGACATGGGTGGCTGGTTAACCACAAGCACATTTCAAAATTGGAAGATTTGTACCTTTGTTACAACACTGTGTTTGTCTGTAGCCTTTTCTGGTGTAAGTTGGTTAGGAAATCTTGATTGGTCAGTTGCAAAACCCTCATTCACCTGGTTCCCACTGCTCCATTGGTACCTCTGCTTTGAATGCATCCACAGAACTATTTTACCTTAAAATATATACATACTCTTTAGGCTTGTTTAACAAATGTATATATTATTTATGGCCTTATGGTTAAATGCATATATATATATATATATATATATATATATATATGGTTGTTTTTTTACTTGTAAAATACTTTTTTTGTGGAAAAGCATAAAGGCATCCATTGTAAATATATATATATATATATATATATATATCTATATATATATATCTATATACATATATACATATATATATATATGCACACACACATACCTTTTAACTAATAACACCTGAATCACTTTTTCAACCCATAACCAACCGAAACACTAAAAGTTCCCTTACTGCCCAAAATCCCATACCCACCCCAAACCTGAAAAATTCCTTTATCACCCAAAAACCCATACCCATACTAGAAACTAAAAGTTACCTTACACCCAAAAAAACATAACCACCATAAAACCTAAAAGTTCCCTTAACAACCAAAAACCTATACCCATCCTAAACCCTAAAATGTTCCCTTACCACCCAAAAACCCATATCCATATTCACAAATGTAAAGTTACACTTTTGGTGTTAGTTTACTGACTCTTGCAGTGTAAGTTTATGCCCAGTAACTTTTCCATCGATAAAATTATGAGTAGTAACTTTGTGACCAGTAAGTAATCCCTGTCACTTTAAAAGGAGTTACTACTACTAGTTAGTCACTATTCATAAGTTTACTAGTGGTAACTGTAAATTTCTGTTAGTTGAGTTCAACTGCAAGAGTGATCTTTCACCAAAAGTGTAACTTTATCATTGTGAAACAGGTCAGATAGTGCACACTAGTACTACCTATCATGAGACAGACGTTGTTCTGACTGCACTGTGATGATTTTATACTTTTCATGCCTGAGTCGGTAAGTGGGAGTGACACAGGCTATTGTTCAGGTAAGAAGATCCCACAGTGAGTTGGTGGCACACCTTTAAATATCACACAGCCTGGGGGAAGAGGGTAAGGGGCTTGACAAATGGATGGGAATGGAGAATTGGGTAAAGGTGCAACAAAGACAAACACAACAGTCATCAGGTCAAGGAGCAACCACATCATCATCAATCTGTTCTGGGCGAAAATGAAGAAATGACAGTCCTTCAACCCCAGAGGCCCAAGTTATCTAATTATTCTAAAACTTATTTTTGAAAAACATAAATTAGTGAGGACCCACACAGTTCTACAAATTGTGATTTTTAAGACATAAAAAATTATACTGTATATAAATGCCAAAATAAACAGTCCGTCTGCAGTCTTCTTCCCAGAATGTCCATGTTTGGTGTTGGACTGAACCAGTCGGATAGTAAAGCGGTAGTGTTATGGTACTTATGTGCAGAAGAGGAGAAGGCCTGTGTATTGCAAAAAAGTAAATGTTGTTGATATTGTAGAGTCAGGGAGAAGGTAAGCTTCATGGTGGGTGAGGACCAAAGAGGGAAAAGCAAGAGCTTAGGGTGATGCAGTCTTATGTGACTAACTGAGAACTGAGAATAATTTTACAACAAATCCGAGACAAGTAGCTGCATCTACCTGTCTGGCCACTCTCACAACTGTCAACTGTCATAATAGTAGAGTGCATCCACCATGTGACATGTCTACAGTTACAGTCCCCCCTCAGATCACAGCCATTTAATTTAGAGAAGTTTGACATTTGAGCTAACACACTACTCAACATTTGAGAAATCAATGCTCTTCTCTTAAGTCCACAGTGTGAGAAGGCTTCTTATTGTCATGTTGTTTCTCACTGAAGGGGCTAGGCATTGTTCATAACCTGCTTTTTTTAGCTGTTGGAGTAATTCCATGACTGACTCCAAGTCCAGAATGAGTTTGAGAGAGATAGACCTGTAGTGCTGTTGATAAACAAAAGGAGCAAAAGAAATATAGAATGTGAGCATTGTTTGTATGGATTTTAACTTAAAGCGACTGGTCTAGTTTCTATAGAAAATGAAAAAGAGAAGTATAGCAAGGATTGGACCATCTAAGTAATTCTAGTGAATTGTAATGGGGCATTTATTCAGGCATAATGACCCATGGGACTGCAAATATTGCAATTCAGGTTTATAAAGTACTTGAACAACACCTTCGCTGCTACCACAGGAATCATCACTCACGCAATATATCACTTATTGATGTGCAATAGTTACTCACCTCTTCCAACAAGATGGTGGTACACATTTGTCTAGTGTATCTTCTTTTTTTCCTTTTTTCTTCATGTCCTTTGAGTGAGTGGAGAGGCTTCTTCTATGCACACTTGTCCAACTCTACTCCATTCCATACATGTGAATACATGCGAGGCTGCACCAGTTAGACAACAAATGTATAAATGTTTTTATATTTTTTTTTGTTGCCGTAGTTCAACGATGGAAATTCTATTGTGGCCTACTCAGTCAGGGGAGTACAGTTCATCCTCAAACTCCAGAAGTTCATCAACTCACACACTGGAGTGTGACCAATCTCCCTCATCCTCCTCCTCCTCTATTTCATTGACAGTGCAATCTTGTGGTATGTAGTGTTGGTTAATTTTAATCATGGTGAATCCTTCCAAGTTTTGAGGCAAGTGACTGGTCCTTCTGACTGTGACAACTGTTCCAGCTACACTGAACACACTTCCAGAAGACACACTGGCTACTGGATAAGCCAGTAAATTTATTGCCAGCCTGCTGAGCTCTGGCCATCGGCACATTTTTCCTGGGTTTGATCTCGCTAGACATCTTGCACCATGCTCTGAACGGTCATTGGTGCTGCCACTTGTTCTACCTCTGTTGCCTTCACCTCTGTATTTGACCTAAGCCCTGCCCCTTGAAACCAAGCTATTGTGGAGGTTGGTTAAGACTCTTCAGTTGCTTGTGTTTATGCTGGTGTTGCTGGTGTTGGCTGCTGTAAGACAACAGGACTGCCCTCTCTGGAGGTTGAAGACTGCATACCAGAATGTCTGCCCAGGCCTCTAACGTCCCACTGTTCTTCTTCCAAGTCTCATGCTTGGTCAATAATCCAAGTTTTGTATTGTAAACCATCCCCTTCTGAAAAAGGAATTAAAGTATTTTCTTGTTCTATGGATCAAGTACTGTTGCACAGATCTACCCTTTGGGGGATACAATCTGTCTTTGCAGCTTTGCATTTAAAGCCAACCAAGAGATTAGGCTCTGAACCAACCCATATGCTTCTTCATTCACATGAGCCATCATTTGCAACACCTTTTTTGACAGGTCCTGTAGCAGACCCAACAATGGGATTGCTTGTCCCAACGTACTCTCTTCCTTGCTGACTTCCCAAGTGAAAACCTCAAAAGGAAGTGGCATTTGCATCGGGCATTTGACTAGCCCTCATTTTTCCATCTCCGTGGTCATGATTTTACCAGTTGCATCGCCCATTCTTTTAAGGATATAGTCGGTCATCAGTCTGTACTGCTCAAACAGTTGTTGCAACATGTAGTAAGCAGAATTCAAATGTGTTGGCACCTCCTGTATGAGGGCTTTAGACAATAATCTATTAGCACACTGAATAATCCTCAACTGCTTCCGGGCATTAAAAAAAATGACTGAAATTAGTGCAGGTTCTTTTGCAGGTGGGCCAGTATGTTGTTGACTATGTCTTATTTTTTTAAGAAAGTCTTGCACAATCAGGTTGATGTAATATCCCAAACACAGGGCACTGAAATATCCATCATATGCCATGGCTTTGACCATATTGCTTCTATTGTCTGTGGAAAAAAATCAATTTCTAAAAAAACTGGGTCAAAGCCAATTCAAACACCTGGCTGTTGAAGTCTTCCAAGTTGTTGGCAGCTGTATGCGATTTCTCCGTAGTGAATATTGATACTGTTGCATGCCGCCAAATGTCCTTAAAGGTTTCTTCAGTGCTCAGACCTGCAGATAGCTGTTGGGT
This sequence comes from Pleurodeles waltl, assembly GCF_031143425.1. Classification (NCBI taxonomy): domain Eukaryota; kingdom Metazoa; phylum Chordata; class Amphibia; order Caudata; family Salamandridae; genus Pleurodeles; species Pleurodeles waltl. Next base: position 994,954,507 of record NC_090447.1, on the reverse strand, counting down.
GGCCTCCACAAAAGAGACCCACTGTGCAGTGATACACATATAATCATTTACTTGACAACTGGTCCACATGTCTGTCATCAAATAGTGTAAATAGCACTCTGCTGTATAGCTTAGCCAACCAATTTCATCCCATCATAATGGAGTTCTGGAACAGCAATTCTGACAAAATATGGCCAGCTGGGAATCTTCCATTTCGGGTACCCTAATTTCTAGAAATCCCACTCTTTTCACAAATAAAAAGGGAGGAGGTCCAGTGCTAACATGCTAGCCAACTTCCTGTTGTACAAACATGCCATTGGGTGGTTGAGATCATAGGGCCCCTTCTGCCTAAACATGCCCTTAATAGCTTTGATTTGTTTCTTATGTGGTGCTACTGAGACAAGCCACTTCTGGAGAGAGCCAGGAGGTGGTAGTCTCAATGTGTGTCTTGGGGGGGAATCACTGTTTGCATCTGAGTCTTGTGTCACTTGGAGGTTGGTGATGCAGGCGATGCTGACACACTGCACGGGACAGGACTGCTTTGTGTAAAGCTGTTATCCTCTTCTTCTTCATCACCTCCTTCTATCACTGTGATCAAAGCTGCTTCCCCTCTCTCATTACCACCAGCTACCTTTGAAGGTTCTACTCCCACGGGATTGTGTGATGTTTTTTCATATGGGTCGTTTGGCCTCCAGTACATAGTGTGAACCTTGCTGACCTCAATAAACGCTTGTGTGGCAAATGGAACATATTACAATTTTATTGTCCTGCTTGCTAAACATAAAGAAGTCTCAAACTGAGGATGATAACTTTTTAGTATACCAATGCCTGTAGAACTGGAGGTAGGTGGATGTGTCATTTGCCTCTTTGCTGTTCGCACTTCGACTGAGGTAGTGATGGATACACATATTAGTGGGGGCCTTGCAAATGTAGAATCTGGCAGTGGTGGTGGTGGTCAAACCATTGCCACTTTACTCTGAGCAGGTTGAATAAGAGGATGTCCTCTGAGCACCCTGCATACTGACAATCATTGGTTCATTCTCATCACTGTCACATGCTATAATTGTGAGACTATCAGGTACTTTCCTTTTCCGTTGCCTCTAGTGGTGGGATCAGCTGGGATATCGTCCATGTCCAGATCCTCAGAAGGGGACTTGGAGAAGATAGTGGAGTAACCTTTCTTTTTCTTGCTGGAGATTCTGAAGCCAATGGTTCAAGAGCTACATCTTGCTCAGCAGGAAGCTCAACCACCTGTTCTGCTACTACTTCAGGAAGAACTATTGCTGGCTGTGGCTTCTGTTGTCCACTTTGCTCAGTTTCCTGTGACAATTGGGTTCTGTATGGTTAAGACAAAACCAATTCAGACTCAGAGTGACTGGCAACGTGAACCTCCAGCAATGACCATCTGCGATGCCTACAGGAACTTTGTGTCACAGTGACTACCATCCACGACTTCTTGCCTGCTCTTTACACGTGCATTGACGACAATCTGTGACGCTCTCCCTGCTCCTAGCAGCCTCTTCCACTGTGAACAGAACTCTTTGTGCTGGACTTTGAAAGTAACTTGTTCAGCACAGCTAACCATATTCTGGTATCTGACTTGCATTCCATCACAGTCAGACAGAACTTGTGACTTTCACTCGGTATCACATGACCAGATAACCGCGATTAGCAGTTTCTGCATTTTGGTGCTATTTTCTCTTGAATCATTAAAATAGAATATCCCCAATTCTACTTATTCGATTTTTTGTTGTTTGGGTGTCAAATGATGCTTTCAATTTTACTCAATATTTTCTAAGTTGGTGTGGGATTTCTCTACTGTTTTCACTTTATTACATTACACACTGCCTCCACGTTACTTTTGTGCTAGGCTACCAGAGGGTTAAGCACAGGTTAATTTGGGGTTTGCTTGTCTTTCACCCTGACAGGTTGCTGCTTGAGTGGGATTTCACTCTCCCCCCAAGCATTAACCCAATTGTCAACAATGCCAATCAAAAGTTATGTTTTAGACACACTTTATCTAAAGTACAAAACAGTTTGATCAATACAGATTTGCATCTCAACCAAAAAGAAATTGAATCTTTTTTTCAGATTCCAAAATTTAATTATATGGCCTACACAGGCCACAACTAAGTTAGTTTGAGTATCAACTGTGCACAGTGCAGATATTATTCTGAGAAAGGCAAGCAGTCCCTCTCCAAGCCTCCACACGTGCTCAAACATATGAACATATGATGTGCACCACCTGCTCAGAGACATTTATCACAGCTGTATATATACGCTCATGGTTAGCCTCATATCCCTTTTAACAGGAGCATTAAAATTAGTAAGACTACATTTGAGAGGATTACAAACAGGTCCAAAATCCAGAGATAAAAAGTGAAAAAATTTGGGTTTTCAAGGGTTGGAACCCACTTTCCTACCAACAGAATATAGCTTTGAGCGGCCAGTGGCTCAGCCTGAAACCTGATAAGAGTTACACATGCATGTGTTATTAAGTTCCAGTATTAAGCCCAAGATTTTTACTATCAGTTCATGCAATCCAGCGTAGCAAGGCAAGTTGTTGTGCTGCATTGCGTGAAGGAGAGAGAGCTGAACTTATGCGAAATTATGGTGCTCTTCAGCTATCCCCCAGAAATAGCACACTTGTAGCTGCCTAGTGCCAATGCATGCACCCTTGCGCCAAAAAGAAAATAACAAGGTGAAATAAAGATATATATCCTCGTTACCTCAAGCTTGGGTATGAACACCATTTTGGCATATACTCAAGTTTACTGAGGAGTTTAGTTAACCTTTTGGTTTGCGATCCACTCGTGTAACTCCTCACTTACTCATCCTTGAGTTCCTTTGCAGGTGTAAAGTTACACAAGGTGATGCAAATATTGGTTTTGCTTGGCTTTGTAGATATCACATAAGCAGTTGTGTGGCCTTGCTTCAGTTTGCATGATGGCAGGGCATGAAAATGCTTGGTAAATTTGTGTCCATGTGTTTTGTGATGTACCTTGTTTATACATGCCAATAACTCAAATTATATTATTCCTTACTGGTTTTGGAACAAGAGGTACAACCTCTTCATGCAATTATTTTATGAACTTAAATAACGTCCCTACACCCTAACCTTTCTTAATCCTCTACTGTATAAAGGCGCCTCTGTCATAAAAATCCTTCCAAATTTTACTATGCCTTTTGAGCTTCCATGCTTATTAAATTCAGCTGATCAGTGTTATGCTCAGCTATGCTATCATGAGAAAATGTTCAGTGCTCTCTGCGAGGTTTACCGTTTTTCCCTGACATATGTTGAATGAATTGGGAGCAGATTGTGGTAAGTAGCTCCGAATATTCGTTTGAAAAGTACATTAAAATGCTAACTAACCTGTTTTGTAAGAATAAATTATTAGCGTTCAAGTTTATTTCAAGGGCACTGCCACAGAGAGTAGAGCATCAAGCAAGCACTAGATCAGGCATTATTGCACACTCAGCAGCAGTAGATGGGAGATTACTGTGCACGTTGTAAGCACCGGGTGATTATTGAACATGCTGTCTACAATACCTTGATATTTAATGCCTGCACTACAAATGTGAAAAGGTTTATACACTCACAAAGGTAAGCATCAAGGTCATAATAAATTCATTTTTAAGATATGCCTATATTAATTCAGAACACTGTAATTGTTGAATCAAGCCACCAAATATGTTTATATGTGTTCTTTATCTGCAATTTTCCTAGCACAAGTTAAGGTGAAGTGGTGCTAACTAAGTACTTTGTATGTCAACCCCCTTAGTTGAATACACGTGGACCTGACCACCCTCTCCCAAAGGTTTATTTTGCCATCCTCATCATGTTATTTTGTAGTTTAACTGAAACAATTGCATGTATGGGCTTGGAAGAAAAGGCTGTCCCCACACTAGCCAGATATAGTTATGAGCTAGATTACACATTTCTCCTTATATGAATTGAATGCAGGGAGTGATTGAAAATTGGACCAACTAAACGAAGAGACAGTTTGTAAAAATGATGTTTCGTACCGACTTTTGCAACTTGTCTCTGATTTTGGGATGTGACCTGGTACTGATTGGTTGCATCACAAAATCAATATTAGTAGGGTATGGCAGTACATCCTGCCTAATGAATAGTATTTGTGTAGGCTACTATTTGGGATCACTCCTGATTAACAACGAGCACAGGATGGTGGCCTGTAAGAAACAGATGATCACTATGCTTGTGCTTGCATTGCCAAACAAGAACGTTTTGCTTTTAAAAGCAGAACATGTTCCTGAAAGGAACCAGAGCTGTTTAAAAAACATACAGATGTTTCCTGTTTAGGAATACATTAGTGTTAGGAAGCAGTGGTCCCCTTTCCACTGCCTGCTCCCCTCTGGGTTACTCAATATGATTTTCCCAGGAACGCTCTTCCACTTTGTGAATCAGTTACTACCTCCTTTGAAGTTTCAGTAACAAACCATTGATACATACTTTTAGAAATGGGGTCTCTGGTTGGCAGTCAGTTTGCACTCTCTCCAAGAAAGGACCCTCAATCTAGTCAGGGCAAAGGAGATACACACTTAAGATAACCCCTGCTTGCCCCCTTGGTAGCTTGTCACAAGCAATCAGGATTATCTCAAAGTCAATGTGTAAAATATTTCTACCAACACACAGAGTACTACAGTGAAAACACAACAAAATGGACACCACACCAGTTTAGAAAATTAGCCAATATTTACCTTAATCAAATAAGACCAGAACAACAAAACACAAGTAAAGATATGAATATTTAAAATAAAGAGTCTTGCTCCATAGATAACCATGGATCCATTGATGTTACACAAAGTACCTGGTTTGCATAAAAAATAAAGCCCCACGGGTGAGTATGCATCGGAAAAGTCAGCGATGCGTTTAATTCATTACAAGTGAGGCTCTGTGTCGTTTCCTCTCCAATCGGGTAGGCGTTTGTTGGAAAACGGGTTATTGGTAAGTGCAGGTAAGTACCTACACTTAACAATAGGCCACTAACCTCCACTTAGGTCCAGTTTGGTCTCATTAAATTAAACCCAGCTCAACCCTTGGTAGGTTGGCAATGGGTGTCAAAGCTTAACTTAGGAGACAGAGTGTAAAGCATTCAAATATCACAAAACAGTAATTAAATAAAATACAGGAAGCAGTTTAAAAATCCAAAACCAATTTATAAAAATAGATTATATTTTTATCTTTAAAATGACACAAAAATGTATAAATTCGGATAAGGTGAACAGGATATATGAATTTTTAAAGAATTATTGTTTTTTTAGCGCCTAGAAACAAAAAGCACCAATCGGGTCATCTGGTTGCACCTCGAGGCAAAGTCTAAGTTTAAGGCTGACCGCGATGGAGCCCTGCTCGGCTACAGCTCGCGGGAGGCCTTCGGACTTAGGGCCAGATGTAGTAAGCCGTTTGCATGTCGCAAACTGCAAAAATCGCAGTTTGCGGCAATCAAACGGCCGAACGCGATGCTCATTCCCAAATTGCGAGTCGGTACCGACTCAAAATTTGGGAATGCGACTCGCAAATAGGAATGGGTGTTCCCTTCCTATTTGCGACCGCATCGCAATTCAGAGTTGCTTTGTGACCGCGAATGCGGTCGCAAACCAACTCACAGTTACCACCAGTATCACACTGGTGGTAACTCATTCGCAAAAGGGAAGGGATCCCCATGGGACCCCTTCCCCTTTGTGAATGTCGAAAAAATAATTTTTCAGAGCAGGCAGTTGTCCAATGGACCTCTGCCTACTCTGAAAAAAACGAAACCCAATGGTTTCGGTTTACTTTTCATTTTGCAACTCATTTTCCTTTAAGGAAAACGGGCTGCAAAATGAAAAAAAAAAACTGCTTTATTTATAAAGCAGTCACAGACATGGAGGTCTGCTGACTACAGCAGGCCACCATCACTGTGAGTGCAGGGACTCGCTATGGGGTCGCAAAATGCGACCCACCTCATGAATATTGATGAGGTGGGTCTTTGCGACCCCATAGCAAGTCGCAGAAGGTGTCTGAGACACCATTCTGCATCCAATTTTGCGACTTGCAAATTGCGAGTCGGTCAGACTTGCAATTTGCAAGTCGCAAAATTGGATTTCCCTACATCTGGCCCTTAGTCTCTTTTCTGAAGAATTTCTTCAGCGGGACGAACCTGCCAGTCCAATCTGACCTCCTGGAACTCTTCTCCGGAGACGTGTCGCGGGAGCCCTCGGTGGAGATTTTTACCTTCAGAATTAGTTGTTTTTTTGAGGTGAAAATCCTTCGACCGGGGTAAACCTGGATCTTGATCCGACGTCCTTGGAGCCCTCCTCGGATACGCTGGCTGGGAGGTCACGGTCAACTTTTTACCTTCGGACTTAGTCTCTTTTTTGGAGATTTTCTTTACCGGGACGAACCTGCAAATCAGGCCGGGTCATGGTTGAGGCAAGCCGGCTAGAGTTGCCATGGCGGGTCGGTCCCTCTATGGAGCTTTTTTTCAAAAGTTCTCCAAACTTTGGGCTCATCTCCCAGATGTTCTTTTAAGGTTCTTTTGGGATCCAGAGCTCACCCCCAAGGGTCCAGAAGTTCTGAGGTGATCCTTGGGGGGTGGACTACAACTCGCAGAATGCACCTGGTGCAAACTACTTTTTGGCCACTGGGCAGTGGCCAGCTGGTTGATTTCTTCAGGAGTTGGTGAAGGGGGCTCTGGTTAGCAATTTTTCACCTGTAGCAAACAGGGAGTCCCTCCTTGAATCATTTGAAGCCAGGCAAAGTCCTTCTTGTGGTGAAGCCCAAGTGTGCAGCTGGTGCAGTCCTTCAGAGTGAGGTTCCAGGTGCAGGCCAGGGGTCCAGCAGGGCAGTCCTTCTTCTCCTTTGGTTCTTCCTTGTTGGAATCTGATGGGGATCTGAGGTGTGGGTGCAGGTCTGCCAGTTTTATCCTTGCTCCTGGGTGAAAAACAGGAAGGTCCTGATTCTCCAATCAGGTGCAGGGTCGTCCCCCTGTGATGACCACTTCCTGGGAAGTGTGGCAAAAATCAATCCCAGGAGGCAACATTCTTCAAAACTCCATCATGGCTGAATCTGTTTTTTGGAGGTTACATCTGGCTGAGCCCACCCACTGGTGTGGCTAAAAATCATAAACACACCCCTCGCCTGCCCTCTCCTAATCTAATCAAGGTGGCACCTAGTTGTCTGGGGTTGCAGGAGGTGGGGGTGTTGCTGGGTTGCTCCAAATGTCCTTCTCTGCCTTTGAAGACCAGTTTGGCAGCCCTCCCCCTTCCTGCCTCACCATCTGCTGAGGAGAAATTCCCTCCCACGGGCACATCTCTTTGTGTGAAGCCAGGCCAATTCACACCTCATCAAGCAGCCTGGCCAGGCTGCCAGAGGCTGGCCAATCAGAGCACAGCAGCAAAAACAATGCAGGGCTTAAATTGGCAACTTTTCAGGTAAAGTTTAAAACTCTTTACCTGAACAAGTTATATTAAATCCAACAACTGGAAGTTGTGGGGTTTATTATAACAATTAATTTGATACCAAACTCTTGGTATCCATTACTTAAGGGGACTTTTAAAATTAAAATAAAGTCTCCCCATTCTAGCCTATGGAGGCCATTCACTACAATGAGGGAAAAACGAATTTGGCTGTTTTTACCTCACCAGGGCTTATAAAGCTATTTTATAAGGTCCCTGCTTATAGTTACATGACACCCAGCCCTAGGGGCACATAGGGCACACTTTAGGGGTGACTTTTATGTAAAAATAAGGTAGTTTAAGACTTGGGACTACTTTTAATTCCAAAGTCAAATTTGCATATAACTTTAATTTAAAAGCAGCCAGCAAGGGGGCACCTCAGCAGTGCACCTATGGGTGCACTACCTATGCTGTGGTCCCTAAACCTACATGCCCTACCATATACTAGGGACATATAAGTAGGTTAACTTAGCCAATTATAATTAGCCTAATTTGCATATCCATTTTACACAGAGCACTGGCCCTGGGACTCGTAAGCAGTACCCAGGGCACAGCCAAGAGTCAGTAACCACCAGTACCTGTCCAAAAAGTGTGGGGGTGACCAGGGCAAAAAGGAAGGCTTTCCTACAGCAATGCATCATTTTTCTCTCCCGCAAGACAGCAATGCGTCGATTTATGGACAGGAACCTCAGATCTGGGCCAGTTCACTTTGATTTTGGCACCCAGCGAAGATGATTGCAAAATCTAGTTGCACGATGATGAGGAACCGCACTGTGTGGGCGTTGTGTTTTTTCAGCAGCTGTAAGAGGGTGTCCTTTCTCCAGCTGCGATACATGTGATGCACCGATTTCCCAGCCACGATGCAGGTGGTGGATTGGTTTTTCAGCCGTGATGCAGGTGGTGCATCATTTTTACAGCTGCGTTGCAGTTAGTGTGCCAGAATTTTCCCTGCATGGCTCCTGTGCGTGGAACTCAGTCTTGGTTCAACAAGCTTCACCTTTCAAGGGCCCAGGGACAGGGGTGGGTACGACTTGGCAGGGTAGGAGTCTCAGTATAGAGTCCAGGTGCAGACAGAGGAAGTCTTTTTATTGCCCTGAGACTTCAAAACAGAAGACAAGCTCAGTCCAGACCCTTGAAGACACTTCACAAGTAGGAATATACCACAAAGTCAAATTTGTATCCTCTTTCAGACAGCAACTGCAGGCCAACCCAGCAAAGCAGAGCCACAGGTAAAGGGGCAGTACTCCTCCTCCAGCTCTTCAGCTCTTCTCCTTGGCAGAGGTTGCTCTTGAGTCCAGAAGTTATCTAAGCTTTTGTGGTTTTGGGTCCACTACTTATACCCTCTTCTGCCTTTGAAGTAGGCAAATTTAAAAGGAAAGTCTCTGTTGTTCACAAGAACCTGCCTTGCCCAGGCCTGATCCCAGGCACACACCAGAGGGTTGGAGACTGTATTGTGTCAGGACAGGTTCAGCCCTTTCAGGTATAAGTGTCAGCTCCTCACTCCCCACTCTAGCCCGGAGGACACATCGGGCTATGCAGGCTACACCCCAGTTCCCTTTGTGTCACTGTCTAGTCGAGATTCACAAATGGCCCAACTGTCAGTCTGAGCCAGACATGGAATACACAGCCAGGCAGAGACACAGATTGGTTAAGCAAGAAAATGCCCTCTTTCTAAAAGTGGCTTTCTTAACCTGACAATCACAAAAATAACTTTACTAAAAGATGTATTTTTAAATTGTGAGTTCAGAGACCCCAAACTCCATTTCTCCATCTGCTCCCAATGGGAAACTTCACTTAAAAGACATTAAAAGGCAACCTCCATCTTAGCCTATGGGAGAGATAGGCTTGCAACAGTGAAAACCGAATTTGGCAAGATTTCACTGTCAAGACATGTAAAACACATTAGTACATGTCCTACCTTAGGAGTGACCCATATGTACAGAAAGGGAAGGTTTGGAGCTGGCAAGGGGATACACTTGCCAGGTCGAATTGGCAGTTTAAAACTGCACACATTGACCCTGCAGTGGCATGTCTGAGCCGTGTTTACGTGCTACTCATGTGGGTGGCACAACCAGTGCTGCAGGCCCACTAGTAGCATTTGATTTACAGGCCCTGGGCCCCTCTGGTGCACTTTACTAGGGACTTACTAGTAAATCAAATATGCCAATCATGGAAAAGCCAATTACACATACAATTTACACAGGGAGCACTTGCACTCTAGCACTGGTCAGTAGTGGTAAAGTCCCCAGAGTATCAAAACCAGCAAAAACAAAGTCCAGCAGAGAGTCAAAACATAGGAAGCAGAGGCAAAAAATACAGGAGAAAACCACGCCATTGGTGCCAGGTCTGGCACATACTATCTCAAACTGCAATTACTGAACAACGTTACTTTTCAGATGTCTCTTCCTAATTCCAGCACCTTTTTTTGTGAGTTGCATTTTCTGTTCCAACTTCTGAAATGGGCATAGTAGAAAGGAAACCCCCATTTTTCAGTCTCAACGCCTGTGATTTCACAAACCGCATGGTTTCCAATTCCAAAATGGCTTCATACATCTGGCTAATGGTTTTCCTATAAAGTTCTCTTTTTTTACTTGTCCATAACCAATAAACCTATTTGAAAGTATCAATAATCCCAAGTTTAATTTAAATACATTCCTCGTTCCAGTTCCCAAAATATGTTATGCCTTTGTGGGATCTGAACCCTAATATTTACCTGAACTCCAGCATTTAGATCATCCCAAAATATTTACCTTCAGTGGCTCAAATCCAGCACCCTTGATCTAGAACTAGGAGTCACCACCATTCTTAACATCATGCACAGCAAATAGGAAATTAATTAATAAGTGACAGGGTCCACTAAATAACTGAGTTCCTGTCCAAGGAGAAAGTTTTTAAAGTTTTATGACAATATCTCAGTTAGACAATACAGAAAAATAAGAATGCAGTGCCAAGAAAGCTCAGATACAGAATATATAGTCAAATACATTTCCAAGTCTCAGTCAGCAGCAAACGAGTACTAAGTTCTAACCATCAGATTTGCAAAGAATGCTGACAGCGGAAAAAGGAAAAGCCTAATAATAACCAGACAGCGTCTCAGGTAAAGTCTAGCAATAACACATATTAGATAAATCAGAATTGCGATCATCAAAAAAATATTATAGCACTAACCCATTTACAAGGCAGAGGAAATCTTTCATTATCTTCTACAACAATAACATAGTCCAGAGATGTACAACACAATATGAAATATTTTCAGATAAAGACTCAGACATCAGTGTGCTAGCAACCCTACATCGGAACTTCCAGTGGAAGTGTCCTTCAGAATGATACTTTGGGAATATGAAGAAAGATTGCATGCTCCGTAAGGCAAATAAACAATTGCATTACAGTGTCCTATACTCCATGAAACTGTTAGGAGAGAAGGCATGTGGGGGGAAATTGAGTGGGAGGGGTAATGAGCAGGAGCAAGATGAACAAAACACCAGAATGGTGTGTCTACAAAAATGTGGCATAGCTAATCTACATTAATAAACACACTTCTAAATATTCTGCAGCACACATTGAAAGATGAATACACATCAAAGAATTGTATTTGTGTAGGAAGGTATTAATTCCTGCCCAACAACAATCCTGCCTGAAACACGGGCACCCTTGCACCATGACTGCATTGGCGCAACACAATCTCAAGTGCAATAGCACAGGGCGAGAGCTGAAGAGCATTAGCATCAGCAACATTTTCCTGGTCCCTTTCAAAACAGTAGAGATTCTTCACAAGGAAAAAAATAGTCCAATAATTATTTGATCAAGGACAGTCATTCTCTTGTTCTTGATAGTCGATACTGCATGATCCCTTTTGGATTAGCATTTAACCCCTTCTGTGCCGAGGACGTAGTGGTTACGTCCTTCGGCACAGTGCTGCTGTGCCGAGGACGTAACCACTACGTCCTCGGCACACAGCCCAGAGGGAGCGCTCTCGCTCCCTCTGTGTGCTTCCCCCCCACCCCCCAAGTCAGGGATGGAAGGGGAAGCCCTTCCCCTTCCCCTTCCACCCCAACCCCCCCACCCCCCCTGTGACGTCAGCGCGCGAGCACGTACTGATTTGTCACAGGGTCTCCCCCATCGCGCTGGAAGCTCTGCTTCCAGCTCGATTGAAAGAGAAATGCTCAGCATTTCTCTTTCAATCACGTGGGGGAGGCCCGGAGAGGCTTCAAAGGGAAGGAAATGTATTTCCTTCCCTTTGAAGTCACTCCCAGGGTTTCAAAAGCCGGATTGCTTGCAATCCGGCTTTTGAAACCCCACTAGACACCAGGGATTTTTTTGTTGTTGTTGGAAATGGACATAAGGGAGCGACCCCTTGGGCAAGGGTCGCTCCCAGGTGGGGCATTTTTTTGGAAAGTCCTTTTCTGCCCCCCCTGGGGGCAGATCGGCCTATTATTAGGCCGATCTGCCCCCAGGGGGGGCAGAAACCTCTTGGCACCAGGGATCATTTTTTTTTTCTTTTTGTTTTGTTTTGGTTCTTTTTTAGGTGGGGAGCCCTAGGGGGCAAATTATTTTTAGGCCATTTCTGCCCCCCTTGGGGGCAGATTGGCCTATTTTGATGAGGCCAATCTGCCCCCAAGGGGGGCAGAAACCACTAGACACCAGGGAGTTTTTTTTTTACGTGAATTTCACGCAAGGGGGGTGACCCCTTAGGCAAGGGTCACTCCCTGGGGGGGGGAATTATTTTAGGCCATTTCTGCCCCCCCTTGGGGGTAGATCAGCCTATTTTGATTAGGCTGATCTGCCCCCAAAGGGGGGCAGAAACCACTAGGCACCAAGGATCTTTTTTTTTTGCGTCGTCACGCAAGGGGAGCGACCTTGTAGGCAAGGGTCGCTCCCCGGGGTGGTTGGGGGGGGGGAATTTATTTTAGGCCATTTCTGCCCCCCCGGGGGCAGATCGGCCTATTGTTATTAGGCCGATATACCCCCAGGGGGGGCAGAAACCTCTAGGCGCCAGGGCAATTTTTTTTTGTTTGTGTTTTTTTTTTTGTTTGTTTTTCTTTATAGAGATGGGGAGCGACCCATTAGGCAAGGGTCGCTCCCCTGGTGGGCAAATTGTACTTAGACCATTTCTGCCCCCCTTGGGGGCAGATTGGCTGATTTTAGATCAATCTGCCCCCAAGGGGGCAGAAACCACTAGGCTCCGTAGATTTTTTTTTTGGCGCCAATGTCACGCAAGGGGAGCAACCCCGTAGGCAAGGGTCGCTCCCAGGGCAGGGTTGGGGGGGTGGGGGGTCAAATTTATTTAGGCCATTTCTGCCCCCCCTGGGGCAGATCGGCCTATTGTTATTAGGCCGATCTGCCCCCGGGGGGGGCAGAAACCTCTAGGCGCCAGGGCAAATAGTTTTTTTGTGTTTTTGTTTTTGTTTGTTTGTTTTTTTTAGAGATGGGGAGCGACCCATTAGGCAAGGGTCGCTCCCCTGGGGGGCAAATTGTATTTAGACCATTTCTGCCCCCCTTGGGGGCAGATTGGCCGATTGTAGGTCAATCTGCCCCCAAGGGGGCAGAAACCACTAGGCTCCGGGGATTTTTTTTTTGGCGCCAATGTCACGCAGGGGGAGCAACCCCGTAGGCAAGGGTCGCACCCAGGGCGGGGTTGGGGGGTCAAATTTATTTAGGCCATTTCTGCCCCCCGGGGCAGATTGGCCTATTGTTATTAGGCCGATCTGCCCCCAGGGGGGGCAGAAACCTCTAGGCTCCAGGGCAATTTTGTTTTTGTGTTTTTTTTTTTTTTTTTTTCTTTTTTTTTTTTTTTTTAGAGAAGGGTCGCTCCCGGGGGGGTTGGGGTGGTGGGGGACAAATTTATTTTAGGCCATTTCTGCCCCCCCTTGGGCCGGCTGAGCAAGAGGCCAAAATCCACAGGTAGGCACTGTTTTCTATGAAAAAATGTGATGTGTCCACGTTGTGTTTTGGGGCGTTTCCTGTCACGGGCGCTAGGCCTACCCACACAAGTGAGGTATCATTTTTATCGGGAGACTTGGGGGAACGCTGGGTAAAAGGAAATTTGTGGCTCTTCTCAGATTCCAGAACTTTCTGTCACTGAAATATGAGGAAAAAGTGTTTTTTTAGCCAAATTTTGAGGTTTGCAAAGGATTCTGGGTAACAGAACCTGGTCAGAGCCCCACAAGTCACCCCATCTTGGATTCCCCTAGGTCTCTAGTTTTAAAAAATGCACAGGTTTGGTATGTTTCCCTAGGTGCCGGCTGAGCTAAAGGCCAAAATCTACAGGTAGGCACTTTGCAAAAAACACCTCTGTTTTCTTTAAAAATATGTGATGTGTCCACGTTCTGTTTTGGGGTATTTCCTGTCACAGGCGCTAGGCCTACCCACACAAGTGAGGTATCATTTTTATCGGGAGACTTGGAGGAATGCTGGGTGGAAGGAAATTTGTGGCTCCTCCTAGATTCCAGAACTTTCTGTCACCGAAATGTAAGGAAAATGTGTTTTTTTAGCCAAATTTTGAGGTTTGCAAAGGATTCTGGGTAACAGAACCTGGTCAGAGCCCCACAAGTCACCCCATCTTGGATTCCCCTAGGTCTCTAGTTTTCAAAAATGCACAGGTTAGGTAGGTTTCCCTAGGTGCCGGCTGAGCTAGAGGCCAAAATCTACAGGTAGGCACTTTACAAAAAAAACACCTCTGTTTTCTTTAACCCCTTCTGTGCCGCGGACGTAGTGGTTACGTCCCGCGGCACAGTGCTGCTATGCCGAGGACGTAACCACTACGTCCTCGGCACACAGCCCAGAGGGAGCGCTCTCGCTCCCTCTGTGTGCTTCCCTCCCACCCCCCAAAGTCGGGGATGGAAGGGGAAGCCCTTCCCCTTCCACCCCCGACCCCCCCACCCCCCCATAATGACGTCAGCGCGCGATCGCGCGCTGACTTCATTATGGGTTGCTCGCCGCACAGGAAGCCATTTGCTTCCTGTGCGGCGACGAGAGAAGAGGTGAGTTCCTCTTCCCGGTGGGTGGGGGGTTGGGGCTAAAGAGGCACCGGGGAAAAGGAAAGGCTTTTCCTTTTCCCCGGTGTCTCTTTGAGCATTCCTGCTGCCCGATCGCATTGCGATCGGGCAGCAGGAATGCCCACTAGACACCAGGGATTTGTTTTTTTTGTTTTACTTCTGTGTTTCTGGCATGCGGGGAGCGGCCCCTTGGGCAAGGGTCGCTCCCCTTTTGGGGGCAATTACTTACGGCCATTTCTGCCCCCCTTGGGGGCAGATTGGCCTACTTTTTAGGCAGATCTGCCCCCAAGGGGGGCAGAAAACACTAGATCACCAGGTTTTTATATTTTTATGTGCATTTATGTGGAGGGGGGTGCCCCCTTGGGCAAGGGGCGCCCCCCCCAAGGGGGCAGAGAACTGTTGGCCTTTTCTGCCCCCCTTGGGGGCAGATCGGCCTATTTTTTTTAGGTCCATCTGCCCCCAAGGGGGGCAGAAGCCACTAAGGCACCAGGGATTGTGTGTGTAGTGGATGGGGGGGCGCCCCCTTGGGCAAGGGTCGCTCCCCTTTGTGGGGCATGTCTTTTCGGGCCATTTCTGCCCCCCTTGAGGGCAGATTGGCTACTTTTTAGCCAGATCTGCCCCCAAGGGGGGCAGAAAACACTAGATCACCAGGGTTTTTTACTTTTATGTGTATTTATGTGGAGGGGGTGCCCCCTTGGGCAAGGGGCACCCCCCCCCAAGGGGGCAGAGAACTGTTGGCCTTTCCTGCCCCCCTTGGGGGCAAATCGGCCTATTTTTTTTAGGTCCATCTGCCCCCAAGGGGGGCAGAAGCCACTTAGGCACCAGGGATTGTGTGTGTAGTGATGGGGGGGCGCCCCCTTGGGCAAGGGTCGCTCCCCTTTGGGGGGCATGTCTTTTAGGGCCATTTCTGCCCCCCTTGAGGGCAGATCAGCCTATTATTTTTAGGCTGATCTGCCCCAAGGGGGGCAGAAACCACTAGAACGCCAGGGATTTTTTTTAATGTGTTTATTTTTGTGGGGGGGCGTCCCCTTGGTCACGGGGCGTCCCCCCAAGGGGGGCATGGACCTGTTGCCCATTTCTACACCCCCTGGGGGCAGATGGGCCTATTTTCTTAGGCCCACCTGCCCCCAAGGGGGGCAGAAGCCACTTAGACACCAGGGATAGTGTGTGTGTGTGTGTGTGTTAGTGGATGGGGGGGCCTTGGGCAAGGGTCGCCCCCCACTTTGGGGGCACATGTACCCAGGCCATTTCTGCACCCCTTGGAGACAGATCAGCCTATTATTTTTCGGCTGGTCTGCCCCCAAGGGGGGCAGAAACTACTAGAACGCCAGGGATTTTTTTGTATTTGTTTATTTTTGTGGGGGGGTGTCCCCTTGGTCACGGGGCGCCCCCCCAAGGGGGGCATTGACCTGTTGCCTATTTCTACACCCCCTGGGGGCAGATGGGCCTATTTTCTTAGGCCCACCTGCCCCCAAGGGGGGCAGAAGCCACTTAGACACCAGGGATAGTGTGTGTGTGTGTGTGTGTGTTAGTGGATGGGTGGGGCCTTGGGCAAGGGTTGCCCCCCACTTTGGGGGCACATGTACCCAGGCCATTTCTGCACCCCTTGGAGACAGATCAGCCTATTATTTTTAGGCTGGTCTGCCCCCAAGGGGGGCAGAAACTACTAGAACGCCAGGGATTTTTTTGTATTTGTTTATTTTTGTGGGGGGGCGTCCCCTTGGTCACGGGGCACCCCCCCAAGGGTGGCATTGACCTGTTGCCCATTTCTACACCCCCTGGGGGCAGATGGGCCTATTTTCTCAGGCCCACCTGCCCTCAAGGGGGGCAGAAGCCACTTAGACACCAGGGATAGTGTGTGTGTGTGTGTGTGTGTGTTAGTGGATGGGTGGGGCCTTGGGCAAGGGTCGCCCCCCACTTTGGGGGCACATGTACCCAGGCCATTTCTGCACCCCTTGGAGACAGATCAGCCTATTATTTTTAGGCTGGTCTGCCCCCAAGGGGGGCAGAAACTACTAGAACGCCAGGGATTTTTTTTTATTTGTTTATTTTTGTGGGGGGGCGTCCCCTTGGTCACGGGGCGCCCCCCCAAGGGGGGCATTGACCTGTTGCCCATTTCTACACCCGCTGGGGGCAGAAGCCACTTAGGCACCAGGGATAGTGTTGTGTGTGTTTTTTTTTTCTTTTTTTTTTTTCTTTTTGAGGGCTGTCCCCTTTGGCAAGGGTTGCTCTCCATGGGGACACACTACTAAAGGTATTTTCTGGCTTCCTTGGGATAGACAGGTCTATTTTATTAGTAGGCCCATCTGCCCCTATGGCAGAATCCACTTAGGCACCAATTTCTAAATGTTTGATGGTGGGGTGTTTGTCAACTGAAGAAGTCTTTGCATTTGTGATAAAAAATGTTTTCCTCCTTTTTGTTCTAGTTCAAAGCTTTTGCTTTATTTGCTGTGGCTCCTTGCGGTTTTGGCGGTGGTTGACCTGCAGTTTGCACAGTTGCATGTTTTAGGTAAGTAAAAACAATTTACTCCAAAGGAGTACTGTTGCCATGCATGAATGACATGTTTGTAGGGGGTGTACTAAATGCAGGATTGTGTGTGAAATTGTCCTTAGGTTTGTGCACAATGATATTTGTTTTGTCTTATTTCTAATTTGCCTTTCTTTCTTTATTTTTAGTGGGATATCATTGGTGATTGCTGTGTAGTTGCTGGTGAATCAAGCTTTTTCAGGCAAGTGAGCGGTATAGTTTTTGAGTTTATAACTCTTACTAACAAAGCTACACTTTGTCACTTGTCTTACACAGTGCTGGTTGTTGGTGGTGAATTTGTCCAGTTAATTTTAGAAGGAGAGATCATGGCTAGCCGCAGGATGACCGCTCAGCAGGTGGTTGGTATGCTTTTTGAGTCACAGTCTGATCATGACTATGAGACAGACTCTGCATCTGAGGCAGAGGAGGAAGTCAGAGATTCTAGCAGTGATGTTTCTCTTGGAGGGGAATCTTCTGATGATGAAGCCACACTCAGTGCAGATGAAGGTTCTGTTTTAGAGGAGGACATTGATGTGCCAATAGTGCAGCAACCTGGGGCTGAAAGGATTCCCGTTATAAGACCTGATGTCTGGGTTGCCCCAAACATGGAGCAGCCAGAGTTGCCTGCCTTTACTGGTCTCCCGGGGTGTAACGCCAATACAGAGAACTTTATGCCTATCAATTTCTTTGAGTTATTCATGGATGATGTGTTTTTGGAAGAGATTGTTGAGCAGACTAATTTGTATGCGGAGCAGCATTTGAGGGACAACGCTGCTAGACTTAGGCCACACTCTAGAGCTGCCCAGTGGATTCCCACAAATTTGGAGGAGTTAAAAAAGTTTTTGGGTTTGACTTTTTTGATGGGGTTGATAAGGAAGCTGTCACTGGCTTCTTATTGGTCTACTAGTCCCTTGATGGCAACAGGTATATTTCCAGCGACCATGAGTCGTAATCGGTATTTGCTTCTTCTTAGGATGCTGCATTTTGTTGACAATGCATTAGCCTTGCCACGAGATCACCCAGATTCTGACCGTCTTTTTAAGATTAGGCCTGTCCTTGATCATTTTGTAGATCGGTTTTCGGAGGTCTATGTTCCAGGCAAAGAGTTAAGTGTGGACGAGTCTTTGGTCCTCTTCAAGGGTCGTTTGGTTTTTAGGCAGTACATTCCTAGCAAAAGGGCACGATATGGAATTAAATTGTATATGCTGTCTGAAAGTAGGACAGGATATGTGTATAGTTTCCGTGTGTACACTGGTAGGGATTCCAATATTGACCCCCCTGGTTGTCCTCCCACTTTTGGAGTTACTGAGAAAATTGTGTGGGATCTTGGTAGACGACTGTTCAACAAAGGTCACCATTTGTATGTAGATAACTTCTACACTGGTGTGCAATTGTTCAAGGAATTGTTTAGAGTGGACACAGTTGCTTGTGGCACAATCCGTTCTAACCGGAAAGGCTATCCAAGGGAGCTTGTCTGTAAAAAACTTGAGAGAGGACAGTGCTGTGCCTTGCGGAACGAGGAGCTGCTAGCTTTGAAATTTTCAGATAAGATTGATGTCTACATGCTAAGTACCATCCATGATGAGAGTACTTCCCCTGTGACTGTTTGGGGCCAGGTTGCTGAAGTGCGCAAACCTGTGTGCATTTTAGATTATAATAAGCACATGGAAGGTGTAGATAGAGTTGACCAGAGGTTGGAACCTTATACTGCTATTCGTAAGTCTTACGTTTGGTATAAGAAGTTAGCACTTCACCTCTTCCACTTAGCAACCTTCAATGCTTTTATTGTGTTTAGGGATAGGTCTCCAGAGTCAAAGATGACATTTGTGAAATTTCAGGAGTCAGTGATAGAGAGCCTTATTGTGGTGGAACAGGCCAGAGTTCCTAGAGAAGCAGTGGTGGAGGATGTGGCAAGATTGAAAAATCGCCACTTTGCTGAGCACATTCCTCCCACACCCAAAAAAGACTTTCCAGCTAAGAAATGTAGAGTGTGTTTTCGAAGAGGTATCCGGAGGGAGTCTCGAATGTACTGCCCAGATTGTCCTTCAAAGCCTGGGCTGTGTGTCGGTGCTTGTTTTAAGAATTACCACACCCAGAAGAATTTCTGGGAACAACCATGAGTGTAAACTCATGTCTGTTTTGTATTTTCATGTGTTTAGTTTCATGGTTAGCATTTCTGTCATGTTCTTAGTTAGAGCTTTTGTGTTTGTAGTTTTCTAATTCTTTCTACTTAGTTAGGGGTTCCTCTGTTGAAAAAAAAAAAAAAAAAAATGATGCAATTGTGGGTGGAGTGGGGCTTGGCTGAGAGTGTACATATTGACTTGCTGTTGGCTACTGCAACACACTGCCAGCCAAACACCAGTCCACACACTCCCATCAGCTGGTGTGATTGTTGTATCAGGCATGTGGGCGTATGTAAGTGATGGGCCCTTGAGTGGCGCTGTCTGTCGATGTGAGTGTTGTAATGTGCTGGGCCCGTGGCTGGCGGTGTGAATGGCCTTGTGTGTGTCATGTATGAAAGTTGTGTGAATGGACTGTAAAGCGGTTGGTGCCTTGTCGCGGCTTTACAGCTCACGAGCTGTGAGTCATTGGTTCAGTTTTTTGCCTTTCAGTTACTAACAGTGCATTTCATTTTTGTGAAAGCTCTTGTTAGTAAAATTTGATCCACTGAACCCTCACTCACCCTCGTGCCAAATCCAACCAGTATGTGTGGTAAAAATGACAAAACCTGCTCCGCTGTAATCAGGCGTCGCAGCACACCTGTGACACGCTAGGTGCCTCAGGTGGGACCCCGATGATGAAGCATGCCACCAACTTGGTTGGTGGGTGAGGGGTCTTTTTCACATAACCTAACTGTTTCTTTTCAAAATTTTAGTGTTTGGCACATCACGGACGTATGTGGGCACATCAAAACGATATATTACAAAACTACCTGTGTTTGGGGGGGAGAGGGCACCTATGTTTTTGGTCCTGTGTGCGGCCTTCATCTAGGGAAACCTACCAAACCCAGGCATTTTATAAAACTAGACACCCCAAGGAGTCCAGGGAGGTGTGGCTTGCGTGGATCCCCCAACATTTTCTTACCCAGACTCCTCTGTAAACCTCAATGTGCTTAAAAAAAACATATTTTCCTGACTTTTCTTCGTAGGATCACCACTTAAGCACAAAATTCCTACTCCCCAGTGTTCCCCTCAGCTTCCCAAGTAAAATGACACCTCACTTATGTGGGTCCCCAAAGCAGAGTCAGTCTAAAGATGTATAAAAGAATATGTCCTTATAAACTTGCTGTGCTATCCCCTCTATCTCTACAAGTTTTGGGCCTTATTCTGTTGCAGGCACCTGGCCCACCCACACAAGTGAGGTATCATTTTTATCAGGAGACTTGGGGGAACGCTGGGTGGAAGGAAATTTGTGGCTCCACTCAGATTCCAGAACTTTCTGTCACCGAAATGTGTGGAGAATGTTTTTTTTTAGACAGAATTTGAGATTTGCAAAGGATTCTGGGTAACAGAACCTGGTCCGAGCCACACAAGTCACCCCATCTTGGATTCCCCTAGGTCTCTAGTTTATAGAAATGCACAGGTTTGGTAGGTTTCCCTAGGTGTCGGCTGAGCTAGAGGCCAAAATCTACAGGTAGGCACTGTTTTCAATGAAAAAATGTGATGTGTCCACGTTGCGGTTTGGGGCGTTTCCTGTCGCGGGCGCTAGGCCTACCCACACAAGTGAGGTATCATTTTTATCGGGAGACGTGGGGGAACGCTGGGTGGAAGGAAATTCGTGGCTACTCTCAGATTCCAGAACTTTCTGCCACAGAAATGTGAGGAACATGTGTTTTTTTAGCCAAATTTTGAGGTTTGCAAAGGATTCTGGGTAACAGAACCTGGTCCAAGCCACACAAGTCACCCCATCTTGGATTCCCCTAGGTCTCTACTTTTCAGAAATGCACAGGTTTGGTAGGTTTCCCTAGGTGGCGGCTGAGCTACAGGCCAAAATCTACAGGTAGGCACTTTGCAAAAAACTCCTCTGTTTTCCTTCACCAATTTGGCTGTGTCCACGTTGCGCTTTGGGGCATTTCCTGTCGCGGGCGCTAGGCCTACCCACACAAGTGAGGTATCATTTTTATCGGGAGACGTGGGGGAACGCTGGGTGGAAGGAAATTCGTGGCTCCTCTCAGATTCCAGAACTTTCTGCCACAGAAATGTGAGGAACATGTGTTTTTTTAGCCAAATTTTGAGGTTTGCAAAGGATTCTGGGTAACAGAACCTGGTCCGGGCCACACAAGTCACCCCATCTTGGATTCCCCTAGGTCTCTACTTTTCAGAAATGCACAGGTTTGGTAGGTTTCCCTAGGTGGCGGCTGAGCTACAGGCCAAAATCTACAGGTAGGCACTTTGCAAAAAACACCTCTGTTTTCCTTCACCAATTTGGCTGTGTCCACGTTGCGCTTTGGGGCATTTTCTGTCGCGGGCGCTAGGCCTACCCACACAAGTGAGGTATCATTTTTATCGGGAGACGTGGGGGAACGCTGGGTGGAAGGAAATTCGTGGCTCCTCTCAGATTCCAGAACTTTCTGCCACAGAAATGTGAGAAACATGTGTTTTTTTAGCCAAATTTTGAGGTTTGCAAAGGATTCTGGGTAACAGAACCTGGTCCGAGCCACACAAGTCACCCCATCTTGGATTCCCCTAGGTCTCTAGTTCTCAGAAATGCACAGGTTTAGTAGGTTTCCTTAGGTGGCGGCTGAGCTACAGGCCAAAATCTACAGGTAGGCACTTTGCAAAAAACACCTCTGTTTTCCTTCACCAATTTGGCTGTGTCCACGTTGCGCTTTGGGGCATTTCCTGTCGCGGGCGCTTGGCCTACCCACACAAGTGAGGTATCATTTTTATCGGGAGACGTGGGGGAACGCTGGGTGGAAGGAAATTCGTGGCTCCTCTCAGATTCCAGAACTTTCTGCCACAGAAATGTGAGGAACATGTGTATTTTTAGCCAAATTTTGAGGTTTGCAAAGGATTCTGGGTAACAGAACCTGGTCCGAGCCACACAAGTCACCCCATGTTGGATTCCCCTAGGTCTCTAGTTTTCAGAAATGCACAGGTTTGGTAGGTTTCCCTAGGTGGCGGCTGAGCTACAGGCCAAAATCTACAGGTAGGCACTTTGCAAAAAACACCTCTGTTTTCCTTCACCAATTTGGCTGTGTCCACGTTGCGCTTTGGGGAGTTTCCTGTCGCGGGCACTAGGCCTACCCACACAAGTGAGGTATCATTTTTATCGGGAGATGTGGGGGAACGCTGGGTGGAAGGAAATTCGTGGCTCCTCTCAGATTCCAGAACTTTCTGCCACAGAAATGTGAGGAACATGTGTATTTTTAGCCAAATTTTGAGGTTTGCAAAGGATTCTGGGTAACAGAACCTGGTCCGGGCCACACAAGTCACCCCATCTTGGATTCCCCTAGGTCTCTAGTTTTCAGAAATGCACAGGTTTGGTAGGTTTCCCTAGGTGGCGGCTGAGCTACAGGCCAAAATCTACAGGTAGGCACTTTGCAAAAAACACCTCAGTTTTCCTTCACCAATTTGGCTGTGTCCACGTTGCGTTTTGGGGCATTTCCTGTCGCGGTCGCTAGGCCTACCCACACAAGTGAGGTATCATTTTTATCGGGAGACGTGGGGGAACGCTGGGTGGAAGGAAATTCGTGGCTCCTCTCAGATTCCAGAACTTTCTGCCACAGAAATGTGAGGAACATGTGTTTTTTTAGCCAAATTTTGAGGTTTGCAAAGGATTCTGGGTAACAGAACCTGGTCCGAGCCACACAAGTCACCCCATCTTGGATTCCCCTAGGTCTCTAGTTTTCAGAAATGCACAGGTTTGGTAGGTTTCCCTAGGTGGCGGCTGAGCTACAGGCCAAAATCTACAGGTAGGCACTTTGCAAAAAACACCTCTGTTTTCCTTCACCAATTTGGCTGTGTCCACGTTGCGCTTTGGGGCATTTCCTGTCGCGGGCGCTAGGCCTACCCACACAAGTGAGGTATCATTTTTATCGGGAGACGTGGGGGAACGCTGGGTGGAAGGAAATTCGTGGCTCCTCTCAGATTCCAGAACTTTCTGCCACAGAAATGTGAGAAACATGTGTTTTTTTAGCCAAATTTTGAGGTTTGCAAAGGATTCTGGGTAACAGAACCTGGTCCGAGCCACACAAGTCACCCCATCTTGGATTCCCCTAGGTCTCTAGTTTTCAGAAATGCACAGGTTTGGTAGGTTTCCCTAGGTGGCGGCTGAGCTACAGGCCAAAATCTACAGGTAGGCACTTTGCAAAAAACACCTCTGTTTTCCTTCACCAATTTGGCTGTGTCCACGTTGCGCTTTGGGGCGTTTCCTGTCGCGGGCGCTAGGCCTACCCACACAAGTGAGGTATCATTTTTATCGGGAGACGTGGGGGAACGCTGGGTGGAAGGAAATTCGTGGCTCCTCTCAGATTCCAGAACTTTCTGCCACAGAAATGTGAGGAACATGTGTTTTTTTAGCCAAATTTTGAGGTTTGCAAAGGATTCTGGGTAACAGAACCTGGTCCGGGCCACACAGGTCACCCCATCTTGGATTCCCCTAGGTCTCTAGTTTTCAGAAATGCACAGGTTTGGTAGGTTTCCCTAGGTGGCGGCTGAGCTACAGGCCAAAATCTACAGGTAGGCACTTTGCAAAAAACACCTCCGTTTTCCTTCACCAATTTGGCTGTGTCCACGTTGCGCTTTGGGGCATCTCCTGTCGCGGGCGCTAGGCCTACCCACACAAGTGAGGTATCATTTTTATCGGGAGACGTGGGGGAACGCTGGGTGGAAGGAAATTCGTGGCTCCTCTCAGATTCCAGAACTTTCTGCCACTGAAATGTGAGGAACATGTGTTTTTTTAGCCAAATGTTGAGGTTTGCAAAGGATTCTGGGTAACAGAACCTGGTCCGAGCCACACAAGTCACCCCATCTTGGATTCCCCTAGGTCTCTAATTTTCAGAAATGCACAGGTTTGGTAGGTTTCCCTAGGTGGCGGCTGAGCTACAGGCCAAAACCTACAAGTAGGCACTTTGCAAAAAACACCTCTGTTTTCCTTCACCAATTTGGCTGTGTCCACGTTGCGCTTTGGGGCATTTCCTGTCGCGGGCGCTAGGCCTACCCACACAAGTGAGGTATCATTTTTATCGGGAGACGTGGGGGAACGCTGGGTGGAAGGAAATTCGTGGCTCCTCTCAGATTCCAGAACTTTCTGCCACAGAAATGTGAGGAACATGTGTTTTTTTAGCCAAATTTTGAGGTTTGCAAAGGATTCTGGGTAACAGAACCTGGTCCGGGCCACACAGGTCACCCCATCTTGGATTCCCCTAGGTCTCTAGTTTTCAGAAATGCACAGGTTTGGTAGGTTTCCCTAGGTGGCGGCTGAGCTACAGGCCAAAATCTACAGGTAGGCACTTTGCAAAAAACACCTCCGTTTTCCTTCACCAATTTGGCTGTGTCCACGTTGCGCTTTGGGGCATCTCCTGTCGCGGGCGCTAGGCCTACCCACACAAGTGAGGTATCATTTTTATCGGGAGACGTGGGGGAACGCTGGGTGGAAGGAAATTCGTGGCTCCTCTCAGATTCCAGAACTTTCTGCCACAGAAATGTGAGGAACATGTGTATTTTTAGCCAAATTTTGAGGTTTGCAAAGGATTCTGGGTAACAGAACCTGGTCCGAGCCACACAATTCACCCCATCTTGGATTCCCCTAGGTCTCTAGTTTTCAGAAATGTACAGGTTTGGTAGGTTTCCCTAGGTGGCGGCTGAGCTACAGGCCAAAATCTACAGGTAGGCACTTTGCAAAAAACACCTCTGTTTTCCTTCACCAATTTGGCTGTGTCCACGTTGCGCTTTGGGGCAGTTCCTGTCGCGGGCGCTAGGCCTACCCACACAAGTGAGGTATCATTTTTATCGGGAGACGTGGGGGAACGCTGGGTGGAAGGAAATTCGTGGCTCCTCTCAGATTCCAGAACTTTCTGCCACAGAAATGTGAGGAACATGTGTTTTTTTAGCCAAAAATTGAGGTTTGCAAAGGATTCTGGGTAACAGAACCTGGTCCGGGCCACACAAGTCACCCCATCTTGGATTCCCCTAGGTCTCTAGTTTTCAGAAACTCACAGGTTTGGTAGGTTTCCCTAGGTGGCGGCTGAGCTACAGGCCAAAATCTACAGGTAGGCACTTTGCAAAAAACACCTCTGTTTTCCATCACCAATTTGGCTGTGTCCACGTTGCGCTTTGGGGCATTTTCTGTCGCGGGCGCTAGGCCTACCCACACAAGTGAGGTATCATTTTTATCGGGAGACATGGGGGAACGCTGGGTGGAAGGAAATTCGTGGCTCCTCTCAGATTCCAGAACTTTCTGCCACAGAAATGTGAGGAACATGTGTTTTTTTAGCCAAATTTTGTGGTTTGCAAAGGATTCTGGGTAACAGAACCTGGTCCGAGCCACACAAGTCACCCCATCTTGGATTCCCCTAGGTCTCTAGTTTCAGAAATGCACAGGTTTGGTAGGTTTCCCTAGGTGGCGGCTGAGCTACAGGCCAAAATCTACAGGTAGGCACTTTGCAAAAAACACCTCTGTTTTCCTTCACCAATTTGGCTGTGTCCACGTTGCGCTTTGGGGCATTTCCTGTCGCGGGCGCTAGGCCTACCCACACAAGTGAGGTATCATTTTTATCGGGAGACGTGGGGGAACGCTGGGTGGAAGGAAATTCGTGGCTCCTCTCAGATTCCAGAACTTTCTGCCACAGAAATGTGAGAAACATGTGTTTTTTTAGCCAAATTTTGAGGTTTGCAAAGGATTCTGGGTAACAGAACCTGGTCCGAGCCACACAAGTCACCCCATCTTGGATTCCCCTAGGTCTCTAGTTTTCAGAAATGCACAGGTTTGGTAGGTTTCCCTAGGTGGCGGCTGAGCTACAGGCCAAAATCTACAGGTAGGCACTTTGCAAAAAACACCTCTGTTTTCCTTCACCAATTTGGCTGTGTCCACGTTGCGCTTTGGGGCGTTTCCTGTCGCGGGCGCTAGGCCTACCCACACAAGTGAGGTATCATTTTTATCGGGAGACGTGGGGGAACGCTGGGTGGAAGGAAATTCGTGGCTCCTCTCAGATTCCAGAACTTTCTGCCACAGAAATGTGAGGAACATGTGTTTTTTTAGCCAAATTTTGAGGTTTGCAAAGGATTCTGGGTAACAGAACCTGGTCCGGGCCACACAGGTCACACCATCTTGGATTCCCCTAGGTCTCTAGTTTTCAGAAATGCACAGGTTTGGTAGGTTTCCCTAGGTAGAGGCTGAGCTACAGGCCAAAATCTACAGGTAGGCACTTTGCAAAAAACACCTCCGTTTTCCTTCACCAATTTGGCTGTGTCCACGTTGCGCTTTGGGGCATGTCCTGTCGCGGGCGCTAAGCCTACCCACACAAGTGAGGTATCATTTTTATCGGGAGACGTGGGGGAACGCTGGGTGGAAGGAAATTCGTGGCTCCTCTCAGATTCCAGAACTTTCTGCCACAGAAATGTGAGGAACATGTGTATTTTTAGCCAAATTTTGAGGTTTGCAAAGGATTCTGGGTAACAGAACCTGGTCCGAGCCACACAATTCACCCCATCTTGGATTCCCCTAGGTCTCTAGTTTTCAGAAATGCACAGGTTTGGTAGGTTTCCCTAGGTGGCGGTTGAGCTACAGGCCAAAATCTACAGGTAGGCACTTTGCAAAAAACACCTCTGTTTTCCTTCACCAATTTGGCTGTGTCCACGTTGCGCTTTGGGGCGTTTCCTGTCGCGGGCGCTAGGCCTACCCACACAAGTGAGGTATAATTTTTATCGGGAGACGTAGGGGAACGCTGGGTGGAAGGAAATTCGTGGCTCCTCTCAGATTCCAGAACTTTCTGCCACAGAAATGTGAGGAACATGTGTTTTTTTAGCCAAATGTTGAGGTTTGCAAAGGATTCTGGGTAACAGAACCTGGTCCGAGCCACACAAGTCACCCCATCTTGGGTTCCCCTAGGTCTCTAATTTTCAGAAATGCACAGGTTTGGTAGGTTTCCCTAGGTGGCGGCTGAGCTACAGGCCAAAACCTACAGGTAGGCACTTTGCAAAAAACACCTCTGTTTTCCTTCACCAATTTGGCTGTGTCCACGTTGCGCTTTGGGGCGTTTCCTGTCGCGGGCGCTAGGCCTACCCACACAAGTGAGGTATCATTTTTATCGGGAGACGTGGGGGAACGCTGGGTGGAAGGAAATTCGTGGCTCCTCTCAGATTCCAGAACTTTCTGCCACAGAAATGTGAGGAACATGTGTTTTTTTAGCCAAATTTTGAGGTTTGCAAAGGATTCTGGGTAACAGAACCTGGTCCGGGCCACACAAGTCACCCCATCTTGGATTTCCCTAGGTCTCTAGTTTTCAGAAATGCACAGGTTTGGTAGGTTTCCCTAGGTGGCGGCTGAGCTACAGGCCAAAATCTACAGGTAGGCACTTTGCAAAAAACACCTCAGTTTTCCTTCTCCAATTTGGCTGTGTCCACGTTGCGCTTTGGGGCATTTCCTGTCGCGGGCGCTTGGCCTACCCACACAAGTGAGGTATCATTTTTATCGGGAGACGTGGGGGAACGCTGGGTGGAAGGAAATTCGTGGCTCCTCTCAGATTCCAGAACTTTCTGCCACAGAAATGTGAGGAACATGTGTTTTTTTAGCCAAATTTTGAGGTTTGCAAAGGATTCTGGGTAACAGAACCTGGTCCGAGCCACACAAGTCACCCCATCTTGGATTCCCCTAGGTCTCTAGTTTTCAGAAATGCACAGGTGTGGTAGGTTTCCCTAGGTGGCGGCTGAGCTACAGGCCAAAATCTACAGGTAGGCACTTTGCAAAAAACACCTCTGTTTTCCTTCACCAATTTGGCTGTGTCCACGTTGCGCTTTGGGGCGTTTCCTGTCGCGGGCGCTAGGCCTACCCACACAAGTGAGGTATCATTTTTATCGGGAGACGTGGGGGAACGCTGGGTGGAAGGAAATTCGTGGCTCCTCTCAGATTCCAGAACTTTCTGCCACAGAAATGTGAGGAACATGTGTTTTTTTATCCAAATTTTGAGGTTTGCAAAGGATTCTGGGTAACAGAACCTGGTCCGGGCCACACAAGTCACCCCATCTTGGATTCCCCTAGGTCTCTAGTTTTCAGAAATGCACAGGTTTGGTAAGTTTCCCTAGGTGGCGGCTGAGCTACAGGCCAAAATCTACAGGTAGGCACTTTGCAAAAAACACCTCAGTTTTCCTTCACCAATTTGGCTGTGTCCACGTTGCGCTTTGGGGCATTTCCTGTCGCGGTCGCAAGGCCTACCCACACAAGTGAGGTATCATTTTTATCGGGAGACGTGGGGGAACGCTGGGTGGAAGGAAATTCGTGGCTCCTCTCAGATTCCAGAACTTTCTGCCACAGAAATGTGAGGAACATGTGTTTTTTTAGCCAAATTTTGAGGTTTGCAAAGGATTCTGGGTAACAGAACCTGGTCCGAGCCACACAAGTCACCCCATCTTGGATTCCCCTAGGTCTCTAGTTTTCAGAAATGCACAGGTTTGGTAGGTTTCCCTAGGTGGCGGCTGAGCTACAGGCCAAAATCTACAGGTAGGCACTTTGCAAAAAACACCTCTGTTTTCCTTCACCAATTTGGCTGTGTCCACGTTGCGCTTTGGGGCATTTCCTGTCCCGGGCGCTAGGCCTACCCACACAAGTGAGGTATCATTTTTATCGGGAGACGTGGGGGAACGCTGGGTGGAAGGAAACTCGTGGCTCCTCTCAGATTCCAGAACTTTCTGCCACAGAAATGTGAGAAACATGTGTTTTTTTAGCCAAATTTTGAGGTTTGCAAAGGATTCTGGGTAACAGAACCTGGTCCGAGCCACACAAGTCACCCCATCTTGGATTCCCCTAGGTATCTAGTTTTCAGAAATGCACAGGTTTGGTAGGTTTCCCTAGGTGGCGGCTGAGCTACAGGCCAAAATCTACAGGTAGGCACTTTGCAAAAAACACCTCTGTTTTCCTTCACCAATTTGGCTGTGTCCACGTTGCGCTTTGGGGCGTTTCCTGTTGCGGGCACTAGGCCTACCCACACAAGTGAGGTATCATTTTTATCGGGAGACGTGGGGGAACGCTGGGTGGAAGGAAATTCGTGGCTCCTCTCAGATTCCAGAACTTTCTGCCACAGAAATGTGAGGAACATGTGTTTTTTTAGCCAAATTTTGAGGTTTGCAAAGGATTCTGGGTAACAGAACCTGGTCCGGGCCACACAGGTCACCCCATCTTGGATTCCCCTAGGTCTCTAGTTTTCAGAAATGCACAGGTTTGGTAGGTTTCCCTAGGTGGCGGCTGAGCTACAGGCCAAATCTACAGGTAGGCACTTTGCAAAAAACTCCTCTGTTTTCCTTCACCAATTTGGCTGTGTCCACGTTGCGCTTTGGGGCGTTTCCTGTCGCGGGCGCTAGGCCTACCCACACAAGTGAGGTATCATTTTTATCGGGAGACGTGGGGGAACGCTGGGTGGAAGGAAATTCGTGGCTCCTCTCAGATTCCAGAACTTTCTGCCACAGAAATGTGAGGAACATGTGTTTTTTTAGCCAAATGTTGAAGTTTGCAAAGGATTCTGGGTAACAGAACCTGGTCCGAGCCACACAAGTCACCCCATCTTGGATTCCCCTAGGTCTCTAATTTTCAGAAATGCACAGGTTTGGTAGGTTTCCCTAGGTGGCGGCTGAGCTACAGGCCAAAACCTACAGGTAGGCACTTTGCAAAAAACACCTCTGTTTTCCTTCACCAATTTGGCTGTGTCCACGTTGCGCTTTGGGGCGTTTCCTGTCGCGGGCGCTAGGCCTACCCACACAAGTGAGGTATCATTTTTATCGGGAGACGTGGGGGAACGCTGGGTGGAAGGAAATTCGTGGCTCCTCTCAGATTCCAGAACTTTCTGCCACAGAAATTTGAGAAACATGTGTTTTTTTAGCCAAATTTTGAGGTTTGCAAAGGATTCTGGGTAACAGAACCTGGTCCGAGCCACACAAGTCACCCCATCTTGGATTCCCCTAGGTCTCTAGTTTTCAGAAATGCACAGGTTTGGTAGGTTTCCCTAGGTGGCGGCTGAGCTACAGGCCAAAATCTACAGGTAGGCACTTTGCAAAAAACACCTCTGTTTTCCTTCACCAATTTGGCTGTGTCCACGTTGCGTTTTGGGGCACCTCCTGTCGCGGGCGCTAGGCCTACCCACACAAGTGAGGTATCATTTTTATCGGGAGACGTGGGGGAACGCTGGGTGGAAGGAAATTCGTGGCTCCTCTCAGATTCCAGAACTTTCTGCCACAGAAATGTGAGGAACATGTGTTTTTTTATCCAAATTTTGAGGTTTGCAAAGGATTCTGGGTAACAGAACCTGGTCCGGGCCACACAAGTCACCCCATCTTGGATTCCCCTAGGTCTCTAGTTTTCAGAAATGCACAGGTTTGGTAGGTTTCCCTAGGTGGCGGCTGAGCTACAGGCCAAAATCTACAGGTAGGCACTTTGCAAAAAACACCTCAGTTTTCCTTCACCAATTTGGCTGTGTCCACGTTGCGCTTTGGGGCATTTCCTGTCGCGGTCGCTAGGCCTACCCACACAAGTGAGGTATCATTTTTATCGGGAGACGTGGGGGAACGCTGGGTGGAAGGAAATTCGTGGCTCCTCTCAGATTCCAGAACTTTCTGCCACAGAAATTTGAGGAACATGTGTTTTTTTAGCCAAAATTTGAGGTTTGCAAAGGATTCTGGGTAATAGAACCTGGTCCGAGCCACACAAGTCACCCCATCTTGGATTCCCCTAGGTCTCTAGTTTTCAGAAATGCACAGGTTTGGTAGGTTTCCCTAGGTGGCGGCTGAGCTACAGGCCAAAATCTACAGGTAGGCACTTTGCAAAAAACACCTCTGTTTTCCTTCACCAATTTGTCTGTGTCCACGTTGCGCTTTGGGGCGTTTCCTGTCGCGGGCGCTAGGCCTACCCACACAAGTGAGGTATCATTTTTATCGGGAGACGTGGGGGAACGCTGGGTGGAAGGAAATTCGTAGCTCCTCTCAGATTCCAGAACTTTCTGCCACAGAAATGTGAGGAACATGTGTTTTTTTAGCCAAATTTTGAGGTTTGCAAAGGATTCTGGGTAACAGAACCTGGTCCGGGCCACACAGGTCACCCCATCTTGGATTCCCCTAGGTCTCTAGTTTTCAGAAATGCACAGGTTTGGTAGGTTTCCCTAGGTGGCGGCTGAGCTACAGGCCAAAATCTACAGGTAGGCACTTTGCAAAAAACACCTCCGTTTTCCTTCACCAATTTGGCTGTGTCCACGTTGCGCTTTGGGGCACCTCCTGTCGCGGGCGCTAGGCCTACCCACACAAGTGAGGTATCATTTTTATCGGGAGACGTGGGGGAACGCTGGGTGGAAGGAAATTCGTGGCTCCTCTCAGATTCTAGAACTTTCTGCCACAGAAATGTGAGGAACATGTGTATTTTTAGCCAAATTTTGAGGTTTGCAAAGGATTCTGGGTAACAGAACCTGGTCCGAGCCACACAAGTCACCCCATCTTGGATTCCCCTATGTCTCTAGTTTTCAGAAATGCACAGGTTTGGTAGGTTTCCCTAGGTGGCGGCTGAGCTACAGGCCAAAATCTACAGGTAGGCACTTTGCAAAAAACACCTCTGTTTTCCTTCACCAATTTGGCTGTGTCCACGTTGCGCTTTGGGGCGTTTCCTGTCGCGGGCGCTAGGCCTACCCACACAAGTGAGGTATCATTTTTATCGGGAGACGTGGGGGAACGCTGGGTGGAAGGAAATTCGTGGCTCCTCTCAGATTCCAGAACTTTCTGCCACAGAAATGTGAGGAACATGTGTTTTTTTAGCCAAATGTTGAGGTTTGCAAAGGATTCTGGGTAACAGAACCTGGTCCGAGCCACACAAGTCACCCCATCTTGGATTCCCCTAGGTCTCTAATTTTCAGAAATGCACAGGTTTGGTAGGTTTCCCTAGGTGGCGGCTGAGCTACAGGCCAAAACCTACAGGTAGGCACTTTGCAAAAAACACCTCTGTTTTCCTTCACCAATTTGGCTGTGTCCACGTTGCGCTTTGGGGCGTTTCCTGTCGCGGGCCCTAGGCCTACCCACACAAGTGAGGTATCATTTTTATCGGGAGACGTGGGGGAACGCTGGGTGGAAGGAAATTCGTGGCTCCTCTCAGATTCCAGAACTTTCTGCCACAGAAATGTGAGGAACATGTGTTTTTTTAGCCAAATTTTGAGGTTTGCAAAGGATTCTGGGTAACAGAACCTGGTCCGGGCCACACAAGTCACCCCATCTTGGATTCCCCTAGGTCTCTAGTTTTCAGAAATGCACAGGTTTGGTAGGTTTCCCCAGGTGGCGGCTGAGCTACAGGCCAAAATCTACAGGTAGGCACTTTGCAAAAAACACCTCCGTTTTCCTTCACCAATTTGGCTGTGTCCACGTTGCGCTTTGGGGCATTTCCTGTCGCGGGCGCTAGGCCTACCCACACAAGTGAGGTATCATTTTTATCGGGAGACGTGGGGGAACGCTGGGTGGAAGGAAATTCGTGGCTCCTCTCAGATTCCAGAACTTTCTGCCACAGAAATGTGAGGAACATGTGTATTTTTAGCCAAATTTTGAGGTTTGCAAAGGATTCTGGGTATCAGAACCTGGTCCGAGCCACACAAGTCACCCGATCTTGGATTCCCCTAGGTCTCTAGTTTTCAGAAATGCACAGGTTTGGTAGGTTTCCCTACGTGGCGGCTGAGCTACAGGCCAAAATCTACAGGTAGGCACTTTGCAAAAAACACCTCTGTTTTCCTTCACCAATTTGGCTGTGTCCACGTTGCGCTTTGGGGCGTTTCCTGTCGCGGGCGCTAGGCCTACCCACACAAGTGAGGTATCATTTTTATCGGGAGACGTGGGGGAACGCTGGGTGGAAGGAAATACGTGGCTCCTCTCAGATTCCAGAACTTTCTGCCACAGAAATGTGAGGAACATGTGTTTTTTTAGCCAAATTTTGAGGTTTGCAAAGGATTCTGGGTAACAGAACCTGGTCTGAGCCACACAAGTCACCCCATCTTGGATTCCCCTAGGTCTCTAGTTTTCAGAAATGCACAGGTTTGGTAGGTTTCCCTAGGTGGCGGCTGAGCTACAGGCCAAAACCTACAGGTAGGCACTTTGCAAAAAACACCTCTGTTTTCCTTCACCAATTTGGCTGTGTCCACGTTGCGCTTTGGGGCGTTTCCTGTCGCGGGCGCTAGGCCTACCCACACAAGTGAGGTATCATTTTTATCGGGAGACGTGGGGGAACGCTGGGTGGAAGGAAATTCGTGGCTCCTCTCAGATTCCAGAACTTTCTGCCACAGAAATGTGAGGAACATGTGTTTTTTTAGCCAAATTTTGAGGTTTGCAAAGGATTCTGGGTAACAGAACCTGGTCCGGGCCACACAAGTCACCCCATCTTGGATTCCCCTAGGTCTCTAGTTTTCAGAAATGCACAGGTTTGGTAGGTTTCCCCAGGTGGCGGCTGAGCTACAGGCCAAAATCTACAGGTAGGCACTTTGCAAAAAACACCTCCGTTTTCCTTCACCAATTTGGCTGTGTCCACGTTGCGCTTTGGGGCATTTCCTGTCGCGGGCGCTAGGCCTACCCACACAAGTGAGGTATCATTTTTATCGGGAGACGTGGGGGAACGCTGGGTGGAAGGAAATTCGTGGCTCCTCTCAGATTCCAGAACTTTCTGCCACAGAAATGTGAGAAACATGTGTTTTTTTAGCCAAATTTTGAGGTTTGCAAAGGATTCTGGGTAACAGTACCTGGTCCGAGCCACACAAGTCACCCCATCTTGGATTCCCCTAGGTCTCTAGTTTTCAGAAATGCACAGGTTTGGTAGGTTTCCCTAGGTGGCGGCTGAGCTACAGGCCAAAATCTACAGGTAGGCACTTTGCAAAAAAACACCTCTGTTTTCCTTCACCAATTTGGCTGTGTCCACGTTGCGCTTTGGGGCGTTTCCTGTCGCGGGCGCTAGGCCTACCCACACAACTGAGGTATCATTTTTATCGGGAGACGTGGGGGAACGCTAGGTGGAAGGAAATTCGTGGCTCCTCTCAGATTCCAGAACTTTCTGCCACAGAAAAGTGAGAAACATGTGTTTTTTTTAGCAAAATTTTGAGGTTTGCAAAGGATTCTGGGTAACAGAACCTGGTCCGAGCCACACAAGTCACCCCATCTTGGATTCCCCTAGGTCTCTAGTTTTCAGAAATGCACAGGTTTGGTAGGTTTCCCTAGGTGGCGGCTGAGCTACAGGCCACAATCTACAGGTAGGCACTTTGCAAAAAACACCTCTGTTTTCCTTCACCAATTTGGCTGTGTCCACGTTGCGCTTTGGGGCGTTTCCTGTCGCGGGCGCTAGGCCTACCCACACAAGTGAGGTATCATTTTTATCGGGAGACGTGGGGGAACGCTGGGTGGAAGGAAATTTGTGGCTCCTCTCAGATTCCAGAACTTTCTGCCACAGAAATGTGAGGAACATGTGTTTTTTTTAGCCAAATTTTGAGGTTTGCAAAGGATTCTGGGTAACAGAACCTGGTCCGAGCCACACAAGTCACCCCATCTTGGATTCCCCTAGGTCTCTAGTTTTCAGAAATGCACAGGTTTGGTAGGTTTCCCTATGTGGCGGCTGAGCTACAGGCCAAAATCTACAGGTGGGCACTTTGCAAAAAACACCTCTGTTTTCCTTCACCTATTTGGCTGTGTCCACGTTGCGCTTTGGGGCATTTCCTGTCGCGGGCGCTAGGCCTACCCACACAAGTGAGGTATCATTTTTATCGGGAGACGTGGGGGAACGCTGGGTGGAAGGAAATTCGTGGCTCCTCTCAGATTCCAGAACTTTCTGCCACAGAAATGTGAGGAACATGTGTTTTTTTAGCCACATTTTTAGGTTTGCAAAGGATTCTGGGTAACAGAACCTGGTCCGAGCCACACAAGTCACCCCATCTTGGATTCCCCTAGGTCTCTAGATTTCAGAAATGCACAGGTTTGGTAGGTTTCCCTAGGTGGCGGCTGAGCTACAGTCCAAAATCTACAGGTAGGCACTTTGCAAAAAACACCTCTGTTTTCCTTCACCAATTTGGCTGTGTCCACGTTGCGCTTTGGGGCATTTCCTGTCGCGGGCGCTAGGCCTACCCACACAAGTGAGGTATCATTTTTATCGGGAGACGTGGGGGAACGCTGGGTGGAAGGAAATTCGTGGCTCCTCTCAGATTCCAGAACTTTCTGCCACAGAAATGTGAGAAACATGTGTTTTTTTTAGCCAAATTTTGAGGTTTGCAAAGGATTCTGGGTAACAGAACCTGGTCCGAGCCACACAAGTCACCCCATCTTGGATTCCCCTAGGTCTCTAGTTTTCAGAAATGCACAGGTTTGGTAGGTTTCCCTAGGTGGCGGCTGAGCTACAGGCCAAAATCTACAGGTAGGCACTTTGCAAAAAAACACCTCTGTTTTCCTTCACCAATTTGGCTGTGTCCACGTTGCGCTTTGGGGCGTTTCCTGTCGCGGGCGCTAGGCCTACCCACACAAGTGAGGTATCATTTTTATCGGGAGACGTGGGGGAACGCTGGGTGGAAGGAAATTTGTGGCTCCTCTCAGATTCCAGAACTTTCTGCCACAGAAATGTGAGAAACATGTGTTTTTTTAGCCAAATTTTGAGGTTTGCAAAGGATTCTGGGTAACAGAACCTGGTCCGAGCCACACAAGTCACCCCATCTTGGATTCCCCTAGGTCTCTAGTTTTCAGAAATGCACAGGTTTGGTAGGTTTCCCTAGGTGGCGGCTGAGCTACAGGCCAAAATCTACAGGTAGGCACTTTGCAAAAAAACACCTCTGTTTTCCTTCACCAATTTGGCTGTGTCCACGTTGCGCTTTGGGGCGTTTCCTGTCGCGGGCGCTAGGCCTACCCACACAAGTGAGGTATCATTTTTATCGGGAGACGTGGGGGAACGCTGGGTGGAAGGAAATTCGTGGCTCCTCTCAGATTCCAGAACTTTCTGCCACAGAAATGTGAGAAACATGTGTTTTTTTTAGCAAAATTTTGAGGTTTGCAAAGGATTCTGGGTAACAGAACCTGGTCCGAGCCACACAAGTCACCCCATCTTGGATTCCCCTAGGTCTCTAGTTTTCAGAAATGCACAGGTTTGGTAGGTTTCCCTAGGTGGCGGCTGAGCTACAGGCCAAAATCTACAGGTAGGCACTTTGCAAAAAACACCTCTGTTTTCCTTCACCAATTTGGCTGTGTCAACGTTGCGCTATGGGGCGTTTCCTGTCGCGGGCGCTAGGCCTACCCACACAAGTGAGGTATCATTTTTATCGGGAGACGTGGGGGAACGCTGGGTGGAAGGAAATTTGTGGCTCCTCTCAGATTCCAGAACTTTCTGCCACAGAAATATGAGGAACATGTGTTTTTTTAGCCAAATTTTGAGGTTTGCAAAGGATTCTGGGTATCAGAACCTGGTCCGAGCCACACAAGTCACCCCATCTTGGATTCCCCTAGGTCTCTAGTTTTCAGAAATGCACAGGTTTGGTAGGTTTCCCTATGTGGCGGCTGAGCTACAGGCCAAAATCTACAGGTAGGCACTTTGGAAAAAACACCTCTGTTTTCCTTCACCAATTTGGCTGTGTCCACGTTGCGCTTTGGGGCATTTCCTGTCGCGGGCGCTAGGCCTACCCACACAAGTGAGGTATCATTTTTATCGGGAGACGTGGGGGAACGCTGGGTGGAAGGAAATTCGTGGCTCCTCTCAGATTCCAGAACTTTCTGCCACAGAAATGTGAGGAACATGTGTTTTTTTAGCCAAATGTTGAGGTTTGCAAAGGATTCTGGGTAACAGAACCTGGTCCGAGCCACACAAGTCACCCCATCTTGGATTCCCCTAGGTCTCTAATTTTCAGAAATGCACAGGTTTGGTAGGTTTCCCTAGGTGGCGGCTGAGCTACAGGCCAAAACCTACAGGTAGGCACTTTGCAAAAAACACCTCTGTTTTCCTTCACCAATTTGGCTGTGTCCACGTTGCGCTTTGGGGCGTTTCCTGTCGCGGGCGCTAGGCCTACCCACACAAGTGAGGTATCATTTTTATCGGGAGACGTGGGGGAACGCTGGGTGGAAGGAAATTCGTGGCTCCTCTCAGATTCCAGAACTTTCTGCCACAGAAATGTGAGGAACATGTGTTTTTTTAGCCAAATTTTGAGGTTTGCAAAGGATTCTGGGTAACAGAACCTGGTCCGAGCCACACAAGTCACCCCATCTTGGATTCCCCAAGGTCTCTAGTTTTCAGAAATGCACAGGTTTGGTAGGTTTCCCTAGGTGGCGGCTGAGCTACAGGCCAAAATCTACAGGTAGGCACTTTGCAAAAAACACCTCTGTTTTCCTTCACCAATTTGGCTGTGTCCACGTTGCGTTTTGGGGCACCTCCTGTCGCGGGCGCTAGGCCTACCCACACAAGTGAGGTATCATTTTTATCGGGAGACGTGGGGGAACGCTGGGTGGAAGGAAATTCGTGGCTCCTCTCAGATTCCAGAACTTTCTGCCACAGAAATGTGAGGAACATGTGTATTTTTAGCCAAAGTTTGAGGTTTGCAAAGGATTCTGGGTAACAGAACCTGGTCCGAGCCACACAAGTCACCCCATCTTGGATTCCCCTAGGTCTCTAGTTTTCAGAAATGCACAGGTTTGGTAGGTTTCCCTAGGTGGCGGCTGAGCTACAGGCCAAAATCTACAGGTAGGCACTTTGCAAAAAACACCTCTGTTTTCCTTCACCAATTTGGCTGTGTCCACGTTGCGCTTTGGGGCGTTTCCTGTCGCGGGCGCTAGGCCTACCCACACAAGTGAGGTATCATTTTTATCGGGAGACGTGGGGGAACGCTGGGTGGAAGGAAATTCGTGGCTCCTCTCAGATTCCAGAACTTTCTGCCACAGAAATGTGAGGAACATGTGTTTTTTTTATCCAAATTTTGAGGTTTGCAAAGGATTCTGGGTAACAGAACCTGGTCTGGGCCACACAAGTCACCCCATCTTGGATTCCCCTAGGTCTCTAGTTTTCAGAAATGCACAGGTTTGGTAGGTTTCCCTTGGTGGCGGCTGAGCTACAGGCCAAAATCTACAGGTAGGCACTTTGCAAAAAACACCTCAGTTTTCCTTCACCAATTTGGCTGTGTCCACGTTGCGCTTTGGGGCATTTCCTGTCGCGGTCGCTAGGCCTACCCACACAAGTGAGGTATCATTTTTATCGGGAGACGTGGGGGAACGCTGGGTGGAAGGAATTTCGTGGCTCCTCTCAGATTCCAGAACTTTCTGCCACAGAAATGTGAGGAACATGTGTTTTTTTAGCCAAAATTTGAGGTTTGCAAAGGATTCTGGGTAACAGAACCTGGTCCGAGCCACACAAGTCACCCCATCTTGGATTCCCCTAGGTCTCTAGTTTTCAGAAATGCACAGGTTTGGTAGGTTTCCCTAGGTGGCGGCTGAGCTACAGGCCAAAATCTACAGGTAGGCACTTTGCAAAAAACACCTCTGTTTTCCTTCACCAATTTGGCTGTGTCCACGTTGCGCTTTGGGGCGTTTCCTGTCGCGGGCGCTAGGCCTACCCACACAAGTGAGGTATCATTTTTATCGGGAGACGTGGGGGAACGCTGGGTGGAAGGAAATTCGTAGCTCCTCTCAGATTCCAGAACTTTCTGCCACAGAAATGTGAGGAACATGTGTTTTTTTAGCCAAATTTTGAGGTTTGCAAAGGATTCTGGGTAACAGAACCTGGTCCGGGCCACACAGGTCACCCCATCTTGGATTCCCCTAGGTCTCTAGTTTTCAGAAATGCACAGGTTTGGTAGGTTTCCCTAGGTGGCGGCTGAGCTACAGGCCAAAATCTACAGGTAGGCACTTTGCAAAAAACACCTCCGTTTTCCTTCACCAATTTGGCTGTGTCCACGTTGCGCTTTGGGGCACCTCCTGTCGCGGGCGCTAGGCCTACCCACACAAGTGAGGTATCATTTTTATCGGGAGACGTGGGGGAACGCTGGGTGGAAGGAAATTCGTGGCTCCTCTCAGATTCTAGAACTTTCTGCCACAGAAATGTGAGGAACATGTGTATTTTTAGCCAAATTTTGAGGTTTGCAAAGGATTCTGGGTAACAGAACCTGGTCCGAGCCACACAAGTCACCCCATCTTGGATTCCCCTAGGTCTCTAGTTTTCAGAAATGCACAGGTTTGGTAGGTTTCCCTAGGTGGCGGCTGAGCTACAGGCCAAAATCTACAGGTAGGCACTTTGCAAAAAACACCTCTGTTTTCCTTCACCAATTTGGCTGTGTCCACGTTGCGCTTTGGGGCGTTTCCTGTCGCGGGCGCTAGGCCTACCCACACAAGTGAGGTATCATTTTTATCGGGAGACGTGGGGGAACGCTGGGTGGAAGGAAATTCGTGGCTCCTCTCAGATTCCAGAACTTTCTGCCACAGAAATGTGAGGAACATGTGTTTTTTTAGCCAAATGTTGAGGTTTGCAAAGGATTCTGGGTAACAGAACCTGGTCCGAGCCACACAAGTCACCCCATCTTGGATTCCCCTAGGTCTCTAATTTTCAGAAATGCACAGGTTTGGTAGGTTTCCCTAGGTGGCGGCTGAGCTACAGGCCAAAACCTACAGGTAGGCACTTTGCAAAAAACACCTCTGTTTTCCTTCACCAATTTGGCTGTGTCCACGTTGCGCTTTGGGGCGTTTCCTGTCGCGGGCGCTAGGCCTACCCACACAAGTGAGGTATCATTTTTATCGGGAGACGTGGGGGAACGCTGGGTGGAAGGAAATTCGTGGCTCCTCTCAGATTCCAGAACTTTCTGCCACAGAAATGTGAGGAACATGTGTTTTTTTAGCCAAATTTTGAGGTTTGCAAAGGATTCTGGGTAACAGAACCTGGTCCGGGCCACACAAGTCACCCCATCTTGGATTCCCCTAGGTCTCTAGTTTTCAGAAATGCACAGGTTTGGTAGGTTTCCCCAGGTGGCGGCTGAGCTACAGGCCAAAATCTACAGGTAGGCACTTTGCAAAAAACACCTCCGTTTTCCTTCACCAATTTGGCTGTGTCCACGTTGCGCTTTGGGGCATTTCCTGTCGCGGGCGCTAGGCCTACCCACACAAGTGAGGTATCATTTTTATCGGGAGACGTGGGGGAACGCTGGGTGGAAGGAAATTCGTGGCTCTTCTCAGATTCCAGAACTTTCTGCCACAGAAATGTGAGGAACATGTGTATTTTTAGCCAAATTTTGAGGTTTGCAAAGGATTCTGGGTATCAGAACCTGGTCCGAGCCACACAAGTCACCCCATCTTGGATTCCCCTAGGTCTCTAGTTTTCAGAAATGCACAGGTTTGGTAGGTTTCCCTACGTGGCGGCTGAGCTACAGGCCAAAATCTACAGGTAGGCACTTTGCAAAAAACACCTCTGTTTTCCTTCACCAATTTGGCTGTGTCCACGTTGCGCTTTGGGGCGTTTCCTGTCGCGGGCGCTAGGCCTACCCACACAAGTGAGGTATCATTTTTATCGGGAGACGTGGGGGAACGCTGGGTGGAAGGAAATTCGTGGCTCCTCTCAGATTCCAGAACTTTCTGCCACAGAAATGTGAGGAACATGTGTTTTTTTAGCCAAATTTTGAGGTTTGCAAAGGATTCTGGGTAACAGAACCTGGTCCGAGCCACACAAGTCACCCCATCTTGGATTCCCCTAGGTCTCTAGTTTTCAGAAATGCACAGGTTTGGTAGGTTTCCCTAGGTGGCGGCTGAGCTACAGGCCAAAACCTACAGGTAGGCACTTTGCAAAAAACACCTCTGTTTTCCTTCACCAATTTGGCTGTGTCCACGTTGCGCTTTGGGGCATTTCCTGTCGCGGGCGCTAGGCCTACCCACACAAGTGAGGTATCATTTTTATCGGGAGACGTGGGGGAACGCTGGGTGGAAGGAAATTCGTGGCTCCTCTCAGATTCCAGAACTTTCTGCCACAGAAATGTGAGGAACATGTGTTTTTTTAGCCAAATTTTGAGGTTTGCAAAGGATTCTGGGTAACAGAACCTGGTCCGAGCCACACAAGTCACCCCATCTTGGATTCCCCTAGGTCTCTAATTTTCAGAAATGCACAGGTTTGGTAGGTTTCCCTAGGTGGCGGCTGAGCTACAGGCCAAAACCTACAGGTAGGCACTTTGCAAAAAACACCTCTGTTTTCCTTCACCA
Source organism: Pleurodeles waltl (assembly GCF_031143425.1). Taxonomy (NCBI): domain Eukaryota; kingdom Metazoa; phylum Chordata; class Amphibia; order Caudata; family Salamandridae; genus Pleurodeles; species Pleurodeles waltl. The sequence goes on along the minus strand of NC_090447.1, from coordinate 994,913,201 downwards.
ATTTGGCTGTGTCCACGTTGCGCTTTGGGGCGTTTCCTGTCGCGGGCGCTAGGCCTACCCACACAAGTGAGGTATCATTTTTATCGGGAGACGTGGGGGAACGCTGGGTGGAAGGAAATTCGTGGCTCCTCTCAGATTCCAGAACTTTCTGCCACAGAAATGTGAGGAACATGTGTTTTTTTAGCCAAATTTTGAGGTTTGCAAAGGATTCTGGGTAACAGAACCTGGTCCGGGCCACACAAGTCACCCCATCTTGGATTCCCCTAGGTCTCTAGTTTTCAGAAATGCACAGGTTTGGTAGGTTTCCCCAGGTGGCGGCTGAGCTACAGGCCAAAATCTACAGGTAGGCACTTTGCAAAAAACACCTCCGTTTTCCTTCACCAATTTGGCTGTGTCCACGTTGCGCTTTGGGGCATTTCCTGTCGCGGGCGCTAGGCCTACCCACACAAGTGAGGTATCATTTTTATCGGGAGACGTGGGGGAACGCTGGGTGGAAGGAAATTCGTGGCTCCTCTCAGATTCCAGAACTTTCTGCCACAGAAATGTGAGGAACATGTGTATTTTTAGCCAAATTTTGAGGTTTGCAAAGGATTCTGGGTAACAGAACCTGGTCCGAGCCACACAAGTCACCCCATCTTGGATTCCCCTAGGTCTCTAGTTTTCAGAAATGCACAGGTTTGGTAGGTTTCCCTACGTGGCGGCTGAGCTACAGGCCAAAATCTACAGGTAGGCACTTTGCAAAAAACACCTCTGTTTTCCTTCACCAATTTGGCTGTGTCCACGTTGCGCTTTGGGGCGTTTCCTGTCGCGGGCGCTAGGCCTACCCACACAAGTGAGGTATCATTTTTATCGGGAGACGTGGGGGAACGCTGGGTGGAAGGAAATTCGTGGCTCCTCTCAGATTCCAGAACTTTCTGCCACAGAAATGTGAGGAACATGTGTTTTTTTAGCCAAATTTTGAGGTTTGCAAAGGATTCTGGGTAACAGAACCTGGTCCGAGCCACACAAGTCACCCCATCTTGGATTCCCCTAGGTCTCTAGTTTTCAGAAATGCACAGGTTTGGTAGGTTTCCCTAGGTGGCGGCTGAGCTACAGGCCAAAATCTACAGGTAGGCACTTTGCAAAAAAACACCTCTGTTTTCCTTCACCAATTTGGCTGTGTCCACGTTGCGCTTTGGGGCGTTTCCTGTCGCGGGCGCTAGGCCTACCCACACAACTGAGGTATCATTTTTATCGGGAGACGTGGGGGAACGCTAGGTGGAAGGAAATTCGTGGCTCCTCTCAGATTCCAGAACTTTCTGCCACAGAAAAGTGAGAAACATGTGTTTTTTTTAGCAAAATTTTGAGGTTTGCAAAGGATTCTGGGTAACAGAACCTGGTCCGAGCCACACAAGTCACCCCATCTTGGATTCCCCTAGGTCTCTAGTTTTCAGAAATGCACAGGTTTGGTAGGTTTCCCTAGGTGGCGGCTGAGCTACAGGCCACAATCTACAGGTAGGCACTTTGCAAAAAACACCTCTGTTTTCCTTCACCAATTTGGCTGTGTCCACGTTGCGCTTTGGGGCGTTTCCTGTCGCGGGCGCTAGGCCTACCCACACAAGTGAGGTATCATTTTTATCGGGAGACGTGGGGGAACGCTGGGTGGAAGGAAATTTGTGGCTCCTCTCAGATTCCAGAACTTTCTGCCACAGAAATGTGAGGAACATGTGTTTTTTTAGCCAAATTTTGAGGTTTGCAAAGGATTCTGGGTAACAGAACCTGGTCCGAGCCACACAAGTCACCCCATCTTGGATTCCCCTAGGTCTCTAGTTTTCAGAAATGCACAGGTTTGGTAGGTTTCCCTATGTGGCGGCTGAGCTACAGGCCAAAATCTACAGGTGGGCACTTTGCAAAAAACACCTCTGTTTTCCTTCACCTATTTGGCTGTGTCCACGTTGCGCTTTGGGGCATTTCCTGTCGCGGGCGCTAGGCCTACCCACACAAGTGAGGTATCATTTTTATCGGGAGACGTGGGGGAACGCTGGGTGGAAGGAAATTCGTGGCTCCTCTCAGATTCCAGAACTTTCTGCCACAGAAATGTGAGGAACATGTGTTTTTTTAGCCACATTTTTAGGTTTGCAAAGGATTCTGGGTAACAGAACCTGGTCCGAGCCACACAAGTCACCCCATCTTGGATTCCCCTAGGTCTCTAGTTTTCAGAAATGCACAGGTTTGGTAGGTTTCCCTAGGTGGCGGCTGAGCTACAGGCCAAAATCTACAGGTAGGCACTTTGCAAAAAACACCTCTGTTTTCCTTCACCAATTTGGCTGTGTCCACGTTGCGCTTTGGGGCGTTTCCTGTCGCGGGCGCTAGGCCTACCCACACAAGTGAGGTATCATTTTTATCGGGAGACGTGGGGGAACGCTGGGTGGAAGGAAATTTGTGGCTCCTCTCAGATTCCAGAACTTTCTGCCACAGAAATGTGAGAAACATGTGTTTTTTTAGCCAAATTTTGAGGTTTGCAAAGGATTCTGGGTAACAGAACCTGGTCCGAGCCACACAAGTCACCCCATCTTGGATTCCCCTAGGTCTCTAGTTTTCAGAAATGCACAGGTTTGGTAGCTTTCCCTAGGTGGCGGCTGAGCTACAGGCCAAAATCTACAGGTAGGCACTTTGCAAAAAAACACCTCTGTTTTCCTTCACCAATTTGGCTGTGTCCACGTTGCGCTTTGGGGCATTTCCTGTCGCGGGCGCTAGGCCTACCCACACAAGTGAGGTATCATTTTTATCGGGAGACGTGGGGGAACGCTGGGTGGAAGGAAATTCGTGGCTCCTCTCAGATTCCAGAACTTTCTGCCACAGAAATGTGAGAAACATGTGTTTTTTTTTAGCAAAATTTTGAGGTTTGCAAAGGATTCTGGGTAACAGAACCTGGTCCGAGCCACACAAGTCACCCCATCTTGGATTCCCCTAGGTCTCTAGTTTTCAGAAATGCACAGGTTTGGTAGGTTTCCCTAGGTGGCGGCTGAGCTACAGGCCTAAATCTACAGGTAGGCACTTTGCAAAAAACACCTCTGTTTTCCTTCACCAATTTGGCTGTGTCCACGTTGCGCTATGGGGCGTTTCCTGTCGCGGGCGCTAGGCCTACCCACACAAGTGAGGTATCATTTTTATCGGGAGACGTGGGGGAACGCTGGGTGGAAGGAAATTTGTGGCTCCTCTCAGATTCCAGAACTTTCTGCCACAGAAATATGAGGAACATGTGTTTTTTTAGCCAAATGTTGAGGTTTGCAAAGGATTCTGGGTAACAGAACCTGGTCCGAGCCACACAAGTCACCCCATCTTGGATTCCCCTAGGTCTCTAATTTTCAGAAATGCACAGGTTTGGTAGGTTTCCCTAGGTGGCGGCTGAGCTACAGGCCAAAACCTACAGGTAGGCACTTTGCAAAAAACACCTCTGTTTTCCTTCACCAATTTGGCTGTGTCCACGTTGCGCTTTGGGGCGTTTCCTGTCGCGGGCGCTAGGCCTACCCACACAAGTGAGGTATCATTTTTAGCGGGAGACGTGGGGGAACGCTGGGTGGAAGGAAATTCGTGGCTCCTCTCAGATTCCAGAACTTTCTGCCACAGAAATGTGAGGAACATGTGTTTTTTTAGCCAAATTTTGAGGTTTGCAAAGGATTCTGGGTAACAGAACCTGGTCTGGGCCACACAAGTCACCCCATCTTGGATTCCCCTAGGTCTCTAGTTTTCAGAAATGCACAGGTTTGGTAGGTTTCCCCAGGTGGCGGCTGAGCTACAGGCCAAAATCTACAGGTAGGCACTTTGCAAAAAACACCTCCGTTTTCCTTCACCAATTTGGCTGTGTCCACGTTGCGCTTTGGGGCATTTCCTGTCGCGGGCGCTAGGCCTACCCACACAAGTGAGGTATCATTTTTATCGGGAGACGTGGGGGAACGCTGGGTGGAAGGAAATTCGTGGCTCCTCTCAGATTCCAGAACTTTCTGCCACAGAAATGTGAGGAACATGTGTATTTTTAGCCAAATTTTGAGGTTTGCAAAGGATTCTGGGTAACAGAACCTGGTCCGAGCCACACAAGTCACCCCATCTTGGATTCCCCTAGGTCTCTAGTTTTCAGAAATGCACAGGTTTGGTAGGTTTCCCTACGTGGCGGCTGAGCTACAGGCCAAAATCTACAGGTAGGCACTTTGCAAAAAACACCTCTGTTTTCCTTCACCAATTTGGCTGTGTCCACGTTGCGCTTTGGGGCGTTTCCTGTCGCGGGCGCTAGGCCTACCCACACAAGTGAGGTATCATTTTTATCGGGAGACGTGGGGGAACGCTGGGTGGAAGGAAATTCGTGGCTCCTCTCAGATTCCAGAACTTTCTGCCACAGAAATGTGAGGAACATGTGTTTTTTTAGCCAAATTTTGAGGTTTGCAAAGGATTCTGGGTAACAGAACCTGGTCCGAGCCACACAAGTCACCCCATCTTGGATTCCCCTAGGTCTCTAGTTTTTAGAAATGCACAGGTTTGGTAGGTTTCCCTAGGTGGCGGCTGAGCTACAGGCCAAAACCTACAGGTAGGCACTTTGCAAAAAACACCTCTGTTTTCCTTCACCAATTTGGCTGTGTCCACGTTGCGCTTTGGGGCGTTTCCTGTCGCGGGCGCTAGGCCTACCCACACAAGTGAGGTATCATTTTTATCGGGAGACGTGGGGGAACGCTGGGTGGAAGGAAATTCGTTTCTCCTCTCAGATTCCAGAACTTTCTGCCACAGAAATGTGAGGAACATGTGTTTTTTTAGCCAAATTTTGAGGTTTGCAAAGGATTCTGGGTAACAGAACCTAGTCCGAGCCACACAAGTCACCCCATCTTGGATTCCCCTAGGTCTCTAGATTTCAGAAATGCACAGGTTTGGTAGGTTTCCCTAGGTGGCGGCTGAGCTACAGTCCAAAATCTACAGGTAGGCACTTTGCAAAAAACACCTCTGTTTTCCTTCACCAATTTGGCTGTGTCCACGTTGCGCTTTGGGGCATTTCCTGTCGCGGGCGCTAGGCCTACCCACACAAGTGAGGTATCATTTTTATCGGGAGACGTGGGGGAACGCTGGGTGGAAGGAAATTCGTGGCTCCTCTCAGATTCCAGAACTTTCTGCCACAGAAATGTGAGAAACATGTGTTTTTTTAGCCAAATTTTGAGGTTTGCAAAGGATTCTGGGTAACAGAACCTGGTCCGAGCCACACAAGTCACCCCATCTTGGATTCCCCTAGGTCTCTAGTTTTCAGAAATGCACAGGTTTGGTAGGTTTCCCTAGGTGGCGGCTGAGCTACAGGCCAAAATCTACAGGTAGGCACTTTGCAAAAAACACCTCTGTTTTCCTTCACCAATTTGGCTGTGTCCACGTTGCGCTTTGGGGCGTTTCCTGTCGCGGGCGCTAGGCCTACCCACACAAGTGAGGTATCATTTTTATCGGGAGACGTGGGGGAACGCTGGGTGGAAGGAAATTTGTGGCTCCTCTCAGATTCCAGAACTTTCTGCCACAGAAATGTGAGAAACATGTGTTTTTTTAGCCAAATTTTGAGGTTTGCAAAGGATTCTGGGTAACAGAACCTGGTCCGAGCCACACAAGTCACCCCATCTTGGATTCCCCTAGGTCTCTAGTTTTCAGAAATGCACAGGTTTGGTAGCTTTCCCTAGGTGGCGGCTGAGCTACAGGCCAAAATCTACAGGTAGGCACTTTGCAAAAAAACACCTCTGTTTTCCTTCACCAATTTGGCTGTGTCCACGTTGCGCTTTGGGGCATTTCCTGTCGCGGGCGCTAGGCCTACCCACACAAGTGAGGTATCATTTTTATCGGGAGACGTGGGGGAACGCTGGGTGGAAGGAAATTCGTGGCTCCTCTCAGATTCCAGAACTTTCTGCCACAGAAATGTGAGAAACATGTGTTTTTTTTAGCAAAATTTTGAGGTTTGCAAAGGATTCTGGGTAACAGAACCTGGTCCGAGCCACACAAGTCACCCCATCTTGGATTCCCCTAGGTCTCTAGTTTTCAGAAATGCACAGGTTTGGTAGGTTTCCCTAGGTGGCGGCTGAGCTACAGGCCAAAATCTACAGGTAGGCACTTTGCAAAAAACACCTCTGTTTTCCTTCACCAATTTGGCTGTGTCCACGTTGCGCTATGGGGCGTTTCCTGTCGCGGGCGCTAGGCCTACCCACACAAGTGAGGTATCATTTTTATCGGGAGACGTGGGGGAACGCTGGGTGGAAGGAAATTTGTGGCTCCTCTCAGATTCCAGAACTTTCTGCCACAGAAATATGAGGAACATGTGTTTTTTTAGCCAAATTTTGAGGTTTGCAAAGGATTCTGGGTATCAGAACCTGGTCCGAGCCACACAAGTCACCCCATCTTGGATTCCCCTAGGTCTCTAGTTTTCAGAAATGCACAGGTTTGGTAGGTTTCCCTATGTGGCGGCTGAGCTACAGGCCAAAATCTACAGGTAGGCACTTTGGAAAAAACACCTCTGTTTTCCTTCACCAATTTGGCTGTGTCCACGTTGCGCTTTGGGGCATTTCCTGTCGCGGGCGCTAGGCCTACCCACACAAGTGAGGTATCATTTTTATCGGGAGACGTGGGGGAACGCTGGGTGGAAGGAAATTCGTGGCTCCTCTCAGATTCCAGAACTTTCTGCCACAGAAATGTGAGGAACATGTGTTTTTTTAGCCAAATGTTGAGGTTTGCAAAGGATTCTGGGTAACAGAACCTGGTCCGAGCCACACAAGTCACCCCATCTTGGATTCCCCTAGGTCTCTAATTTTCAGAAATGCACAGGTTTGGTAGGTTTCCCTAGGTGGCGGCTGAGCTACAGGCCAAAACCTACAGGTAGGCACTTTGCAAAAAACACCTCTGTTTTCCTTCACCAATTTGGCTGTGTCCACGTTGCGCTTTGGGGCGTTTCCTGTCGCGGGCGCTAGGCCTACCCACACAAGTGAGGTATCATTTTTATCGGGAGACGTGGGGGAACGCTGGGTGGAAGGAAATTCGTGGCTCCTCTCAGATTCCAGAACTTTCTGCCACAGAAATGTGAGGAACATGTGTTTTTTTAGCCAAATTTTGAGGTTTGCAAAGGATTCTGGGTAACAGAACCTGGTCCGGGCCACACAAGTCACCCCATCTTGGATTCCCCTAGGTCTCTAGTTTTCAGAAATGCACAGGTTTGGTAGGTTTCCCCAGGTGGCGGCTGAGCTACAGGCCAAAATCTACAGGTAGGCACTATGCAAAAAACACCTCCGTTTTCCTTCACCAATTTGGCTGTGTCCACGTTGCGCTTTGGGGCATTTCCTGTCGCGGGCGCTAGGCCTACCCACACAAGTGAGGTATCATTTTTATCGGGAGACGTGGGGGAACGCTGGGTGGAAGGAAATTCGTGGCTCCTCTCAGATTCCAGAACTTTCTGCCACAGAAATGTGAGGAACATGTGTATTTTTAGCCAAATTTTGAGGTTTGCAAAGGATTCTGGGTAACAGAACCTGGTCCGAGCCACACAAGTCACCCCATCTTGGATTCCCCTAGGTCTCTAGTTTTTAGAAATGCACAGGTTTGGTAGGTTTCCCTAGGTGGCGGCTGAGCTACAGGCCAAAACCTACAGGTAGGCACTTTGCAAAAAACACCTCTGTTTTCCTTCACCAATTTGGCTGTGTCCACGTTGCGCTTTGGGGCGTTTCCTGTCGCGGGCGCTAGGCCTACCCACACAAGTGAGGTATCATTTTTATCGGGAGACGTGGGGGAACGCTGGGTGGAAGGAAATTCGTTTCTCCTCTCAGATTCCAGAACTTTCTGCCACAGAAATGTGAGGAACATGTGTTTTTTTAGCCAAATTTTGAGGTTTGCAAAGGATTCTGGGTAACAGAACCTAGTCCGAGCCACACAAGTCACCCCATCTTGGATTCCCCTAGGTCTCTAGTTTTCAGAAATGCACAGGTTTGGTAGGTTTCCCTAGGTGGCGACTGAGCTACAGGCCAAAATCTACAGGTAGGCACTTTGCAAAAAACACCTCTGTTTTCCTTCACCAATTTGGCTGTGTCCACGTTGCGCTTTGGGGCATTTCCTGTCGCGGGCGCTAGGCCTACCCACACAAGTGAGGTATCATTTTTATCGGGAGACGTGGGGGAACGCTGGGTGGAAGGAAATTCGTGGCTCCTCTCAGATTCCAGAACTTTCTGCCACAGAAATGTGAGGAACATGTGTTTTTTTAGCCAAATTTTGAGGTTTGCAAAGGATTCTGGGTAACAGAACCTGGTCCGAGCCACACAAGTCACCCCATCTTGGATTCCCCTAGGTCTCTAATTTTCAGAAATGCACAGGTTTGGTAGGTTTCCCTAGGTGGCGGCTGAGCTACAGGCCAAAACCTACAGGTAGGCACTTTGCAAAAAACACCTCTGTTTTCCTTCACCAATTTGGCTGTGTCCACGTTGCGCTTTGGGGCGTTTCCTGTCGCGGGCGCTAGGCCTACCCACACAAGTGAGGTATCATTTTTATCGGGAGACGTGGGGGAACGCTGGGTGGAAGGAAATTCGTGGCTCCTCTCAGATTCCAGAACTTTCTGCCACAGAAATGTGAGGAACATGTGTTTTTTTAGCCAAATTTTGAGGTTTGCAAAGGATTCTGGGTAACAGAACCTGGTCCGGGCCACACAAGTCACCCCATCTTGGATTCCCCTAGGTCTCTAGTTTTCAGAAATGCACAGGTTTGGTAGGTTTCCCCAGGTGGCGGCTGAGCTACAGGCCAAAATCTACAGGTAGGCACTTTGCAAAAAACACCTCCGTTTTCCTTCACCAATTTGGCTGTGTCCACGTTGCGCTTTGGGGCATTTCCTGTCGCGGGCGCTAGGCCTACCCACACAAGTGAGGTATCATTTTTATCGGGAGACGTGGGGGAACGCTGGGTGGAAGGAAATTCGTGGCTCCTCTCAGATTCCAGAACTTTCTGCCACAGAAATGTGAGGAACATGTGTATTTTTAGCCAAATTTTGAGGTTTGCAAAGGATTCTGGGTAACAGAACCTGGTCCGAGCCACACAAGTCACCCCATCTTGGATTCCCCTAGTTCTCTAGTTTTCAGAAATGCACAGGTTTGGTAGGTTTCCCTACGTGGCGGCTGAGCTACAGGCCAAAATCTACAGGTAGGCACTTTGCAAAAAACACCTCTGTTTTCCTTCACCAATTTGGCTGTGTCCACGTTGCGCTTTGGGGCGTTTCCTGTCGCGGGCGCTAGGCCTACCCACACAAGTGAGGTATCATTTTTATCGGGAGACGTGGGGGAACGCTGGGTGGAAGGAAATTCGTGGCTCCTCTCAGATTCCAGAACTTTCTGCCACAGAAATGTGAGGAACATGTGTTTTTTTAGCCAAATTTTGAGGTTTGCAAAGGATTCTGGGTAACAGAACCTGGTCCGAGCCACACAAGTCACCCCATCTTGGATTCCCCTAGGTCTCTAATTTTCAGAAATGCACAGGTTTGGTAGGTTTCCCTAGGTGGCGGCTGAGCTACAGGCCAAAACCTACAGGTAGGCACTTTGCAAAAAACACCTCTGTTTTCCTTCACCAATTTGGCTGTGTCCACGTTGCGCTTTGGGGCGTTTCCTGTCGCGGGCGCTAGGCCTACCCACACAAGTGAGGTATCATTTTTATCGGGAGACGTGGGGGAACGCTGGGTGGAAGGAAATTCGTGGCTCCTCTCAGATTCCAGAACTTTCTGCCACAGAAATGTGAGGAACATGTGTTTTTTTAGCCAAATTTTGAGGTTTGCAAAGGATTCTGGGTAACAGAACCTGGTCCGGGCCACACAAGTCACCCCATCTTGGATTCCCCTAGGTCTCTAGTTTTCAGAAATGCACAGGTTTGGTAGGTTTCCCCAGGTGGCGGCTGAGCTACAGGCCAAAATCTACAGGTAGGCACTTTGCAAAAAACACCTCCGTTTTCCTTCACCAATTTGGCTGTGTCCACGTTGCGCTTTGGGGCATTTCCTGTCGCGGGCGCTAGGCCTACCCACACAAGTGAGGTATCATTTTTATCGGGAGACGTGGGGGAACGCTGGGTGGAAGGAAATTCGTGGCTCCTCTCAGATTCCAGAACTTTCTGCCACAGAAATGTGAGGAACATGTGTATTTTTAGCCAAATTTTGAGGTTTGCAAAGGATTCTGGGTAACAGAACCTGGTCCGAGCCACACAAGTCACCCCATCTTGGATTCCCCTAGTTCTCTAGTTTTCAGAAATGCACAGGTTTGGTAGGTTTCCCTACGTGGCGGCTGAGCTACAGGCCAAAATCTACAGGTAGGCACTTTGCAAAAAACACCTCTGTTTTCCTTCACCAATTTGGCTGTGTCCACGTTGCGCTTTGGGGCGTTTCCTGTCGCGGGCGCTAGGCCTACCCACACAAGTGAGGTATCATTTTTATCGGGAGACGTGGGGGAACGCTGGGTGGAAGGAAATTCGTGGCTCCTCTCAGATTCCAGAACTTTCTGCCACAGAAATGTGAGGAACATGTGTTTTTTTAGCCAAATTTTGAGGTTTGCAAAGGATTCTGGGTAACAGAACCTGGTCCGAGCCACACAAGTCACCCCATCTTGGATTCCCCTAGGTCTCTAGTTTTCAGAAATGCACAGGTTTGGTAGGTTTCCCTAGGTGGCGGCTGAGCTACAGGCCAAAACCTACAGGTAGGCACTTTGCAAAAAACACCTCTGTTTTCCTTCACCAATTTGGCTGTGTCCACGTTGCGCTTTGGGGCATTTCCTGTCGCGGGCGCTAGGCCTACCCACACAAGTGAGGTATCATTTTTATCGGGAGACGTGGGGGAACGCTGGGTGGAAGGAAATTCGTGGCTCCTCTCAGATTCCAGAACTTTCTGCCACAGAAATGTGAGAAACATGTGTTTTTTTAGCCAAATTTTGAGGTTTGCAAAGGATTCTGGGTAACAGTACCTGGTCCGAGCCACACAAGTCACCCCATCTTGGATTCCCCCAGGTCTCTAGTTTTCAGAAATGCACAGGTTTGGTAGGTTTCCCTAGGTGGCGGCTGAGCTACAGGCCAAAATCTACAGGTAGGCACTTTACAAAAAAACACCTCTGTTTTCCTTCACCAATTTGGCTGTGTCCACGTTGCGCTTTGGGGCGTTTCCTGTCGCGGGCGCTAGGCCTACCCACACAACTGAGGTATCATTTTTATCGGGAGACGTGGGGGAACGCTAGGTGGAAGGAAATTCGTGGCTCCTCTCAGATTCCAGAACTTTCTGCCACAGAAATGTGAGAAACATGTGTTTTTTTTAGCCAAATTTTGAGGTTTGCAAAGGATTCTGGGTAACAGAACCTGGTCCGAGCCACACAAGTCACCCCATCTTGGATTCCCCTAGGTCTCTAGTTTTCAGAAATGCACAGGTTTGGTAGGTTTCCCTAGGTGGCGGCTGAGCTACAGGCCACAATCTACAGGTAGGCACTTTGCAAAAAACACCTCTGTTTTCCTTCACCAATTTGGCTGTGTCCACGTTGCGCTTTGGGGCGTTTCCTGTCGCGGGCGCTAGGCCTACCCACACAAGTGAGGTATCATTTTTATCGGGAGACGTGGGGGAACGCTGGGTGGAAGGAAATTTGTGGCTCCTCTCAGATTCCAGAACTTTCTGCCACAGAAATGTGAGGAACATGTGTTTTTTTAGCCAAATTTTGAGGTTTGCAAAGGATTCTGGGTAACAGAACCTGGTCCGAGCCACACAAGTCACCCCATCTTGGATTCCCCTAGGTCTCTAGTTTTCAGAAATGCACAGGTTTGGTGGGTTTCCCTATGTGGCGGCTGAGCTACAGGCCAAAATCTACAGGTGGGCACTTTGCAAAAAACACCTCTGTTTTCCTTCACCAATTTGGCTGTGTCCACGTTGCGCTTTGGGGCATTTCCTGTCGCGGGCGCAAGGCCTACCCACACAAGTGAGGTATCATTTTTATCGGGAGACGTGGGGGAACGCTGGGTGGAAGGAAATTCGTGGCTCCTCTCAGATTCCAGAACTTTCTGCCACAGAAATGTGAGGAACATGTGTTTTTTTAGCCACATTTTTAGGTTTGCAAAGGATTTTGGGTAACAGAACCTGGTCCGAGCCACACAAGTCACCCCATCTTGGATTCCCCTAGGTCTCTAGATTTCAGAAATGCACAGGTTTGGTAGGTTTCCCTAGGTGGCGGCTGAGCTACAGTCCAAAATCTACAGGTAGGCACTTTGCAAAAAACACCTCTGTTTTCCTTCACCAATTTGGCTGTGTCCACGTTGCGCTTTGGGGCATTTCCTGTCGCGGGCGCTAGGCCTACCCACACAAGTGAGGTATCATTTTTATCGGGAGACGTGGGGGAACGCTGGGTGGAAGGAAATTCGTGGCTCCTCTCAGATTCCAGAACTTTCTGCCACAGAAATGTGAGAAACATGTGTTTTTTTAGCCAAATTTTGAGGTTTGCAAAGGATTCTGGGTAACAGAACCTGGTCCGAGCCACACAAGTCACCCCATCTTGGATTCCCCTAGGTCTCTAGTTTTCAGAAATGCACAGGTTTGGTAGGTTTCCCTAGGTGGCGGCTGAGCTACAGGCCAAAATCTACAGGTAGGCACTTTGCAAAAAAACACCTCTGTTTTCCTTCACCAATTTGGCTGTGTCCACGTTGCGCTTTGGGGCGTTTCCTGTCGCGGGCGCTAGGCCTACCCACACAAGTGAGGTATCATTTTTATCGGGAGACGTGGGGGAACGCTGGGTGGAAGGAAATTTGTGGCTCCTCTCAGATTCCAGAACTTTCTGCCTCAGAAATGTGAGAAACATGTGTTTTTTTAGCCAAATTTTGAGGTTTGCAAAGGATTCTGGGTAACAGAACCTGGTCCGAGCCACACAAGTCACCCCATCTTGGATTCCCCTAGGTCTCTAGTTTTCAGAAATGCACAGGTTTGGTAGGTTTCCCTAGGTGGCGGCTGAGCTACAGGCCAAAATCTACAGGTAGGCACTTTGCAAAAAAACACCTGTTTTCCTTCACCAATTTGGCTGTGTCCACGTTGCGCTTTGGGGCGTTTCCTGTCGCGGGCGCTAGGCCTACCCACACAAGTGAGGTATCATTTTTATCGGGAGACGTGGGGGAACGCTGGGTGGAAGGAAATTCGTGGCTCCTCTCAGATTCCAGAACTTTCTGCCACAGAAATGTGAGGAACATGTTTTTTTTTAGCCACATTTTGAGGTTTGCAAAGGATTCTGGGTAACAGAACCTGGTCCGAGCCACACAAGTCACCCCATCTTGGATTCCCCTAGGTCTCTAGATTTCAGAAATGCACAGGTTTGGTAGGTTTCCCTAGGTGGCGGCTGAGCTACAGGCCAAAATCTACAGGTAGGCACTTTGCAAAAAACACCTCTGTTTTCCTTCACCAATTTGGCTGTGTCCACGTTGCGCTTTGGGGCGTTTCCTGTCGCGGGCGCTAGGCCTACCCACACAAGTGAGGTATCATTTTTATCGGGAGACGTGGGGGAACGCTGGGTGGAAGGAAATTCGTGGCTCCTCTCAGATTCCAGAACTTTCTGCCACAGAAATGTGAGGAACATGTGTATTTTTAGCCAAATTTTGAGGTTTGCAAAGGATTCTGGGTAACAGAACCTGGTCCGAGCCACACAAGTCACCCCATCTTGGATTCCCCTAGGTCTCTAGTTTTCAGAAATGCACAGGTTTGGTAGGTTTCCCTAGGTGGCGGCTGAGCTACAGGCCAAAATCTACAGGTAGGCACTTTGCAAAAAACACCTCTGTTTTCCTTCACCAATTTGGCTGTGTCCACGTTGCGCTTTGGGGCGTTTCCTGTCGCGGGCGCTAGGCCTACCCACACAAGTGAGGTATCATTTTTATCGGGAGACGTGGGGGAACGCTGGGTGGAAGGAAATTCGTGGCTCCTCTCAGATTCCAGAACTTTCTGCCACAGAAATGTGAGGAACATGTGTTTTTTTATCCAAATTTTGAGGTTTGCAAAGGATTCTGGGTAACAGAACCTGGTCCGGGCCACACAAGTCACCCCATCTTGGATTCCCCTAGGTCTCTAGTTTTCAGAAATGCACAGGTTTGGTAGGTTTCCCTAGGTGGCGGCTGAGCTACAGGCCAAAATCTACAGGTAGGCACTTTGCAAAAAACACCTCAGTTTTCCTTCACCAATTTGGCTGTGTCCACGTTGCGCTTTGGGGCATTTCCTGTCGCGGTCGCTAGGCCTACCCACACAAGTGAGGTATCATTTTTATCGGGAGACGTGGGGGAACGCTGGGTGGAAGGAAATTCGTGGCTCCTCTCAGATTCCAGAACTTTCTGCCACAGAAATGTGAGGAACATGTGTTTTTTAGCCAAATTTTGAGGTTTGCAAAGGATTCTGGGTAACAGAACCTGGTCCGAGCCACACAAGTCATCCCATCTTGGATTCCCCTAGGTCTCTGGTTTTCAGAAATGCACAGGTTTGGTAGGTTTCCCTAGGTGGCGGCTGAGCTACAGGCCAAAATCTACAGGTAGGCACTTTGCAAAAAACACCTCTGTTTTCCTTCACCAATTTGGCTGTGTCCACGTTGCGCTTTGGGGCATTTCCTGTCGCGGGCGCTAGGCCTACCCACACAAGTGAGGTATCATTTTTATCGGGAGACGTGGGGGAACGCTGGGTGGAAGGAAATTCGTGGCTCCTCTCAGATTCCAGAACTTTCTGCCACAGAAATGTGAGGAACATGTGTTTTTTTAGCCACATTTTGAGGTTTGCAAAGGATTCTGGGTAACAGAACCTGGTCCGAGCCACACAAGTCACCCCATCTTGGATTCCCCTAGGTCTCTAGATTTCAGAAATGCACAGGTTTGGTAGGTTTCCCTAGGTGGCGGCTGAGCTACAGTCCAAAATCTACAGGTAGGCACTTTGCAAAAAACACCTCTGTTTTCCTTCACCAATTTGGCTGTGTCCACGTTGCGCTTTGGGGCATTTCCTGTCGCGGGCGCTAGGCCTACCCACACAAGTGAGGTATCATTTTTATCGGGAGACGTGGGGGAACGCTGGGTGGAAGGAAATTCGTGGCTCCTCTCAGATTCCAGAACTTTCTGCCACAGAAATGTGAGAAACATGTGTTTTTTTAGCCAAATTTTGAGGTTTGCAAAGGATTCTGGGTAACAGAACCTGGTCCGAGCCACACAAGTCACCCCATCTTGGATTCCCCTAGGTCTCTAGTTTTCAGAAATGCACAGGTTTGGTAGGTTTCCCTAGGTGGCGGCTGAGCTACAGGCCAAAATCTACAGGTAGGCACTTTGCAAAAAAACACCTCTGTTTTCCTTCACCAATTTGGCTGTGTCCACGTTGCGCTTTGGGGCGTTTCCTGTCGCGGGCGCTAGGCCTACCCACACAAGTGAGGTATCATTTTTATCGGGAGACGTGGGGGAACGCTGGATGGAAGGAAATTTGTGGCTCCTCTCAGATTCCAGAACTTTCTGCCACAGAAATGTGAGAAACATGTGTTTTTATAGCCAAATTTTGAGGTTTGCAAAGGATTCTGGGTAACAGAACCTGGTCCGAGCCACACAAGTCACCCCATCTTGGATTCCCCTAGGTCTCTAATTTTCAGAAATGCACAGGTTTGGTAGGTTTCCCTAGGTGGCGGCTGAGCTACAGGCCAAAACCTACAGGTAGGCACTTTGCAAAAAACACCTCTGTTTTCCTTCACCAATTTGGTTGTGTCCACGTTGCGCTTTGGGGCACCTCCTGTCGCGGGCGCTAGGCCTACCCACACAAGTGAGGTATCATTTTTATCAGGAGACGTGGGGGAACGCTGGGTGGAAGGAAATTCGTGGCTCCTCTCAGATTCCAGAACTTTCTGCCACAGAAATGTGAGGAACATGTGTATTTTTAGCCAAATTTTGAGGTTTGCAAAGGATTCTGGGTAACAGAACCTGGTCCGAGCCACACAAGTCACCCCATCTTGGATTCCCCTAGGTCTCTAGTTTTCAGAAATGCACAGGTTTGGTAGGTTTCCCTAGGTGGCGGCTGAGCTACAGGCCAAAATCTACAGGTAGGCACTTTGCAAAAAACACCTCTGTTTTCCTTCACCAATTTGGCTGTGTCCACGTTGCGCTTTGGGGCGTTTCCTGTCGCGGGCGCTAGGCCTACCCACACAAGTGAGGTATCATTTTTATCGGGAGACGTGGGGGAACGCTGGGTGGAAGGAAATTCGTGGCTCCTCTCAGATTCCAGAACTTTCTGCCACAGAAATGTGAGGAACATGTGTTTTTTTATCCAAATTTTGAGGTTTGCAAAGGATTCTGGGTAACAGAACCTGGTCCGGGCCACACAAGTCACCCCATCTTGGATTCCCCTAGGTCTCTAGTTTTCAGAAATGCACAGGTTTGGTAGGTTTCCCTAGGTGGCGGCTGAGCTACAGGCCAAAATCTACAGGTAGGCACTTTGCAAAAAACACCTCAGTTTTCCTTCACCAATTTGGCTGTGTCCACGTTGCGCTTTGGGGCATTTCCTGTCGCGGTCGCTAGGCCTACCCACACAAGTGAGGTATCATTTTTATCGGGAGACGTGGGGGAACGCTGGGTGGAAGGAAATTCGTGGCTCCTCTCAGATTCCAGAACTTTCTGCCACAGAAATGTGAGAAACATGTGTTTTTTTAGCCAAATTTTGAGGTTTGCAAAGGATTCTGGGTAACAGAACCTGGTCCGAGCCACACAAGTCACCCCATCTTGGATTCCCCTAGGTCTCTAGTTTTCAGAAATGCACAGGTTTGGTAGGTTTCCCTAGGTGGCGGCTGAGCTACAGGCCAAAATCTACAGGTAGGCACTTTGCAAAAAAACACCTCTGTTTTCCTTCACCAATTTGGCTGTGTCCACGTTGCGCTTTGGGGCGTTTCCTGTCGCGGGCGCTAGGCCTACCCACACAAGTGAGGTATCATTTTTATCGGGAGACGTGGGGGAACGCTGGATGGAAGGAAATTTGTGGCTCCTCTCAGATTCCAGAACTTTCTGCCACAGAAATGTGAGAAACATGTGTTTTTATAGCCAAATTTTGAGGTTTGCAAAGGATTCTGGGTAACAGAACCTGGTCCGAGCCACACAAGTCACCCCATCTTGGATTCCCCTAGGTCTCTAGTTTTCAGAAATGCACAGGTTTGGTAGGTTTCCCTAGGTGGCGGCTGAGCTACAGGCCAAAATCTACAGGTAGGCACTTTGCAAAAAAACACCTCTGTTTTCCTTCACCAATTTGGCTGTGTCCACGTTGCGCTTTGGGGCGTTTCCTGTCGCGGGCGCTAGGCCTACCCACACAAGTGAGGTATCATTTTTATCGGGAGACGTGGGGGAACGCTGGGTGGAAGGAAATTCGTGGCTCCTCTCAGATTCCAGAACTTTCTGCCACAGAAATGTGAGAAACATGTGTTTTTTTTAGCAAAATTTTGAGGTTTGCAAAGGATTCTGGGTAACAGAACCTGGTCCGAGCCACACAAGTCACCCCATCTTGGATTCCCCTAGGTCTCTAGTTTTCAGAAATGCACAGGTTTGGTAGGTTTCCCTAGGTGGCGGCTGAGCTACAGGCCAAAATCTACAGGTAGGCACTTTGCAAAAAACACCTCTGTTTTCCTTCACCAATTTGGCTGTGTCCACGTTGCGCTATGGGGCGTTTCCTGTCGCGGGTGCTAGGCCTACCCACACAAGTGAGGTATCATTTTTATCGGGAGACGTGGGGGAACGCTGGGTGGAAGGAAATTTGTGGCTCCTCTCAGATTCCAGAACTTTCTGCCACAGAAATATGAGGAACATGTGTTTTTTTAGCCAAATTTTGAGGTTTGCAAAGGATTCTGGGTAACAGAACCTGGTCCGAGCCACACAAGTCACCCCATCTTGGATTCCCCTAGGTCTCTAGTTTTCAGAAATGCACAGGTTTGGTAGGTTTCCCTATGTGGCGGCTGAGCTACAGGCCAAAATCTACAGGTAGGCACTTTGGAAAAAACACCTCTGTTTTCCTTCACCAATTTGGCTGTGTCCACGTTGCGCTTTGGGGCATTTCCTGTCGCGGGCGCTAGGCCTACCCACACAAGTGAGGTATCATTTTTATCGGGAGACGTGGGGGAACGCTGGGTGGAAGGAAATTCGTGGCTCCTCTCAGATTCCAGAACTTTCTGCCACAGAAATGTGAGGAACATGTTTTTTTTTAGCCACATTTTGAGGTTTGCAAAGGATTCTGGGTAACAGAACCTGGTCCGAGCCACACAAGTCACCCCATCTTGGATTCCCCTAGGTCTCTAGATTTCAGAAATGCACAGGTTTGGTAGGTTTCCCTAGGTGGCAGCTGAGCTACAGGCCAAAATCTACAGGTAGGCACTTTGCAAAAAACACCTCTGTTTTCCTTCACCAATTTGGCTGTGTCCACGTTGCGCTTTGGGGCGTTTCCTGTCGCGGGCGCTAGGCCTACCCACACAAGTGAGGTATCATTTTTATCGGGAGACGTGGGGGAACGCTGGGTGGAAGGAAATTCGTGGCTCCTCTCAGATTCCAGAACTTTCTGCCACAGAAATGTGAGGAACATGTGTTTTTTTAGCCAAATGTTGAGGTTTGCAAAGGATTCTGGGTAACAGAACCTGGTCCGAGCCACACAAGTCACCCCATCTTGGATTCCCCTAGGTCTCTAATTTTCAGAAATGCACAGGTTTGGTAGGTTTCCCTAGGTGGCGGCTGAGCTACAGGCCAAAACCTACAGGTAGGCACTTTGCAAAAAACACCTCTGTTTTCCTTCACCAATTTGGCTGTGTCCACGTTGCGCTTTGGGGCGTTTCCTGTCGCGGGCGCTAGGCCTACCCACACAAGTGAGGTATCATTTTTATCGGGAGACGTGGGGGAACGCTGGGTGGAAGGAAATTCGTGGCTCCTCTCAGATTCCAGAACTTTCTGCCACAGAAATGTGAGAAACATGTGTTTTTTTAGCCAAATTTTGAGGTTTGCAAAGGATTCTGGGTAACAGAACCTGGTCCGAGCCACACAAGTCACCCCATCTTGGATTCCCCTAGGTCTCTAGTTTTTCAGAAATGCACAGGTTTGGTAGGTTTCCCTAGGTGGCGGCTGAGCTACAGGCCAAAATCTACAGGTAGGCACTTTGCAAAAAACACCTCTGTTTTCCTTCACCAATTTGGCTGTGTCCACGTTGCGCTTTGGGGCACCTCCTGTCGCGGGCGCTAGGCCTACCCACACAAGTGAGGTATCATTTTTATCGGGAGACGTGGGGGAACGCTGGGTGGAAGGAAATTCGTGGCTCCTCTCAGATTCCAGAACTTTCTGCCACAGAAATGTGAGGAACATGTGTATTTTTAGCCAAATTTTGAGGTTTGCAAAGGATTCTGGGTAACAGAACCTGGTCCGAGCCACACAAGTCACCCCATCTTGGATTCCCCTAGGTCTCTAGTTTTCAGAAATGCACAGGTTTGGTAGGTTTCCCGAGGTGGCGGCTGAGCTACAGGCCAAAATCTACAGGTAGGCACTTTGCAAAAAAACACCTCTGTTTTCCTTCACCAATTTGGCTGTGTCCACGTTGCGCTTTGGGGCGTTTCCTGTCGCGGGCGCTAGGCCTACCCACACAAGTGAGGTATCATTTTTATCGGGAGACGTGGGGGAACGCTGGGTGGAAGGAAATTTGTGGCTCCTCTCAGATTCCAGAACTTTCTGCACAGAAATGTGAGAAACATGTGTTTTTTTAGCCAAATTTTGAGGTTTGCAAAGGATTCTGGGTAACAGAACCTGGTCCGAGCCACACAAGTCACCCCATCTTGGATTCCCCTAGGTCTCTAGTTTTCAGAAATGCACAGGTTTGGTAGGTTTCCCTAGGTGGCGGCTGAGCTACAGGCCAAAATCTACAGGTAGGCACTTTGCAAAAAACACCTCTGTTTTCCTTCACCAATTTGGCTGTGTCCACGTTGCGCTATGGGGCGTTTCCTGTCGCGGGCGCTAGGCCTACCCACACAAGTGAGGTATCATTTTTATCGGGAGACGTGGGGGAACGCTGGGTGGAAGGAAATTTGTGGCTCCTCTCAGATTCCAGAACTTTCTGCCACAGAAATATGAGGAACATGTGTTTTTTTAGCCAAATTTTGAGGTTTGCAAAGGATTCTGGGTATCAGAACCTGGTCCGAGCCACACAAGTCACCCCATCTTGGATTCCCCTAGGTCTCTAGTTTTCAGAAATGCACAGGTTTGGTAGGTTTCCCTATGTGGCGGCTGAGCTACAGGCCAAAATCTACAGGTAGGCACTTTGGAAAAAACACCTCTGTTTTCCTTCACCAATTTGGCTGTGTCCACGTTGCGCTTTGGGGCATTTCCTGTCGCGGGCGCTAGGCCTACCCACACAAGTGAGGTATCATTTTTATCGGGAGACGTGGGGGAACGCTGGGTGGAAGGAAATTCGTGGCTCCTCTCAGATTCCAGAACTTTCTGCCACAGAAATGTGAGGAACATGTTTTTTTTTAGCCACATTTTGAGGTTTGCAAAGGATTCTGGGTAACAGAACCTGGTCCGAGCCACACAAGTCACCCCATCTTGGATTCCCCTAGGTCTCTAGATTTCAGAAATGCACAGGTTTGGTAGGTTTCCCTAGGTGGCGGCTGAGCTACAGGCCAAAATCTACAGGTAGGCACTTTGCAAAAAACACCTCTGTTTTCCTTCACCAATTTGGCTGTGTCCACGTTGCGCTTTGGGGCGTTTCCTGTCGCGGGCGCTAGGCCTACCCACACAAGTGAGGTATCATTTTTATCGGGAGACGTGGGGGAACGCTGGGTGGAAGGAAATTCGTGGCTCCTCTCAGATTCCAGAACTTTCTGCCACAGAAATGTGAGGAACGTGTTTTTTTAGCCAAATGTTGAGGTTTGCAAAGGATTCTGGGTAACAGAACCTGGTCCGAGCCACACAAGTCACCCCATCTTGGATTCCCCTACGTCTCTAATTTTCAGAAATGCACAGGTTTGGTAGGTTTCCCTAGGTGGCGGCTGAGCTACAGGCCAAAACCTACAGGAAGGCACTTTGCAAAAAACACCTCTGTTTTCCTTCACCAATTTGGCTGTGTCCACGTTGCGCTTTGGGGCGTTTCCTGTCGCGGGCGCTAGGCCTACCCACACAAGTGAGGTATCATTTTTATCGGGAGACGTGGGGGAACGCTGGGTGGAAGGAAATTCGTGGCTCCTCTCAGATTCCAGAACTTTCTGCCACAGAAATGTGAGAAACGTGTTTTTTTAGCCAAATTTTGAGGTTTGCAAAGGATTCTGGGTAACAGAACCTGGTCCGAGCCACACAAATCACCCCATCTTGGATTCCCCTAGGTCTCTAGTTTTCAGAAATGCACAGGTTTGGTAGGTTTCCCTAGGTGGCGGCTGAGCTACAGGCCAAAATCTACAGGTAGGCACTTTGCAAAAAACACCTCTGTTTTCCTTCACCAATTTGGTTGTGTCCACGTTGCGCTTTGGGGCACCTCCTGTCGCGGGCGCTAGGCCTACCCACACAAGTGAGGTATCATTTTTATCAGGAGACGTGGGGGAACGCTGGGTGGAAGGAAATTCGTGGCTCCTCTCAGATTCCAGAACTTTCTGCCACAGAAATGTGAGGAACATGTGTATTTTTAGCCAAATTTTGAGGTTTGCAAAGGATTCTGGGTAACAGAACCTGGTCCGAGCCACACAAGTCACCCCATCTTGGATTCCCCTAGGTCTCTAGTTTTCAGAAATGCACAGGTTTGGTAGGTTTCCCTAGGTGGCGGCTGAGCTACAGGCCAAAATCCACAGGTAGGCACTTTGCAAAAAACACCTCTGTTTTCCTTCACCAATTTGGCTGTGTCCACGTTGCGCTTTGGGGCGTTTCCTGTCGCGGGCGCTAGGCCTACCCACACAAGTGAGGTATCATTTTTATCGGGAGACGTGGGGGAACGCTGGGTGGAAGGAAATTCGTGGCTCCTCTCAGATTCCAGAACTTTCTGCCACAGAAATGTGAGGAACATGTGTTTTTTTATCCAAATTTTGAGGTTTGCAAAGGATTCTGGGTAACAGAACCTGGTCCGGGCCACACAAGTCACCCCATCTTGGATTCCCCTAGGTCTCTAGTTTTCAGAAATGCTCAGGTTTGGTAGGTTTCCCTAGGTGGCGGCTGAGCTACAGGCCAAAATCTACAGGTAGGCACTTTGCAAAAAACACCTCAGTTTTCCTTCACCAATTTGGCTGTGTCCACGTTGCGCTTTGGGGCATTTCCTGTCGCGGTCGCTAGGCCTACCCACACAAGTGAGGTATCATTTTTATCGGGAGACGTGGGGGAACGCTGGGTGGAAGGAAATTCGTGGCTCCTCTCAGATTCCAGAACTTTCTGCCACAGAAATATGAGGAACATGTGTTTTTTAGCCAAATTTTGAGGTTTGCAAAGGATTCTGGGTAACAGAACCTGGTCCGAGCCACACAAGTCATCCCATCTTGGATTCCCCTAGGTCTCTAGTTTTCAGAAATGCACAGGTTTGGTAGGTTTCCCTAGGTGGCGGCTGAGCTACAGGCCAAAATCTACAGGTAGGCACTTTGCAAAAAACACCTCTGTTTTCCTTCACCAATTTGGCTGTGTCCACGTTGCGCTTTGGGGCATTTCCTGTCGCGGGCGCTAGGCCTACCCACACAAGTGAGGTATCATTTTTATCGGGAGACGTGGGGGAACGCTGGGTGGAAGGAAATTCGTGGCTCCTCTCAGATTCCAGAACTTTCTGCCACAGAAATGTGAGGAACATGTGTTTTTTTAGCCACATTTTGAGGTTTGCAAAGGATTCTGGGTAACAGAACCTGGTCCGAGCCACACAAGTCACCCCATCTTGGATTCCCCTAGGTCTCTAGATTTCAGAAATGCACAGGTTTGGTAGGTTTCCCTAGGTGGCGGCTGAGCTACAGTCCAAAATCTACAGGTAGGCACTTTGCAAAAAACACCTCTGTTTTCCTTCACCAATTTGGCTGTGTCCACGTTGCGCTTTGGGGCATTTCCTGTCGCGGGCGCTAGGCCTACCCACACAAGTGAGGTATCATTTTTATCGGGAGACGTGGGGGAACGCTGGGTGGAAGGAAATTCGTGGCTCCTCTCAGATTCCAGAACTTTCTGCCACAGAAATGTGAGAAACATGTGTTTTTTTAGCCAAATTTTGAGGTTTGCAAAGGATTCTGGGTAACAGAACCTGGTCCGAGCCACACAAGTCACCCCATCTTGGATTCCCCTAGGTCTCTAGTTTTCAGAAATGCACAGGTTTGGTAGGTTTCCCTAGGTGGCGGCTGAGCTACAGGCCAAAATCTACAGGTAGGCACTTTGCAAAAAAACACCTCTGTTTTCCTTCACCAATTTGGCTGTGTCCACGTTGCGCTTTGGGGCGTTTCCTGTCGCGGGCGCTAGGCCTACCCACACAAGTGAGGTATCATTTTTATCGGGAGACGTGGGGGAACGCTGGATGGAAGGAAATTTGTGGCTCCTCTCAGATTCCAGAACTTTCTGCCACAGAAATGTGAGAAACATGTGTTTTTTTTAGCCAAATTTTGAGGTTTGCAAAGGATTCTGGGTAACAGAACCTGGTCCGAGCCACACAAGTCACCCCATCTTGGATTCCCCTAGGTCTCTAATCTTCAGAAATGCACAGGTTTGGTAGGTTTCCCTAGGTGGCGGCTGAGCTACAGGCCAAAACCTACAGGTAGGCACTTTGCAAAAAACACCTCTGTTTTCCTTCACCAATTTGGCTGTGTCCACGTTGCGCTTTGGGGCGTTTCCTGTCGCGGGCGCTAGGCCTACCCACACAAGTGAGGTATCATTTTTATCGGGAGACGTGGGGGAACGCTGGGTGGAAGGAAATTCGTGGCTCCTCTCAGATTCCAGAACTTTCTGCCACAGAAATGTGAGAAACATGTGTTTTTTTTTAGCCAAATTTTGAGGTTTGCAAAGGATTCTGGGTAACAGAACCTGGTCCGAGCCACACAAATCACCCCATCTTGGATTCCCCTAGGTCTCTAGTTTTCAGAAATGCACAGGTTTGGTAGGTTTCCCTAGGTGGCGGCTGAGCTACAGGCCAAAATCTACAGGTAGGCACTTTGCAAAAAACACCTCTGTTTTCCTTCACCAATTTGGTTGTGTCCACGTTGCGCTTTGGGGCACCTCCTGTCGCGGGCGCTAGGCCTACCCACACAAGTGAGGTATCATTTTTATCAGGAGACGTGGGGGAACGCTGGGTGGAAGGAAATTCGTGGCGCCTCTCAGATTCCAGAACTTTCTGCCACAGAAATGTGAGGAACATGTGTATTTTTAGCCAAATTTTGAGGTTTGCAAAGGATTCTGGGTAACAGAACCTGGTCCGAGCCACACAAGTCACCCCATCTTGGATTCCCCTAGGTCTCTAGTTTTCAGAAATGCACAGGTTTGGTAGGTTTCCCTAGGTGGCGGCTGAGCTACAGGCCAAAATCTACAGGTAGGCACTTTGCAAAAAACACCTCTGTTTTCCTTCACCAATTTGGCTGTGTCCACGTTGCGCTTTGGGGCGTTTCCTGTCGCGGGCGCTAGGCCTACCCACACAAGTGAGGTATCATTTTTATCGGGAGACGTGGGGGAACGCTGGGTGGAAGGAAATTCGTGGCTCCTCTCAGATTCCAGAACTTTCTGCCACAGAAATGTGAGGAACATGTGTTTTTTTATCCAAATTTTGAGGTTTGCAAAGGATTCTGGGTAACAGAACCTGGTCCGGGCCACACAGGTCACCCCATCTTGGATTCCCCTAGGTCTCTAGTTTTCAGAAATGCACAGGTTTGGTAGGTTTCCCTAGGTGGCGGCTGAGCTACAGGCCAAAATCTACAGGTAGGCACTTTGCAAAAAACACCTCAGTTTTCCTTCACCAATTTGGCTGTGTCCACGTTGCGCTTTGGGGCATTTCCTGTCGCGGTCGCTAGGCCTACCCACACAAGTGAGGTATCATTTTTATCGGGAGACGTGGGGGAACGCTGGGTGGAAGGAAATTCGTGGCTCCTCTCAGATTCCAGAACTTTCTGCCACAGAAATGTGAGGAACATGTGTTTTTTAGCCAAATTTTGAGGTTTGCAAAGGATTCTGGGTAACAGAACCTGGTCCGAGCCACACAAGTCATCCCATCTTGGATTCCCCTAGGTCTCTAGTTTTCAGAAATGCACAGGTTTGGTAGGTTTCCCTAGGTGGCGGCTGAGCTACAGGCCAAAATCTACAGGTAGGCACTTTGCAAAAAACACCTCTGTTTTCCTTCACCAATTTGGCTGTGTCCACATTGCGCTTTGGGGCATTTCCTGTCGCGGGCGCTAGGCCTACCCACACAAGTGAGGTATCATTTTTATCGGGAGACGTGGGGGAACGCTGGTTGGAAGGAAATTCGTGGCTCCTCTCAGATTCCAGAACTTTCTGCCACAGAAATGTGAGGAACATGTGTTTTTTTAGCCACATTTTGAGGTTTGCAAAGGATTCTGGGTAACAGAACCTGGTCCGAGCCACACAAGTCACCCCATCTTGGATTCCCCTAGGTCTCTAGATTTCAGAAATGCACAGGTTTGGTAGGTTTCCCTAGGTGGCGGCTGAGCTACAGTCCAAAATCTACAGGTAGGCACTTTGCAAAAAACACCTCTGTTTTCCTTCACCAATTTGGCTGTGTCCACGTTGCGCTTTGGGGCATTTCCTGTCGCGGGCGCTAGGCCTACCCACACAAGTGAGGTATCATTTTTATCGGGAGACGTGGGGGAACGCTGGGTGGAAGGAAATTCGTGGCTCCTCTCAGATTCCAGAACTTTCTGCCACAGAAATGTGAGAAACATGTGTTTTTTTAGCCAAATTTTGAGGTTTGCAAAGGATTCTGGGTAACAGAACCTGGTCCGAGCCACACAAGTCACCCCATCTTGGATTCCCCTAGGTCTCTAGTTTTCAGAAATGCACAGGTTTGGTAGGTTTCCCTAGGTGGCGGCTGAGCTACAGGCCAAAATCTACAGGTAGGCACTTTGCAAAAAAACACCTCTGTTTTCCTTCACCAATTTGGCTGTGTCCACGTTGCGCTTTGGGGCGTTTCCTGTCGCGGGCGCTAGGCCTACCCACACAAGTGAGGTATCATTTTTATCGGGAGACGTGGGGGAACGCTGGATGGAAGGAAATTTGTGGCTCCTCTCAGATTCCAGAACTTTCTGCCACAGAAATGTGAGAAACATGTGTTTTTATAGCCAAATTTTGAGGTTTGCAAAGGATTCTGGGTAACAGAACCTGGTCCGAGCCACACAAGTCACCCCATCTTGGATTCCCCTAGGTCTCTAGTTTTCAGAAATGCACAGGTTTGGTAGGTTTCCCTAGGTGGCGGCTGAGCTACAGGCCAAAATCTACAGGTAGGCACTTTGCAAAAAAACACCTCTGTTTTCCTTCACCAATTTGGCTGTGTCCACGTTGCGCTTTGGGGCGTTTCCTGTCGCGGGCGCTAGGCCTACCCACACAAGTGAGGTATCATTTTTATCGGGAGACGTGGGGGAACGCTGGGTGGAAGGAAATTCGTGGCTCCTCTCAGATTCCAGAACTTTCTGCCACAGAAATGTGAGAAACATGTGTTTTTTTAGCCAAATTTTGAGGTTTGCAAAGGATTCTGGGTAACAGAACCTGGTCCGAGCCACACAAGTCACCCCATCTTGGATTCCCCTAGGTCTCTAGTTTTCAGAAATGCACAGGTTTGGTAGGTTTCCCTAGGTGGCGGCTGAGCTACAGGCCAAAATCTACAGGTAGGCACTTTGCAAAAAACACCTCTGTTTTCCTTCACCAATTTGGCTGTGTCCACGTTGCGCTTTGGGGCACCTCCTGTCGCGGGCGCTAGGCCTACCCACACAAGTGAGGTATCATTTTTATCGGGAGACGTGGGGGAACGCTGGGTGGAAGGAAATTCGTGGCTCCTCTCAGATTCCAGAACTTTCTGCCACAGAAATGTGAGGAACATGTTTTTTTTTAGCCACATTTTGAGGTTTGCAAAGGATTCTGGGTAACAGAACCTGGTCCGAGCCACACAAGTCACCCCATCTTGGATTCCCCTAGGTCTCTAGATTTCAGAAATGCACAGGTTTGGTAGGTTTCCCTAGGTGGCGGCTGAGCTACAGGCCAAAATCTACAGGTAGGCACTTTGCAAAAAACACCTCTGTTTTCCTTCACCAATTTGGCTGTGTCCACGTTGCGCTTTGGGGCGTTTCCTGTCGCGGGCGCTAGGCCTACCCACACAAGTGAGGTATCATTTTTATCGGGAGACGTGGGGGAACGCTGGGTGGAAGGAAATTCGTGGCTCCTCTCAGATTCCAGAACTTTCTGCCACAGAAATGTGAGGAACATGTGTTTTTTTAGCCAAATGTTGAGGTTTGCAAAGGATTCTGGGTAACAGAACCTGGTCCGAGCCACACAAGTCACCCCATCTTGGATTCCCCTACGTCTCTAATTTTCAGAAATGCACAGGTTTGGTAGGTTTCCCTAGGTGGCGGCTGAGCTACAGGCCAAAACCTACAGGAAGGCACTTTGCAAAAAACACCTCTGTTTTCCTTCACCAATTTGGCTGTGTCCACGTTGCGCTTTGGGGCGTTTCCTGTCGCGGGCGCTAGGCCTACCCACACAAGTGAGGTATCATTTTTATCGGGAGACGTGGGGGAACGCTGGGTGGAAGGAAATTCGTGGCTCCTCTCAGATTCCAGAACTTTCTGCCACAGAAATGTGAGAAACGTGTTTTTTTAGCCAAATTTTGAGGTTTGCAAAGGATTCTGGGTAACAGAACCTGGTCCGAGCCACACAAATCACCCCATCTTGGATTCCCCTAGGTCTCTAGTTTTCAGAAATGCACAGGTTTGGTAGGTTTCCCTAGGTGGCGGCTGAGCTACAGGCCAAAATCTACAGGTAGGCACTTTGCAAAAAACACCTCTGTTTTCCTTCACCAATTTGGTTGTGTCCACGTTGCGCTTTGGGGCACCTCCTGTCGCGGGCGCTAGGCCTACCCACACAAGTGAGGTATCATTTTTATCAGGAGACGTGGGGGAACGCTGGGTGGAAGGAAATTCGTGGCTCCTCTCAGATTCCAGAACTTTCTGCCACAGAAATGTGAGGAACATGTGTATTTTTAGCCAAATTTTGAGGTTTGCAAAGGATTCTGGGTAACAGAACCTGGTCCGAGCCACACAAGTCACCCCATCTTGGATTCCCCTAGGTCTCTAGTTTTCAGAAATGCACAGGTTTGGTAGGTTTCCCTAGGTGGCGGCTGAGCTACAGGCCAAAATCTACAGGTAGGCACTTTGCAAAAAACACCTCTGTTTTCCTTCACCAATTTGGCTGTGTCCACGTTGCGCTTTGGGGCGTTTCCTGTCGCGGGCGCTAGGCCTACCCACACAAGTGAGGTATCATTTTTATCGGGAGACGTGGGGGAACGCTGGGTGGAAGGAAATTCGTGGCTCCTCTCAGATTCCAGAACTTTCTGCCACAGAAATGTGAGGAACATGTGTTTTTTTATCCAAATTTTGAGGTTTGCAAAGGATTCTGGGTAACAGAACCTGGTCCGGGCCACACAAGTCACCCCATCTTGGATTCCCCTAGGTCTCTAGTTTTCAGAAATGCACAGGTTTGGTAGGTTTCCCTAGGTGGCGGCTGAGCTACAGGCCAAAATCTACAGGTAGGCACTTTGCAAAAAACACCTCAGTTTTCCTTCACCAATTTGGCTGTGTCCACGTTGCGCTTTGGGGCATTTCCTGTCGCGGTCGCTAGGCCTACCCACACAAGTGAGGTATCATTTTTATCGGGAGACGTGGGGGAACGCTGGGTGGAAGGAAATTCGTGGCTCCTCTCAGATTCCAGAACTTTCTGCCACAGAAATATGAGGAACATGTGTTTTTTAGCCAAATTTTGAGGTTTGCAAAGGATTCTGGGTAACAGAACCTGGTCCGAGCCACACAAGTCATCCCATCTTGGATTCCCCTAGGTCTCTAGTTTTCAGAAATGCACAGGTTTGGTAGGTTTCCCTAGGTGGCGGCTGAGCTACAGGCCAAAATCTACAGGTAGGCACTTTGCAAAAAACACCTCTGTTTTCCTTCACCAATTTGGCTGTGTCCACGTTGCGCTTTGGGGCATTTCCTGTCGCGGGCGCTAGGCCTACCCACACAAGTGAGGTATCATTTTTATCGGGAGACGTGGGGGAACGCTGGGTGGAAGGAAATTCGTGGCTCCTCTCAGATTCCAGAACTTTCTGCCACAGAAATGTGAGGAACATGTGTTTTTTTAGCCACATTTTGAGGTTTGCAAAGGATTCTGGGTAACAGAACCTGGTCCGAGCCACACAAGTCACCCCATCTTGGATTCCCCTAGGTCTCTAGATTTCAGAAATGCACAGGTTTGGTAGGTTTCCCTAGGTGGCGGCTGAGCTACAGTCCAAAATCTACAGGTAGGCACTTTGCAAAAAACACCTCTGTTTTCCTTCACCAATTTGGCTGTGTCCACGTTGCGCTTTGGGGCATTTCCTGTCGCGGGCGCTAGGCCTACCCACACAAGTGAGGTATCATTTTTATCGGGAGACGTGGGGGAACGCTGGGTGGAAGGAAATTCGTGGCTCCTCTCAGATTCCAGAACTTTCTGCCACAGAAATGTGAGAAACATGTGTTTTTTTAGCCAAATTTTGAGGTTTGCAAAGGATTCTGGGTAACAGAACCTGGTCCGAGCCACACAAGTCACCCCATCTTGGATTCCCCTAGGTCTCTAGTTTTCAGAAATGCACAGGTTTGGTAGGTTTCCCTAGGTGGCGGCTGAGCTACAGGCCAAAATCTACAGGTAGGCACTTTGCAAAAAAACACCTCTGTTTTCCTTCACCAATTTGGCTGTGTCCACGTTGCGCTTTGGGGCGTTTCCTGTCGCGGGCGCTAGGCCTACCCACACAAGTGAGGTATCATTTTTATCGGGAGACGTGGGGGAACGCTGGATGGAAGGAAATTTGTGGCTCCTCTCAGATTCCAGAACTTTCTGCCACAGAAATGTGAGAAACATGTGTTTTTTTTAGCCAAATTTTGAGGTTTGCAAAGGATTCTGGGTAACAGAACCTGGTCCGAGCCACACAAGTCACCCCATCTTGGATTCCCCTAGGTCTCTAATCTTCAGAAATGCACAGGTTTGGTAGGTTTCCCTAGGTGGCGGCTGAGCTACAGGCCAAAACCTACAGGTAGGCACTTTGCAAAAAACACCTCTGTTTTCCTTCACCAATTTGGCTGTGTCCACGTTGCGCTTTGGGGCGTTTCCTGTCGCGGGCGCTAGGCCTACCCACACAAGTGAGGTATCATTTTTATCGGGAGACGTGGGGGAACGCTGGGTGGAAGGAAATTCGTGGCTCCTCTCAGATTCCAGAACTTTCTGCCACAGAAATGTGAGAAACATGTGTTTTTTTAGCCAAATTTTGAGGTTTGCAAAGGATTCTGGGTAACAGAACCTGGTCCGAGCCACACAAATCACCCCATCTTGGATTCCCCTAGGTCTCTAGTTTTCAGAAATGCACAGGTTTGGTAGGTTTCCCTAGGTGGCGGCTGAGCTACAGGCCAAAATCTACAGGTAGGCACTTTGCAAAAAACACCTCTGTTTTCCTTCACCAATTTGGTTGTGTCCACGTTGCGCTTTGGGGCACCTCCTGTCGCGGGCGCTAGGCCTACCCACACAAGTGAGGTATCATTTTTATCAGGAGACGTGGGGGAACGCTGGGTGGAAGGAAATTCGTGGCGCCTCTCAGATTCCAGAACTTTCTGCCACAGAAATGTGAGGAACATGTGTATTTTTAGCCAAATTTTGAGGTTTGCAAAGGATTCTGGGTAACAGAACCTGGTCCGAGCCACACAAGTCACCCCATCTTGGATTCCCCTAGGTCTCTAGTTTTCAGAAATGCACAGGTTTGGTAGGTTTCCCTAGGTGGCGGCTGAGCTACAGGCCAAAATCTACAGGTAGGCACTTTGCAAAAAACACCTCTGTTTTCCTTCACCAATTTGGCTGTGTCCACGTTGCGCTTTGGGGCGTTTCCTGTCGCGGGCGCTAGGCCTACCCACACAAGTGAGGTATCATTTTTATCGGGAGACGTGGGGGAACGCTGGGTGGAAGGAAATTCGTGGCTCCTCTCAGATTCCAGAACTTTCTGCCACAGAAATGTGAGGAACATGTGTTTTTTTAGCCACATTTTGAGGTTTGCAAAGGATTCTGGGTAACAGAACCTGGTCCGAGCCACACAAGTCACCCCATCTTGGATTCCCCTAGGTCTCTAGATTTCAGAAATGCACAGGTTTGGTAGGTTTCCCTAGGTGGCGGCTGAGCTACAGTCCAAAATCTACAGGTAGGCACTTTGCAAAAAACACCTCTGTTTTCCTTCACCAATTTGGCTGTGTCCACGTTGCGCTTTGGGGCATTTCCTGTCGCGGGTGCTAGGCCTACCCACACAAGTGAGGTATCATTTTTATCGGGAGACGTGGGGGAACGCTGGGTGGAAGGAAATTCGTGGCTCCTCTCAGATTCCAGAACTTTCTGCCACAGAAATGTGAGAAACATGTGTTTTTTTAGCCAAATTTTGAGGTTTGCAAAGGATTCTGGGTAACAGAACCTGGTCCGAGCCACACAAGTCACCCCATCTTGGATTCCCCTAGGTCTCTAGTTTTCAGAAATGCACAGGTTTGGTAGGTTTCCCTAGGTGGCGGCTGAGCTACAGGCCAAAATCTACAGGTAGGCACTTTGCAAAAAAACACCTCTGTTTTCCTTCACCAATTTGGCTGTGTCCACGTTGCGCTTTGGGGCGTTTCCTGTCGCGGGCGCTAGGCCTACCCACACAAGTGAGGTATCATTTTTATCGGGAGACGTGGGGGAACGCTGGATGGAAGGAAATTTGTGGCTCCTCTCAGATTCCAGAACTTTCTGCCACAGAAATGTGAGAAACATGTGTTTTTTTTAGCAAAATTTTGAGGTTTGCAAAGGATTCTGGGTAACAGAACCTGGTCCGAGCCACACAAGTCACCCCATCTTGGATTCCCCTAGGTCTCTAGTTTTCAGAAATGCACAGGTTTGGTAGGTTTCCCTAGGTGGCGGCTGAGCTACAGGCCAAAATCTACAGGTAGGCACTTTGCAAAAAACACCTCTGTTTTCCTTCACCAATTTGGCTGTGTCCATGTTGCGCTATGGGGCGTTTCCTGTCGCGGGTGCTAGGCCTACCCACACAAGTGAGGTATCATTTTTATCGGGAGACGTGGGGGAACGCTGGGTGGAAGGAAATTTGTGGCTCCTCTCAGATTCCAGAACTTTCTGCCACAGAAATATGAGGAACATGTGTTTTTTTAGCCAAATTTTGAGGTTTGCAAAGGATTCTGGGTAACAGAACCTGGTCCGAGCCACACAAGTCACCCCATCTTGGATTCCCCTAGGTCTCTAGTTTTCAGAAATGCACAGGTTTGGTAGGTTTCCCTATGTGGCGGCTGAGCTACAGGCCAAAATCTACAGGTAGGCACTTTGGAAAAAACACCTCTGTTTTCCTTCACCAATTTGGCTGTGTCCACGTTGCGCTTTGGGGCATTTCCTGTCGCGGGCGCTAGGCCTACCCACACAAGTGAGGTATCATTTTTATCGGGAGACGTGGGGGAACGCTGGGTGGAAGGAAATTCGTGGCTCCTCTCAGATTCCAGAACTTTCTGCCACAGAAATGTGAGGAACATGTTTTTTTTTAGCCACATTTTGAGGTTTGCAAAGGATTCTGGGTAACAGAACCTGGTCCGAGCCACACAAGTCACCCCATCTTGGATTCCCCTAGGTCTCTAGATTTCAGAAATGCACAGGTTTGGTAGGTTTCCCTAGGTGGCGGCTGAGCTACAGGCCAAAATCTACAGGTAGGCACTTTGCAAAAAACACCTCTGTTTTCCTTCACCAATTTGGCTGTGTCCACGTTGCGCTTTGGGGCGTTTCCTGTCGCGGGCGCTAGGCCTACCCACACAAGTGAGGTATCATTTTTATCGGGAGACGTGGGGGAACGCTGGGTGGAAGGAAATTCGTGGCTCCTCTCAGATTCCAGAACTTTCTGCCACAGAAATGTGAGGAACATGTGTTTTTTTAGCCAAATGTTGAGGTTTGCAAAGGATTCTGGGTAACAGAACCTGGTCCGAGCCACACAAGTCACCCCATCTTGGATTCCCCTAGGTCTCTAATTTTCAGAAATGCACAGGTTTGGTAGGTTTCCCTAGGTGGCGGCTGAGCTACAGGCCAAAACCTACAGGTAGGCACTTTGCAAAAAACACCTCTGTTTTCCTTCACCAATTTGGCTGTGTCCACGTTGCGCTTTGGGGCGTTTCCTGTCGCGGGCGCTAGGCCTACCCACACAAGTGAGGTATCATTTTTATCGGGAGACGTGGGGGAACGCTGGGTGGAAGGAAATTCGTGGCTCCTCTCAGATTCCAGAACTTTCTGCCACAGAAATGTGAGAAACATGTGTTTTTTTAGCCAAATTTTGAGGTTTGCAAAGGATTCTGGGTAACAGAACCTGGTCCGAGCCACACAAGTCACCCCATCTTGGATTCCCCTAGGTCTCTAGTTTTCAGAAATGCACAGGTTTGGTAGGTTTCCCTAGGTGGCGGCTGAGCTACAGGCCAAAATCTACAGGTAGGCACTTTGCAAAAAACACCTCTGTTTTCCTTCACCAATTTGGCTGTGTCCACGTTGCGCTTTGGGGCGTTTCCTGTCGCGGGCGCTAGGCCTACCCACACAAGTGAGGTATCATTTTTATCGGGAGACGTGGGGGAACGCTGGGTGGAAGGAAATTCGTGGCTCCTCTCAGATTCCAGAACTTTCTGCCACAGAAATGTGAGGAACATGTGTTTTTTTAGCCAAATGTTGAGGTTTGCAAAGGATTCTGGGTAACAGAACCTGGTCCGAGCCACACAAGTCACCCCATCTTGGATTCCCCTAGGTCTCTAATTTTCAGAAATGCACAGGTTTGGTAGGTTTCCCTAGGTGGCGGCTGAGCTACAGGCCAAAACCTACAGGTAGGCACTTTGCAAAAAACACCTCTGTTTTCCTTCACCAATTTGGCTGTGTCCACGTTGCGCTTTGGGGCGTTTCCTGTCGCGGGCGCTAGGCCTACCCACACAAGTGAGGTATCATTTTTATCGGGAGACGTGGGGGAACGCTGGGTGGAAGGAAATTCGTGGCTCCTCTCAGATTCCAGAACTTTCTGCCACAGAAATGTGAGAAACATGTGTTTTTTTAGCCAAATTTTGAGGTTTGCAAAGGATTCTGGGTAACAGAACCTGGTCCGAGCCACACAAGTCACCCCATCTTGGATTCCCCTAGGTCTCTAGTTTTCAGAAATGCACAGGTTTGGTAGGTTTCCCTAGGTGGCGGCTGAGCTACAGGCCAAAATCTACAGGTAGGCACTTTGCAAAAAACACCTCTGTTTTCCTTCACCAATTTGGCTGTGTCCACGTTGCGCTTTGGGGCACCTCCTGTCGCGGGCGCTAGGCCTACCCACACAAGTGAGGTATCATTTTTATCGGGAGACGTGGGGGAACGCTGGGTGGAAGGAAATTCGTGGCTCCTCTCAGATTCCAGAACTTTCTGCCACAGAAATGTGAGGAACATGTGTATTTTTAGCCAAATTTTGAGGTTTGCAAAGGATTCTGGGTAACAGAACCTGGTCCGAGCCACACAAGTCACCCCATCTTGGATTCCCCTAGGTCTCTAGTTTTCAGAAATGCACAGGTTTGGTAGGTTTCCCGAGGTGGCGGCTGAGCTACAGGCCAAAATCTACAGGTAGGCACTTTGCAAAAAACACCTCTGTTTTCCTTCACCAATTTGGCTGTGTCCACGTTGCGCTTTGGGGCGTTTCCTGTCGCGGGCGCTAGGCCTACCCACACAAGTGAGGTATCATTTTTATCGGGAGACGTGGGGGAACGCTGGGTGGAAGGAAATTCGTGGCTCCTCTCAGATTCCAGAACTTTCTGCCACAGAAATGAGAGGAACATGTGTTTTTTTATCCAAATTTTGAGGTTTGCAAAGGATTCTGGGTAACAGAACCTGGTCCGGGCCACACAAGTCACCCCATCTTGGATTCCCCTAGGTCTCTAGTTTTCAGAAATGCACAGGTTTGGTAGGTTTCCCTAGGTGGCGGCTGAGCTACAGGCCAAAATCTACAGGTAGGCACTTTGCAAAAAACACCTCAGTTTTCCTTCACCAATTTGGCTGTGTCCACGTTGCGCTTTGGGGCATTTCCTGTCGCGGTCGCTAGGCCTACCCACACAAGTGAGGTATCATTTTTATCGGGAGACGTGGGGGAACGCTGGGTGGAAGGAAATTCGTGGCTCCTCTCAGATTCCAGAACTTTCTGCCACAGAAATGTGAGGAACATGTGTTTTTTTAGCCACATTTTGAGGTTTGCAAAGGATTCTGGGTAACAGAACCTGGTCCGAGCCACACAAGTCACCCCATCTTGGATTCCCCTAGGTCTCTAGATTTCAGAAATGCACAGGTTTGGTAGGTTTCCCTAGGTGGCGGCTGAGCTACAGTCCAAAATCTACAGGTAGGCACTTTGCAAAAAACACCTCTGTTTTCCTTCACCAATTTGGCTGTGTCCACGTTGCGCTTTGGGGCATTTCCTGTCGCGGGCGCTAGGCCTACCCACACAAGTGAGGTATCATTTTTATCGGGAGACGTGGGGGAACGCTGGGTGGAAGGAAATTCGTGGCTCCTCTCAGATTCCAGAACTTTCTGCCACAGAAATGTGAGAAACATGTGTTTTTTTAGCCAAATTTTGAGGTTTGCAAAGGATTCTGGGTAACAGAACCTGGTCCGAGCCACACAAGTCACCCCATCTTGGATTCCCCTAGGTCTCTAGTTTTCAGAAATGCACAGGTTTGGTAGGTTTCCCTAGGTGGCGGCTGAGCTACAGGCCAAAATCTACAGGTAGGCACTTTGCAAAAAAACACCTCTGTTTTCCTTCACCAATTTGGCTGTGTCCACGTTGCGCTTTGGGGCGTTTCCTGTCGCGGGCGCTAGGCCTACCCACACAAGTGAGGTATCATTTTTATCGGGAGACGTGGGGGAACGCTGGATGGAAGGAAATTTGTGGCTCCTCTCAGATTCCAGAACTTTCTGCCACAGAAATGTGAGAAACATGTGTTTTTTTTAGCCAAATTTTGAGGTTTGCAAAGGATTCTGGGTAACAGAACCTGGTCCGAGCCACACAAGTCACCCCATCTTGGATTCCCCTAGGTCTCTAATCTTCAGAAATGCACAGGTTTGGTAGGTTTCCCTAGGTGGCGGCTGAGCTACAGGCCAAAACCTACAGGTAGGCACTTTGCAAAAAACACCTCTGTTTTCCTTCACCAATTTGGCTGTGTCCACGTTGCGCTTTGGGGCGTTTCCTGTCGCGGGCGCTAGGCCTACCCACACAAGTGAGGTATCATTTTTATCGGGAGACGTGGGGGAACGCTGGGTGGAAGGAAATTCGTGGCTCCTCTCAGATTCCAGAACTTTCTGCCACAGAAATGTGAGAAACATGTGTTTTTTTTAGCCAAATTTTGAGGTTTGCAAAGGATTCTGGGTAACAGAACCTGGTCCGAGCCACACAAATCACCCCATCTTGGATTCCCCTAGGTCTCTAGTTTTCAGAAATGCACAGGTTTGGTAGGTTTCCCTAGGTGGCGGCTGAGCTACAGGCCAAAATCTACAGGTAGGCACTTTGCAAAAAACACCTCTGTTTTCCTTCACCAATTTGGTTGTGTCCACGTTGCGCTTTGGGGCACCTCCTGTCGCGGGCGCTAGGCCTACCCACACAAGTGAGGTATCATTTTTATCAGGAGACGTGGGGGAACGCTGGGTGGAAGGAAATTCGTGGCGCCTCTCAGATTCCAGAACTTTCTGCCACAGAAATGTGAGGAACATGTGTATTTTTAGCCAAATTTTGAGGTTTGCAAAGGATTCTGGGTAACAGAACCTGGTCCGAGCCACACAAGTCACCCCATCTTGGATTCCCCTAGGTCTCTAGTTTTCAGAAATGCACAGGTTTGGTAGGTTTCCCTAGGTGGCGGCTGAGCTACAGGCCAAAATCTACAGGTAGGCACTTTGCAAAAAACACCTCTGTTTTCCTTCACCAATTTGGCTGTGTCCACGTTGCGCTTTGGGGCGTTTCCTGTCGCGGGCGCTAGGCCTACCCACACAAGTGAGGTATCATTTTTATCGGGAGACGTGGGGGAACGCTGGGTGGAAGGAAATTCGTGGCTCCTCTCAGATTCCAGAACTTTCTGCCACAGAAATGTGAGGAACATGTGTTTTTTTATCCAAATTTTGAGGTTTGCAAAGGATTCTGGGTAACAGAACCTGGTCCGGGCCACACAGGTCACCCCATCTTGGATTCCCCTAGGTCTCTAGTTTTCAGAAATGCACAGGTTTGGTAGGTTTCCCTAGGTGGCGGCTGAGCTACAGGCCAAAATCTACAGGTAGGCACTTTGCAAAAAACACCTCAGTTTTCCTTCACCAATTTGGCTGTGTCCACGTTGCGCTTTGGGGCATTTCCTGTCGCGGTCGCTAGGCCTACCCACACAAGTGAGGTATCATTTTTATCGGGAGACGTGGGGGAACGCTGGGTGGAAGGAAATTCGTGGCTCCTCTCAGATTCCAGAACTTTCTGCCACAGAAATGTGAGGAACATGTGTTTTTTAGCCAAATTTTGAGGTTTGCAAAGGATTCTGGGTAACAGAACCTGGTCCGAGCCACACAAGTCATCCCATCTTGGATTCCCCTAGGTCTCTAGTTTTCAGAAATGCACAGGTTTGGTAGGTTTCCCTAGGTGGCGGCTGAGCTACAGGCCAAAATCTACAGGTAGGCACTTTGCAAAAAACACCTCTGTTTTCCTTCACCAATTTGGCTGTGTCCACATTGCGCTTTGGGGCATTTCCTGTCGCGGGCGCTAGGCCTACCCACACAAGTGAGGTATCATTTTTATCGGGAGACGTGGGGGAACGCTGGGTGGAAGGAAATTCGTGGCTCCTCTCAGATTCCAGAACTTTCTGCCACAGAAATGTGAGGAACATGTGTTTTTTTAGCCACATTTTGAGGTTTGCAAAGGATTCTGGGTAACAGAACCTGGTCCGAGCCACACAAGTCACCCCATCTTGGATTCCCCTAGGTCTCTAGATTTCAGAAATGCACAGGTTTGGTAGGTTTCCCTAGGTGGCGGCTGAGCTACAGTCCAAAATCTACAGGTAGGCACTTTGCAAAAAACACCTCTGTTTTCCTTCACCAATTTGGCTGTGTCCACGTTGCGCTTTGGGGCATTTCCTGTCGCGGGCGCTAGGCCTACCCACACAAGTGAGGTATCATTTTTATCGGGAGACGTGGGGGAACGCTGGGTGGAAGGAAATTCGTGGCTCCTCTCAGATTCCAGAACTTTCTGCCACAGAAATGTGAGAAACATGTGTTTTTTTAGCCAAATTTTGAGGTTTGCAAAGGATTCTGGGTAACAGAACCTGGTCCGAGCCACACAAGTCACCCCATCTTGGATTCCCCTAGGTCTCTAGTTTTCAGAAATGCACAGGTTTGGTAGGTTTCCCTAGGTGGCGGCTGAGCTACAGGCCAAAATCTACAGGTAGGCACTTTGCAAAAAAACACCTCTGTTTTCCTTCACCAATTTGGCTGTGTCCACGTTGCGCTTTGGGGCGTTTCCTGTCGCGGGCGCTAGGCCTACCCACACAAGTGAGGTATCATTTTTATCGGGAGACGTGGGGGAACGCTGGATGGAAGGAAATTTGTGGCTCCTCTCAGATTCCAGAACTTTCTGCCACAGAAATGTGAGAAACATGTGTTTTTATAGCCAAATTTTGAGGTTTGCAAAGGATTCTGGGTAACAGAACCTGGTCCGAGCCACACAAGTCACCCCATCTTGGATTCCCCTAGGTCTCTAGTTTTCAGAAATGCACAGGTTTGGTAGGTTTCCCTAGGTGGCGGCTGAGCTACAGGCCAAAATCTACAGGTAGGCACTTTGCAAAAAAACACCTCTGTTTTCCTTCACCAATTTGGCTGTGTCCACGTTGCGCTTTGGGGCGTTTCCTGTCGCGGGCGCTAGGCCTACCCACACAAGTGAGGTATCATTTTTATCGGGAGACGTGGGGGAACGCTGGGTGGAAGGAAATTCGTGGCTCCTCTCAGATTCCAGAACTTTCTGCCACAGAAATGTGAGAAACATGTGTTTTTTTTAGCAAAATTTTGAGGTTTGCAAAGGATTCTGGGTAACAGAACCTGGTCCGAGCCACACAAGTCACCCCATCTTGGATTCCCCTAGGTCTCTAGTTTTCAGAAATGCACAGGTTTGGTAGGTTTCCCTAGGTGGCGGCTGAGCTACAGGCCAAAATCTACAGGTAGGCACTTTGCAAAAAACACCTCTGTTTTCCTTCACCAATTTGGCTGTGTCCACGTTGCGCTTTGGGGCATTTCCTGTCGCGGGCGCTAGGCCTACCCACACAAGTGAGGTATCATTTTTATCGGGAGACGTGGGGGAACGCTGGGTGGAAGGAAATTCGTGGCTCCTCTCAGATTCCAGAACTTTCTGCCACAGAAATGTGAGGAACATGTTTTTTTTTAGCCACATTTTGAGGTTTGCAAAGGATTCTGGGTAACAGAACCTGGTCCGAGCCACACAAGTCACCCCATCTTGGATTCCCCTAGGTCTCTAGTTTTCAGAAATGCACAGGTTTGGTAGGTTTCCCTAGGTGGCGGCTGAGCTACAGGCCAAAATCTACAGGTAGGCACTTTGCAAAAAACACCTCTGTTTTCCTTCACCAATTTGGCTGTGTCCACGTTGCGCTTTGGGGCACCTCCTGTCGCGGGCGCTAGGCCTACCCACACAAGTGAGGTATCATTTTTATCGGGAGACGTGGGGGAACGCTGGGTGGAAGGAAATTCGTGGCTCCTCTCAGATTCCAGAACTTTCTGCCACAGAAATGTGAGGAACATGTGTATTTTTAGCCAAATTTTGAGGTTTGCAAAGGATTCTGGGTAACAGAACCTGGTCCGAGCCACACAAGTCACCCCATCTTGGATTCCCCTAGGTCTCTAGTTTTCAGAAATGCACAGGTTTGGTAGGTTTCCCGAGGTGGCGGCTGAGCTACAGGCCAAAATCTACAGGTAGGCACTTTGCAAAAAACACCTCTGTTTTCCTTCACCAATTTGGCTGTGTCCACGTTGCGCTTTGGGGCGTTTCCTGTCGCGGGCGCTAGGCCTACCCACACAAGTGAGGTATCATTTTTATCGGGAGACGTGGGGGAACGCTGGGTGGAAGGAAATTCGTGGCTCCTCTCAGATTCCAGAACTTTCTGCCACAGAAATGAGAGGAACATGTGTTTTTTTATCCAAATTTTGAGGTTTGCAAAGGATTCTGGGTAACAGAACCTGGTCCGGGCCACACAAGTCACCCCATCTTGGATTCCCCTAGGTCTCTAGTTTTCAGAAATGCACAGGTTTGGTAGGTTTCCCTAGGTGGCGGCTGAGCTACAGGCCAAAATCTACAGGTAGGCACTTTGCAAAAAACACCTCAGTTTTCCTTCACCAATTTGGCTGTGTCCCCTTGCGCTTTGGGGCATTTCCTGTCGCGGTCGCTAGGCCTACCCACACAAGTGAGGTATCATTTTTATCGGGAGACGTGGGGGAACGCTGGGTGGAAGGAAATTCGTGGCTCCTCTCAGATTCCAGAACTTTCTGCCACAGAAATGTGAGGAACATGTGTTTTTTTAGCCAAATTTTGAGGTTTGCAAAGGATTCTGGGTAACAGAACCTGGTCCGAGCCACACAAGTCACCCCATCTTGGATTCCCCTAGGTATCTAGTTTTCAGAAATGCACAGGTTTGGTAGGTTTCCCTAGGTGGCGGCTGAGCTACAGGCCAAAATCTACAGGTAGGCACTTTGCAAAAAACACCTCTGTTTTCCTTCACCAATTTGGCTGTGTCCACGTTGCGCTTTGGGGCGTTTCCTGTCGCGGGCGCTAGGCCTACCCACACAAGTGAGGTATCATTTTTATCGGGAGACGTGGGGGAACGCTGGGTGGAAGGAAATTCGTGGCTCCTCTCAGATTCCAGAACTTTCTGCCACAGAAATGTGAGGAACATGTGTTTTTTTAGCCACATTTTGAGGTTTGCAAAGGATTCTGGGTAACAGAACCTGGTCCGAGCCACACAAGTCACCCCATCTTGGATTCCCCTAGGTCTCTAGATTTCAGAAATGCACAGGTTTGGTAGGTTTCCCTAGGTGGCGGCTGAGCTACAGTCCAAAATCTACAGGTAGGCACTTTGCAAAAAACACCTCTGTTTTCCTTCACCAATTTGGCTGTGTCCACGTTGCGCTTTGGGGCATTTCCTGTCGCGGGCGCTAGGCCTACCCACACAAGTGAGGTATCATTTTTATCGGGAGACGTGGGGGAACGCTGGGTGGAAGGAAATTCGTGGCTCCTCTCAGATTCCAGAACTTTCTGCCACAGAAATGTGAGAAACATGTGTTTTTTTAGCCAAATTTTGAGGTTTGCAAAGGATTCTGGGTAACAGAACCTGGTCCGAGCCACACAAGTCACCCCATCTTGGATTCCCCTAGGTCTCTAGTTTTCAGAAATGCACAGGTTTGGTAGGTTTCCCTAGGTGGCGGCTGAGCTACAGGCCAAAATCTACAGGTAGGCACTTTGCAAAAAAACACCTCTGTTTTCCTTCACCAATTTGGCTGTGTCCACGTTGCGCTTTGGGGCGTTTCCTGTCGCGGGCGCTAGGCCTACCCACACAAGTGAGGTATC
Organism: Pleurodeles waltl; assembly: GCF_031143425.1. Classification (NCBI taxonomy): domain Eukaryota; kingdom Metazoa; phylum Chordata; class Amphibia; order Caudata; family Salamandridae; genus Pleurodeles; species Pleurodeles waltl. The sequence continues at coordinate 994,871,359 of NC_090447.1, read as the reverse complement.
ATTTTTATCGGGAGACGTGGGGGAACGCTGGATGGAAGGAAATTTGTGGCTCCTCTCAGATTCCAGAACTTTCTGCCACAGAAATGTGAGAAACATGTGTTTTTTTTAGCCAAATTTTGAGGTTTGCAAAGGATTCTGGGTAACAGAACCTGGTCCGAGCCACACAAGTCACCCCATCTTGGATTCCCCTAGGTCTCTAATCTTCAGAAATGCACAGGTTTGGTAGGTTTCCCTAGGTGGCGGCTGAGCTACAGGCCAAAACCTACAGGTAGGCACTTTGCAAAAAACACCTCTGTTTTCCTTCACCAATTTGGCTGTGTCCACGTTGCGCTTTGGGGCGTTTCCTGTCGCGGGCGCTAGGCCTACCCACACAAGTGAGGTATCATTTTTATCGGGAGACGTGGGGGAACGCTGGGTGGAAGGAAATTCGTGGCTCCTCTCAGATTCCAGAACTTTCTGCCACAGAAATGTGAGAAACATGTGTTTTTTTAGCCAAATTTTGAGGTTTGCAAAGGATTCTGGGTAACAGAACCTGGTCCGAGCCACACAAATCACCCCATCTTGGATTCCCCTAGGTCTCTAGTTTTCAGAAATGCACAGGTTTGGTAGGTTTCCCTAGGTGGCGGCTGAGCTACAGGCCAAAATCTACAGGTAGGCACTTTGCAAAAAACACCTCTGTTTTCCTTCACCAATTTGGTTGTGTCCACGTTGCGCTTTGGGGCACCTCCTGTCGCGGGCGCTAGGCCTACCCACACAAGTGAGGTATCATTTTTATCAGGAGACGTGGGGGAACGCTGGGTGGAAGGAAATTCGTGGCGCCTCTCAGATTCCAGAACTTTCTGCCACAGAAATGTGAGGAACATGTGTATTTTTAGCCAAATTTTGAGGTTTGCAAAGGATTCTGGGTAACAGAACCTGGTCCGAGCCACACAAGTCACCCCATCTTGGATTCCCCTAGGTCTCTAGTTTTCAGAAATGCACAGGTTTGGTAGGTTTCCCTAGGTGGCGGCTGAGCTACAGGCCAAAATCTACAGGTAGGCACTTTGCAAAAAACACCTCTGTTTTCCTTCACCAATTTGGCTGTGTCCACGTTGCGCTTTGGGGCGTTTCCTGTCGCGGGCGCTAGGCCTACCCACACAAGTGAGGTATCATTTTTATCGGGAGACGTGGGGGAACGCTGGGTGGAAGGAAATTCGTGGCTCCTCTCAGATTCCAGAACTTTCTGCCACAGAAATGTGAGGAACATGTGTTTTTTTATCCAAATTTTGAGGTTTGCAAAGGATTCTGGGTAACAGAACCTGGTCCGGGCCACATAGGTCACCCCATCTTGGATTCCCCTAGGTCTCTAGTTTTCAGAAATGCACAGGTTTGGTAGGTTTCCCTAGGTGGCGGCTGAGCTACAGGCCAAAATCTACAGGTAGGCACTTTGCAAAAAACACCTCAGTTTTCCTTCACCAATTTGGCTGTGTCCACGTTGCGCTTTGGGGCATTTCCTGTCGCGGTCGCTAGGCCTACCCACACAAGTGAGGTATCATTTTTATCGGGAGACGTGGGGGAACGCTGGGTGGAAGGAAATTCGTGGCTCCTCTCAGATTCCAGAACTTTCTGCCACAGAAATGTGAGGAACATGTGTTTTTTAGCCAAATTTTGAGGTTTGCAAAGGATTCTGGGTAACAGAACCTGGTCCGAGCCACACAAGTCATCCCATCTTGGATTCCCCTAGGTCTCTAGTTTTCAGAAATGCACAGGTTTGGTAGGTTTCCCTAGGTGGCGGCTGAGCTACAGGCCAAAATCTACAGGTAGGCACTTTGCAAAAAACACCTCTGTTTTCCTTCACCAATTTGGCTGTGTCCACATTGCGCTTTGGGGCATTTCCTGTCGCGGGCGCTAGGCCTACCCACACAAGTGAGGTATCATTTTTATCGGGAGACGTGGGGGAACGCTGGGTGGAAGGAAATTCGTGGCTCCTCTCAGATTCCAGAACTTTCTGCCACAGAAATGTGAGGAACATGTGTTTTTTTAGCCACATTTTGAGGTTTGCAAAGGATTCTGGGTAACAGAACCTGGTCCGAGCCACACAAGTCACCCCATCTTGGATTCCCCTAGGTCTCTAGATTTCAGAAATGCACAGGTTTGGTAGGTTTCCCTAGGTGGCGGCTGAGCTACAGTCCAAAATCTACAGGTAGGCACTTTGCAAAAAACACCTCTGTTTTCCTTCACCAATTTGGCTGTGTCCACGTTGCGCTTTGGGGCATTTCCTGTCGCGGGCGCTAGGCCTACCCACACAAGTGAGGTATCATTTTTATCGGGAGACGTGGGGGAACGCTGGGTGGAAGGAAATTCGTGGCTCCTCTCAGATTCCAGAACTTTCTGCCACAGAAATGTGAGAAACATGTGTTTTTTTAGCCAAATTTTGAGGTTTGCAAAGGATTCTGGGTAACAGAACCTGGTCCGAGCCACACAAGTCACCCCATCTTGGATTCCCCTAGGTCTCTAGTTTTCAGAAATGCACAGGTTTGGTAGGTTTCCCTAGGTGGCGGCTGAGCTACAGGCCAAAATCTACAGGTAGGCACTTTGCAAAAAAACACCTCTGTTTTCCTTCACCAATTTGGCTGTGTCCACGTTGCGCTTTGGGGCGTTTCCTGTCGCGGGCGCTAGGCCTACCCACACAAGTGAGGTATCATTTTTATCGGGAGACGTGGGGGAACGCTGGATGGAAGGAAATTTGTGGCTCCTCTCAGATTCCAGAACTTTCTGCCACAGAAATGTGAGAAACATGTGTTTTTATAGCCAAATTTTGAGGTTTGCAAAGGATTCTGGGTAACAGAACCTGGTCCGAGCCACACAAGTCACCCCATCTTGGATTCCCCTAGGTCTCTAGTTTTCAGAAATGCACAGGTTTGGTAGGTTTCCCTAGGTGGCGGCTGAGCTACAGGCCAAAATCTACAGGTAGGCACTTTGCAAAAAAACACCTCTGTTTTCCTTCACCAATTTGGCTGTGTCCACGTTGCGCTTTGGGGCGTTTCCTGTCGCGGGCGCTAGGCCTACCCACACAAGTGAGGTATCATTTTTATCGGGAGACGTGGGGGAACGCTGGGTGGAAGGAAATTCGTGGCTCCTCTCAGATTCCAGAACTTTCTGCCACAGAAATGTGAGAAACATGTGTTTTTTTTAGCAAAATTTTGAGGTTTGCAAAGGATTCTGGGTAACAGAACCTGGTCCGAGCCACACAAGTCACCCCATCTTGGATTCCCCTAGGTCTCTAGTTTTCAGAAATGCACAGGTTTGGTAGGTTTCCCTAGGTGGCGGCTGAGCTACAGGCCAAAATCTACAGGTAGGCACTTTGCAAAAAACACCTCTGTTTTCCTTCACCAATTTGGCTGTGTCCACGTTGCGCTATGGGGCGTTTCCTGTCGCGGGTGCTAGGCCTACCCACACAAGTGAGGTATCATTTTTATCGGGAGACGTGGGGGAACGCTGGGTGGAAGGAAATTTGTGGCTCCTCTCAGATTCCAGAACTTTCTGCCACAGAAATATGAGGAACATGTGTTTTTTTAGCCAAATTTTGAGGTTTGCAAAGGATTCTGGGTAACAGAACCTGGTCCGAGCCACACAAGTCACCCCATCTTGGATTCCCCTAGGTCTCTAGTTTTCAGAAATGCACAGGTTTGGTAGGTTTCCCTATGTGGCGGCTGAGCTACAGGCCAAAATCTACAGGTAGGCACTTTGGAAAAAACACCTCTGTTTTCCTTCACCAATTTGGCTGTGTCCACGTTGCGCTTTGGGGCATTTCCTGTCGCGGGCGCTAGGCCTACCCACACAAGTGAGGTATCATTTTTATCGGGAGACGTGGGGGAACGCTGGGTGGAAGGAAATTCGTGGCTCCTCTCAGATTCCAGAACTTTCTGCCACAGAAATGTGAGGAACATGTTTTTTTTTAGCCACATTTTGAGGTTTGCAAAGGATTCTGGGTAACAGAACCTGGTCCGAGCCACACAAGTCACCCCATCTTGGATTCCCCTAGGTCTCTAGATTTCAGAAATGCACAGGTTTGGTAGGTTTCCCTAGGTGGCGGCTGAGCTACAGGCCAAAATCTACAGGTAGGCACTTTGCAAAAAACACCTCTGTTTTCCTTCACCAATTTGGCTGTGTCCACGTTGCGCTTTGGGGCGTTTCCTGTCGCGGGCGCTAGGCCTACCCACACAAGTGAGGTATCATTTTTATCGGGAGACGTGGGGGAACGCTGGGTGGAAGGAAATTCGTGGCTCCTCTCAGATTCCAGAACTTTCTGCCACAGAAATGTGAGGAACATGTGTTTTTTTAGCCAAATGTTGAGGTTTGCAAAGGATTCTGGGTAACAGAACCTGGTCCGAGCCACACAAGTCACCCCATCTTGGATTCCCCTAGGTCTCTAATTTTCAGAAATGCACAGGTTTGGTAGGTTTCCCTAGGTGGCGGCTGAGCTACAGGCCAAAACCTACAGGTAGGCACTTTGCAAAAAACACCTCTGTTTTCCTTCACCAATTTGGCTGTGTCCACGTTGCGCTTTGGGGCGTTTCCTGTCGCGGGCGCTAGGCCTACCCACACAAGTGAGGTATCATTTTTATCGGGAGACGTGGGGGAACGCTGGGTGGAAGGAAATTCGTGGCTCCTCTCAGATTCCAGAACTTTCTGCCACAGAAATGTGAGAAACATGTGTTTTTTTAGCCAAATTTTGAGGTTTGCAAAGGATTCTGGGTAACAGAACCTGGTCCGAGCCACACAAGTCACCCCATCTTGGATTCCCCTAGGTCTCTAGTTTTCAGAAATGCACAGGTTTGGTAGGTTTCCCTAGGTGGCGGCTGAGCTACAGGCCAAAATCTACAGGTAGGCACTTTGCAAAAAACACCTCTGTTTTCCTTCACCAATTTGGCTGTGTCCACGTTGCGCTTTGGGGCACCTCCTGTCGCGGGCGCTAGGCCTACCCACACAAGTGAGGTATCATTTTTATCGGGAGACGTGGGGGAACGCTGGGTGGAAGGAAATTCGTGGCTCCTCTCAGATTCCAGAACTTTCTGCCACAGAAATGTGAGGAACATGTGTATTTTTAGCCAAATTTTGAGGTTTGCAAAGGATTCTGGGTAACAGAACCTGGTCCGAGCCACACAAGTCACCCCATCTTGGATTCCCCTAGGTCTCTAGTTTTCAGAAATGCACAGGTTTGGTAGGTTTCCCGAGGTGGCGGCTGAGCTACAGGCCAAAATCTACAGGTAGGCACTTTGCAAAAAACACCTCTGTTTTCCTTCACCAATTTGGCTGTGTCCACGTTGCGCTTTGGGGCGTTTCCTGTCGCGGGCGCTAGGCCTACCCACACAAGTGAGGTATCATTTTTATCGGGAGACGTGGGGGAACGCTGGGTGGAAGGAAATTCGTGGCTCCTCTCAGATTCCAGAACTTTCTGCCACAGAAATGAGAGGAACATGTGTTTTTTTTATCCAAATTTTGAGGTTTGCAAAGGATTCTGGGTAACAGAACCTGGTCCGGGCCACACAAGTCACCCCATCTTGGATTCCCCTAGGTCTCTAGTTTTCAGAAATGCACAGGTTTGGTAGGTTTCCCTAGGTGGCGGCTGAGCTACAGGCCAAAATCTACAGGTAGGCACTTTGCAAAAAACACCTCAGTTTTCCTTCACCAATTTGGCTGTGTCCACGTTGCGCTTTGGGGCATTTCCTGTCGCGGTCGCTAGGCCTACCCACACAAGTGAGGTATCATTTTTATCGGGAGACGTGGGGGAACGCTGGGTGGAAGGAAATTCGTGGCTCCTCTCAGATTCCAGAACTTTCTGCCACAGAAATGTGAGGAACATGTGTTTTTTTAGCCAAATTTTGAGGTTTGCAAAGGATTCTGGGTAACAGAACCTGGTCCGAGCCACACAAGTCACCCCATCTTGGATTCCCCTAGGTATCTAGTTTTCAGAAATGCACAGGTTTGGTAGGTTTCCCTAGGTGGCGGCTGAGCTAGAGGCCAAAATCAACAGGTAGGCACTTTGCAAAAAACACCTCTGTTTTCCTTCACCAATTTGGCTGTGTCCACGTTGCGCTTTGGGGCGTTTCCTGTCGCGGGCGCTAGGCCTACCCACACAAGTGAGGTATCATTTTTATCGGGAGACGTGGGGGAACGCTGGGTGGAAGGAAATTCGTAGCTCCTCTCAGATTCCAGAACTTTCTGCCACAGAAATGTGAGGAACATGTGTTTTTTTAGCCAAATTTTGAGGTTTGCAAAGGATTCTGGGTAACAGAACCTGGTCCAGGCCACACAGGTCACCCCATCTTGGATTTCCCTAGGTCTCTAGTTTTCAGAAATGCACAGGTTTGGTAGGTTTCCCTAGGTGGCGGCTGAGCTACAGGCCAAAATCTACAGGTAGGCACTTTGCAAAAAACACCTCCGTTTTCCTTCACCAATTTGGCTGTGTCCACGTTGCGCTTTGGGGCACCTCCTGTCGCGGGCACTAGGCCTACCCACACAAGTGAGGTATCATTTTTATCGGGAGACGTGGGGGAACGCTGGGTGGAAGGAAATTCGTGGCTCCTCTCAGATTCCAGAACTTTCTGCCACAGAAATGTGAGGAACATGTGTATTTTTAGCCAAATTTTGAGGTTTGCAAAGGATTCTGGGTAACAGAACCTGGTCCGAGCCACACAAGTCACCCCATCTTGGATTCCCCTAGGTCTCTAGTTTTCAGAAATGCACAGGTTTGGTAGGTTTCCCTAGGTGGCGGCTGAGCTACAGGCCAAAATCTACAGGTAGGCACTTTGCAAAAAACACCTCTGTTTTCCTTCACCAATTTGGCTGTGTCCACGTTGCGCTTTGGGGCGTTTCCTGTCGCGGGCGCTAGGCCTACCCACACAAGTGAGGTATCATTTTTATCGGGAGACGTGGGGGAACGCTGGGTGGAAGGAAATTCGTGGCTCCTCTCAGATTCCAGAACTTTCTGCCACAGAAATGTGAGGAACATGTGTTTTTTTAGCCAAATGTTGAGGTTTGCAAAGGATTCTGGGTAACAGAACCTGGTCCGAGCCACACAAGTCACCCCATCTTGGATTCCCCTAGTTCTCTAATTTTCAGAAATGCACAGGTTTGGTAGGTTTCCCTAGGTGGCGGCTGAGCTACAGGCCAAAACCTACAGGTAGGCACTTTGCAAAAAACACCTCTGTTTTCCTTCACCAATTTGGCTGTGTCCACGTTGCGCTTTGGGGCGTTTCCTGTCGCGGGCGCTAGGCCTACCCACACAAGTGAGGTATCATTTTTATCGGGAGACGTGGGGGAACGCTGGGTGGAAGGAAATTCGTGGCTCCTCTCAGATTCCAGAACTTTCTGCCACAGAAATGTGAGAAACATGTGTTTTTTTAGCCAAATTTTGAGGTTTGCAAAGGATTCTGGGTAACAGAACCTGGTCCGAGCCACACAAGTCACCCCATCTTGGATTCCCCTATGTCTCTAGTTTTCAGAAATGCACAGGTTTGGTAGGTTTCCCTATGTGGCGGCTGAGCTACAGGCCAAAATCTACAGGTAGGCACTTTGCAAAAAACACCTCTGTTTTCCTTCACCAATTTGGCTGTGTCCACGTTGCGCTTTGGGGCATTTCCTGTCGCGGGCGCTAGGCCTACCCACACAAGTGAGGTATCATTTTTATCGGGAGACGTGGGCGAATGCTGGGTGGAAGGAAATTCGTGGCTCCTCTCAGATTCCAGAACTTTCTGCCACAGAAATGTGAGGAACATGTGTTTTTTTAGCCACATTTTGAGGTTTGCAAAGGATTCTGGGTAACAGAACCTGGTCCGAGCCACACAAGTCACCCCATCTTGGATTCCCCTAGGTCTCTAGATTTCAGAAATGCACAGGTTTGGTAGGTTTCCCTAGGTGGCGGCTGAGCTACAGTCCAAAATCTACAGGTAGGCACTTTGCAAAAAACACCTCTGTTTTCCTTCACCAATTTGGCTGTGTCCACGTTGCGCTTTGGGGCATTTCCTGTCGCGGGCGCTAGGCCTACCCACACAAGTGAGGTATCATTTTTATCGGGAGACGTGGGGGAACGCTGGGTGGAAGGAAATTCGTGGCTCCTCTCAGATTCCAGAACTTTCTGCCACAGAAATGTGAGAAACATGTGTTTTTTTAGCCAAATTTTGAGGTTTGCAAAGGATTCTGGGTAACAGAACCTGGTCCGAGCCACACAAGTCACCCCATCTTGGATTCCCCTAGGTCTCTAGTTTTCAGAAATGCACAGGTTTGGTAGGTTTCCCTAGGTGGCGGCTGAGCTACAGGCCAAAATCTACAGGTAGGCACTTTGCAAAAAAACACCTCTGTTTTCCTTCACCAATTTGGCTGTGTCCACGTTGCGCTTTGGGGCGTTTCCTGTCGCGGGCGCTAGGCCTACCCACACAAGTGAGGTATCATTTTTATCGGGAGACGTGGGGGAACGCTGGGTGGAAGGAAATTCGTGGCTCCTCTCAGATTCCAGAACTTTCTGCCACAGAAATGTGAGAAACGTGTTTTTTTAGCCAAATTTTGAGGTTTGCAAAGGATTCTGGGTAACAGAACCTGGTCCGAGCCACACAAATCACCCCATCTTGGATTCCCCTAGGTCTCTAGTTTTCAGAAATGCACAGGTTTGGTAGGTTTCCCTAGGTGGCGGCTGAGCTACAGGCCAAAATCTACAGGTAGGCACTTTGCAAAAAACACCTCTGTTTTCCTTCACCAATTTGGTTGTGTCCACGTTGCGCTTTGGGGCACCTCCTGTCGCGGGCGCTAGGCCTACCCACACAAGTGAGGTATCATTTTTATCAGGAGACGTGGGGGAACGCTGGGTGGAAGGAAATTCGTGGCTCCTCTCAGATTCCAGAACTTTCTGCCACAGAAATGTGAGGAACATGTGTATTTTTAGCCAAATTTTGAGGTTTGCAAAGGATTCTGGGTAACAGAACCTGGTCCGAGCCACACAAGTCACCCCATCTTGGATTCCCCTAGGTCTCTAGTTTTCAGAAATGCACAGGTTTGGTAGGTTTCCCTAGGTGGCGGCTGAGCTACAGGCCAAAATCTACAGGTAGGCACTTTGCAAAAAACCTCTGTTTTCCTTCACCAATTTGGCTGTGTCCACGTTGCGCTTTGGGGCGTTTCCTGTCGCGGGCGCTAGGCCTACCCACACAAGTGAGGTATCATTTTTATCGGGAGACGTGGGGGAACGCTGGGTGGAAGGAAATTCGTGGCTCCTCTCAGATTCCAGAACTTTCTGCCACAGAAATGTGAGGAACATGTGTTTTTTTATCCAAATTTTGAGGTTTGCAAAGGATTCTGGGTAACAGAACCTGGTCCGGGCCACACAAGTCACCCCATCTTGGATTCCCCTAGGTCTCTAGTTTTCAGAAATGCACAGGTTTGGTAGGTTTCCCTAGGTGGCGGCTGAGCTACAGGCCACAATCTACAGGTAGGCACTTTGCAAAAAACACCTCTGTTTTCCTTCACCAATTTGGCTGTGTCCACGTTGCGCTTTGGGGCGTTTCCTGTCGCGGGCGCTAGGCCTACCCACACAAGTGAGGTATCATTTTTATCGGGAGACGTGGGGGAACGCTGGGTGGAAGGAAATTTGTGGCTCCTCTCAGATTCCAGAACTTTCTGCCACAGAAATGTGAGGAACATGTGTTTTTTTAGCCAAATTTTGAGGTTTGCAAAGGATTCTGGGTAACAGAACCTGGTCCGAGCCACACAAGTCACCCCATCTTGGATTCCCCTAGGTCTCTAGTTTTCAGAAATGCACAGGTTTGGTAGGTTTCCCTATGTGGCGGCTGAGCTACAGGCCAAAATCTACAGGTAGGCACTTTGCAAAAAACACCTCTGTTTTCCTTCACCAATTTGGCTGTGTCCACGTTGCGCTTTGGGGCATTTCCTGTCGCGGGCGCTAGGCCTACCCACACAAGTGAGGTATCATTTTTATCGGGAGACGTGGGCGAATGCTGGGTGGAAGGAAATTCGTGGCTCCTCTCAGATTCCAGAACTTTCTGCCACAGAAATGTGAGGAACATGTGTTTTTTTAGCCACATTTTGAGGTTTGCAAAGGATTCTGGGTAACAGAACCTGGTCCGAGCCACACAAGTCACCCCATCTTGGATTCCCCTAGGTCTCTAGATTTCAGAAATGCACAGGTTTGGTAGGTTTCCCTAGGTGGCGGCTGAGCTACAGTCGAAAATCTACAGGTAGGCACTTTGCAAAAAACACCTCTGTTTTCCTTCACCAATTTGGCTGTGTCCACGTTGCGCTTTGGGGCATTTCCTGTCGCGGGCGCTAGGCCTACCCACACAAGTGAGGTATCATTTTTATCGGGAGACGTGGGGGAACGCTGGGTGGAAGGAAATTCGTGGCTCCTCTCAGATTCCAGAACTTTCTGCCACAGAAATGTGAGAAACATGTGTTTTTTTAGCCAAATTTTGAGGTTTGCAAAGGATTCTGGGTAACAGAACCTGGTCCGAGCCACACAAGTCACCCCATCTTGGATTCCCCTAGGTCTCTAGTTTTCAGAAATGCACAGGTTTGGTAGGTTTCCCTAGGTGGCGGCTGAGCTACAGGCCAAAATCTACAGGTAGGCACTTTGCAAAAAAACACCTCTGTTTTCCTTCACCAATTTGGCTGTGTCCACGTTGCGCTTTGGGGCGTTTCCTGTCGCGGGCGCTAGGCCTACCCACACAAGTGAGGTATCATTTTTATCGGGAGACGTGGGGGAACGCTGGGTGGAAGGAAATTCGTGGCTCCTCTCAGATTCCAGAACTTTCTGCCACAGAAATGTGAGAAACGTGTTTTTTTAGCCAAATTTTGAGGTTTGCAAAGGATTCTGGGTAACAGAACCTGGTCCGAGCCACACAAATCACCCCATCTTGGATTCCCCTAGGTCTCTAGTTTTCAGAAATGCACAGGTTTGGTAGGTTTCCCTAGGTGGCGGCTGAGCTACAGGCCAAAATCTACAGGTAGGCACTTTGCAAAAAACACCTCTGTTTTCCTTCACCAATTTGGTTGTGTCCACGTTGCGCTTTGGGGCACCTCCTGTCGCGGGCGCTAGGCCTACCCACACAAGTGAGGTATCATTTTTATCAGGAGACGTGGGGGAACGCTGGGTGGAAGGAAATTCGTGGCTCCTCTCAGATTCCAGAACTTTCTGCCACAGAAATGTGAGGAACATGTGTATTTTTAGCCAAATTTTGAGGTTTGCAAAGGATTCTGGGTAACAGAACCTGGTCCGAGCCACACAAGTCACCCCATCTTGGATTCCCCTAGGTCTCTAGTTTTCAGAAATGCACAGGTTTGGTAGGTTTCCCTAGGTGGCGGCTGAGCTACAGGCCAAAATCTACAGGTAGGCACTTTGCAAAAAACACCTCTGTTTTCCTTCACCAATTTGGCTGTGTCCACGTTGCGCTTTGGGGCGTTTCCTGTCGCGGGCGCTAGGCCTACCCACACAAGTGAGGTATCATTTTTATCGGGAGACGTGGGGGAACGCTGGGTGGAAGGAAATTCGTGGCTCCTCTCAGATTCCAGAACTTTCTGCCACAGAAATGTGAGGAACATGTGTTTTTTTATCCAAATTTTGAGGTTTGCAAAGGATTCTGGGTAACAGAACCTGGTCCGGGCCACACAAGTCACCCCATCTTGGATTCCCCTAGGTCTCTAGTTTTCAGAAATGCACAGGTTTGGTAGGTTTCCCTAGGTGGCGGCTGAGCTACAGGCCAAAATCTACAGGTAGGCACTTTGCAAAAAACACCTCAGTTTTCCTTCACCAATTTGGCTGTGTCCACGTTGCGCTTTGGGGCATTTCCTGTCGCGGTCGCTAGGCCTACCCACACAAGTGAGGTATCATTTTTATCGGGAGACGTGGGGGAACGCTGGGTGGAAGGAAATTCGTGGCTCCTCTCAGATTCCAGAACTTTCTGCCACAGAAATGTGAGGAACATGTGTTTTTTTAGCCACATTTTGAGGTTTGCAAAGGATTCTGGGTAACAGAACCTGGTCCGAGCCACACAAGTCACCCCATCTTGGATTCCCCTAGGTCTCTAGATTTCAGAAATGCACAGGTTTGGTAGGTTTCCCTAGGTGGCGGCTGAGCTACAGTCCAAAATCTACAGGTAGGCACTTTGCAAAAAACACCTCTGTTTTCCTTCACCAATTTGGCTGTGTCCACGTTGCGCTTTGGGGCATTTCCTGTCGCGGGCGCTAGGCCTACCCACACAAGTGAGGTATCATTTTTATCGGGAGACGTGGGGGAACGCTGGGTGGAAGGAAATTCGTGGCTCCTCTCAGATTCCAGAACTTTCTGCCACAGAAATGTGAGAAACATGTGTTTTTTTAGCCAAATTTTGAGGTTTGCAAAGGATTCTGGGTAACAGAACCTGGTCCGAGCCACACAAGTCACCCCATCTTGGATTCCCCTAGGTCTCTAATCTTCAGAAATGCACAGGTTTGGTAGGTTTCCCTAGGTGGCGGCTGAGCTACAGGCCAAAACCTACAGGTAGGCACTTTGCAAAAAACACCTCTGTTTTCCTTCACCAATTTGGCTGTGTCCACGTTGCGCTTTGGGGCGTTTCCTGTCGCGGGCGCTAGGCCTACCCACACAAGTGAGGTATCATTTTTATCGGGAGACGTGGGGGAACGCTGGGTGGAAGGAAATTCGTGGCTCCTCTCAGATTCCAGAACTTTCTGCCACAGAAATGTGAGAAACATGTGTTTTTTTAGCCAAATTTTGAGGTTTGCAAAGGATTCTGGGTAACAGAACCTGGTCCGAGCCACACAAATCACCCCATCTTGGATTCCCCTAGGTCTCTAGTTTTCAGAAATGCACAGGTTTGGTAGGTTTCCCTAGGTGGCGGCTGAGCTACAGGCCAAAATCTACAGGTAGGCACTTTGCAAAAAACACCTCTGTTTTCCTTCACCAATTTGGTTGTGTCCACGTTGCACTTTGGGGCACCTCCTGTCGCGGGCGCTAGGCCTACCCACACAAGTGAGGTATCATTTTTATCAGGAGACGTGGGGGAACGCTGGGTGGAAGGAAATTCGTGGCGCCTCTCAGATTCCAGAACTTTCTGCCACAGAAATGTGAGGAACATGTGTATTTTTAGCCAAATTTTGAGGTTTGCAAAGGATTCTGGGTAACAGAACCTGGTCCGAGCCACACAAGTCACCCCATCTTGGATTCCCCTAGGTCTCTAGTTTTCAGAAATGCACAGGTTTGGTAGGTTTCCCTAGGTGGCGGCTGAGCTACAGGCCAAAATCTACAGGTAGGCACTTTGCAAAAAACACCTCTGTTTTCCTTCACCAATTTGGCTGTGTCCACGTTGCGCTTTGGGGCGTTTCCTGTCGCGGGCGCTAGGCCTACCCACACAAGTGAGGTATCATTTTTATCGGGAGACGTGGGGGAACGCTGGGTGGAAGGAAATTCGTGGCTCCTCTCAGATTCCAGAACTTTCTGCCACAGAAATGTGAGGAACATGTGTTTTTTTATCCAAATTTTGAGGTTTGCAAAGGATTCTGGGTAACAGAACCTGGTCCGGGCCACACAAGTCACCCCATCTTGGATTCCCCTAGGTCTCTAGTTTTCAGAAATGCACAGGTTTGGTAGGTTTCCCTAGGTGGCGGCTGAGCTACAGGCCAAAATCTACAGGTAGGCACTTTGCAAAAAACACCTCAGTTTTCCTTCACCAATTTGGCTGTGTCCACGTTGCGCTTTGGGGCATTTCCTGTCGCGGTCGCTAGGCCTACCCACACAAGTGAGGTATCATTTTTATCGGGAGACGTGGGGGAACGCTGGGTGGAAGGAAATTCGTGGCTCCTCTCAGATTCCAGAACTTTCTGCCACAGAAATGTGAGGAACATGTGTTTTTTAGCCAAATTTTGAGGTTTGCAAAGGATTCTGGGTAACAGAACCTGGTCCGAGCCACACAAGTCATCCCATCTTGGATTCCCCTAGGTCTCTAGTTTTCAGAAATGCACAGGTTTGGTAGGTTTCCCTAGGTGGCGGCTGAGCTACAGGCCAAAATCTACAGGTAGGCACTTTGCAAAAAACACCTCTGTTTTCCTTCACCAATTTGGCTGTGTCCACGTTGCGCTTTGGGGCATTTCCTGTCGCGGGCGCTAGGCCTACCCACACAAGTGAGGTATCATTTTTATCGGGAGACGTGGGGGAACGCTGGGTGGAAGGAAATTCGTGGCTCCTCTCAGATTCCAGAACTTTCTGCCACAGAAATGTGAGGAACATGTGTTTTTTTAGCCACATTTTGAGGTTTGCAAAGGATTCTGGGTAACAGAACCTGGTCCGAGCCACACAAGTCACCCCATCTTGGATTCCCCTAGGTCTCTAGATTTCAGAAATGCACAGGTTTGGTAGGTTTCCCTAGGTGGCGGCTGAGCTACAGTCCAAAATCTACAGGTAGGCACTTTGCAAAAAACACCTCTGTTTTCCTTCACCAATTTGGCTGTGTCCACGTTGCGCTTTGGGGCATTTCCTGTCGCGGGCGCTAGGCCTACCCACACAAGTGAGGTATCATTTTTATCGGGAGACGTGGGGGAACGCTGGGTGGAAGGAAATTCGTGGCTCCTCTCAGATTCCAGAACTTTCTGCCACAGAAATGTGAGAAACATGTGTTTTTTTTAGCCAAATTTTGAGGTTTGCAAAGGATTCTGGGTAACAGAACCTGGTCCGAGCCACACAAGTCACCCCATCTTGGATTCCCCTAGGTCTCTAGTTTTCAGAAATGCACAGGTTTGGTAGGTTTCCCTAGGTGGCGGCTGAGCTACAGGCCAAAATCTACAGGTAGGCACTTTGCAAAAAAACACCTCTGTTTTCCTTCACCAATTTGGCTGTGTCCACGTTGCGCTTTGGGGCGTTTCCTGTCGCGGGCGCTAGGCCTACCCACACAAGTGAGGTATCATTTTTATCGGGAGACGTGGGGGAACGCTGGATGGAAGGAAATTTGTGGCTCCTCTCAGATTCCAGAACTTTCTGCCACAGAAATGTGAGAAACATGTGTTTTTATAGCCAAATTTTGAGGTTTGCAAAGGATTCTGGGTAACAGAACCTGGTCCGAGCCACACAAGTCACCCCATCTTGGATTCCCCTAGGTCTCTAGTTTTCAGAAATGCACAGGTTTGGTAGGTTTCCCTAGGTGGCGGCTGAGCTACAGGCCAAAATCTACAGGTAGGCACTTTGCAAAAAAACACCTCTTTTTTCCTTCACCAATTTGGCTGTGTCCACGTTGCGCTTTGGGGCGTTTCCTGTCGCGGGCGCTAGGCCTACCCACACAAGTGAGGTATCATTTTTATCGGGAGACGTGGGGGAACGCTGGGTGGAAGGAAATTCGTGGCTCCTCTCAGATTCCAGAACTTTCTGCCACAGAAATGTGAGGAACATGTTTTTTTTTAGCCACATTTTGAGGTTTGCAAAGGATTCTGGGTAACAGAACCTGGTCCGAGCCACACAAGTCACCCCATCTTGGATTCCCCTAGGTCTCTAGATTTCAGAAATGCACAGGTTTGGTAGGTTTCCCTAGGTGGCGGCTGAGCTACAGGCCAAAATCTACAGGTAGGCACTTTGCAAAAAACACCTCTGTTTTCCTTCACCAATTTGGCTGTGTCCACGTTGCGCTTTGGGGCGTTTCCTGTCGCGGGCGCTAGGCCTACCCACACAAGTGAGGTATCATTTTTATCGGGAGACGTGGGGGAACGCTGGGTGGAAGGAAATTCGTGGCTCCTCTCAGATTCCAGAACTTTCTGCCACAGAAATGTGTGGAACATGTGTTTTTTTAGCCAAATGTTGAGGTTTGCAAAGGATTCTGGGTAACAGAACCTGGTCCGAGCCACACAAGTCACCCCATCTTGGATTCCCCTAGGTCTCTAATTTTCAGAAATGCACAGGTTTGGTAGGTTTCCCTAGGTGGCGGCTGAGCTACAGGCCAAAACCTACAGGTAGGCACTTTGCAAAAAACACCTCTGTTTTCCTTCACCAATTTGGCTGTGTCCACGTTGCGCTTTGGGGCGTTTCCTGTCGCGGGCGCTAGGCCTACCCACACAAGTGAGGTATCATTTTTATCGGGAGACGTGGGGGAACGCTGGGTGGAAGGAAATTCGTGGCTCCTCTCAGATTCCAGAACTTTCTGCCACAGAAATGTGAGAAACATGTGTTTTTTTAGCCAAATTTTGAGGTTTGCAAAGGATTCTGGGTAACAGTACCTGGTCCGAGCCACACAAGTCACCCCATCTTGGATTCCCCTAGGTCTCTAGTTTTCAGAAATGCACAGGTTTGGTAGGTTTCCCTAGGTGGCGGCTGAGCTACAGGCCAAAATCTACAGGTAGGCACTTTGCAAAAAAACACCTCTGTTTTCCTTCACCAATTTGGCTGTGTCCACGTTGCGCTTTGGGGCGTTTCCTGTCGCGGGCGCTAGGCCTACCCACACAAGTGAGGTATCATTTTTATCGGGAGACGTGGGGGAACGCTGGGTGGAAGGAAATTCGTGGCTCCTCTCAGATTCCAGAACTTTCTGCCACAGAAATGTGAGAAACATGTGTTTTTTTAGCCAAATTTTGAGGTTTGCAAAGGATTCTGGGTAACAGAACCTGGTCCGGGCCAAACAAGTCACCCCATCTTGGATTCCCCTAGATCTCTAGTTTTCAGAAATGCACAGGTTTGGTACGTTTCCCCAGGTGGCGGCTGAGCTACAGGCCAAAATCTACAGGTAGGCACTTTGCAAAAAACACCTCCGTTTTCCTTCACCAATTTGGCTGTGTCCACGTTGCGCTTTGGGGCATTTCCTGTCGCGGGCGCTAGGCCTCCCCACACAAGTGAGGTATCATTTTTATCGGGAGACGTGGGGGAACGCTGGGTGGAAGGAAATTCGTGGCTCCTCTCAGATTCCAGAACTTTCTGCCACAGAAATGTGAGGAACATGTGTATTTTTAGCCAAATTTTGAGGTTTGCAAAGGATTCTGGGTAACAGAACCTGGTCCGAGCCACACAAGTCACCCCATCTTGGATTCCCCTAGGTCTCTAGTTTTCAGAAATGCACAGGTTTTGTAGGTTTCCCTAGGTGGCGGCTGAGCTACAGGCCAAAATCTACAGGTAGGCACTTTGCAAAAAACACCTCTGTTTTCCTTCACCAATTTGGCTGTGTCCACGTTGCGCTTTGGGGCATTTCCTGTCGCGGGCGCTAGGCCTACCCACACAAGTGAGGTATCATTTTTATCGGGAGACGTGGGGGAACGCTGGCTGGAAGGAAATTCGTGGCTCCTCTCAGATTCCAGAACTTTCTGCCACAGAAATGTGAGAAACATGTGTTTTTTTAGCCAAATTTTGAGGTTTGCAAAGGATTCTGGGTAACAGTACCTGGTCCGAGCCACACAAGTCACCCCATCTTGGATTCCCCTAGGTCTCTAGTTTTCAGAAATGCACAGGTTTGGTAGGTTTCCCTAGGTGGCGGCTGAGCTACAGGCCAAAATCTACAGGTAGGCACTTTGCAAAAAAACACCTCTGTTTTCCTTCACCAATTTGGCTGTGTCCACGTTGCGCTTTGGGGCGTTTCCTGTCGCGGGCGCTAGGCCTACCCACACAAGTGAGGTATCATTTTTATCGGGAGACGTGGGGGAACGCTGGGTGGAAGGAAATTCGTGGCTCCTCTCAGATTCCAGAACTTTCTGCCACAGAAATGTGAGAAACATGTGTTTTTTTTAGCAAAATTTTGAGGTTTGCAAAGGATTCTGGGTAACAGAACCTGGTCCGAGCCACACAAGTCACCCCATCTTGGATTCCCCTAGGTCTCTAGTTTTCAGAAATGCACAGGTTTGGTAGGTTTCCCTAGGTGGCGGCTGAGCTACAGGCCACAATCTACAGGTAGGCACTTTGCAAAAAACACCTCTGTTTTCCTTCACCAATTTGGCTGTGTCCACGTTGCGCTTTGGGGCGTTTCCTGTCGCGGGCGCTAGGCCTACCCACACAAGTGAGGTATCATTTTTATCGGGAGACGTGGGGGAACGCTGGGTGGAAGGAAATTTGTGGCTCCTCTCAGATTCCAGAACTTTCTGCCACAGAAATGTGAGGAACATGTGTTTTTTTAGCCAAATTTTGAGGTTTGCAAAGGATTCTGGGTAACAGAACCTGGTCCGAGCCACACAAGTCACCCCATCTTGGATTCCCCTAGGTCTCTAGTTTTCAGAAATGCACAGGTTTGGTAGGTTTCCCTATGTGGCGGCTGAGCTACAGGCCAAAATCTACAGGTAGGCACTTTGGAAAAAACACCTCTGTTTTCCTTCACCAATTTGGCTGTGTCCACGTTGCGCTTTGGGGCATTTCCTGTCGCGGGCGCTAGGCCTACCCACACAAGTGAGGTATCATTTTTATCGGGAGACGTGGGGGAACGCTGGGTGGAAGGAAATTCGTGGCTCCTCTCAGATTCCAGAACTTTCTGCCACAGAAATGTGAGGAACATGTTTTTTTTTAGCCACATTTTGAGGTTTGCAAAGGATTCTGGGTAACAGAACCTGGTCCGAGCCACACAAGTCACCCCATCTTGGATTCCCCTAGGTCTCTAGATTTCAGAAATGCACAGGTTTGGTAGGTTTCCCTAGGTGGCGGCTGAGCTACAGGCCAAAATCTACAGGTAGGCACTTTGCAAAAAACACCTCTGTTTTCCTTCACCAATTTGGCTGTGTCCACGTTGCGCTTTGGGGCGTTTCCTGTCGCGGGCGCTAGGCCTACCCACACAAGTGAGGTATCATTTTTATCGGGAGACGTGGGGGAACGCTGGGTGGAAGGAAATTCGTGGCTCCTCTCAGATTCCAGAACTTTCTGCCACAGAAATGTGAGGAACATGTGTTTTTTTAGCCAAATGTTGAGGTTTGCAAAGGATTCTGGGTAACAGAACCTGGTCCGAGCCACACAAGTCACCCCATCTTGGATTCCCCTAGGTCTCTAATTTTCAGAAATGCACAGGTTTGGTAGGTTTCCCTAGGTGGCGGCTGAGCTACAGGCCAAAACCTACAGGTAGGCACTTTGCAAAAAACACCTCTGTTTTCCTTCACCAATTTGGCTGTGTCCACGTTGCGCTTTGGGGCGTTTCCTGTCGCGGGCGCTAGGCCTACCCACACAAGTGAGGTATCATTTTTATCGGGAGACGTGGGGGAACGCTGGGTGGAAGGAAATTCGTGGCTCCTCTCAGATTCCAGAACTTTCTGCCACAGAAATGTGAGAAACATGTGTTTTTTTAGCCAAATTTTGAGGTTTGCAAAGGATTCTGGGTAACAGAACCTGGTCCGAGCCACACAAGTCACCCCATCTTGGATTCCCCTAGGTCTCTAGTTTTCAGAAATGCACAGGTTTGGTAGGTTTCCCTAGGTGGCGGCTGAGCTACAGGCCAAAATCTACAGGTAGGCACTTTGCAAAAAACACCTCTGTTTTCCTTCACCAATTTGGCTGTGTCCACGTTGCGCTTTGGGGCGTTTCCTGTCGCGGGCGCTAGGCCTACCCACACAAGTGAGGTATCATTTTTATCGGGAGACGTGGGGGAACGCTGGGTGGAAGGAAATTCGTGGCTCCTCTCAGATTCCAGAACTTTCTGCCACAGAAATGTGAGGAACATGTGTTTTTTTAGCCAAATGTTGAGGTTTGCAAAGGATTCTGGGTAACAGAACCTGGTCCGAGCCACACAAGTCACCCCATCTTGGATTCCCCTAGGTCTCTAATTTTCAGAAATGCACAGGTTTGGTAGGTTTCCCTAGGTGGCGGCTGAGCTACAGGCCAAAACCTACAGGTAGGCACTTTGCAAAAAACACCTCTGTTTTCCTTCACCAATTTGGCTGTGTCCACGTTGCGCTTTGGGGCGTTTCCTGTCGCGGGCGCTAGGCCTACCCACACAAGTGAGGTATCATTTTTATCGGGAGACGTGGGGGAACGCTGGGTGGAAGGAAATTCGTGGCTCCTCTCAGATTCCAGAACTTTCTGCCACAGAAATGTGAGAAACATGTGTTTTTTTAGCCAAATTTTGAGGTTTGCAAAGGATTCTGGGTAACAGAACCTGGTCCGAGCCACACAAGTCACCCCATCTTGGATTCCCCTAGGTCTCTAGTTTTCAGAAATGCACAGGTTTGGTAGGTTTCCCTAGGTGGCGGCTGAGCTACAGGCCAAAATCTACAGGTAGGCACTTTGCAAAAAACACCTCTGTTTTCCTTCACCAATTTGGCTGTGTCCACGTTGCGCTTTGGGGCACCTCCTGTCGCGGGCGCTAGGCCTACCCACACAAGTGAGGTATCATTTTTATCGGGAGACGTGGGGGAACGCTGGGTGGAAGGAAATTCGTGGCTCCTCTCAGATTCCAGAACTTTCTGCCACAGAAATGTGAGGAACATGTGTATTTTTAGCCAAATTTTGAGGTTTGCAAAGGATTCTGGGTAACAGAACCTGGTCCGAGCCACACAAGTCACCCCATCTTGGATTCCCCTAGGTCTCTAGTTTTCAGAAATGCACAGGTTTGGTAGGTTTCCCGAGGTGGCGGCTGAGCTACAGGCCAAAATCTACAGGTAGGCACTTTGCAAAAAACACCTCTGTTTTCCTTCACCAATTTGGCTGTGTCCACGTTGCGCTTTGGGGCGTTTCCTGTCGCGGGCGCTAGGCCTACCCACACAAGTGAGGTATCATTTTTATCGGGAGACGTGGGGGAACGCTGGGTGGAAGGAAATTCGTGGCTCCTCTCAGATTCCAGAACTTTCTGCCACAGAAATGAGAGGAACATGTGTTTTTTTATCCAAATTTTGAGGTTTGCAAAGGATTCTGGGTAACAGAACCTGGTCCGGGCCACACAAGTCACCCCATCTTGGATTCCCCTAGGTCTCTAGTTTTCAGAAATGCACAGGTTTGGTAGGTTTCCCTAGGTGGCGGCTGAGCTACAGGCCAAAATCTACAGGTAGGCACTTTGCAAAAAACACCTCAGTTTTCCTTCACCAATTTGGCTGTGTCCACGTTGCGCTTTGGGGCATTTCCTGTCGCGGTCGCTAGGCCTACCCACACAAGTGAGGTATCATTTTTATCGGGAGACGTGGGGGAACGCTGGGTGGAAGGAAATTCGTGGCTCCTCTCAGATTCCAGAACTTTCTGCCACAGAAATGTGAGGAACATGTGTTTTTTTAGCCACATTTTGAGGTTTGCAAAGGATTCTGGGTAACAGAACCTGGTCCGAGCCACACAAGTCACCCCATCTTGGATTCCCCTAGGTCTCTAGATTTCAGAAATGCACAGGTTTGGTAGGTTTCCCTAGGTGGCGGCTGAGCTACAGTCCAAAATCTACAGGTAGGCACTTTGCAAAAAACACCTCTGTTTTCCTTCACCAATTTGGCTGTGTCCACGTTGCGCTTTGGGGCATTTCCTGTCGCGGGCGCTAGGCCTACCCACACAAGTGAGGTATCATTTTTATCGGGAGACGTGGGGGAACGCTGGGTGGAAGGAAATTCGTGGCTCCTCTCAGATTCCAGAACTTTCTGCCACAGAAATGTGAGAAACATGTGTTTTTTTAGCCAAATTTTGAGGTTTGCAAAGGATTCTGGGTAACAGAACCTGGTCCGAGCCACACAAGTCACCCCATCTTGGATTCCCCTAGGTCTCTAGTTTTCAGAAATGCACAGGTTTGGTAGGTTTCCCTAGGTGGCGGCTGAGCTACAGGCCAAAATCTACAGGTAGGCACTTTGCAAAAAAACACCTCTGTTTTCCTTCACCAATTTGGCTGTGTCCACGTTGCGCTTTGGGGCGTTTCCTGTCGCGGGCGCTAGGCCTACCCACACAAGTGAGGTATCATTTTTATCGGGAGACGTGGGGGAACGCTGGATGGAAGGAAATTTGTGGCTCCTCTCAGATTCCAGAACTTTCTGCCACAGAAATGTGAGAAACATGTGTTTTTTTTAGCCAAATTTTGAGGTTTGCAAAGGATTCTGGGTAACAGAACCTGGTCCGAGCCACACAAGTCACCCCATCTTGGATTCCCCTAGGTCTCTAATCTTCAGAAATGCACAGGTTTGGTAGGTTTCCCTAGGTGGCGGCTGAGCTACAGGCCAAAACCTACAGGTAGGCACTTTGCAAAAAACACCTCTGTTTTCCTTCACCAATTTGGCTGTGTCCACGTTGCGCTTTGGGGCGTTTCCTGTCGCGGGCGCTAGGCCTACCCACACAAGTGAGGTATCATTTTTATCGGGAGACGTGGGGGAACGCTGGGTGGAAGGAAATTCGTGGCTCCTCTCAGATTCCAGAACTTTCTGCCACAGAAATGTGAGAAACATGTGTTTTTTTTAGCCAAATTTTGAGGTTTGCAAAGGATTCTGGGTAACAGAACCTGGTCCGAGCCACACAAATCACCCCATCTTGGATTCCCCTAGGTCTCTAGTTTTCAGAAATGCACAGGTTTGGTAGGTTTCCCTAGGTGGCGGCTGAGCTACAGGCCAAAATCTACAGGTAGGCACTTTGCAAAAAACACCTCTGTTTTCCTTCACCAATTTGGTTGTGTCCACGTTGCGCTTTGGGGCACCTCCTGTCGCGGGCGCTAGGCCTACCCACACAAGTGAGGTATCATTTTTATCAGGAGACGTGGGGGAACGCTGGGTGGAAGGAAATTCGTGGCGCCTCTCAGATTCCAGAACTTTCTGCCACAGAAATGTGAGGAACATGTGTATTTTTAGCCAAATTTTGAGGTTTGCAAAGGATTCTGGGTAACAGAACCTGGTCCGAGCCACACAAGTCACCCCATCTTGGATTCCCCTAGGTCTCTAGTTTTCAGAAATGCACAGGTTTGGTAGGTTTCCCTAGGTGGCGGCTGAGCTACAGGCCAAAATCTACAGGTAGGCACTTTGCAAAAAACACCTCTGTTTTCCTTCACCAATTTGGCTGTGTCCACGTTGCGCTTTGGGGCGTTTCCTGTCGCGGGCGCTAGGCCTACCCACACAAGTGAGGTATCATTTTTATCGGGAGACGTGGGGGAACGCTGGGTGGAAGGAAATTCGTGGCTCCTCTCAGATTCCAGAACTTTCTGCCACAGAAATGTGAGGAACATGTGTTTTTTTATCCAAATTTTGAGGTTTGCAAAGGATTCTGGGTAACAGAACCTGGTCCGGGCCACACAGGTCACCCCATCTTGGATTCCCCTAGGTCTCTAGTTTTCAGAAATGCACAGGTTTGGTAGGTTTCCCTAGGTGGCGGCTGAGCTACAGGCCAAAATCTACAGGTAGGCACTTTGCAAAAAACACCTCAGTTTTCCTTCACCAATTTGGCTGTGTCCACGTTGCGCTTTGGGGCATTTCCTGTCGCGGTCGCTAGGCCTACCCACACAAGTGAGGTATCATTTTTATCGGGAGACGTGGGGGAACGCTGGGTGGAAGGAAATTCGTGGCTCCTCTCAGATTCCAGAACTTTCTGCCACAGAAATGTGAGGAACATGTGTTTTTTAGCCAAATTTTGAGGTTTGCAAAGGATTCTGGGTAACAGAACCTGGTCCGAGCCACACAAGTCATCCCATCTTGGATTCCCCTAGGTCTCTAGTTTTCAGAAATGCACAGGTTTGGTAGGTTTCCCTAGGTGGCGGCTGAGCTACAGGCCAAAATCTACAGGTAGGCACTTTGCAAAAAACACCTCTGTTTTCCTTCACCAATTTGGCTGTGTCCACATTGCGCTTTGGGGCATTTCCTGTCGCGGGCGCTAGGCCTACCCACACAAGTGAGGTATCATTTTTATCGGGAGACGTGGGGGAACGCTGGGTGGAAGGAAATTCGTGGCTCCTCTCAGATTCCAGAACTTTCTGCCACAGAAATGTGAGGAACATGTGTTTTTTTAGCCACATTTTGAGGTTTGCAAAGGATTCTGGGTAACAGAACCTGGTCCGAGCCACACAAGTCACCCCATCTTGGATTCCCCTAGGTCTCTAGATTTCAGAAATGCACAGGTTTGGTAGGTTTCCCTAGGTGGCGGCTGAGCTACAGTCCAAAATCTACAGGTAGGCACTTTGCAAAAAACACCTCTGTTTTCCTTCACCAATTTGGCTGTGTCCACGTTGCGCTTTGGGGCATTTCCTGTCGCGGGCGCTAGGCCTACCCACACAAGTGAGGTATCATTTTTATCGGGAGACGTGGGGGAACGCTGGGTGGAAGGAAATTCGTGGCTCCTCTCAGATTCCAGAACTTTCTGCCACAGAAATGTGAGAAACATGTGTTTTTTTAGCCAAATTTTGAGGTTTGCAAAGGATTCTGGGTAACAGAACCTGGTCCGAGCCACACAAGTCACCCCATCTTGGATTCCCCTAGGTCTCTAGTTTTCAGAAATGCACAGGTTTGGTAGGTTTCCCTAGGTGGCGGCTGAGCTACAGGCCAAAATCTACAGGTAGGCACTTTGCAAAAAAACACCTCTGTTTTCCTTCACCAATTTGGCTGTGTCCACGTTGCGCTTTGGGGCGTTTCCTGTCGCGGGCGCTAGGCCTACCCACACAAGTGAGGTATCATTTTTATCGGGAGACGTGGGGGAACGCTGGATGGAAGGAAATTTGTGGCTCCTCTCAGATTCCAGAACTTTCTGCCACAGAAATGTGAGAAACATGTGTTTTTATAGCCAAATTTTGAGGTTTGCAAAGGATTCTGGGTAACAGAACCTGGTCCGAGCCACACAAGTCACCCCATCTTGGATTCCCCTAGGTCTCTAGTTTTCAGAAATGCACAGGTTTGGTAGGTTTCCCTAGGTGGCGGCTGAGCTACAGGCCAAAATCTACAGGTAGGCACTTTGCAAAAAAACACCTCTGTTTTCCTTCACCAATTTGGCTGTGTCCACGTTGCGCTTTGGGGCGTTTCCTGTCGCGGGCGCTAGGCCTACCCACACAAGTGAGGTATCATTTTTATCGGGAGACGTGGGGGAACGCTGGGTGGAAGGAAATTCGTGGCTCCTCTCAGATTCCAGAACTTTCTGCCACAGAAATGTGAGAAACATGTGTTTTTTTTAGCAAAATTTTGAGGTTTGCAAAGGATTCTGGGTAACAGAACCTGGTCCGAGCCACACAAGTCACCCCATCTTGGATTCCCCTAGGTCTCTAGTTTTCAGAAATGCACAGGTTTGGTAGGTTTCCCTAGGTGGCGGCTGAGCTACAGGCCAAAATCTACAGGTAGGCACTTTGCAAAAAACACCTCTGTTTTCCTTCACCAATTTGGCTGTGTCCACGTTGCGCTTTGGGGCATTTCCTGTCGCGGGCGCTAGGCCTACCCACACAAGTGAGGTATCATTTTTATCGGGAGACGTGGGGGAACGCTGGGTGGAAGGAAATTCGTGGCTCCTCTCAGATTCCAGAACTTTCTGCCACAGAAATGTGAGGAACATGTTTTTTTTTAGCCACATTTTGAGGTTTGCAAAGGATTCTGGGTAACAGAACCTGGTCCGAGCCACACAAGTCACCCCATCTTGGATTCCCCTAGGTCTCTAGTTTTCAGAAATGCACAGGTTTGGTAGGTTTCCCTAGGTGGCGGCTGAGCTACAGGCCAAAATCTACAGGTAGGCACTTTGCAAAAAACACCTCTGTTTTCCTTCACCAATTTGGCTGTGTCCACGTTGCGCTTTGGGGCACCTCCTGTCGCGGGCGCTAGGCCTACCCACACAAGTGAGGTATCATTTTTATCGGGAGACGTGGGGGAACGCTGGGTGGAAGGAAATTCGTGGCTCCTCTCAGATTCCAGAACTTTCTGCCACAGAAATGTGAGGAACATGTGTATTTTTAGCCAAATTTTGAGGTTTGCAAAGGATTCTGGGTAACAGAACCTGGTCCGAGCCACACAAGTCACCCCATCTTGGATTCCCCTAGGTCTCTAGTTTTCAGAAATGCACAGGTTTGGTAGGTTTCCCGAGGTGGCGGCTGAGCTACAGGCCAAAATCTACAGGTAGGCACTTTGCAAAAAACACCTCTGTTTTCCTTCACCAATTTGGCTGTGTCCACGTTGCGCTTTGGGGCGTTTCCTGTCGCGGGCGCTAGGCCTACCCACACAAGTGAGGTATCATTTTTATCGGGAGACGTGGGGGAACGCTGGGTGGAAGGAAATTCGTGGCTCCTCTCAGATTCCAGAACTTTCTGCCACAGAAATGAGAGGAACATGTGTTTTTTTATCCAAATTTTGAGGTTTGCAAAGGATTCTGGGTAACAGAACCTGGTCCGGGCCACACAAGTCACCCCATCTTGGATTCCCCTAGGTCTCTAGTTTTCAGAAATGCACAGGTTTGGTAGGTTTCCCTAGGTGGCGGCTGAGCTACAGGCCAAAATCTACAGGTAGGCACTTTGCAAAAAACACCTCAGTTTTCCTTCACCAATTTGGCTGTGTCCCCTTGCGCTTTGGGGCATTTCCTGTCGCGGTCGCTAGGCCTACCCACACAAGTGAGGTATCATTTTTATCGGGAGACGTGGGGGAACGCTGGGTGGAAGGAAATTCGTGGCTCCTCTCAGATTCCAGAACTTTCTGCCACAGAAATGTGAGGAACATGTGTTTTTTTAGCCAAATTTTGAGGTTTGCAAAGGATTCTGGGTAACAGAACCTGGTCCGAGCCACACAAGTCACCCCATCTTGGATTCCCCTAGGTATCTAGTTTTCAGAAATGCACAGGTTTGGTAGGTTTCCCTAGGTGGCGGCTGAGCTACAGGCCAAAATCTACAGGTAGGCACTTTGCAAAAAACACCTCTGTTTTCCTTCACCAATTTGGCTGTGTCCACGTTGCGCTTTGGGGCGTTTCCTGTCGCGGGCGCTAGGCCTACCCACACAAGTGAGGTATCATTTTTATCGGGAGACGTGGGGGAACGCTGGGTGGAAGGAAATTCGTGGCTCCTCTCAGATTCCAGAACTTTCTGCCACAGAAATGTGAGGAACATGTGTTTTTTTAGCCACATTTTGAGGTTTGCAAAGGATTCTGGGTAACAGAACCTGGTCCGAGCCACACAAGTCACCCCATCTTGGATTCCCCTAGGTCTCTAGATTTCAGAAATGCACAGGTTTGGTAGGTTTCCCTAGGTGGCGGCTGAGCTACAGTCCAAAATCTACAGGTAGGCACTTTGCAAAAAACACCTCTGTTTTCCTTCACCAATTTGGCTGTGTCCACGTTGCGCTTTGGGGCATTTCCTGTCGCGGGCGCTAGGCCTACCCACACAAGTGAGGTATCATTTTTATCGGGAGACGTGGGGGAACGCTGGGTGGAAGGAAATTCGTGGCTCCTCTCAGATTCCAGAACTTTCTGCCACAGAAATGTGAGAAACATGTGTTTTTTTAGCCAAATTTTGAGGTTTGCAAAGGATTCTGGGTAACAGAACCTGGTCCGAGCCACACAAGTCACCCCATCTTGGATTCCCCTAGGTCTCTAGTTTTCAGAAATGCACAGGTTTGGTAGGTTTCCCTAGGTGGCGGCTGAGCTACAGGCCAAAATCTACAGGTAGGCACTTTGCAAAAAAACACCTCTGTTTTCCTTCACCAATTTGGCTGTGTCCACGTTGCGCTTTGGGGCGTTTCCTGTCGCGGGCGCTAGGCCTACCCACACAAGTGAGGTATCATTTTTATCGGGAGACGTGGGGGAACGCTGGATGGAAGGAAATTTGTGGCTCCTCTCAGATTCCAGAACTTTCTGCCACAGAAATGTGAGAAACATGTGTTTTTTTTAGCCAAATTTTGAGGTTTGCAAAGGATTCTGGGTAACAGAACCTGGTCCGAGCCACACAAGTCACCCCATCTTGGATTCCCCTAGGTCTCTAATCTTCAGAAATGCACAGGTTTGGTAGGTTTCCCTAGGTGGCGGCTGAGCTACAGGCCAAAACCTACAGGTAGGCACTTTGCAAAAAACACCTCTGTTTTCCTTCACCAATTTGGCTGTGTCCACGTTGCGCTTTGGGGCGTTTCCTGTCGCGGGCGCTAGGCCTACCCACACAAGTGAGGTATCATTTTTATCGGGAGACGTGGGGGAACGCTGGGTGGAAGGAAATTCGTGGCTCCTCTCAGATTCCAGAACTTTCTGCCACAGAAATGTGAGAAACATGTGTTTTTTTAGCCAAATTTTGAGGTTTGCAAAGGATTCTGGGTAACAGAACCTGGTCCGAGCCACACAAATCACCCCATCTTGGATTCCCCTAGGTCTCTAGTTTTCAGAAATGCACAGGTTTGGTAGGTTTCCCTAGGTGGCGGCTGAGCTACAGGCCAAAATCTACAGGTAGGCACTTTGCAAAAAACACCTCTGTTTTCCTTCACCAATTTGGTTGTGTCCACGTTGCGCTTTGGGGCACCTCCTGTCGCGGGCGCTAGGCCTACCCACACAAGTGAGGTATCATTTTTATCAGGAGACGTGGGGGAACGCTGGGTGGAAGGAAATTCGTGGCGCCTCTCAGATTCCAGAACTTTCTGCCACAGAAATGTGAGGAACATGTGTATTTTTAGCCAAATTTTGAGGTTTGCAAAGGATTCTGGGTAACAGAACCTGGTCCGAGCCACACAAGTCACCCCATCTTGGATTCCCCTAGGTCTCTAGTTTTCAGAAATGCACAGGTTTGGTAGGTTTCCCTAGGTGGCGGCTGAGCTACAGGCCAAAATCTACAGGTAGGCACTTTGCAAAAAACACCTCTGTTTTCCTTCACCAATTTGGCTGTGTCCACGTTGCGCTTTGGGGCGTTTCCTGTCGCGGGCGCTAGGCCTACCCACACAAGTGAGGTATCATTTTTATCGGGAGACGTGGGGGAACGCTGGGTGGAAGGAAATTCGTGGCTCCTCTCAGATTCCAGAACTTTCTGCCACAGAAATGTGAGGAACATGTGTTTTTTTATCCAAATTTTGAGGTTTGCAAAGGATTCTGGGTAACAGAACCTGGTCCGGGCCACATAGGTCACCCCATCTTGGATTCCCCTAGGTCTCTAGTTTTCAGAAATGCACAGGTTTGGTAGGTTTCCCTAGGTGGCGGCTGAGCTACAGGCCAAAATCTACAGGTAGGCACTTTGCAAAAAACACCTCAGTTTTCCTTCACCAATTTGGCTGTGTCCACGTTGCGCTTTGGGGCATTTCCTGTCGCGGTCGCTAGGCCTACCCACACAAGTGAGGTATCATTTTTATCGGGAGACGTGGGGGAACGCTGGGTGGAAGGAAATTCGTGGCTCCTCTCAGATTCCAGAACTTTCTGCCACAGAAATGTGAGGAACATGTGTTTTTTAGCCAAATTTTGAGGTTTGCAAAGGATTCTGGGTAACAGAACCTGGTCCGAGCCACACAAGTCATCCCATCTTGGATTCCCCTAGGTCTCTAGTTTTCAGAAATGCACAGGTTTGGTAGGTTTCCCTAGGTGGCGGCTGAGCTACAGGCCAAAATCTACAGGTAGGCACTTTGCAAAAAACACCTCTGTTTTCCTTCACCAATTTGGCTGTGTCCACATTGCGCTTTGGGGCATTTCCTGTCGCGGGCGCTAGGCCTACCCACACAAGTGAGGTATCATTTTTATCGGGAGACGTGGGGGAACGCTGGGTGGAAGGAAATTCGTGGCTCCTCTCAGATTCCAGAACTTTCTGCCACAGAAATGTGAGGAACATGTGTTTTTTTAGCCACATTTTGAGGTTTGCAAAGGATTCTGGGTAACAGAACCTGGTCCGAGCCACACAAGTCACCCCATCTTGGATTCCCCTAGGTCTCTAGATTTCAGAAATGCACAGGTTTGGTAGGTTTCCCTAGGTGGCGGCTGAGCTACAGTCCAAAATCTACAGGTAGGCACTTTGCAAAAAACACCTCTGTTTTCCTTCACCAATTTGGCTGTGTCCACGTTGCGCTTTGGGGCATTTCCTGTCGCGGGCGCTAGGCCTACCCACACAAGTGAGGTATCATTTTTATCGGGAGACGTGGGGGAACGCTGGGTGGAAGGAAATTCGTGGCTCCTCTCAGATTCCAGAACTTTCTGCCACAGAAATGTGAGAAACATGTGTTTTTTTAGCCAAATTTTGAGGTTTGCAAAGGATTCTGGGTAACAGAACCTGGTCCGAGCCACACAAGTCACCCCATCTTGGATTCCCCTAGGTCTCTAGTTTTCAGAAATGCACAGGTTTGGTAGGTTTCCCTAGGTGGCGGCTGAGCTACAGGCCAAAATCTACAGGTAGGCACTTTGCAAAAAAACACCTCTGTTTTCCTTCACCAATTTGGCTGTGTCCACGTTGCGCTTTGGGGCGTTTCCTGTCGCGGGCGCTAGGCCTACCCACACAAGTGAGGTATCATTTTTATCGGGAGACGTGGGGGAACGCTGGATGGAAGGAAATTTGTGGCTCCTCTCAGATTCCAGAACTTTCTGCCACAGAAATGTGAGAAACATGTGTTTTTATAGCCAAATTTTGAGGTTTGCAAAGGATTCTGGGTAACAGAACCTGGTCCGAGCCACACAAGTCACCCCATCTTGGATTCCCCTAGGTCTCTAGTTTTCAGAAATGCACAGGTTTGGTAGGTTTCCCTAGGTGGCGGCTGAGCTACAGGCCAAAATCTACAGGTAGGCACTTTGCAAAAAACACCTCTGTTTTCCTTCACCAATTTGGCTGTGTCCACGTTGCGCTATGGTGCGTTTCCTGTCGCGGGTGCTAGGCCTACCCACACAAGTGAGGTATCATTTTTATCGGGAGACGTGGGGGAACGCTGGGTGGAAGGAAATTTGTGGCTCCTCTCAGATTCCAGAACTTTCTGCCACAGAAATATGAGGAACATGTGTTTTTTTAGCCAAATTTTGAGGTTTGCAAAGGATTCTGGGTAACAGAACCTGGTCCGAGCCACACAAGTCACCCCATCTTGGATTCCCCTAGGTCTCTAGTTTTCAGAAATGCACAGGTTTGGTAGGTTTCCCTATGTGGCGGCTGAGCTACAGGCCAAAATCTACAGGTAGGCACTTTGGAAAAAACACCTCTGTTTTCCTTCACCAATTTGGCTGTGTCCACGTTGCGCTTTGGGGCATTTCCTGTCGCGGGCGCTAGGCCTACCCACACAAGTGAGGTATCATTTTTATCGGGAGACGTGGGGGAACGCTGGGTGGAAGGAAATTCGTGGCTCCTCTCAGATTCCAGAACTTTCTGCCACAGAAATGTGAGGAACATGTTTTTTTTTAGCCACATTTTGAGGTTTGCAAAGGATTCTGGGTAACAGAACCTGGTCCGAGCCACACAAGTCACCCCATCTTGGATTCCCCTAGGTCTCTAGATTTCAGAAATGCACAGGTTTGGTAGGTTTCCCTAGGTGGCGGCTGAGCTACAGGCCAAAATCTACAGGTAGGCACTTTGCAAAAAACACCTCTGTTTTCCTTCACCAATTTGGCTGTGTCCACGTTGCGCTTTGGGGCGTTTCCTGTCGCGGGCGCTAGGCCTACCCACACAAGTGAGGTATCATTTTTATCGGGAGACGTGGGGGAACGCTGGGTGGAAGGAAATTCGTGGCTCCTCTCAGATTCCAGAACTTTCTGCCACAGAAATGTGAGGAACATGTGTTTTTTTAGCCAAATGTTGAGGTTTGCAAAGGATTCTGGGTAACAGAACCTGGTCCGAGCCACACAAGTCACCCCATCTTGGATTCCCCTAGGTCTCTAATTTTCAGAAATGCACAGGTTTGGTAGGTTTCCCTAGGTGGCGGCTGAGCTACAGGCCAAAACCTACAGGTAGGCACTTTGCAAAAAACACCTCTGTTTTCCTTCACCAATTTGGCTGTGTCCACGTTGCGCTTTGGGGCGTTTCCTGTCGCGGGCGCTAGGCCTACCCACACAAGTGAGGTATCATTTTTATCGGGAGACGTGGGGGAACGCTGGGTGGAAGGAAATTCGTGGCTCCTCTCAGATTCCAGAACTTTCTGCCACAGAAATGTGAGAAACATGTGTTTTTTTAGCCAAATTTTGAGGTTTGCAAAGGATTCTGGGTAACAGAACCTGGTCCGAGCCACACAAGTCACCCCATCTTGGATTCCCCTAGGTCTCTAGTTTTCAGAAATGCACAGGTTTGGTAGGTTTCCCTAGGTGGCGGCTGAGCTACAGGCCAAAATCTACAGGTAGGCACTTTGCAAAAAACACCTCTGTTTTCCTTCACCAATTTGGCTGTGTCCACGTTGCGCTTTGGGGCACCTCCTGTCGCGGGCGCTAGGCCTACCCACACAAGTGAGGTATCATTTTTATCGGGAGACGTGGGGGAACGCTGGGTGGAAGGAAATTCGTGGCTCCTCTCAGATTCCAGAACTTTCTGCCACAGAAATGTGAGGAACATGTGTATTTTTAGCCAAATTTTGAGGTTTGCAAAGGATTCTGGGTAACAGAACCTGGTCCGAGCCACACAAGTCACCCCATCTTGGATTCCCCTAGGTCTCTAGTTTTCAGAAATGCACAGGTTTGGTAGGTTTCCCGAGGTGGCGGCTGAGCTACAGGCCAAAATCTACAGGTAGGCACTTTGCAAAAAACACCTCTGTTTTCCTTCACCAATTTGGCTGTGTCCACGTTGCGCTTTGGGGCGTTTCCTGTCGCGGGCGCTAGGCCTACCCACACAAGTGAGGTATCATTTTTATCGGGAGACGTGGGGGAACGCTGGGTGGAAGGAAATTCGTGGCTCCTCTCAGATTCCAGAACTTTCTGCCACAGAAATGAGAGGAACATGTGTTTTTTTTATCCAAATTTTGAGGTTTGCAAAGGATTCTGGGTAACAGAACCTGGTCCGGGCCACACAAGTCACCCCATCTTGGATTCCCCTAGGTCTCTAGTTTTCAGAAATGCACAGGTTTGGTAGGTTTCCCTAGGTGGCGGCTGAGCTACAGGCCAAAATCTACAGGTAGGCACTTTGCAAAAAACACCTCAGTTTTCCTTCACCAATTTGGCTGTGTCCACGTTGCGCTTTGGGGCATTTCCTGTCGCGGTCGCTAGGCCTACCCACACAAGTGAGGTATCATTTTTATCGGGAGACGTGGGGGAACGCTGGGTGGAAGGAAATTCGTGGCTCCTCTCAGATTCCAGAACTTTCTGCCACAGAAATGTGAGGAACATGTGTTTTTTTAGCCAAATTTTGAGGTTTGCAAAGGATTCTGGGTAACAGAACCTGGTCCGAGCCACACAAGTCACCCCATCTTGGATTCCCCTAGGTATCTAGTTTTCAGAAATGCACAGGTTTGGTAGGTTTCCCTAGGTGGCGGCTGAGCTAGAGGCCAAAATCAACAGGTAGGCACTTTGCAAAAAACACCTCTGTTTTCCTTCACCAATTTGGCTGTGTCCACGTTGCGCTTTGGGGCGTTTCCTGTCGCGGGCGCTAGGCCTACCCACACAAGTGAGGTATCATTTTTATCGGGAGACGTGGGGGAACGCTGGGTGGAAGGAAATTCGTAGCTCCTCTCAGATTCCAGAACTTTCTGCCACAGAAATGTGAGGAACATGTGTTTTTTTAGCCAAATTTTGAGGTTTGCAAAGGATTCTGGGTAACAGAACCTGGTCCAGGCCACACAGGTCACCCCATCTTGGATTTCCCTAGGTCTCTAGTTTTCAGAAATGCACAGGTTTGGTAGGTTTCCCTAGGTGGCGGCTGAGCTACAGGCCAAAATCTACAGGTAGGCACTTTGCAAAAAACACCTCCGTTTTCCTTCACCAATTTGGCTGTGTCCACGTTGCGCTTTGGGGCACCTCCTGTCGCGGGCACTAGGCCTACCCACACAAGTGAGGTATCATTTTTATCGGGAGACGTGGGGGAACGCTGGGTGGAAGGAAATTCGTGGCTCCTCTCAGATTCCAGAACTTTCTGCCACAGAAATGTGAGGAACATGTGTATTTTTAGCCAAATTTTGAGGTTTGCAAAGGATTCTGGGTAACAGAACCTGGTCCGAGCCACACAAGTCACCCCATCTTGGATTCCCCTAGGTCTCTAGTTTTCAGAAATGCACAGGTTTGGTAGGTTTCCCTAGGTGGCGGCTGAGCTACAGGCCAAAATCTACAGGTAGGCACTTTGCAAAAAACACCTCTGTTTTCCTTCACCAATTTGGCTGTGTCCACGTTGCGCTTTGGGGCGTTTCCTGTCGCGGGCGCTAGGCCTACCCACACAAGTGAGGTATCATTTTTATCGGGAGACGTGGGGGAACGCTGGGTGGAAGGAAATTCGTGGCTCCTCTCAGATTCCAGAACTTTCTGCCACAGAAATGTGAGGAACATGTGTTTTTTTAGCCAAATGTTGAGGTTTGCAAAGGATTCTGGGTAACAGAACCTGGTCCGAGCCACACAAGTCACCCCATCTTGGATTCCCCTAGTTCTCTAATTTTCAGAAATGCACAGGTTTGGTAGGTTTCCCTAGGTGGCGGCTGAGCTACAGGCCAAAACCTACAGGTAGGCACTTTGCAAAAAACACCTCTGTTTTCCTTCACCAATTTGGCTGTGTCCACGTTGCGCTTTGGGGCGTTTCCTGTCGCGGGCGCTAGGCCTACCCACACAAGTGAGGTATCATTTTTATCGGGAGACGTGGGGGAACGCTGGGTGGAAGGAAATTCGTGGCTCCTCTCAGATTCCAGAACTTTCTGCCACAGAAATGTGAGAAACATGTGTTTTTTTAGCCAAATTTTGAGGTTTGCAAAGGATTCTGGGTAACAGAACCTGGTCCGAGCCACACAAGTCACCCCATCTTGGATTCCCCTATGTCTCTAGTTTTCAGAAATGCACAGGTTTGGTAGGTTTCCCTATGTGGCGGCTGAGCTACAGGCCAAAATCTACAGGTAGGCACTTTGCAAAAAACACCTCTGTTTTCCTTCACCAATTTGGCTGTGTCCACGTTGCGCTTTGGGGCATTTCCTGTCGCGGGCGCTAGGCCTACCCACACAAGTGAGGTATCATTTTTATCGGGAGACGTGGGCGAATGCTGGGTGGAAGGAAATTCGTGGCTCCTCTCAGATTCCAGAACTTTCTGCCACAGAAATGTGAGGAACATGTGTTTTTTTAGCCACATTTTGAGGTTTGCAAAGGATTCTGGGTAACAGAACCTGGTCCGAGCCACACAAGTCACCCCATCTTGGATTCCCCTAGGTCTCTAGATTTCAGAAATGCACAGGTTTGGTAGGTTTCCCTAGGTGGCGGCTGAGCTACAGTCCAAAATCTACAGGTAGGCACTTTGCAAAAAACACCTCTGTTTTCCTTCACCAATTTGGCTGTGTCCACGTTGCGCTTTGGGGCATTTCCTGTCGCGGGCGCTAGGCCTACCCACACAAGTGAGGTATCATTTTTATCGGGAGACGTGGGGGAACGCTGGGTGGAAGGAAATTCGTGGCTCCTCTCAGATTCCAGAACTTTCTGCCACAGAAATGTGAGAAACATGTGTTTTTTTAGCCAAATTTTGAGGTTTGCAAAGGATTCTGGGTAACAGAACCTGGTCCGAGCCACACAAGTCACCCCATCTTGGATTCCCCTAGGTCTCTAGTTTTCAGAAATGCACAGGTTTGGTAGGTTTCCCTAGGTGGCGGCTGAGCTACAGGCCAAAATCTACAGGTAGGCACTTTGCAAAAAAACACCTCTGTTTTCCTTCACCAATTTGGCTGTGTCCACGTTGCGCTTTGGGGCGTTTCCTGTCGCGGGCGCTAGGCCTACCCACACAAGTGAGGTATCATTTTTATCGGGAGACGTGGGGGAACGCTGGGTGGAAGGAAATTCGTGGCTCCTCTCAGATTCCAGAACTTTCTGCCACAGAAATGTGAGAAACGTGTTTTTTTAGCCAAATTTTGAGGTTTGCAAAGGATTCTGGGTAACAGAACCTGGTCCGAGCCACACAAATCACCCCATCTTGGATTCCCCTAGGTCTCTAGTTTTCAGAAATGCACAGGTTTGGTAGGTTTCCCTAGGTGGCGGCTGAGCTACAGGCCAAAATCTACAGGTAGGCACTTTGCAAAAAACACCTCTGTTTTCCTTCACCAATTTGGTTGTGTCCACGTTGCGCTTTGGGGCACCTCCTGTCGCGGGCGCTAGGCCTACCCACACAAGTGAGGTATCATTTTTATCAGGAGACGTGGGGGAACGCTGGGTGGAAGGAAATTCGTGGCTCCTCTCAGATTCCAGAACTTTCTGCCACAGAAATGTGAGGAACATGTGTATTTTTAGCCAAATTTTGAGGTTTGCAAAGGATTCTGGGTAACAGAACCTGGTCCGAGCCACACAAGTCACCCCATCTTGGATTCCCCTAGGTCTCTAGTTTTCAGAAATGCACAGGTTTGGTAGGTTTCCCTAGGTGGCGGCTGAGCTACAGGCCAAAATCTACAGGTAGGCACTTTGCAAAAAACACCTCTGTTTTCCTTCACCAATTTGGCTGTGTCCACGTTGCGCTTTGGGGCGTTTCCTGTCGCGGGCGCTAGGCCTACCCACACAAGTGAGGTATCATTTTTATCGGGAGACGTGGGGGAACGCTGGGTGGAAGGAAATTCGTGGCTCCTCTCAGATTCCAGAACTTTCTGCCACAGAAATGTGAGGAACATGTGTTTTTTTATCCAAATTTTGAGGTTTGCAAAGGATTCTGGGTAACAGAACCTGGTCCGGGCCACACAAGTCACCCCATCTTGGATTCCCCTAGGTCTCTAGTTTTCAGAAATGCACAGGTTTGGTAGGTTTCCCTAGGTGGCGGCTGAGCTACAGGCCACAATCTACAGGTAGGCACTTTGCAAAAAACACCTCTGTTTTCCTTCACCAATTTGGCTGTGTCCACGTTGCGCTTTGGGGCGTTTCCTGTCGCGGGCGCTAGGCCTACCCACACAAGTGAGGTATCATTTTTATCGGGAGACGTGGGGGAACGCTGGGTGGAAGGAAATTTGTGGCTCCTCTCAGATTCCAGAACTTTCTGCCACAGAAATGTGAGGAACATGTGTTTTTTTAGCCAAATTTTGAGGTTTGCAAAGGATTCTGGGTAACAGAACCTGGTCCGAGCCACACAAGTCACCCCATCTTGGATTCCCCTAGGTCTCTAGTTTTCAGAAATGCACAGGTTTGGTAGGTTTCCCTATGTGGCGGCTGAGCTACAGGCCAAAATCTACAGGTAGGCACTTTGCAAAAAACACCTCTGTTTTCCTTCACCAATTTGGCTGTGTCCACGTTGCGCTTTGGGGCATTTCCTGTCGCGGGCGCTAGGCCTACCCACACAAGTGAGGTATCATTTTTATCGGGAGACGTGGGCGAATGCTGGGTGGAAGGAAATTCGTGGCTCCTCTCAGATTCCAGAACTTTCTGCCACAGAAATGTGAGGAACATGTGTTTTTTTAGCCACATTTTGAGGTTTGCAAAGGATTCTGGGTAACAGAACCTGGTCCGAGCCACACAAGTCACCCCATCTTGGATTCCCCTAGGTCTCTAGATTTCAGAAATGCACAGGTTTGGTAGGTTTCCCTAGGTGGCGGCTGAGCTACAGTCGAAAATCTACAGGTAGGCACTTTGCAAAAAACACCTCTGTTTTCCTTCACCAATTTGGCTGTGTCCACGTTGCGCTTTGGGGCATTTCCTGTCGCGGGCGCTAGGCCTACCCACACAAGTGAGGTATCATTTTTATCGGGAGACGTGGGGGAACGCTGGGTGGAAGGAAATTCGTGGCTCCTCTCAGATTCCAGAACTTTCTGCCACAGAAATGTGAGAAACATGTGTTTTTTTAGCCAAATTTTGAGGTTTGCAAAGGATTCTGGGTAACAGAACCTGGTCCGAGCCACACAAGTCACCCCATCTTGGATTCCCCTAGGTCTCTAGTTTTCAGAAATGCACAGGTTTGGTAGGTTTCCCTAGGTGGCGGCTGAGCTACAGGCCAAAATCTACAGGTAGGCACTTTGCAAAAAAACACCTCTGTTTTCCTTCACCAATTTGGCTGTGTCCACGTTGCGCTTTGGGGCGTTTCCTGTCGCGGGCGCTAGGCCTACCCACACAAGTGAGGTATCATTTTTATCGGGAGACGTGGGGGAACGCTGGGTGGAAGGAAATTCGTGGCTCCTCTCAGATTCCAGAACTTTCTGCCACAGAAATGTGAGAAACGTGTTTTTTTAGCCAAATTTTGAGGTTTGCAAAGGATTCTGGGTAACAGAACCTGGTCCGAGCCACACAAATCACCCCATCTTGGATTCCCCTAGGTCTCTAGTTTTCAGAAATGCACAGGTTTGGTAGGTTTCCCTAGGTGGCGGCTGAGCTACAGGCCAAAATCTACAGGTAGGCACTTTGCAAAAAACACCTCTGTTTTCCTTCACCAATTTGGTTGTGTCCACGTTGCGCTTTGGGGCACCTCCTGTCGCGGGCGCTAGGCCTACCCACACAAGTGAGGTATCATTTTTATCAGGAGACGTGGGGGAACGCTGGGTGGAAGGAAATTCGTGGCTCCTCTCAGATTCCAGAACTTTCTGCCACAGAAATGTGAGGAACATGTGTATTTTTAGCCAAATTTTGAGGTTTGCAAAGGATTCTGGGTAACAGAACCTGGTCCGAGCCACACAAGTCACCCCATCTTGGATTCCCCTAGGTCTCTAGTTTTCAGAAATGCACAGGTTTGGTAGGTTTCCCTAGGTGGCGGCTGAGCTACAGGCCAAAATCTACAGGTAGGCACTTTGCAAAAAACACCTCTGTTTTCCTTCACCAATTTGGCTGTGTCCACGTTGCGCTTTGGGGCGTTTCCTGTCGCGAGCGCTAGGCCTACCCACACAAGTGAGGTATCATTTTTATCGGGAGACGTGGGGGAACGCTGGGTGGAAGGAAATTCGTGGCTCCTCTCAGATTCCAGAACTTTCTGCCACAGAAATGTGAGGAACATGTGTTTTTTTATCCAAATTTTGAGGTTTGCAAAGGATTCTGGGTAACAGAACCTGGTCCGGGCCACACAAGTCACCCCATCTTGGATTCCCCTAGGTCTCTAGTTTTCAGAAATGCACAGGTTTGGTAGGTTTCCCTAGGTGGCGGCTGAGCTACAGGCCAAAATCTACAGGTAGGCACTTTGCAAAAAACACCTCAGTTTTCCTTCACCAATTTGGCTGTGTCCACGTTGCGCTTTGGGGCATTTCCTGTCGCGGTCGCTAGGCCTACCCACACAAGTGAGGTATCATTTTTATCGGGAGACGTGGGGGAACGCTGGGTGGAAGGAAATTCGTGGCTCCTCTCAGATTCCAGAACTTTCTGCCACAGAAATGTGAGGAACATGTGTTTTTTTAGCCACATTTTGAGGTTTGCAAAGGATTCTGGGTAACAGAACCTGGTCCGAGCCACACAAGTCACCCCATCTTGGATTCCCCTAGGTCTCTAGATTTCAGAAATGCACAGGTTTGGTAGGTTTCCCTAGGTGGCGGCTGAGCTACAGTCCAAAATCTACAGGTAGGCACTTTGCAAAAAACACCTCTGTTTTCCTTCACCAATTTGGCTGTGTCCACGTTGCGCTTTGGGGCATTTCCTGTCGCGGGCGCTAGGCCTACCCACACAAGTGAGGTATCATTTTTATCGGGAGACGTGGGGGAACGCTGGGTGGAAGGAAATTCGTGGCTCCTCTCAGATTCCAGAACTTTCTGCCACAGAAATGTGAGAAACATGTGTTTTTTTAGCCAAATTTTGAGGTTTGCAAAGGATTCTGGGTAACAGAACCTGGTCCGAGCCACACAAGTCACCCCATCTTGGATTCCCCTAGGTCTCTAATCTTCAGAAATGCACAGGTTTGGTAGGTTTCCCTAGGTGGCGGCTGAGCTACAGGCCAAAACCTACAGGTAGGCACTTTGCAAAAAACACCTCTGTTTTCCTTCACCAATTTGGCTGTGTCCACGTTGCGCTTTGGGGCGTTTCCTGTCGCGGGCGCTAGGCCTACCCACACAAGTGAGGTATCATTTTTATCGGGAGACGTGGGGGAACGCTGGGTGGAAGGAAATTCGTGGCTCCTCTCAGATTCCAGAACTTTCTGCCACAGAAATGTGAGAAACATGTGTTTTTTTAGCCAAATTTTGAGGTTTGCAAAGGATTCTGGGTAACAGAACCTGGTCCGAGCCACACAAATCACCCCATCTTGGATTCCCCTAGGTCTCTAGTTTTCAGAAATGCACAGGTTTGGTAGGTTTCCCTAGGTGGCGGCTGAGCTACAGGCCAAAATCTACAGGTAGGCACTTTGCAAAAAACACCTCTGTTTTCCTTCACCAATTTGGTTGTGTCCACGTTGCACTTTGGGGCACCTCCTGTCGCGGGCGCTAGGCCTACCCACACAAGTGAGGTATCATTTTTATCAGGAGACGTGGGGGAACGCTGGGTGGAAGGAAATTCGTGGCGCCTCTCAGATTCCAGAACTTTCTGCCACAGAAATGTGAGGAACATGTGTATTTTTAGCCAAATTTTGAGGTTTGCAAAGGATTCTGGGTAACAGAACCTGGTCCGAGCCACACAAGTCACCCCATCTTGGATTCCCCTAGGTCTCTAGTTTTCAGAAATGCACAGGTTTGGTAGGTTTCCCTAGGTGGCGGCTGAGCTACAGGCCAAAATCTACAGGTAGGCACTTTGCAAAAAACACCTCTGTTTTCCTTCACCAATTTGGCTGTGTCCACGTTGCGCTTTGGGGCGTTTCCTGTCGCGGGCGCTAGGCCTACCCACACAAGTGAGGTATCATTTTTATCGGGAGACGTGGGGGAACGCTGGGTGGAAGGAAATTCGTGGCTCCTCTCAGATTCCAGAACTTTCTGCCACAGAAATGTGAGGAACATGTGTTTTTTTATCCAAATTTTGAGGTTTGCAAAGGATTCTGGGTAACAGAACCTGGTCCGGGCCACACAAGTCACCCCATCTTGGATTCCCCTAGGTCTCTAGTTTTCAGAAATGCACAGGTTTGGTAGGTTTCCCTAGGTGGCGGCTGAGCTACAGGCCAAAATCTACAGGTAGGCACTTTGCAAAAAACACCTCAGTTTTCCTTCACCAATTTGGCTGTGTCCACGTTGCGCTTTGGGGCATTTCCTGTCGCGGTCGCTAGGCCTACCCACACAAGTGAGGTATCATTTTTATCGGGAGACGTGGGGGAACGCTGGGTGGAAGGAAATTCGTGGCTCCTCTCAGATTCCAGAACTTTCTGCCACAGAAATGTGAGGAACATGTGTTTTTTAGCCAAATTTTGAGGTTTGCAAAGGATTCTGGGTAACAGAACCTGGTCCGAGCCACACAAGTCATCCCATCTTGGATTCCCCTAGGTCTCTAGTTTTCAGAAATGCACAGGTTTGGTAGGTTTCCCTAGGTGGCGGCTGAG
The DNA here is from genome assembly GCF_031143425.1 of Pleurodeles waltl. NCBI lineage: Eukaryota > Metazoa > Chordata > Amphibia > Caudata > Salamandridae > Pleurodeles > Pleurodeles waltl. The sequence goes on along the minus strand of NC_090447.1, from coordinate 994,830,122 downwards.
CTACAGGCCAAAATCTACAGGTAGGCACTTTGCAAAAAACACCTCTGTTTTCCTTCACCAATTTGGCTGTGTCCACGTTGCGCTTTGGGGCATTTCCTGTCGCGGGCGCTAGGCCTACCCACACAAGTGAGGTATCATTTTTATCGGGAGACGTGGGGGAACGCTGGGTGGAAGGAAATTCGTGGCTCCTCTCAGATTCCAGAACTTTCTGCCACAGAAATGTGAGGAACATGTGTTTTTTTAGCCACATTTTGAGGTTTGCAAAGGATTCTGGGTAACAGAACCTGGTCCGAGCCACACAAGTCACCCCATCTTGGATTCCCCTAGGTCTCTAGATTTCAGAAATGCACAGGTTTGGTAGGTTTCCCTAGGTGGCGGCTGAGCTACAGTCCAAAATCTACAGGTAGGCACTTTGCAAAAAACACCTCTGTTTTCCTTCACCAATTTGGCTGTGTCCACGTTGCGCTTTGGGGCATTTCCTGTCGCGGGCGCTAGGCCTACCCACACAAGTGAGGTATCATTTTTATCGGGAGACGTGGGGGAACGCTGGGTGGAAGGAAATTCGTGGCTCCTCTCAGATTCCAGAACTTTCTGCCACAGAAATGTGAGAAACATGTGTTTTTTTTAGCCAAATTTTGAGGTTTGCAAAGGATTCTGGGTAACAGAACCTGGTCCGAGCCACACAAGTCACCCCATCTTGGATTCCCCTAGGTCTCTAGTTTTCAGAAATGCACAGGTTTGGTAGGTTTCCCTAGGTGGCGGCTGAGCTACAGGCCAAAATCTACAGGTAGGCACTTTGCAAAAAAACACCTCTGTTTTCCTTCACCAATTTGGCTGTGTCCACGTTGCGCTTTGGGGCGTTTCCTGTCGCGGGCGCTAGGCCTACCCACACAAGTGAGGTATCATTTTTATCGGGAGACGTGGGGGAACGCTGGATGGAAGGAAATTTGTGGCTCCTCTCAGATTCCAGAACTTTCTGCCACAGAAATGTGAGAAACATGTGTTTTTATAGCCAAATTTTGAGGTTTGCAAAGGATTCTGGGTAACAGAACCTGGTCCGAGCCACACAAGTCACCCCATCTTGGATTCCCCTAGGTCTCTAGTTTTCAGAAATGCACAGGTTTGGTAGGTTTCCCTAGGTGGCGGCTGAGCTACAGGCCAAAATCTACAGGTAGGCACTTTGCAAAAAAACACCTCTTTTTTCCTTCACCAATTTGGCTGTGTCCACGTTGCGCTTTGGGGCGTTTCCTGTCGCGGGCGCTAGGCCTACCCACACAAGTGAGGTATCATTTTTATCGGGAGACGTGGGGGAACGCTGGGTGGAAGGAAATTCGTGGCTCCTCTCAGATTCCAGAACTTTCTGCCACAGAAATGTGAGGAACATGTTTTTTTTTAGCCACATTTTGAGGTTTGCAAAGGATTCTGGGTAACAGAACCTGGTCCGAGCCACACAAGTCACCCCATCTTGGATTCCCCTAGGTCTCTAGATTTCAGAAATGCACAGGTTTGGTAGGTTTCCCTAGGTGGCGGCTGAGCTACAGGCCAAAATCTACAGGTAGGCACTTTGCAAAAAACACCTCTGTTTTCCTTCACCAATTTGGCTGTGTCCACGTTGCGCTTTGGGGCGTTTCCTGTCGCGGGCGCTAGGCCTACCCACACAAGTGAGGTATCATTTTTATCGGGAGACGTGGGGGAACGCTGGGTGGAAGGAAATTCGTGGCTCCTCTCAGATTCCAGAACTTTCTGCCACAGAAATGTGTGGAACATGTGTTTTTTTAGCCAAATGTTGAGGTTTGCAAAGGATTCTGGGTAACAGAACCTGGTCCGAGCCACACAAGTCACCCCATCTTGGATTCCCCTAGGTCTCTAATTTTCAGAAATGCACAGGTTTGGTAGGTTTCCCTAGGTGGCGGCTGAGCTACAGGCCAAAACCTACAGGTAGGCACTTTGCAAAAAACACCTCTGTTTTCCTTCACCAATTTGGCTGTGTCCACGTTGCGCTTTGGGGCGTTTCCTGTCGCGGGCGCTAGGCCTACCCACACAAGTGAGGTATCATTTTTATCGGGAGACGTGGGGGAACGCTGGGTGGAAGGAAATTCGTGGCTCCTCTCAGATTCCAGAACTTTCTGCCACAGAAATGTGAGAAACATGTGTTTTTTTAGCCAAATTTTGAGGTTTGCAAAGGATTCTGGGTAACAGTACCTGGTCCGAGCCACACAAGTCACCCCATCTTGGATTCCCCTAGGTCTCTAGTTTTCAGAAATGCACAGGTTTGGTAGGTTTCCCTAGGTGGCGGCTGAGCTACAGGCCAAAATCTACAGGTAGGCACTTTGCAAAAAAACACCTCTGTTTTCCTTCACCAATTTGGCTGTGTCCACGTTGCGCTTTGGGGCGTTTCCTGTCGCGGGCGCTAGGCCTACCCACACAAGTGAGGTATCATTTTTATCGGGAGACGTGGGGGAACGCTGGGTGGAAGGAAATTCGTGGCTCCTCTCAGATTCCAGAACTTTCTGCCACAGAAATGTGAGAAACATGTGTTTTTTTAGCCAAATTTTGAGGTTTGCAAAGGATTCTGGGTAACAGAACCTGGTCCGGGCCAAACAAGTCACCCCATCTTGGATTCCCCTAGATCTCTAGTTTTCAGAAATGCACAGGTTTGGTACGTTTCCCCAGGTGGCGGCTGAGCTACAGGCCAAAATCTACAGGTAGGCACTTTGCAAAAAACACCTCCGTTTTCCTTCACCAATTTGGCTGTGTCCACGTTGCGCTTTGGGGCATTTCCTGTCGCGGGCGCTAGGCCTCCCCACACAAGTGAGGTATCATTTTTATCGGGAGACGTGGGGGAACGCTGGGTGGAAGGAAATTCGTGGCTCCTCTCAGATTCCAGAACTTTCTGCCACAGAAATGTGAGGAACATGTGTATTTTTAGCCAAATTTTGAGGTTTGCAAAGGATTCTGGGTAACAGAACCTGGTCCGAGCCACACAAGTCACCCCATCTTGGATTCCCCTAGGTCTCTAGTTTTCAGAAATGCACAGGTTTTGTAGGTTTCCCTAGGTGGCGGCTGAGCTACAGGCCAAAATCTACAGGTAGGCACTTTGCAAAAAACACCTCTGTTTTCCTTCACCAATTTGGCTGTGTCCACGTTGCGCTTTGGGGCATTTCCTGTCGCGGGCGCTAGGCCTACCCACACAAGTGAGGTATCATTTTTATCGGGAGACGTGGGGGAACGCTGGCTGGAAGGAAATTCGTGGCTCCTCTCAGATTCCAGAACTTTCTGCCACAGAAATGTGAGAAACATGTGTTTTTTTAGCCAAATTTTGAGGTTTGCAAAGGATTCTGGGTAACAGTACCTGGTCCGAGCCACACAAGTCACCCCATCTTGGATTCCCCTAGGTCTCTAGTTTTCAGAAATGCACAGGTTTGGTAGGTTTCCCTAGGTGGCGGCTGAGCTACAGGCCAAAATCTACAGGTAGGCACTTTGCAAAAAAACACCTCTGTTTTCCTTCACCAATTTGGCTGTGTCCACGTTGCGCTTTGGGGCGTTTCCTGTCGCGGGCGCTAGGCCTACCCACACAAGTGAGGTATCATTTTTATCGGGAGACGTGGGGGAACGCTGGGTGGAAGGAAATTCGTGGCTCCTCTCAGATTCCAGAACTTTCTGCCACAGAAATGTGAGAAACATGTGTTTTTTTTAGCAAAATTTTGAGGTTTGCAAAGGATTCTGGGTAACAGAACCTGGTCCGAGCCACACAAGTCACCCCATCTTGGATTCCCCTAGGTCTCTAGTTTTCAGAAATGCACAGGTTTGGTAGGTTTCCCTAGGTGGCGGCTGAGCTACAGGCCACAATCTACAGGTAGGCACTTTGCAAAAAACACCTCTGTTTTCCTTCACCAATTTGGCTGTGTCCACGTTGCGCTTTGGGGCGTTTCCTGTCGCGGGCGCTAGGCCTACCCACACAAGTGAGGTATCATTTTTATCGGGAGACGTGGGGGAACGCTGGGTGGAAGGAAATTTGTGGCTCCTCTCAGATTCCAGAACTTTCTGCCACAGAAATGTGAGGAACATGTGTTTTTTTAGCCAAATTTTGAGGTTTGCAAAGGATTCTGGGTAACAGAACCTGGTCCGAGCCACACAAGTCACCCCATCTTGGATTCCCCTAGGTCTCTAGTTTTCAGAAATGCACAGGTTTGGTAGGTTTCCCTATGTGGCGGCTGAGCTACAGGCCAAAATCTACAGGTAGGCACTTTGCAAAAAACACCTCTGTTTTCCTTCACCAATTTGGCTGTGTCCACGTTGCGCTTTGGGGCATTTCCTGTCGCGGGCGCTAGGCCTACCCACACAAGTGAGGTATCATTTTTATCGGGAGACGTGGGCGAATGCTGGGTGGAAGGAAATTCGTGGCTCCTCTCAGATTCTAGAACTTTCTGCCACAGAAATGTGAGGAACATGTGTTTTTTTAGCCACATTTTGAGGTTTGCAAAGGATTCTGGGTAACAGAACCTGGTCCGAGCCACACAAGTCACCCCATCTTGGATTCCCCTAGGTCTCTAGATTTCAGAAATGCACAGGTTTGGTAGGTTTCCCTAGGTGGCGGCTGAGCTACAGTCCAAAATCTACAGGTAGGCACTTTGCAAAAAACACCTCTGTTTTCCTTCACCAATTTGGCTGTGTCCACGTTGCGCTTTGGGGCATTTCCTGTCGCGGGCGCTAGGCCTACCCACACAAGTGAGGTATCATTTTTATCGGGAGACGTGGGGGAACGCTGGGTGGAAGGAAATTCGTGGCTCCTCTCAGATTCCAGAACTTTCTGCCACAGAAATGTGAGAAACATGTGTTTTTTTAGCCAAATTTTGAGGTTTGCAAAGGATTCTGGGTAACAGAACCTGGTCCGAGCCACACAAGTCACCCCATCTTGGATTCCCCTAGGTCTCTAGTTTTCAGAAATGCACAGGTTTGGTAGGTTTCCCTAGGTGGCGGCTGAGCTACAGGCCAAAATCTACAGGTAGGCACTTTGCAAAAAAACACCTCTGTTTTCCTTCACCAATTTGGCTGTGTCCACGTTGCGCTTTGGGGCGTTTCCTGTCGCGGGCGCTAGGCCTACCCACACAAGTGAGGTATCATTTTTATCGGGAGACGTGGGGGAACGCTGGGAGGAAGGAAATTTGTGGCTCCTCTCAGATTCCAGAACTTTCTGCCACAGAAATGTGAGAAACATGTGTTTTTTTAGCCAAATTTTGAGGTTTGCAAAGGATTCTGGGTAACAGAACCTGGTCCGAGCCACACAAGTCACCCCATCTTGGATTCCCCTAGGTCTCTAGTTTTCAGAAATGCACAGGTTTGGTAGGTTTCCCTAGGTGGCGGCTGAGCTACAGGCCAAAATCTACAGGTAGGCACTTTCGAAAAAAAACACCTCTGTTTTCCTTCACCAATTTGGCTGTGTCCACGTTGCGCTTTGGGGCGTTTCCTGTCGCGAGCGCTAGGCCTACCCACACAAGTGAGGTATCATTTTTATCGGGAGACGTGGGGGGACGCTGGGTGGAAGGAAATTCGTGGCTCCTCTCAGATTCCAGAACTTTCTGCCACAGAAATGTGAGAAACATGTGTTTTTTCTAGCAAAATTTTGAGGTTTGCAAAGGATTCTGGGTAACAGAACCTGGTCCGAGCCACACAAGTCACCCCATCTTGGATTCCCCTAGGTCTCTAGTTTTCAGAAATGCACAGGTTTGGTAGGTTTCCCTAGGTGGCGGCTGAGCTACAGGCCAAAATCTACAGGTAGGCACTTTGCAAAAAACACCTCTGTTTTCCTTCACCAATTTGGCTGTGTCCACGTTGCGCTTTGGGGCATTTCCTGTCGCGGGCGCTAGGCCTACCCACACAAGTGAGGTATCATTTTTATCGGGAGACGTGGCGGAACGCTGGGTGGAAGGAAATTCGTGGCTCCTCTCAAATTCCAGAACTTTCTGCCACAGAAATGTGAGGAACATGTGTTTTTTTAGCCAAATTTTGAGGTTTGCAAAGGATTCTGGGTAACAGAACCTGGTCCGAGCCACACAAGTCACCCCATCTTGGATTCCCCTAGGTCTCTAATTTTCAGAAATGCACAGGTTTGGTAGGTTTCCCTAGGTGGCGGCTGAGCTACAGGCCAAAACCTACAGGTAGGCACTTTGCAAAAAACACCTCTGTTTTCCTTCACCAATTTGGCTGTGTCCACGTTGCGCTTTGGGGCGTTTCCTGTCGCGGGCGCTAGGCCTACCCACACAAGTGAGGTATCATTTTTATCGCGAGACGTGGGGGAACGCTGGGTGGAAGGAAATTTGTGGCTCCTCTCAGATTCCAGAACTTTCTGCCACAGAAATGTGAGGAACATGTGTTTTTTTAGCCAAATTTTGAGGTTTGCAAAGGATTCTGGGTAACAGAACCTGGTCCGAGCCACACAAGTCACCCCATCTTGGATTCCCCTAGGTCTCTAGTTTTCAGAAATGCACAGGTTTGGTAGGTTTCCCTAGGTGGCGGCTGAGCTACAGGCCAAAACCTACAGGTAGGCACTTTGCAAAAAACACCTCTGTTTTCCTTCACCAATTTGGCTGTGTCCACGTTGCGCTTTGGGGCGTTTCCTGTCGCGGGCGCTAGGCCTACCCACACAAGTGAGGTATCATTTTTATCGGGAGACGTGGGGGAACGCTGGGTGGAAGGAAATTTGTGGCTCCTCTCAGATTCCAGAACTTTCTGCCACAGAAATGTGAGAAACATGTGTTTTTTTAGCCAAATTTTGAGGTTTGCAAAGGATTCTGGGTAACAGAACCTGGTCCGAGCCACACAAGTCACCCCATCTTGGATTCCCCTAGGTCTCTAGTTTTCAGAAATGCACAGGTTTGGTAGGTTTCCCTAGGTGGCGGCTGAGCTACAGGCCAAAATCTACAGGTAGGCACTTTGCAAAAAAACACCTCTGTTTTCCTTCACCAATTTGGCTGTGTCCACGTTGCGCTTTGGGGCGTTTCCTGTCGCGAGCGCTAGGCCTACCCACACAAGTGAGGTATCATTTTTATCGGGAGACGTGGGGGAACGCTGGGTGGAAGGAAATTCGTGGCTCCTCTCAGATTCCAGAACTTTCTGCCACAGAAATGTGAGAAACATGTGGTTTTTTTAGCAAAATTTTGAGGTTTGCAAAGGATTCTGGGTAACAGAACCTGGTCCGAGCCACACAAGTCACCCCATCTTGGATTCCCCTAGGTCTCTAGTTTTCAGAAATGCACAGGTTTGGTAGGTTCCCTAGGTGGCGGCTGAGCTACAGGCCAAAATCTACAGGTAGGCACTTTGCAAAAAACACCTCTGTTTTCCTTCACCAATTTGGCTGTGTCCACGTTGCGCTATGGGGCGTTTCCTGTCGCGGGCGCTAGGCCTACCCACACAAGTGAGGTATAATTTTTATCGGGAGACGTGGGGGAACGCTGGGTGGAAGGAAATTTGTGGCTCCTCTCAGATTCCAGAACTTTCTGCCACAGAAATATGAGGAACATGTGTTTTTTTTAGCCAAATTTTGAGGTTTGCAAAGGATTCTGGGTAACAGAACCTGGTCCGAGCCACACAAGTCACCCCATCTTGGATTCCCCTAGGTCTCTAGTTTTCAGAAATGCACAGGTTTGGTAGGTTTCCCTATGTGGCGGCTGAGCTACAGGCCAAAATCTACAGGTAGGCACTTTGGAAAAAACACCTCTGTTTTCCTTCACCAATTTGGCTGTGTCCACGTTGCGCTTTGGGGCATTTCCTGTCGCGGGCGCTAGGCCTACCCACACAAGTGAGGTATCATTTTTATCGGGAGACGTGGGGGAACGCTGGGTGGAAGGAAATTCGTGGCTCCTCTCAGATTCCAGAACTTTCTGCCACAGAAATGTGAGGAACATGTTTTTTTTTAGCCACATTTTGAGGTTTGCAAAGGATTCTGGGTAACAGAACCTGGTCCGAGCCACACAAGTCACCCCATCTTGGATTCCCCTAGGTCTCTAGATTTCAGAAATGCACAGGTTTGGTAGGTTTCCCTAGGTGGCGGCTGAGCTACAGGCCAAAATCTACAGGTAGGCACTTTGCAAAAAACACCTCTGTTTTCTGTGATGTGTCCACGTTGTGTTTTGGGGCATATCCTGTCGCGGGCGCTAGGCCTACCCACACAAGTGAGGTATCATTTTTATCGGGAGACTTGGGGGAACATAGAATATCAAAACAAGTGTTATTGCCCCTTGTCTTTCTCTACATTTTTTCCTTCCAAATGTAAGACAGTGTGTAAAAAAGACGTCTATTTGAGAAATGCCCTGTAATTCACATGCTAGTATGGGCACCCCGGAATTCAGAGATGTGCAAATAACCACTGCTTCTCAACACCTTATCTTGTGCCCATTTTGGAAATACAAAGGTTTTCTTGATAGCTATTTCTTACTCTTTATATTTCAGCAAATGAATTGCTGTATACCCGGCATAGATTGAAAACCCACTGCAGGATGCAGGTCATTTATTGGCTCTGGGTACCTAGAGTTCTTGATGAACCTATAAGCCCTATATATCCCCGCAACCAGAAGAGTCCAGCAGACGTAACGGTATATTGCTTTCGAAAATCTGACATTGCTGGAAAAAGTTACAGAGTAAAACGTAGAGAAAAATTGATGTTTTTTTCACCTCAATTTCAATATTTTTCTTTTTCAGTTGTTATTTTCTGTAGGAAACCCTTGTAGGATCTACACAAATGACCCCTTGCTGAATTCAGATTTTTGTCTACTTTTCAAAAATGTTGCGGTTTCTGGAATCCAGCGTTGGTTTCATGCCCATTTCTGTCACTGACTGGAAGGAGGCTGAAAGCACAAAAAATCGTAAAAATGGGGTATGTCCCAGTAAAATGCCAAAATTGTGTTGAAAAATTGGGTTTTCTGATTCAAGTCTGCCTGTTCCTGAAAGCTGGGAAGCTGGTGATTTCAGCACCGCAAACCCTTTGTTGATGCCCTTTTCAGGGGAAAAACCACAAGCCTTCTTCTGCAGCCCATTTTTCCCATTTTTTTTAAAAAAACGAAATTTTCACTGTTTTTTGGCTAATTTCTTGGCCTCCTTCTGGGGAACCCACAAAGTCTGGGTACCTCTAGAATCCCTAGGATGTTGGTAAAAAAGGACGCAAATTTGGTGTGGGTAGCTTATGTGAACAAAAAGTTATGAGGGCCTAAGCGCGAACTGCTCCAAATAGCCAAAAAAAAGCTCGGCACAGGAGGGGGAAAAGGCCTGGCAGCGAAGGGGTTAAAACAATGTGATGTGTCCACGTTGGGTTTTGGGGCGTTTCCTGTCACGGGCGCTAGGCCTACCCACACAAGTGAGGTATCATTTTTATCTGGAGACTTGGGGGAACGCTGGGTGGAAGGAAATTTGTGGCTCCTCCCAGATTCCAGAACTTTCTGTCACCGAAATGTGAGGAAAACGTGTATTTTTAGCCAAAGTTTGAGGTTTGCAAAGGATTCTGGGTAACAGAACCTGGTCTGAGCCCCACAAGTCTTCCCATCTTGGCTTCCCCTAGGTCTCTAGTTTTAAAAAATGCACAGGTTTGGTAGGTTTCCCTAGGTGCCGGCTGAGCTAGAGGCCAAAATCTACAGGTAGGCACTTTGCAAAAAACACCTCTGTTTTCTTTAAAAAATTGTGATGTGTCCACGTTGCGTTTTGGGGCGTTTCCTGATGCGGGCGCTAGGCCTACCCACACAAGTGAGGTACAATTTTTATCAGGAGACTTGGGGGAACATAGATTAGCAAAAATTAGTGTTATTGCCCCTTGTCTTTCTCTACATTTTTTCCTTCCAATTATAAAAGAGTGTAGAATGAAAATGCACTGCAGGGTGCAGCTCATTTATTGGCTCTGGGTACCTAGGGTTCTTGATGAACCTACAAGCCCTATATATCTCGCATCCAGAGGAGTCCAGCAGACGTAACGGTATATTGATTTCGAAAATCTGACATTGCAGGAAAAAGTTACAGAGTAAAACGTAGAGAAAAATTTATGTTTTTTTACCTCAATTTCAATATTTGTCTTTTTCAGTTGTTATTTTCTGTAGGAAAGCCTTGTAGGATCTACACAAATTACCCCTTGCTGAATTCAGAAATTTGTCTACTTTTCAGAAATGTTGCGGTTTCTGGGATCCAGCATTGGTTTCATGCCCATTTCTGTCACTGACTGGAAGGAGGCTGAAAGCACAAAAAATCGTAAAAATGGGGTATGTCCCAGTAAAATGCCAAAATTGTGTTGAAAAATTGGGTTTCCTGATTCAAGTCTGCCTGTTCCTGAAAGCTGGAAAGCTGGTGATTTTAGCACCACAAACCCTTTGTTGATGCCATTTTCAGGGAAAAAACCACAAGCCTTCTTCTGCAGCCCCTTTTTCCCATTTAAAAAAAACAAACACATTTTTCACTGTATTTTGGCTAATTTCTTGGCCTCCTTCTGGGGAACCCACAAAGTCTGGGTACCTCTAGAATCCCTAGGATGTTGGAAAAAAGGACGCAAATTTGGTGTGGGTAGCTTATGTGAACAAAAAGTTATGAGGGCCTAAGCGCGAACTGCCCCAAATAGCCAAAAAAAGGCTCGGCACAGGAGGGGGAAAAGGCCTGGCAGCGAAGGGGTTAAGGGCCATTGACCAGTTTTCTTATAGGTGACTAGTTGACACATTGTGCTGTTGTGTTGTGTGTTGAGCAAGAATTAATATACCAACTAAATTATTTTTACTCATTCTCAACTGCTAAAATGCAGTGTTATTAGTTCAAAATCAAATCTTCTTTGTTTTATTAAAGTGCTTAATACAGTGTTGAACTGGTTGGGAACACCACTGTGACACAATAATGGAGGCTGTGTTATATTCATTTATAAATAGCCTCCTCACAATGAACAATCATTGCTCTTCATCATGTATATTCAACTTTTCATGAATACACATACCCTTTATGAATACAATTGTTTTAATAATTGCATAGAAACATCATTAAAGACCAAAGACATTTTCTCACAAATCACTCCATCATGATTGTAACAACTTAAAAATATTCACGTTTATCAATACCCTCAAACAATGGGATACTATTTAAAATACTTTCATGTTAGCATTATTAAGATTGCTTCATTTTTCAAAATATTGCTGTTAAACCTGACATACTTGTGAAATTCCCCCGAGCTTTTTGCCTTTATTCCCTGATTATCACTGTACTTGTTTTTGCTTGTTTTAAGACTCTGTGCACGTTGCCGTGTTAACCTGTGCTAAAGTGCTTGTGTTCTCTCATAACTGAAAACCCCTTTTTTCTTGAAAGAATAATTTCTGGGTAGAGCGTGGTGGGTCTAGTGAGGCCCAGGTGGGAGAGGTCAATAACATAACCCATACTTAGGAAACCTTCAAGGCAATTCAAATTCACTCCTTTCATATGTAATACCAAATAACAAGATCCCTATTCTGACTCCTAGGTCTTTCTAGACTTTTTCACTTCTATGACCAGAATGGGAAAGGGGACCTTCATTTCTATCACCATAATCATTTGATGACATCATCACCATCCTACCACACTGCTCATTCTCAAAATGACTTGCAAGGAGGGGTTTAATCATGTGATGAAAGTGAAGGGCTGCATGGAGAAGGGCATCAGATTGGACATACCATTCCAAAATCCTATAGAACCAAATAAGGCATCTAGATTTAATAGGAGAATAGTACAGTTTTAATTTTGCAGGAATTGGATAATTGTAAAAAAAGTGTACATTACAGACTCAAAGAGCACAACTGTTCTCTACTAGCAAAGAGAGTGTTTCCTAAATAGAGTCTATTGAAAATAAACAAGACTTGAAGATGGATTGCTCAGAGATATATGTGGTTTATTCTGACTACCAAAGAAGGGAGGTCCGATACAACAAATGGGTCATCCAGGTCAAAGAATTTAACTTTAGAGTTAATCTCTGAAATGGAAGTCAGAAACTTCCAGTGGATGTCCAAGACTGTGGAAAGTGATGATTTATAAAAGTCTAAATGTGAGATACATCCTAGTTACACTCCCACTAAAGCCATTGCTTTTGGCTTCAAATGCTCTGAGTGGGACTAAGTTGGAGTCAATGGTCACACAGGGTACTTTGTCAGTCAGATACAAATGCCACCTTGAATGTTTCCAACATGCTAATATTGACTTACTTCCCTTTTTGATTGTCAAAATCCTCCAGCAGGGCAAGGCTGAATGTACAGCAGTGCTGACGACCCCCTGAACCTGTTTTCAGCAAAGTAAAAAGGTCTCACTGGGATGAACCAGGTTTTCTTGACTGCCTTATGTGAATCCTTTTCTCTAACTGGTGAGAAAAGGTCTTGGTCAGTCCTTCAGCTCCTAGGGCCATATATAAAAACCAAGTTGGCTTTCAGAAATGCCCAGAATGGGCAGTTTCCAACCTCAGAAATGCTTTTTCAAATATGCAAATGTCAGATTATGATTCAATAACTTGATACTGAATTGCAGTTAGGCTCAGCGATTCTGCATTTGGAAAGGGGGTGTTTAGGGCATTCCTTCCCAATACTAAAATTACAGTGCTATACATGAATGTTTTTTGCAACCAAATTACAGTTGCAAAATGTTAAATTTTTACTGAATACTAAAAGGTATTGGTAAACATTTGCAAATGGGAAAGGGTTCCCATGAGACCTCTTTCCCTTTGAGAATGTAAAAAAATATATATTTTTTAAGAGCAGGTTGTGGTCCCACAACCTACTGGCTACTCTTAAAAAAAAAACAGAAAGTTCAAAGTTGTAATTTTTTATTATAAAATGCTTCCCATTTTCCTCTAAGAAAAAGGGACTGCTTTAAAAAAAAAAGCTTGCTTTATTTATAGGCAGTCACGGGCACGGTTGTCTGCTGAATCCAGTAGCCACCATGCCAGTGGTGGCTATCATTCCTAGTAGATTGCAAATGGTGACCTACCTCATTATTATTCATAAGGTAGACTATATTGCGACCCATTAGGAATCATTATTGGAACCTTTTAAGATTTCTTACGTTACAAATTGTGATTTTATTAAATTGCAATTTAGTAGGAATTGAAATTAGGAAATCTCAAGTCCTATATTTTACATTGGCAGCCCCTAGTTCCTTAATGCAGGCGTCTGTGCACTAGTCTCTCTCCAGCTAGATTACCCGCTAGGTCCAGTCATTTGTGGTCAACTGCGCACTCTTGACGTCAGTCATCCTTATTACATTTTTTAAGCAGGCAAATAAGGGTCCAACCGCTTGATCATTGAAAAGCAGTTCCAATCCCTGGTTGCCCGTAGAAGCTGTCACCCCTTGTGAGTAGCATATTCTTCCAGCAGAAGTCTGGTGTTGGGAGTTTTCCTTTGTCCAGCAGGACCTTCTTCTTTTGGTAGTCTTTCTCAGTCCAGGAAGGTTCTGAGGAGGTGGTGGTTGAGATGCCTGTGATTGAAAACATTCTTCCACTCAATGCTAACTAATTTGTCAACATCCCATACCTTATTGTTTAAGAACCTTCTCTTTGCCTTAGTACAAAATTAACCAGGAACCCATGTTTCAAGATAGTGTAATCCTTCTATCACCACGCAATACCGTATTCAGGTCTTAGCCACTCCCATGCATTTCCAAGGTAAAGGAGGCAGTGCTATGGCTGTCCTTTTTCTGCCAGCCATTTCTGTCCATTCCCTGGTAGCCATTCTCTACTAAGTGGTTCAGAAGTTAACATTACCCTGCCTTTCTGGACTTGGAGTCAGGCTACTGTCTTCTGAGTGAGATTCATGAACTTTCTCAGCCAAGCGTGTGTATCGCAGCTCTGAAGTTGTGATGAGTGGCAGAATCATCTGTAAGCACATTTAAATGATGTTACGTTTCCACTGAAGTTTCAAAAATCTCATTTCATCCTTAAATCAGGTTTTCAAAATTAGGTGGGAATACCTTTTCTAGCATTTTCCCTTGCAGGGATGTAGAATTAAATATTTTAGTTACACCTAGGCCCATCTTACAGAAAATATAGCTGGCACTAAAGAGTGGAAATTGTTATTAGGCCTTCTATCAATTTAAAGTTAAACCTTCCAAATACATACTGTGCCACTTTTATTTTACTAGGCACAATGCCTTGTGGGCATAAAAGGTGTATTTTAGAGGTGACTTATTTTTATTTAAAATTGGTTTCTCTACATGGCAAAGGAATCTTTCGTTGCCATCTGTTACTGTTGTGCCTTTAAACTACAGGCCAGCAAGGTCAGAGCAGTGCTCCTGGGAGCCATATATTCATGTCATATATGTAGTTGGTGTAAATATATACTGTACTTCATGTATTACATTTGACTACCAGGCAATAATGCATTTGTGTGCTATCTCCAACAGTCTTACAGAAATGTTATATGGACCAATTGAGTAAAATTAACATTACCAATTCTAGTGTAGGGCCAGAACGCAAACACTGTGGTACTGAATAGTGTCACAGTGTACCAAGAACAATAGGTTCCAGAAACTGAAAATAAATCTTTGACTCCATTCTCTGTACCAGGCCTTTACATCTACGATCCTTCATGACAGATGCACCACAAATAATTGACAACCTTTCCTCAATCTGCTGGTCATGCTGCAGATTTCCAGTAAGGACGTTTTGAATAAAGGGGGACTTCCTAACATTTGAGTTACAGTATTTGAAAAAAAGTGACTTAATCAGATATGGCAAAAGAGACAGCAGGAAACTTCAGTTCAGCCAAGATCTTTTGTGGAGCATATCAGAATGACAGAACATTTTGACTCAAAATGCCAGAAGAGACATTGAGGCCCTGATTTAAGAAAAGTGGTGCTGCATCCAATGCTGCACCACTTTTATTATGCCCTTTGGTGCTCCCCTAATGCCGCCATGTGTGCGCCGTATTAAAGATCTGGCGCACAATGGCGGTAATAAGGGGACTTGCATAAAAATTTGTGAAATATGCTAAACTGACTCTCTGTTGCTGTGCTTGAAAACATTTGCTGGCGTCACATTTGCAAGTCATTGTTTGGAGAGAACATTTCAATCTTTCGAGCTCCCACCTCCATCCCATTGAGGGATGGAAGAGAGAGAGCCTCAAGTCCCCCGCAGTCCTATCTGACTCCTGACTTCTGCAGGAGTCGGCAATGCTCCTGCAAGCAGAGAGTTGCTTTTAGTAGCAGCTCTCTGTTTGCAAGAGCAATGTTTTCATCTGTCTTCCCTGCACATATGTTTGCATGCAGGGAAATGGAAGACAGATAAAGACTCCACTTTCTGAGTTTGTTTGCTTTTGTTTGGTGGGAGCTGTGAGCTCCCACCAAACAAAAGTAAACAGCTATGTCCTGTGGGTGGGCACCCCGGGACATAGCAGGAGCCAGCCCTGCGGGGTGGCAGTCCCCAGGGCCATTATTGGCTCCATGAAGGGGGCTGTGTGGCCTAACTCCAATGTGAAGCAACCCCAGGGAGGTGGTGGTCCCCGGGCTGCAGGGGGGGTGTGCTGCCCTGCACCATAATCATTTTGTGCCCAGGGGAGGTAGTGGTCCCTAGGGCTGTGTGTGCGATAGGCAGCCCCCATCCCTTTTTCTCTTCCCCACTTGAGGGATCACCCCAACACTTTCAAGACAGCAGCTGAACTGACTGTAGTATTAGCTTTAAAATTGTTGTGAATATTTGTCAAAGGACGCCAAAGTTATTGCCAAAAACACTCTTTTCCTATGGAAACTAGGGCCTAACTATAACTAAGAATCTATATATATTTCTATATAGATATGGATATCTATCTCTCTCTCTCTCTATATATATATATATATATATATATATATATATGTGTGTGTGTGTATATATATATATATATATATATACATATATATATACATATATATGTATATAGAGATCTCTCTCTCTCTCTCTATAGACATATATATATATATATATATATATATATATATATATATATATATATATATATACATACATACATACAAAGAAAGAAACCAGGCACCTTCAGCCAACGCTGTGAGGAAGATCTCTCTCTCTCTCTCTATAGACATATATATATATATATATATATATATACATATATACAAAGAAAGAAACCAGGCACCTTCAGCCAACGCTGTGAGGAAGATCTCTGGGAGATCGAAACACGTTGCCATTAAACTTTTCTATCACGCACCATTATCCTGTGGAGTGTGTTTTTTCCAGGCACCAAGGATGAAGGTGCCTGGTTTCTTTCTTTGTATATATTGGAGCGGTGGCTGGTTTCCGCTGTTCGCACCGACATTGACAGTGTGGAAGTAGCCGGGAAATACCAGCAACCAGTATTCAATTAATATATATAAGACAAGACTGTTTTCCTGTGGACAGCCGCAAAAATGCCAGCCTACCACCATATAGCCTAAGAAACATTAGGTTCCTTCAACAATATCAATAGAAGTCAAAAACCTAGGTGTAATTATGGATTCAGACCTATATTTAATACCAAATCTTAAAAGTATTCCAAGTGCACAATGAGAACACTACGATGCATCTTTCCATCCCTTGGATAGCAACATAAATTGCAAGTCATCCTAATACTCAGGGACATGTTTATCAAATTTTCACACAGCACAGCAAGTCACCTTCATTCACAATACAATCCTCTGAGGCATGTTCTTCTTTCTGTATGTGCTGCAGAAGCTCTCCTACAGCCTTTTCAGGTGTAAGTGTAAGACTGTGTCTAGCTCCTCCCTTCCATCCTGCTCAGGATGGGCCATCAGGAATAGATTGCCCACCAGTCACAGCTAAGCTCCTTTTCTGTGTGGCAGTCTAGAGTGAAAGCACAAAGCCCAGTTGTCAACCACTTCAGACATGTATTGGAGACAGAATGAAGGCACACAGAGCTAAGATCAAGAAAATTGTATTGATAAATCTGACTTTGCCATTAAAGGGTATTTGTCATTACAATATCAACATGACAGATTCATCCTTTCTCAATTAGGTATTACTGCTTACTAAATGTAATAAGTAATTGCCAATGTTATCCTATGAGTGAGGTGGGCCTCACAGTAGTGAAAAGCAAATTGGAGCGTTTGTCACTACCGCACATATAAAACGTACAACTTATATATACCCTGCCTTTTAATTACATAACACCCTGCCCTGAGTGTTAACTAGGGCCTACCTTAGGAGTGACAAATATGTAAGAAAAGGAACGTTTAAGGCTTGTAAAGGGGTTTTAAATGGCAAGTCAACATGGCTGTCTACCACTGCCTTCAGAGTACCATGGCAGTCCTGAGACATGTTTTCAAGTGTTACCTAAGTAGGTGACCCCTAAATGACGTCTATGGAACAAGGCGGACCAATACAAACCAGAGCAAATATGAGAGTGTGCCTGCAGACTTAACAAAAATAACGAAAAGGAGACTCCTTCTCCAGTAACCGCTCAGCCCTGATGAAGTCCGTGAGAGGGATCTCTCATTGGACGAAACACGTGTTGGCTGTGGTGGCTAATTGTATATGATTTTCAAGGATATTTCTCTATTATGATTGAACTGCTTCAAGAAATAAATCTATCCTAGACCAGATCTTGGCGTGATTGCCTTCCATATAGAGGATCTATTACATCATCATACTCTTAAATTTTATTTCGTGAGTGCTCTGACAGCTGTTTGTTTCCTAAGTAGGTGGCACAATCAGTGCTGCAGGCCCACAAGTAGCATTTCATTTATTGGCCTTAGGCACATGTAGTGCTCTTTACTAGCGAAACATAAGAAATCTAAATATGGCAATTAGGTATATACCAATCAAACAATGTTTTGGGGAGAGAGCACAATCACTTTAACATCGGTTAACAGTGATAAAGTACAGTCCTAAGGCTAACAAAAACCAATTTAGCAAAATTGGGGGCACGCAGGCTAAACATTTGGGGAAAGACCACCTGAGGCTGTCAGGTCTAACAACAACCTAGTGCAGTAACCAGCTAGGAAGCCTATAATTATAAGAAATACAAGAAATTAATTGGCATACCTGTTTGAAGGTGCCTATTTACTGTAAAACCAAATACTGCACATATGTGTCTCAGAACACATCATCCACCACAATTCTATGGGGACATAACACAATAACTGCACCTTGGTAGTCCTCGCACATAGCATAGGAACTCATCCAAAAAAAGATCACTCAAAGGCAACAGGCTTTAAGCACACACCCTATGTGTTGTAGCTTGCTACTGATGTAGGTAAGTGTTTCAGTGCCCTACCCTTGGGGTTGTAAGCACTGTAGCAACCTGGCTGTTTATACAACATATCAAAATTAGATATACTGTGCAAAGATTCTAGGGGTTCCCTTACTAGTGGGCAGAGGCTAGCTCTAGTAATCCCAAGGGGCTCTCTTAGCGGGTTGTTTGGTCCAGCAGCCCTAGGCTTATCGGAGAGGGGTGTTAGACATCTGCAAATACACACACAGTCAATAAATGACACACACAACTTAATAAGGAGATACACACCAATCTACAAAAATAACAAGTATTGTTGTGTATATATTTAGGCACCAGAATCAATACGATCAGGTAAATACATCTTGCAAGAAAAATACTTTCGGGTTTCAAAAGCTGACTCAGTTCATTTTTTGGAAGCAAAAATGTCATCCTATGAAGGAAAAAGAAGTTCTGCATTCAGGTATAGTACAGCAACTTACTACTCTATTTTAAACTCTCTTCTGAGAAGGGGTTGTACATTGAGTGCTTGATTACGACCTTGGTGGATAGGAGACTCCGTCACAAATGTGACAGATTTCCTGTCCGCTGTATTCCAAGTTCCATTGTACCCTATAGAACTTGCAAAATGGCGGGCAGGATATCCGTCATGTTTGTGACGGAGTATCCCATCCCCCAAGGTCATAATCAGGCCCTAAAAGAGTTACATATATTATTCCCACTCCAATCTATTTAATTTAGAGGAATGTTTTGGACACAAGGTGAACAATTATGGGGAAGGGGTTGGACACCAAAGATGTAATGTTCCCACTCCATTGTAAAAGTGATTTAAATATATTTTTTACACAAAGCAAATTGTATTTAATAGTCATATTAACTTATAATTAAGTTATAGAAAAGGATTAAAAACAAATTAGTATAATTTAAAACTGACATAAAAGCATACATAGAAAATTATCTACCAATAACAAACGAATAAATATATCTTTACACATTATTTCAAATATATGTAAATTAATACAAATTCACATAATGTAACAATATTGTAAAACTTAATACATAAAAAAATCAGAATTGTATTCTACTATTGATACTAATTTTAAGTAATAGCAACCCTCATCTCACATAAACCCCCCACAATAAATTAACCTAATAATGCACATTTCAAAAATGATTTTATAAATAGTATAAATGAAGCACAAAAAGAAACACTATGACATTAAAAAATAAGACAATATTCATAAAATGTGTACATTATTTACAAAATAAATGAATTTAAAATTAAACAAATAATAAATACCACTTTAACTACCATAACAAATATATTTAATATAACAAAATATTACTATTTGAATAATTTATCAAAGCTGTTTAAAACATAAACATTAAAAAAGTAAACAACCTAGTATAATTTATATCATTTTTAAATCTTATTCCTATTTTCTTTAAACATATTCAAATAATAAAAAGTAAAACAAAAATAAGTTAAAAATCCCAAATCATTTTCACCTATAAACCTTAAATCAAGTTTTGAAAAAGTTTAAAAATATATACTTCAAAATTAAAAAAAGTACAACAAAAATGTTTCAATAAAAATCACATGAAACAAATTATAAAAATAACACAAATACCATTAACCTGAAAACAATATCACTTACAACAATATATTGGTTAATTATATTTTTTACAGCAATAATCAAAACAACTTGTAAGGTGATATTCTTACTTTCGATATTTATGTCCACGATATTTTAGACATCATGATAGTCCTGCAATGATATTTCTGTAGCACCATATTCATTTTCTAATATTTTGTCCAAACACCATTGACTTTAGTCTATCCTTCATACAGTCAGTTGTGTTGAGTGTATTAGGGATGGGAAAATCTTTTCTAATCCTAGTACAAAAATTTAGGAGTATATTAAACAGTTCATATTCGGAAGTCATTTAGGGGGTCATTACAACATTGGAGGTATAAGCCGCTTACCGCCGTGCAGAAGACCGCCAACATACCGCCACGGTCATTATGACCCACTGCTCGGAATCCGCCAAATTTCAGACACCCACAAAAGTCCGCCACACCAAAGGTCAGTGATAAACTGGCAAAAACAAAACCTCCACCGTCATGCCAACAAAAATACACCCACACTATCACGACACACGAATCCACGCGGCGGTCTTTCAACTGCGGTATTCCATTGGCGGTACACACCGCCGTGCTCAAAATACACACACCCTTACAAAACACACCACTCCAAGGAGACGATGGCAACGGTACTGGCCAAGTTTCAGGAGACCCAGCGCATGCAGGAGGAACAGTATATGGGCTTCAGGGAGGAACTCAGAACCATCAGCTCCACCCTGGACACCATCGTAGGGGTGCTGAAGGAAGTACTCAACACCAGCAGGGACACTGTGGCACTACAAGGGGCCCCTCACACTAGCATGGATGATGAACTGCCCACCACCTCTGCCGGCGCTAGTGGACAGGATGCCCCGCCACAGGACCACCACACCAGCACCCCACCCCCTGCAGACGGAGAACCACCCCGCAAACGGTCCCTGAGATCCAGGACAAAGACAGAGCACGATGCCAAGACCCCCGCCAAGAAATGAGACCACCCTGATTGTCATCCCACTGTCCCACTTTGTCACCCTGTCCATTATTAAACTGCCCAAGCTCCACTTCATATGCCCATATGGGCAATGCACCTGTGAGACTAATAGACTGGACTCTGCCATGGACACTCCTCCGCCATCACCCCTCACCATTTAACTTCCCCCTCCAATATTTTGCATTTAAATAAACACACCTAAAGCACAAAAAGATCTGGAGTCTGTCTGTGATTTCAAAATAGTGTATTTGCAATTACAGTGACAAAATGTTCTTAAAATAGTAATGT
This sequence comes from Pleurodeles waltl, assembly GCF_031143425.1. Lineage (NCBI taxonomy): Eukaryota > Metazoa > Chordata > Amphibia > Caudata > Salamandridae > Pleurodeles > Pleurodeles waltl. The sequence continues at coordinate 994,809,034 of NC_090447.1, read as the reverse complement.
CAACATACCTATGTCACACAGCTCTAGTCCATGATGAATCTAAGCAGATGACACACATTGGGACCCACATCTGTGAAACCGTAAGGGAAAGTGACAACTCAGTGACCATACACTGGGTGAAAACGACAGACAGGAATAGAGGTAGTAGTCTAAAAGTACATGTAGTAGGCAGGAATGTATTCTCACCTGTGTTTCACTGGAAATATTGCAGGATCACTGAGTCCCTGTTCTGCATGTCTTCTTCCTCTGCTTCATCCTCCTCACTGTCCACAGGCTCCACAGCTGCCACACCGCCATCTGGACCATCCTCCTGCAGAAAAGGCACCTGTCGTCGCAAAGCCAAGTTGTGAAGCATACAGCAGGCCACGATGATCTGGCACACCTTCTTTGGTGAGTAGAATAGGGATCCACCTGTCATATGCAGGCACCTGAACCTGGCCTTCAGAAGGCCGAAGGTCCGCTCGATCACCCTCCTGGTCCGCCCATGGGCCTCATTGTAGCGTTCCTCTGTCCTGGTCCTGGGATTCCTCACTGGGGTCAGTAGCCATGACAGGTTGGGGTACCCAGAGTCAAGATGGCATTCACATGGGAGATGTACTGGTCTGCCAAACATACCGTCTGTACATTCATGGAATGATAACTCTTCCGGTTTCTGTACACCTGTTCACTCCTGTGGGGGGGGACCAAAGCCACATGGGTACCATCAATGGCACCTATGATGTTGGGGATATGTCCAAGGGCATAGAAGTCACCTTTAACTGTAGGCAAATCCTCCACTTGAGGGAAAACGATGTAGCTCCGGATGTGTTTCAGCAGGGCAGACAACACTCTGGACAATACATTTGAAAACATAGGCTGGGACATCCCTGATGCCATGGCCACAGTTGTTTGAAAAGAGCCACTTGCAAGGAAATGGAGCACTGATAGCACCTGCACTTGAGGGGGGATTCCTGTGGGATGGCGGATTGCTGACATCAGGTCTGGCTCCAACTGGGTACAAAGTTCCTGGATTGTGGCACGGTCAAACATGTAGGTGATTATCAAATGTCTTTCCTCCATTGTCGACAGGTCCACCAGCAGTCGGTACACCAGAGGATTCCGCCATCTCCTCACATGTCCCTACGGACGGTGCCTATCAAGGACAACAGCGAGCACAGAGTAAAACAACTCAGAGGTACGTACCCACAGTTTACCCAGAACACCAATCATACACAAAATGTGGCCTGTAAGTATGTTGAGACTAGGCCTAGGTATGTGTGACGCAGTTGGAATTTAGGCCATGTGGGCCACTGAAATGGTGGCTGCCTGACCTTTAAAGTGGGACAATGGGATGTGAGGTAACTGCGCTGGCGTTGTACACCGTTGCGGTAGGCGGTCGGAGACCGCAGCGCAATGCTGCATTGGTTAACATTGGACCCTATGGGTCCCAGGAGCCAATGACGATGTACGCTGGCGGTGATGGTACGCACCGCCGCGGACGTGACCGCCATTTTCTATCTGTTTAATCACTCGATACCTGATCTTCGACAGGAGAGGACCTACACTGCAAGTGCTGCTGTGACCTCGGTCTGGAAGAGACAATGGCTCGTGCATCTGGGGAAAGGGCCCCTGCTTTCACATCAGAGGAGTTGGAGAAGCTCGTCAATGGGGTCCTCCCCCAGTACATGCTACTCTACGGTCCTCCAGACAAACAGGTAAGTACACAGTGAGCATGTTGTATGGTCTATGCCTGTGTGGAGAGGGCTGGATGTAAGAAGGAAGGGGGCAGAGTTCTGCGTGCATGAAAGACGGTGGGTGCATGTGCCACATGGCAAGGGTAGGGATGGGGGCCACTCACTTTGACAGTGCAGTTGGTAATGACTTCTCTTCTTCCCCTGTACATTTCATGTAGGTCAGCGCCCACCAGAAGAAAGATATTTGGCGTGCGATCGCCAAGGACGTCCGGACCCTGGGGGTCTACCACAGACGTAGCACCCACTGCCAGAAAAGATGGGAGGACATTCACCATTGGAGCAAGAAGACCGGTGGAGGCTCAGCTGGGGATGGCCTCCCAACGTGGGAGGGGTGCCCGTCGAACCATGACCCCCCCTGATGTTCAGGATCCTGGCGGTGGCCTACCCGGAGTTGGATGGGCGCTTGAGGGCATCACAGCAGACACAAGGGGGTGAGTACACTCTCATTCAGCTGACTTTGCGCGCAGTGGAGTCATCTGGGTGGGGGAGGAGGGCTGTGGGTTTCCCTAGGCCAAGGCGAGTTCCGTAGGCTAGGCCCCTTCATAAGGCATGGCCCTGTGGCCCCCCACCCCACCTCTGTAGAGTGCCAAGAACAGCTATTCATGCCGTTGTGTCACCTATGTGTGCAGATGTCGTCCATAGCCTTGTAGGCCATTTCCCAGGAATTGCACTGTAGAGCCCAAGAGCGCGGTGTAGTGCAGGGGGCTTCTGTGTCTGTCTTGTCTGCCAACGGTAGCGGTAATCCATGCACTCAACATGTCTTTATTCTGCCCCCCCCCTTTTTTGTGGTCTCCCTGTTCTTGTGTGCATTAGCATCATCAGGCGGAGGAGCAGTGGCACCGGAGCACGAGGGAGCTGCATCCGACATGGCCATGGAGGGCCACACTACGGACTCAGAATTCACCAGTGGGACAGAGGACGAGGAGAGCTCCACGGCGGGGACAGGAGCTGACACCAGCGACACGGACACGTCCTCTGATGGGAGCTCCCTTGTGGTGGTGGCAACATCTGTGCCCCCTGCATATACAGGTACAGCCGCCACCCCCCTACCAGCACCGCCCTCCCAGCAGCCCCTCAGCCTTCGCCCCGTACCCTCTCACCCAGGAGAGTGGGCTTCACCTTCGCCCCAGGCACCTCAGGCCCTGCCCCAGTCACCCCTGCTCCCCTCAGTGAGGAGGCCATTGACCTCCTCAGGTCCCTCACTGTTGGGCACTCTACCATTTTGAATGCCATCCAGGGTGTAGAAAGGCAGTTGCAACAAACAAATGCATTCCTGGAGGGCATTCATTCTGGTCAGGTGGCCCTTCGCCAAGCCTTTCAAACTCTGGCCTCAGCACTGATGGCAGCCATTGTCCCTGTGTCTATCCTCCACCCAGACCCAATCCCCTGTACCTCTGCCTATCCCAAGCACACCATAAGACCAGCCTGCACACACCTCACCACACAAGGGAAGCTCAGGCAAACATAAGCACCACACATCCCACAGGCACTCACGCAAGCATCACACACATGCAGACACACCAACATCCACTGCCTCCACTGTGTCCCCCTCCTCGTCGTCTCCCTCCTCCCTCCCAGTCTCGTCTACACACACCTGCAAGCACTACCTCTACAGCCACTACGTCCCTCACCAGCACACCCCGCTCACGTGCAGTCACCACCCCCACTACCATTCACACGTCCCCTGTGTCCTCTCCCAGTGTGTCTGTGACACCCCCTCCCAAGATACACAAACGCAGGCACACACCCACCCAACAGCCATCCACCTCACGACAGCCTCCAGCGCATGCACCTGCACCCAAAGTCACCAAACGTACACCTCCTACTACCACCACCTCTTCCTCCACTCCCAAACCCCCTCCAGCTACCCGTCCCAGTGTGTCCCAAAAACTTTTCCCGTCCAGCCTTGACCTTTTTCCCACACCTCCCCCCCCGTCCATCTCATAGGTCCCGAACTAGTACATCAGCCACAACATCTCCGGGACCAGTGGTGCCTGTAGTCACAGGTATGTGGAGTGCACCGGCCACCAGGACATCCAGTGTGGCACAGAGCCACAGCACAGCCAGTCCCCCCCCTGTGAAGCACCAGAAGTTGGCCAGTGCCCGGCGGGAGAGGGGGAAGACTCCAGCCACCCAAGCCGCTCCCAGGGGTCCCGGTGGGAGTGTGGACTCAGCTGTGACACCTCCCAAGGTGGGGAAGGGCCACAAGAAACCCAGCAAGTCTGGGAAGAGCAGCACAGCAGAGAAGACCGCCATCATCCCCGCTGCCCAGGAAGGCCTCGCCAGCCCCATCCCCGCTGCCCAGGAGGGGCCTGCCAGCCCAGCTGCCCAGGAGGGCCCCACCAGCCCCAGCCCAGCTGCCCAGAAGGGCCCAGCCAGCCCAGCTGCACAGGAGGGCCCCGCCAGCCCCATCCCAGATGCCCAGGAGGGCCCGCCAGCCCAGCTGCCCAGGTGGGCCCCGCCAGCCCCAGCCCAGCTGCCCAGGAGGGCCCCGCCAGCCCAGCTGCCCAGGAGGGCACCGCTAGCCCCATCCCCGCTGCCCAGGAGGGCCCCGCCAGCCCAGCTTCCCAGGAGGGCCATGAAGGACCGCCAACTCAAGCACCGCTGAACAGGGCACCGCCAACTCAAGCCCCGCTGAACAGGGCACCGCCAAATCAAGCACCGCTGGGCCATGAAGGACCACCAACTCAAGCACCGCTGAACAGGGCACCGCCAAATCAAGCACCGCTGGGCCATGAAGGACCACCAACTCAAGCACCGCTGAACAGGGCACCGCCAAATCAAGCACCGGTAGCCCATGGGCGGCATGGGCACTGACGCAACTGGGACGTCACGGGGTGAGTGATGCACTCTGGGCACCAGTCCCCCTCCAGAACCAGTGGAGACATGCATCCACTACCTCTGTCCTTCACAGGATGAAGCACTCTGGGCACCAGTCCCCCTCCAGAACCAGTGGAGACATGCATCCACTACCTCTGTCCTTCACAGGATGAAGCACTCTGGGCACCAGTCCCCCTCCAGAACCAGTGGAGACTGTTATCCACTTGAGATACTGTGGCTTTGCACTCCCCAGGATTGAACAGTGGGCAAACCACCCACAGTAGAGACTTGAGAGACTGTGGCTTTGCACTCCCCAGGATTGAACAGTGGGCAAACCACCCACTGTAGAGACTTGAGAGACTGTGGCTTTGCACTCCCCAGGATATGGCAGTGGGCAAACCACCCACTGTAGAGACTTGAGAGACTGTGGCTTTGCACTCCCCAGGATTGAACAGTGGGCTAACCACCCACTGTAGAGACTTGAGAGACTGTGGCTTTGCACTCCCCAGGATATGGCAGTAGGCAAACCAGCCACTGTAGAGACTTGTGAGACTGTGGCTTTGCACTCCCCAGGATTGAACAGTGGGCATGGAGCCCCCTCGTGGATCTGGCGTCGTGCACTCATCCGGCTGAGGTGCCCCCCCTTCCCTTGCCTGTTGTATTTCTATCTGATGCCCCTGCAGTGTTCTCTCTGTTTTGATCTAGTATCGAGTGTGGGCCTCGCCCATGCATTTTGGGCCCAGTGGTCCATGGACTATGAATGGTGCAATACCTGGACTACTATTCTTGGTGTATATTTTGTTAATAGTGTATATATGTATATTTTTGCGCTCTGGATTTTAATATATTACAATGGTTACACTCATTTCCTTTTGTCTTTGCATTCTTCCAGGGGGCTTGGGGGGTGTAACTATAATGTGTAGATATGTATTAGTGTGTGTGTTGTAGTAGGTGAGGGTGGGGGTGGGGGTGTTGCGTGTGTGTCCCCCTGTTTTTTGCCTCCCCCTCCCCTGTGTCGTAGGTGCAGTACTCACCGTGGTCTTCGCTGCCGGCGTTCGTGCTCCTGGTAGAGGAGCAGGAAGACTATCGCAGGTAGGATTTGGAGTTCCGGGTCCATGGTGTCCTCCTTCCTCGTGGAGTGTGTAGAGGTGAGCGTTTTCCCTTCGGAATTCCTGTTTCCGCCGTGTTTTTATCTGCGGTGAATCTGCCCCGGAAAAGGTGGCGGATTGGCCTGTCATAATAGTGTGGGCGGTACATTGTCTCCCGCCTGTCTGTTGGCGGTTTCCGCCAGGGTCGTAATTCCAAATTTTTGACCGCCGGCCTGTTGGCGGTCTTACGGCCGCTTTAACACTGTCAGCCAGGGTTGTAATGACCACCTTAGATCTTTCGTTTTTAAGCTCTATGTGACCCTTGCCTTCCTTGTGGATTATCAGAATAAATGCCTCTGAGGAAGGTCCTTCTATCTTGCCTTATGGTTGAAAATTATTGAATAGTTCTTCAAGGTAAGGCAGTAGTGCGTCTTGAAAGGATTCCTAAAAGGCAGCTGGGAAGCTATCCAGTCCAAGGGCCTTTCAACATTTAAGAGTAGCTTTGATTATTTGAGAATCACCAAACTTTGTATTCAAATCTTTATTCATGTCATATGAAAGCCTGTGAAGGTTTAAGGTGTACAAAGGCCTCATTACGAGTTTTTCGGTCTTTTAGCAAGACTGCTGCGGTGGTGGCTGTCAAAAGACCGCCATGTTGGCGGTGATCTGACCGCCGTATTAAGAGTCACACAGCAAATTAAAGCCAAAATTCTGAAACCGCCAGGACACAGGAAAGAGGTGGTCCCACCACCAGCACCACCAGCCCACCAGAAAACCTCCGATTATATTACGATCCACAAACCACAAGAATGGTTCTTCCGTGGCAGAAAACCAACGGCACTGCAAACCGCGGCGGTCGGCGGTCACTACAGTAATGCAACACACCACAGTGGATCGTTTGAAAACCCCACACCTGACACATATCAACACACCCGACAAACTTATTAACTGCACTATATAAGACAGACCTTCACATCCCACAATCCTTTGCAGCTAGAACACCAACACAGCCAGAAAGAAGCCAAAATAGAAAATATTAAAAACACACACAATTGGTACCTCTACACATTTTACTCAGCAACAATCCCACACCTGCACAAAACACACAACACACAATTTAGTACCCACGCAATACACAACCCTCACCCACTCACAACACAGCACCCACACCTCATCACCTATTCATTTTCCTCCCATTTTTCACTACCTCACTGTCTCGTACACCACTACCATGTCCCCAGAAAAACTTTCAAGTTTCACTGATGATGAGTTGAGGGTCATGGTGGACGAAATTACCAGAGTAGAGCCATACATTTTTGGAGCACAGGTCTAGTAAACATCAATAACCAGGAAATGGAGCTGTGGCAAAAGATAGTCGACAGGGTGAATTCAGTTAGCAGCTACCCATGCACAAGGAAGGACATCAGGAAGAGGTGGAATGAGCTCACAAGGAGGGTCTGTTCCATGGCTGCCAGACACCAGCTGACATTCCTCAAGACTGGCGGTGAACCCAATTTCCTACCCCCACTTTCACATAATGGGAGGAGAAGGTCTTGTCCATCCTGCATCCTGAGGGCCTGACAGGAATACCTGGGGGTGTAGAGTCGAGTAAGTCAGTACACCATTCATGTCACCAAACATTTTTGTATTAGATGCTCACTGATCACTTTTCCCCACCTCAATGACCAAACCACCCACCATCCCTATGTCTAAATGTATACATACCCCTCTCTGGCTTGCCACATGTCAACTAAACCCACCTGGGGGCATACTGTCTGTGTCTGGCATGGGTAGTACTGGGACTGATAGCACTACAAATGCCAGCAGTCACTGTTCCACCTGTAAGAAAACCAGAACAAATTACTAATCAACCACCTTGAATGCTCCACTATTGAAGAGTCTATGGCAATGATAGCAATGCTATGGCCCAGTACCATTACAAGCTAAATACAACTACAGCTGTGTTCCTTACTAAACTGATCTTTGAAATTACCATCCAAACAATGTCATGTACTCACCTGAGGGGAAACATTAAATGGGAAGCTAGATGCACTTGCAATACACCCATACAAAGTCCCAGGTTAAATGGTAACGCCCATACTGTTGGCCAACTCTGTTATCATTGTACATTGTCCACCCGGTAGTTGACTCAATGATGCCATACACCTTATTAGGAGATAACTTTACATTGTCAGGTCTTTACTCAGACAAGATATGAGGGAATCAACAGTCATCTAACCACCAACATACTCCAAGAGCTTGGAGCATGGTGTATGTAAATGCATATCTCTGTGTCCCCCATAGCTCTAACCCAGATTTGGAAGAAGCGCTCATTGTCATGTCAGGAGATCATGCAAAGGCATTGTGCGCATGTCACATATCATGTCTAGTGGTCAAAGTTAAACATCACTTGTTGCATCACTTACCGCAACTGTGTGTTCCACTTCTCCTGCAGGTAACCTTGCCATTCTCACCATGGAGAGGACACCAGAGACTGCCACTACCTCTCCGGATGAAGGCCCCAGTGAGGAAAACACTCCTGAATGTTTGGACAATGAAGACGAAGCTGGCCCATCAGGGACACCTGGCCAATCAACAACTGTGAGCCTCACCCTGACCACATCGACTCCGCCCAGCCCTGTTGCATCTACATCACTGGCAACCATTTGACCCCAGGCCTGGGTCTCTAAGGAGCGGTCTTCCATTGTGTGCCCCCCAGGACAGGTACCTGAGTCTCCTGTTGTGACTCCTGACAATGATGTACCTGCCACTAGTGGGAGTGGACACACTGTGCCAGGGGCACAGGCACTTGTGGGTAGGGTGCATTGGAGTGATTGTGTGGGCCAGAGGATGGGGGCTCCAAGGGACACTACTGGCCAGGATGTCTTCTCCCAAGTCTTGGCAGCTTACCAACATTCCCATGATGTGGTGGGACAGGTATTGACCATGATGGGGAACATCAGACAACTGCAGAGAGACAATCACCAGGAGATCATGCAGCAGTGGCAAGCCCAAAAATACACACATGGCTTTCATTCATGGACTGCTGTGAGACATGAATACCACCCTGAGTAGGTTTGTACCCAACATCTGGCCTCTTCCACTAGCAATGAAACATCAGGCCCTTCTACATCTGTGCCAGCTAGTGGCATGGAGGCCCTGCCAGGGGAAGGGAATGCCTCTGACATCCCACCCTCTGTAGCTGAACCCTCTATACAAACATGGACTACCACCCAGATATCCTGGAGGAACAGATGCCAAGACCAAAACCACTGCCAGGAAGTGAACCTCTACTGTGGCAGATACACCCTGTTAGCTGTTCTGAAACCTAGCTCCATTTTCCTACAGTACAAGGACACTGGAGTTGTGTTTTCACATGGTGTAGCAGCTACCCTGATGATTTAATCCACCATGACTGAACCCTTCACTGTTTTCGTTCTTTTCTTCTGGTTTCAAAACATTCATTTTGCTGTGCACTCCCCAATAAATAACACTTAACCACAGATGGTGTCTTAGTGTTTCTATCAACCATATACAACAGTATAACAAATCCTGCTCTAAAATGTTTCTCTCTTAAATGTAAAACCTTTGTCATGGTCAACACACATGTACTGTATAACGAGGCTATATATTTCATTGACTAATTATAGGCCCTCATTACAACTTAAGTTGTAACCGCCACCAATGCGGCCGCACTTCCGCGGTGGCCATCACAACATCCCTGAGTTTCCGCCAGCCCGCCAGCCCAGTGGGGATGTTGGCCGCAACACGGGAGCCAGCTCCAAATGGAGCCGGAGGTGTTGCGGCAGTGCGACGGGTGCAGTTGCACCCGTAGCACTTCTCACTGTCTGCTATGCAGACAGTGAAAAGCTCCATGGGGCTGTGCCAGGGGGCCCCTGCACTGCCCATGCCAAAGGCAAAGGCATGGGCAGTGCAGGGGCCCCGTGACTCCCCTTTCCGCCAGCCTTTTCATGGCGGTTCCGACTGCCATGAAAAGGCTGGCACGAGGGGGACTCGCAATCCCTTGGCCAGCGCTGCAAGAGGCCGGTACCAATGTGCCCAGTCATATTAACCTTCCACTTACCATAGTCAGATATCTGTAGGCTTGCCATTCACCTATGTCAGACTTTAGACACATGGACATTGGTCTGCAAAGGGGAAACACACTGACAGGTATGTACAAGTTAGTTTCCATTCAACATAAACCATTATGATGTTAGAGGGACTGGATACCACATCATGACGTGTCAGAGACAAATGAACACATTAATGGCATCTTTGGTCCCACTTCTAATGCCAAACAGGTCTTAAGTGTGGAAAAGGACACTACGATCCCACTGTCCTAACAGTCTTGGCATTTAACTTACACACTACAAATCTCATGCCAGACAGTACCAGGTTCAATCAATGTTCACTTCACATGTCATACTGCAAATCCCATATACCTGTGACACTGTCTGATATTGCTAAATGAGGATGAGCCAAAGAGCCAATTTGCAATTTGTAATTGACAAGCATAAGGTATAGGCCACATTGATACATATAAATTACACAGCCAATTCATATATACAAATGAAACTTTGTGCATTGTAAAAACATAAGACTATGTTCATAACATGTTTGTACACAACTCCATGTAACAATCTGCAAGCATATCTGAGTCATAGGCTTTGGAGCCACTTATGACCTCTCTGTTGGTCATAATAAGGACCTTATCTGGCATTCCTAATCTCACCAATACCCCACTTAATTACTTTAATTATAACACATCACATAATTTAAGTCAGATGAAGTACTGTTTGATGAGATCCGCCCTGATGTCTCCAGCTTCATCCTTATCGTGTTCATCCTCACTTGGCAAATCTGCATTTCTACCCGCAGAATCTGCTGGCTCCCCCTCATCTAGCATGCATCGTATCTGATGTCTCAGTGCGAGGTTGTGGAGCATGCTACAGGCAACAATAATTTGACATACTTTGTTGGGTGAATAGAGGAGGGCTCCTCCCAGTTTATTGATGCTGCAAAATCTTGCCTTCAGGAGCCCAAATGTCTGTTCCACAATGCGCCTTGTCCTTCTGTGGGCCTCATTGAAGCAGACTTCCCGTGTCGTGGTTGGGTGCCTCACTGGTGTCAACAACCAAGGACAGTTTTGGTATCCAGAGTCCCCTGTAAGGAAAAGTTACAACAAGCCAAACATAAATCTTGGATATCCACATATTTGGCAGCAGATAAAAGTTACAGACACACATGACATATATAACTTACCAACCAGCCAGGCCCTCTTTGTGTATGGTTGTGTCATTAGCAGTGGGATATTGCTGTCAGGCATGATGAAGAAATCATGGACTGACCCAGGATATTTTGCTCAAACTTGTGATATGTAGAGATCAGGCAAACAGACCACCTAGACATTGATGGAGTGGAAGTTTTTCCTGTTCCTATACACCTGTTCATTGGCATCTGGGGGAACCACAGCTACTTGAGTGCCATCTATGGTTCCAACCACATGTGGAATGTGTCCAAAACATAAAAAGCAGCCTTTACATGGGTGCAATCTTCACGTTGTGGAAACTTAATGCAGCTGTCCAGGTCTTTCCAGCCAAGACAGCCTTCAAGATCAGACTGAACATAAGCTGAGAAATCCCTGCAGTTAGGGCCACTATATTTTGAAAGGACCCATTGGCCAGGAAGTGTAGCACTGAGATGACTTGTACAATGGGAGGCATGCTAGTGGGATTACGAATGGCAGACTTCAGATCTGGCCCCAACTGGTGACAGAGATCCATCATTGTCTGCCTATCTTGGCGGTATATTTGAATCACATGTCGCTCCTCCATGTTCTGCAGGTCTGCTAGTGGAGGGTACATTGGAGGTTGACTTGCACTTCTCATGCCAGGGTAACTATGTGGGACAATGCCAGAATGTATGTATATCACTCAATCAATACAGCCTAAGTTTGATCACACCTACGTCACATATATTGCTACATTTTGTCACATGAAACTGTGAAAAACCTTGTACTCAGCACATACCTAGGCAACATGTGGCTAATAACTGCATTCAGATCCCCTAACCCCTATCATGTTCTTTAACTGGAGAAACATATCACTGACAGTAAATGTGACATTAACTCACTTAACCTGGTGAACATATTTGGTAGACCAATACTATCTTCAGATTGTCATTACTCTGCTGACAATACCATTTAATGTACATAACTCAGGATACATCAATGTAACCTCCTCTACTTGATACATGCACATTTCTACAAGTTTACACAAAAACAGCAGTTAACACACTTTTGTAAATATGTTTCACAGTTAGTGACGCACCTTTCAGAACCTTAGTGTTTATATAGGAGTCTTAAAATGTCAGCTGCCTGACCTACTGTATTGGATTTTAGGAAGTTACCTAACTTTACCGGCGGATGTCATCATGGCGGTAGTCACATACCACTGTGGTGGACATTGCCATTCGAACACATTGATCCCTTTGGTGGACTTGAGCAAACAAAAGGTCCACCAGCGGTGATGGTCCTATATGTGGCAGAAGTGACCGCAATGTGATACTTAATCCCTTACTTGACTCCTGACGCTGCTGTTAGCAAGATCTCCACGACCTGAGCTGCAGGGTACTGGCTCTGGGAGCAATCATGCCACGTCCTACAGGTGATAGGTCCTCTGCCTTCTCAGCTGATGAGCTGGACAAGCTTGCGGTGGAGGTCCTACCCCTGTATGAACAGCTCCATGATGCACCAGAGGAGCAGGTAAGTGCAATGCAATGCCAATGTTTGAAATGTTTGAAATGTTGAGTGTATGATGATGTTGGGCCCGAAAGACTACTGAGGCCCAGCTGGGGATGTCCTCCCTAGGAGGATAGGGTGCCAGTCGGACCTTGACACCCCTAATGGCCCGCATATTGGCAGTGGCCCTCCCTGAGTTGGATGGGCGTTTGAGGGCAGCACAGCAGCCACAAGAGGGTAAATACAGACTTATCACATTTTCATCCCTCTGACAGGTCAGTGTATGAAGTGATAGAATCTAAGCTCTGACAATGTGGTAAGTGTAAAAGGTCAACAATCTCAGAGGAACACATAGATGTGCAGTCCTCAACATTGGTACACAGGTGTGCACATTTTATTGTGTATAGGGACATATTGCTCACCCATGTTATTTCTCTGCACAGGAGCATATGATGATGCACATGTGGATGTGTCACATGTGTACCACTAAACAGTTTTTCATACCCTGTTGGTTGTTCCTTCCCACCTACAGATCAGTTCCCTCAATATCATGATGGTAGGTTGTCCAGGTTTTTGCTCTCTGTTCATTCCAATGTCCCTTGATCCATGTCTATGTTTAACATAGAGTCTAACAATTTAAATTCATTCCTACTTTTCAAAAGGTTGCTGATGAGTGACAACATCATGTGAGGCCGTCATGTCCATCTGACATTTCACATAGCATACTTGCATAACGTACTCAGAGCTGTTAGAAGGTGAACCTACAAGTAGGTAACCATGAAGGTATTGCTAGATTCCTATTGGATCACATATATTGATATAAGAGTATGAATGTTAATACTATGTACATGTTCTGTGGGTGGGTATTCGCTACCCAGCTATCTCCTTAGCCATAGTGAAAAAGAGGCAAAGATAATCTGAACCAACACCATGTCTACATTGTAAGGTTGTATCAAAATCAACATTGTAAAGTGTCTCAAACATAAATTTGTTTGCTATTTTGGATATGTTTTGAATGCTTGGGTATGTTTGGAAAACGTTTGTTTGCACTGACTACATTGTGGTGCAAGTGTGGAAGATCACATTAACATATGGGTGCTCTGGTATGTGTAGTAATGCATATGGCTTACATCAAGGTGTATATCCCTATCATGGTAACCTCAGATGAGGTTTGTATCATTGATATTTTCCCAAACAGATGTAAGACTAGTCATGTCTGAGGTGTGGATAGCGATGTTGCCACTCAGTCACTGGGCTATTGATGTTGCCACTTATCATGATATGTTGAACTGTATGTCACCTTCATGCACATGACAGATATTTATTGTATTGAAAAACTAGTTATACTGCCTGTGGGTGTGTGGGTAAATGGTGTAGGCTAAACTGGCCCTTATAAGTGTGCAGGACTTTGTTTACAAGAGGACAATGACTTAAATAAGTAGGTCTAGAAAGTATGTATCAGCCTTTCCTACATCACTATTGGCACATGTGTTAGAGAACATGAGTTATCATACTCGAAATTTGGATATGCCAAATAGAGTAGTTGAATGTTTGTAAATTTCCATTGTGAAGGTTGTAAACTCTGACATGAAATGGTTCTGTCTTGTATGCAACATGCTGTCTTGAGTTTAGCATATGAAAAGGTCCTTTTCCTGGCACACAACATCTGATCAACTTGTAAGTATGTGTAGATTTTGTGTATGTGATATGTGGAACTAAATGTTGCCACTATTTCCCATAGCTTGGTTGTTGGTTGACTATGTTGCCGTGGATATGGACCCAGAATCATGTGGCCAAGTCAGCTTGTCATGGAATGATTAGTGTGATAGCTCTACTGATATGATGGTGGAGTAGGTATGTGATAGGTGGCTTAGCTGATGTGTGTACATTGTATCTTGTTGTGATATGATGTTGGCACTAACTTAGTTCTACCTGGGAGTGTAGATGTAATATTAATGATGTGTACAGTGTGATGTTAGTGGTATGAAAAGAATGTGATGACCCTACCTCTCTTTCTATTATCCAGCATCAGCAGGTGAAGGAGATGGGGCACAGCTGAGTGGGGTAGCTGCTGGCCATGAGACCACCAGTCATGAGACACTGAGGGATGCAGTGGATCAGAGGCCGAGGGGAGTGCCACAGGGGAGACAGGATCCACTTCCTCATCATCGGAATCCTCCTCCAGTGGACACTCACTGGCAGTGGCGGACCCATCTGTGACCACCCCAGCACCATCCCTATCTGCCACCCCCCTTTCTATCACCGCCCTCCCTGTAACTCCCCACCCAGTTGACCGTGGCCGCTCACCCAAGAGGGTGGGTGTCTCCTTTGCTGCAGGCACCTCTGCCCCAGCCTCTGTTAGCCCTGCTACCCTCAGTGAGAAGGCTCTTGGCCTCCTAAGGTCTATCTCTGTGGGTCAATCGACCACCGTGAATGCCATCCAGGTACTGGCTACTCAGATATAACGGAGTAATGCATTTCTGGAGGGCAATCATGTTGCACTGTCTGGCCTACAGAGATCATTTCAGGCACTGACCTCCACACTGATGGCAGCCAGTCACCATTTGTCTCCTGTCCCCCCTCCACCTTCCTGCTTCCAATCCCAATCCTCCATTCCCCGACCCAGCCAAAGCACACAAACAGACAGGCAAGCATCCACCTCAACATCCAAGGGTAGCACAGACAAACCAAAGCACCACAGGACACACCACAGGCATACACACAATCAACATACAACACCTGCACACACAGCAAGAGTCACAACCTGCCCGACACCGCACCACCCTCAGCATCACAGATAGCACACCTGCCACAGCTGCAAATACCACACCAACATTCACAGATTCAGCCACTACACCTATCCTACCCGCAAACAGCACCCCAGCAGACCCTCAGACACCACACACACAGAAATCACAACCACTGACACTCCTACATGCCGCACATCCACTATACCTGCAGTCACCACCTCACCGGATAGCCATGCACCCACCACAGCATCCCCCAACACCTCCACCACCCCCTCAGCCCAAGATACATGAAATCCCTCACTCACCCTCCCAACAGACACCCACCACCCACAAGCATACCTTCCACAAACATGCACCCAAGACATCTACACCAACATCTCATACAACCACTCCTTCTCCTTCCACACCCAAACCCTTTTGCTATGACCATCCCAGTGTGTGTAAAAAAGCTTTAGACATTGGTTGTGTGTCAGTATTTGTGTGCATGTGTGGTAGTTGTGCTTTCTGTATTGTGAGGGCAGTTTGTGAGGGTGTGTGAAATGCTTTTGTTCCCCAGGGAAAGAGTGTGTGTTGTGTGATGGGCATGTGTTTGTTGCAGACATGTTCTTGTGGTGGTATTGTATGGTGACTGTGTTGACATGTGATTGTTGTTGTGGTGTGTGGCTCTGTGTGCTTTGACTGTGTGAGTATGGGTGTATTGTGTATGGTATGATAGGTACGGAGGGCTGTGTGATTTGTGATGTGGATGTCGATTGGTAAGTTGTATGATTGTGTAATTGTGTGTGTTTGTTCCCTGTTGGTCGTATGTTGTGTTGTATGTGTAATGTGTTCCTGGGTATTGTCTATTGTGAGTGCTTGCCAATGTGTTAACAACGGTGTGGTTGCGGTGTTGTTGTGACATGTTGTGGTGTTGTTTTGTATTGTTTGAGACTGCGCCTGTGTTGTGTTGCTGTGCGTAAGAGTGTGTTTTTGAGGTGTGGTGTGTGTGTGTGTGTGTGGTGGCTGTGCTGTGTGTGTTGTGTATATGTGGGTGTCTGTGTGGCTGGACGCGAGTGTGCGTGTCAGTGAAGTGTTACGGGTGAGTGTAGCCCTCGCACACCCTCCCCTATGGCATGTTATGTAAGTGTACACATTTTGACAATCTATGAATGTTACAGGTGGTCGTGTGTACTCATGGTTGCTGTCGTCGTCAGCGACGAAGATTCCGTAGTCTTTTGGCAAGCAGGAGCAGCGGAATGGCATCTGGTTCTGGTTCCATGGAGGCTCTGGCCGACTATGGCTTCCTGAAGGTGAGTGTCTCCTTTTCTACAGTTTGTTTTCACCTAGGTTTCTATGGTAGTCTAACCGTGACAACAATCTTGCCGATGTGCAACCTCCTAATATGTCCGGCAGAAACATAGTTTCCGCCAGCCTGCAGGTACTTTCAGTCGTCTATGATGGTCTGACTGCAGTGGTAGGGTCGGCGGTGCTTTGGCTGTATTCCGCAGGGATTACGGCCAATGTCTTAATTTGGCAGTCTTCTCTGCCAGGCTGTTGGCGGTATGACCGCCTCCACCAACATGACAGCCGCAGGACTGCCAAACATGTAATGAGGCCCTAAGTATTTTTTGCACAAATTAATATCAGAGAGGTCCTTGGGATTGTGTAATTCAGAGTCTGAATGTCATATTTCATTTGTATTCCTGATTGTAGAAGGGATAGAGATATTCCTGCCTTATTTAATTCTAAGAGATTTTTTTTGCTTCATATGCTACTGAACTTGTATTTAAGTAGGTGTGACAGGTAAGTACAATGGATACGTAAGGAAGCAAATTATGTTTACGGTTTTCTCTTTTTATTTGTCTTCTTCAATAAATGTCTCTTATTTATATTTTCTCTATTTCCACTTGTCTGTATGTCTGAAGGCTGTATTCTTCCTTTTGTTCTTCCCTGTTCCTTATTTTCCTTTTTTCTGTTTCAGGTTGGCACCTCAGGGATCCAGAAGATTGTCCACTGTGAGAGGGAGAGAAAAATAAGAAGCCCGTTTTAAAAAGGTACGTTTGTCTTTAAGGTAGGTATTGCTCTTTCCTCTCTGGCTATTCTTTCTCTCTTTCTGTCTTCTTTCTTGTGCTTTTCTGTGCCCCTCTTCTTTTGTGTTTTCTTTAGTTTCTAGGTGAATCTCTCTTATTTTCTTTGGCTGAGGCCCTATCACTCTAATTTTCTGACTTCTTACATGCCTTCTTTTATAGTATCCTATCTTTCTCTTAAGTTAGTACCCCACTTTCCTTTCACCCAGTGCCTTTTCTTATTTTGTCCTTTTAATTTATGAAAAATTCATATTTTTCTAATCTGGTGTGATGCACAAATACTCATACACATTGCCCTTTAGTTAAATCTGACTATTCAGTGCCAAGCTACCAGAGGGTTGAGCACAGTTTAATTTATGGTTGGCTTGTGCCTCATCATTACAAGGATTGTGGTTGCTGCTTTACTAGGCTCACACCCGTCAGACAACTACCCAATTCCTTACACAAATGGTAAGATCTAATGTAATACAAGCATGATCGTAGATCATTATGCTCCCTATGTTAGAGTTCACAGAATGTGACATAGGAGCATTGCTAATAAGCAGGTACGAGATATTTTACGCTGGTTTGCACCTGAATATCCAGGCCTGATCCACAAACCATATTCTGTGATCATTTTCAAGGCGTAAGACATGCTTTCTCATGGAAACCGTGTTTAAGCATGTCTTCCTTTCTTGAAATTAATGAGTAACTCGCACCCAAGCGTGGATAAAGGAACAGCTGCTCAGAGAAAATACTTTGTGAATCAGGCCGCATATCTTACAACGCGTTGGTCAGTGTACTGGCTTAAAAGCAGGGTATATATACCCTCTGTAATGTTATAAGTAGTAAAGAGAGACGAGTATATAACTGACTGTATTGACTTGCGATATCCGGCTGTGATGGAAGATTTATTGCTAAGCAGGCTCCGTGTATGTCACGGAAAATAAAATGCAAATCAAAGAGACTGGCTCGGAAAGATCTAACTTTCTTTTCTATTTGACAGATTCTGTGCCTCGGCTCCATTTGATTTAAAAATAGCACAGAGAATGCAGCAAATCACCCACTCGTCATCTCATCTAAACTCCAGTAAAATCCAAGGCCTTCGCACTGAAATGTAACTTGTGCTGTTCTCAGAAAAAAAATTAGACTGTCTCTGAGGCTGTGAACCATGGCAGCTTTAAAAGAGCATCTTTGTGAAACTGAGATATGCTCCAGTCTGCAGCAAGCGTTTTTGTAATAAAAAAAAAAATATGTCGCTCGCCAGTGTCTTTCTTGTTCAGGCCATAACATCTTTTCTAAAATGTGACCGCTACCATTTACCAAAACAAGCTACAGTCACAAAGGTATCCTAACTCCAACCGTTGTTATCTTGGGGTACATTACATAGCTTTTTGTTGTTTTTTGTGGTGAAAATATACATTTTGGTTCTTATTCATTCTATGCTTTTTTTCACACAATATAGCCCCCTTACTAGTATTCAGATAACTTGTATGGCATTTTTCTCAAAATACACTGCTTGTCAAACAACATATCGTCACAGGGTAAAATCCTGGCGGTGCTTAATTTGTAAATAAAAACGTGCCAGAGCCCAAAGCTCTCTTTGAAACGCACGGCTGCTGCATTTAAATTTGCGAGTACCGGATACTGAGGCAGCACAATTCTTAACTACCTCGACCTCTTTAATCAATTTACACTCTCTACCATTTCAGCTCACTCTTGCAGCTGTCTGGTTTCTACTTTTGTGACGCTTTTTAATTTTCTCTTCCTCTGTTTCACATTAGTGTGTTTTGTTTGCTGTAAATGCCTGATACAGAAAATTAAGTGCTGGTCCTAAAAAATAACTCCTGGTGCCTACACCGTAAAGCACCAGCTCAAATTAAGCATGGTCTCTTGGATCCCAAGCATAGCGATTCCCACCAACTTTGAACCGCATGTGTCACTGGAGGGGCCCGTGGAGAGAAAGACTTGCTATAGTCTCTCCACAGGCGCGTTCGGGAGGACAGGAAGTGGCGCCGAGGGACGGGATAGGTTCCAGGTAAGTGGGGGTGGGTCTAGGGTTTGGGGTTTAAAAGCGGTGTGGGGGGAGGGATTGGCCTCTTTCCGCGCCAACGGTCGAGCAGGGCGGAATTTGGCCAAGTCGGGTTGTTGTGTGGAGGTAAGTGGGGTTTTTGCTATTTAGGTAACCGAGAGGCTTTCTGCCCCATCGGTTAACACTAACATGGCACTCCGCCGCTGTTACTGTTTCAGCGCCATGGCAACCAGCCACGGCGCTGAGGCAGTCAGAGCCGCGCTTCGCATTATCGGCAAAGCCGGCAGGGCCGACTTGCTCAGGCCTGGTGTCCTGAACCAGGCCTGGGTCGGCATGATGCGGCCGACGCAGGCTGTGTCGAGCCGGGTAGAGGCTGTTATTGCCGCATTTTCATCCCCAGAGCAGGAGGGGGGGCGGGTGCGGGGGAGGGGCCTCCAAGTTTTGAAAAAACCCCAGGGGGCCATGCGCGAAACGCATCCAGCCCCATAGATCAAGAAAAGATACCACAGGGACCTTTACAGCAAACAAATGCGGCGGGTGCGAGACAGGCCCTGAATTTTCTATGTTTATGCCTCCAGGGGAGAAGCAGGTCATGTCCCAGTGGGGAGGACCTGACACACACACAGAGGCAGGGGATCAGCCCTTGCAAGGGCCCAGCCATACATGGGCACCTTTGGACCTTTCTTGTCCCAAAGAGGACTTAGCACACAGTACAGGCCCCGAGGCCCCAGGCACGAAACGCAGCAAGTGCATAGCGAAGGGAAAAGGTGGGCCAGCCAAGGCTAAGGCAGGGAGCAGGCAGGGTAAGAAGACCAAAGTAGGGGCTGGGGAGGGACCAGAGGGACTGGGGTCTGCAGGGGGCCCGAGGCTGGGTTGCTGGGACCAGGTTGAGGCATGGGATTTGGAAGCCAGGATCAGAGAACAACACTGCGTTGTTGCAGAGACTGAAGCTTGGTGAGCCCAGTTGTGTAGGGACAGGGAGGAGGCAGAGGCATGGGGCAGGCAGTTTAAGAGGGCGTCAGAAGGCACCAATGGCAGGGGGCCACAGCCGACAGTTTTGAGGGCCTGTAGTTCGGTCAGGGTGCCACAGGTTGAGGAAGGAAGGGGTCAGGAGGCATGTGCGGCCGGAGGGCTGGTCAGCGCGGGAAACCCCAGTGGTGCACACAGCCACAGGGGAAGAGGTCGTACAATGCCAGCAGCTGAGGTTGGCAGAAAGAAGGTGATGCCAACGGGGCGCAATACGGCCCCTGCACGTTGGTCTGAAGCACTAGAGGGGTATTCAGCGGCCTTCTCTACGCCGATGGATCAGGGCCCTCGCAAGGATGGTTTGCGCCATGAGGGGCAGGAAGAAACTTTCAAAACAACGGCGAGACAGAGGTGTGGTGTCGCCAACAGGTGTGAGCTAGATGATGATGAGGCATTTGATCTCGATTATGATAAGGAGGTGGATGAATGGGAAGAAGGAGAGATTTGTGAGGGGGAGGTGAGCAGTGCCAAAGGGGGGGCAAGGGCACAAGTACGGTGCAACCTCTCCTTCTGCTTTTGTTTTACAAGATCCCGGGTCTGCTGATGGCCCAACGGAGGTGCGTCAGGTGTTGGCGCGGGGTCGAGGGTTTAAGAAGGTTGCAAGGCCTCTGGGGCCGCAAGGCAGAGGTAAGGGGCGATGGTGGTCAGTTTGGGGGGGGGGGGGGGGGCAGTGAGTCATACACACGTAAGTCCATCGGGGTGGGGGATGGCTCAGTGCTGGAGACAGCTAGGGATGAGATAGTACAAGGTGGAGAAACGACAAAAGCTAAGGAGGCCAGTTCTATAACGGTTACAGAACCAGGTAATCAGAGGTCAGGGGAGGTCACAGGGGCTGATGACAAGAAAGGCCACAATAAGCCGCTCCCCTAAATGGGTTTAGCCATGCCTTTGGGTTCGCACGTGGCAGACAAAACAAAAGCGATAATTTGGAAGCATGAATATGTGGATGTTTTTAAGCTCCTACATAGGGATATGCAGGCAAAAGAGGGATCCAAGGAAGAAGAGTGGGAATTAGCACGCAGGCCCAGAGTCCCAATCACGATGGATAATTGGACATCAGCCTTTTTCATTATTGCCAGTATTTTTTTTTTTTTAAATATCCAGCTAGGGCCATAGCGCTGTTCAAATATATGGACGTCATTGAGACGGCCCAGATGCATTTTGGGGGCTTTGCATGGCTTAGCTATGACGAAGAATTCAGGGCCGGGGTGAGCGTCAATCCTGAGAAGCCATGGGGGGACGTAGATCCAGAACTATGGATGCAGTGGATGGCGCCCGCCCAATCCTCTGCATCTACACATGCGGCAAGTGGGTTACCCGTAGTCTACAAGCCTTTTCAGGCCTGTCCTGCCCAGGGAGGGGCAGGTGTGGGTCCTAGGACCACGATGTTCAACACAGGGCATGTTGGAACTTCAATAAAGGTTTCTGTTCACGGCAGCCCTGTAGGTTTAAACATGACTGCTCCAAGTGTGGGGGTCGTAACCCAGTCATTCAATGTTTTTCCCTCTCCAGCCCGGCAGAGCAATGGAGGGCGTCCAAAAGACGAGGCATGCAGGGCGCTACTGCACCAAAAGGGTCCTATGCCAATTAGGCTGGAGATCCTGCTGCCAAGGCTACACATCTATCCAGGTTCTGACAAGGCTTGTATGTTGGAGTGGGGTTTTCAAGAAGGTTTCTGCGTGGGCTATCAGGGTCCCCGGGGTAGGAGATGGGCAGACAATTTGCGGTCTGCCAAAGAACAGCCACAGGTGATATGGGCAAAATTGGCGAAAGAGGTGTCGCTTGGTAGAATTGCGGGGCCATATTACAATTTGCCAAGTGTACATTTAATGATATCCCCTTTGGGGGTGGTGCCCAAAAAGGCCCCAGGCGAATTTAGTTTGATTCATCATTTCTCCTGGCCGGAGTGTGCTTCCATCAATGACTTTATTGTGCCAGAAGACACCAAGGTAGTTTATGCATCGGTGGATGATGCCATCAAGTTGGTTAGAGTTTGCGGGCGTGGTGCTGAATTGGCAAAATGTGATAACCAGTCTGCTTTCAGGCTGCTGCCAATACACCCAGTGGATTTGGACCTGCTAGGCATGCAGCTGGATGGAGCCATTTATGTTGACAGGGTGCTGCCCATGGGTTGTGCCATTTCATGCGCACTTTTTGAAACATTCAGTACCTTCTTGCAGTGGTTTTTTGTCAGACAGAGTGGGCATCGGATGGTGACTCACTATTTGGATGATTTTCTTTTTGTAGGGACTGCCACTTCTGGGAACTGTGGACGGGCGTTGATGGCCTTTCAGGAACTAGCTCAACAGATGGGGATACCATTGGCTCCAGAAAAGACGGAAGGGCCGTAATCAGTCCTAACCTTTTTGGGTATAGAATTAGATGCAAACACTTTGGTGGCCAGATTGCCGGCGCCAAAGGTAAAAGAAATGTTGGACTTACTGGGCGGGGTGCGGGTGCATTGCAAGATTGACCTGCAGACTGCTCAGAAACTGATGGGCTACCTTAATTTTGCTTGAGGGTAGAGAGGAGAGGACGGACCTTTTGCAGGCTATTGGGGTTAGCTATGTCAGGAGCGGTGCTGCCACATCACAGGATACTAGTTTCAGTAGGCCTGCAAGAGGACATTAGGGTGTGGGAAACCTTTTTGCAGATTTCAATGGAGTATCCATGTTTTTCTGTGACATAGATACGGTGTGGCAAGTCCAGATATTTTCTGATGCCGCAGGAACCTCTGGTTTCGGACTTTTCTGGGATGGCCTACGCAGTGGTTGCAGCAAGGGAGGAGCTTTGCTTTCCTTGAGTTTTTCCCACTTCTGGTGGCCTTGGCAGTATGGGGGTAAGAACTAGCAAATAGGACAGTAGTTTTTCAGGTGGACAATATGACAGTCGTTGAACTCGTCAACAGACAGCGAGCGAGGGACCTCAGAGTCTTGTTCACAGTGGCAAAGTTTTCACACATTGGTGCCAGGAGCAGAGCAAGACTGCGGTCCCGGCAGACATTTGGGAGTGGGGGGTGTGATGATCACAGGGCTGATGGAGATGTCCTTAGCGGAATCCTGCCAGCGGAGTTACAGGCTTGCATGGTTGGAGTTTCAATCTTTAGAGTTGTTTTCAGGCAATTTTTGGTTACAGGGCATTCAGGAGCTGGAATCACGCGAACTGCGTTTTGTGCTTTTTCTGATTGGGGAAGGTTTATCTCCAGTGACCATTGGGGGAAAATTGGCTGGCGTCTCTTTTTACAGGAAACTCTTTTTTGGTTCCGATCCAGCACGTAATGTTTAGCTGGGTAGGTTGCTGAAAGGCTGGGGCAGGTTTAGGCCTGGTTGGGGTAAGTCTGCTAGAGAGCCCATTACTTTTGATGTACTTTTGGAGCTCTTGCATGTACTGCTGGTATGCTGCACTGACGAATACGAGTTGGCGTTATTCCGTTTGTGTATGGTCTGGATGTTTTTTGGGGCTTTTCGAGCATCTGAATTGTTGGGGTTGGGAAAGGGGGTGGGTGTGATGTTTAAGGAGGTTTGCTTGCATGGAGACCATTTGGGGATTTGGCTCGGGGGTTCTAAGACTGATCAGTTGGGGAAAGGGAAATGGGTATGGCTAGACAAAGGTGGCAGCTTGCCCGGTATGGGAATAGATGGGTTTTAAGCACATGCAACGTCTGACAGGGGTGAGTGGTGTGTTTGTACGTAGGACAGGGGTAAACTTAATTGTTACCAGCTGTTGCAGGTTTTGAGGATGGCGCTGAGGCGGACAGGTCGTCAACCGCTGGAGTTTAGCATGCATTCATTCAGGATTGGGGCAGCCACGGCAGCAGCTCATCAGGGTTGGGACTGGGCTAGAATTAGGGCTTTAGGTAGATGGAAATCTAGATGCTGCAAGCGCTACGTGAGGCCTTAATAAAGTTTTGACTCCAGCCAGCATGGCTAGTTAGTTGACTCTGTTTTTTAGATGGGGTCCGTTCTGAGACAACCTTTACAGTTATTTTTCTTTGCAGGATGTGTGGCTGGCCCACAGAAGGACAGTATGGTGACATGGCTGGTCGGCCATTCCTTTATTCACTGGGCAGTGAAGTTTGCAGAGAAACAGATTTACGGTAGGGTGCTGGGACTCCCTAGCAGACATCATGACGTTTTCTGGTGGGGCAAAAGCGGCATGAGGTGGGGAAGTCTGCTTCCATTTATTACTGCTAGTTTGCCGAACTGGGGATGTCCTGACTTGCTGCTGATTCATCTGGGGGAAACAGTGAAGCAATCAGGGCTCACACTACTGCAACACATGCATAGAGATTTGGAACTCCTCAAACAGAGGTTACATGGTACCTGCTTGGTATGGACGGAGTTTCTGCCCAGAAGAGTTTGGAGAGGGGCAGTTAAACATGGAGCCATGGAGCGGGCTTGCAAGAAACTGAACAGGGCCATGAGGGTATTTTGTTGGGCACAGGGGATAAAAGTTTTAAGGCATGGGGACATCAAGGAACAAGATGAGGCACTGTTCAGAGCGGACGGGGTGCACTTGTCTCAGCTGGGAAATGCATGTTATTTAACAGAGTTGAGGTTGCTGGTAGGGGAGTTGTGGAGTGAGAAGTTGTGGCTCAGAGAACAAGTATGAGTTTAAGGTTGCAGTAGTGTGTTTAAGATTCCCAGGGTGGGGCAGCAAAACACCAAATGGGTTTTGCTGGTTGGCAGTAGATGGGGGAGGGTGGAGAGCCAGATGCAGGCTTGGCCACACTTCCAAGGGGAAAAACAAGCAGGTGAAGGATCAGAGTGGGGGGATGCACGAAGCAAGTAGGGCATGAAAGGAAAAAGGGAGTGTCCAGGGCAAGGGAAGTGAAATGCGGGTTTGGAAGTCAGAAAGATGAACGAGGAAATCTTAAAGGATGAGGTTCTGTTAAAGTTGGGGTGTATACATTGAAGTTAAATGATGGTATCTGGTTAAATCCTATCCTAAATAAATGACTTTTTACACTAAGTATTGGTGTCACTGTAAGTGTGTCCCAATGTTTCCATGCTCTGCATTGCCTCTGCTTCACTTACTCTTCTTTGGTGGAAATCCGAGTACATTTTAGCAGTTGTCCCAGGGTACACACTTAACAGTAGTTATGGTAATTCCAGCTGCACAATCAAAGCTGAATAGACTGCTATCCCAACCACTGAATTTGATTCCTAAATTATAAAGGTAAATACATAATCAGTCCAGGGGAATATATGTGTAGTTAATTTAAATCTACTGTTGGGATTGTGGTCCTCGCAAACTCATACATTGCTTATCCAACCTTTTACCTAGCATGCAAATGATCTAGTTGCATTCATTCAACTTCTACACATTTAAACTTGATTTGAGTTGTTTGAAATTGGTTTGATTTTCTATCTCCACAAGGCCAACTGAAATTAAAAAATAGTTAGCCATTGGAGCTAATTTTCTGATGCAAAGGCGTGCACACAAATGTTATGAGTCCTTGTTATTTCTCTTCATTGCCTTCTGCCATGAAAGCAACCACCACAGAATGTGTTTATAAGCTTTCCTAACCGTCAGGATTTATTTTGCTGAGAATGGTCTAGCACACAAAGCTTTCTTTCCCCCAAATGAAATAAAATGGCAACGGAAGAAAAAAAGGCTTATATCTGTGATATTTAACTCAAAATATATAACCGCAAAACCTGAACTTAATCTGACTGCGGGAATATGATTCCAACTGTTAATTTTCTGCAAGCACTAGAATCAAGTGGTGGTAAAACGTTTTGTTTGCCTGAGCCTCCTGCGGCTGGGGAAGTCAGAAAATACACTTATCATGTCAACACTATAGGCCCAGGAACGAGAGGGATTGACACATAGTTGAATTTGGGGAAGGAGAGGATTAGCATCTGGCCCCCAACAACTGTGAATCCTTTCTAGAGGATCTCATTTCCTGATCTCTTCCCATCTGCTATTACCTCCACACCTGAGCTAGTTGTGTTTGTTGGGATTACCAACATACATGCTTCTGCCTACCAACCTCTGTCCGCTTTTCTGTATTAGTTCAACCACGGCCAAATTTCTATATTAGTATAACAAAAAACAAAGCTGTCAAGACCAGTGTCAGGACCTGAATCAGACACCAAGTATGAGCTGTGCATTAGGTGCCCACCCTCCCCTCAGTGAGCCACCTGCAAAAACATTGAAAAATAGAGTACATGTAACACAGCTGCAACTGGTCAGCTAGGTATTTCCAAGGAGTTGACTGTAACCATATACATCTCGTAATCCCCACCAACTGTTTGGTTTCTGTGCTCCCTCAAAAGTAATAGAATGTCTTAACACTCTAAGGGAATCTCCTTTCACTCGCACTCTGGATAACAATCGGTTAGAATTACAAGTTGTTTTTAGCCAACCTTGGACTCTCATCACAGCTATCGATTACACAGAAACAAAATGGTGCTACTCCTTCCAAGGAGTCACATTGAGCAAAGCTTCTAGAAAGATTAGGATGTCACAGGGCTTTGAAAAGGTGTACAATTTCCTTATGCATAGAGGAAAAATTTCCACATTTGAAGGTCACTTTTTCTTATCCACTCACCCACACTGTTTCCCTCTCCTTCTCCTACTACTGAAGAATCTGCTTCATCGCCTGACATCACCTCCTATTGCTGCTTTTATGATATTGACAAAACTGTTAAATTAACACTAATAAAATATATTTTACAGGCATATGTGAATTATAATGTGGTCACAGTCTTGCCTGTTTATGTTTAATTTATTATCACCCCTTGTTTAAATACTTACCTTCATGACTGTTGGAAAGTGATTCACCTAGTTGCGTTCTTTCTGCATTTGTGTGTGATGTACATAGCACCATAAAACTGTAGGGGTTGTCTAAATCACGGTTTATTTTTAAATCTGAGTTAGATAAGCACTTCAGAATAAGATACCAATGTGACTGAGTTCACTTTCTGCAGTGAATATTGGGCTGCATTTACAAAATGATTTTGGCATCACAAGCACTATAGAACCTCCAAATACATTTTTCTAATGTATATAACCCATCCCAAGTCACAATTTTGAATTGCATAAAAGGGGCGTTCCTTCCTGAAGACATTTGTTTTTTGATTGAGAGGGGTAAATACCCCTCTCAAGCACAACCACGATACCTGTCAGGGTAAGCCACAAAGGTCAGCAAATTAACCTGTGCTTTACACTCTGGTAGCTTGTCACAAAAGCTGCCAGGCTTAACTTAAAGCACCATTCTAAGTATTTATACAGCGCACAACCAGTATCAAAGAGAAAACACAACACAAGGAAAATCCCACACCAATTTAGAGAAAATGTTAATAAACAAAAATGGCACAAAAATGAATTTAATCCAATCATTAGAACCAGAGTTATGATTTTTTTAAGTTTGACCTGAAAAATAGTGCTAAGAAGATCAAAGCGCCCACTATGGGTATATGGTTAAGCGAGCCTGGGGAAGAGTCCAAAGTTATGGCTGATCACAATGAACCACAGTTCAGCTAGACTAAGTGGATTGGGCCTGGTCTCCGCTTACCTTTGGAATTATAAGACATTTTGAAGAAAAGTTCCTGAGAGGGTAAAGTTCAGCAGCGCAAGATAGTTGGTGGTGTCTGAAGGAGAAGCGTAGTCATCAGGAAACCGCTAGATGAAGTTGCGGTGAAGAATTCTATGTATGGACTTTGCCACTTTTTTGAAAGTTGTAAATCTCCAGAGGGACAAAGCTGCAGGATGTAGCAGACAAAGGCTCCATGAGGCCTGATACCCCTTCCGAGAAGTCCTGCTGTACAGGATTTGCTGCTGAGAAAAAGAATGTAGCAGGACCCACCGTAAAGTCTGGCCAGCCAGCAAAGCACCTGGGGTGGATTGGCAAAGAGGTATGTCTTGGGCTTCTGTTGATTCTCAGCCCAATTTTTTGATGAAAGTTTCAGGGTTTTGCTGGCAAAGCACCTTTGTCACCACTTCCAAGGGTCCATGACTGGTTGGACACCACTTTGGGGTCAGAATTCAGCCTGGGCAGAGGCCAGGTGCAAAATTCAGGGTCTCTGGAGCTTGTTATGTCCCTGTTGCTAACACAGAAGGCCAGACATCTAGTCTTTGGAGTCACTCTGGTGGTTCTGAGATCAAGCAGGAAAACCGGGCTCAAATGGGGCAGACCTCTGACTGTCCAAGGCAGGTTTTAAACAGCATGGAAGTCTTCTGGTACAAGCAGGCTAGCCCTCTGAGATACAAAGCAGATATCAAACAGAAAGGCAGTCCTCTGAAGTACAAGTCAATCCTTCTGGTGGCAATTTGCAGTCCAGGAATGCACTGAAGTGTTGATCTGAGAGTCCAATATTTATACCTAGTGCCATCCTTTGAAGTGAGAAAAAATTCTAGGCTATTCACCCATCTGGTTCTGGAAATTTCCTTTACCTTTCCAGGCTGCACTGGGTTTAGGGTGAGAAAAAGGCTGATGTCAAGTTCCTTCGTGGGTGTGCTGGACGCAGTCCTTTAAAATGAAATTGCTAGACCTGAGTGAAATGTAATTACGCTGCTGGGTGTCACATAAATTCTTAATTTTACATAATGCTACCTTCACAAACTTTTATAATATACCATGTCATGTTATTTTTTTTTTGCATGCCAGGAGCTTGTGAATACAGAAATTGTTCCACCAAGATATATTTTCTGCTCATACAAGTTTGGTATCTCACTAGACGTTTTAGACAAAGTAAAGGCTCATGTGCTAAAAATGATGTGACATCCCCACAAACTACATTCCACCGTAAAAGCATAATTTCAATTGTGTTTTATAAAATTTGTTACATACAAAAAAAAACGTGATTTCATGATTTTGCACACCCGTAGTAATTACTAACCTGCTGGCTTTTCCCTGCTCGATTTTCTGGTAAAAACTGGAGGAACCCATTAAGGAGGAACACAGCATTGTAAATATCACCCCTTGGAACTTAGAAGACATGCAGTATTGCCTTGTTCCTTCTCGTTGTCAGGTGTGAAACTCAGATTGGTGCAGTAATACTGCATGCAGTAAATGGTGCAACTTCTGATATTTGTATTTAACGGGCACAGCATTACTGTCCAGAATCTCATATACATTTTAATGAGCCCCAGAATTTATATATATGCGTAAGATACACTAAATTATTAGGAAAGTGCATGTTCCTTATTTGTAGAATGGAAACACTTTTTAAAAATTACAGTTAAGCTGGGAAAAAAGATATTGGGCCTGATTACAAATTTGGCGGTCGGACGAGCAGACCGCCAAACTCGTGGGGAGGACGCCACCGTCATACTGGTGGCATTCTCCCCAAGCATTTTACAATGTTCCTGCCAGGCTGACCAGTGGGAACATTGTATTGCACATTCCCGTTGGGCTGACTGGCAGGAACAGTGCTACGATATTGGTCTCGGCTCTTTTAAGGGAGCCAAGACCAATATTGTAGTACACCAGCACCATTGGAGTGCGCACTGTTTGCTTTGAGCATTCTGATGG
Organism: Pleurodeles waltl; assembly: GCF_031143425.1. NCBI lineage: Eukaryota > Metazoa > Chordata > Amphibia > Caudata > Salamandridae > Pleurodeles > Pleurodeles waltl. The sequence goes on along the minus strand of NC_090447.1, from coordinate 994,779,317 downwards.
TACTGGGCAGGGAGGCCCCAGCACTGCCCATGCTATAGGCAGTACAGTGGCTCCCTGTGGCCCCCGGCACTGGCTTTCCATAAATTTTTCCTGGGGTCCCCACCATGGAAAAGCTGGCAGAAAACTGAGTTGTAATCGGCCAGGCATCACGAGTTCAGCGCCGGGTAGCTGAGTACTACTCAGGCCACCATCTGCCCGTCAGGAGCCATGTTCCTGGTGGGGACGGCAGCCCCCTGGTGCAGCCAAGGCTGTAATGTGGAGGTCGGACCACCTGGAGTGAGGTGGTCCAACCGTCACCCCGAGTGTGACGTCCAAGGACCGCCACACTCGTAATGAGGCCCATAGATCCTGACGACTCTAATATGGCTTGAAAACTTCCATGTATTTCAAATCAACGCCTTTTGTCTCAGAAATGTTCTTTAAAAGAAAGCTGTTGAAAAAATGCCAGCTAGAAAATATCACTTTTATTTGTACTTTAGCCAAGTGGGTACAGCAATGCAATACAATAGCTCCTAACAATGCCTTTTCAAAACTCCATGTTTACGATGCGGTGCGGTGGTCACAAAACCCTTGCTATTATCATTTCATCTTCGTGCATCTGTTCCATATATTAAATCGCAAAGTCTGCAAACACGGAGCAGTTCAGTACATAGACATTTCCAATTAGACGATGGAAGTGGAACACAATACGGTCTCTGGAACAGAGCAATAAAAGCCGCAGAAGGGAGTGCAGCCATGATGCAAGCCAATTTGTCTGGCTCCGTGGACAGCTGTATCAACACGACTGACCTTTTTCTGAAATAGATTCTCATTTGCAAAATGAGCTACTGCACTGAGCACAAATAACATTATAAACTAATGTTAGGAGCGTTGTTGAGTAGGACGCTTTTTTTTTTTTTTTACAGATTATAAGCACAAAAATCAATATTTCAGAGAAGTCAATAATACTTTGTCTTCTTCCCTGATGGGCTGAACATTTTGAAGAAAAAAGGCTCTCATGTACCATCTTGAAGTTGCCGCTCGCTCAGAAGTGAAACCGAAGTGTGTTAGATTCAACTTTTTCAGCATCTAGTCAATATACCTAATATTGTTCCCTGAAGAGGACACCAGAAAGAGGACAATGTGCTGTAGAAAATACCTTAGTTTAGTAAATTGTGGCAAGAAGTGAAATGCTATTCCCTCGCCTAGTCCCTTAATGAGAAAATAAATAAACAGGCTTTGGAAAAGGAGTAATTCTATTTTTTCCTAAGTGCTGAACAAAATACATACACGAATAAAGATACAGAAAAGAACACGACTTAAACAGCACATCAGAAGACCGAGCGGATATTTGTTAAACATGTTGCATCCAGGGTTGTATGAAAGGTTGTTGAATACAAGAAAGTCTCATGAGCAATATACTTACAAGGCATGGAAGAAATACAGTGGGACAGAGGACTCATCCAGGAACACATTATGGTATCACAGCAAAACGGGGATAAACAGGAAATGCCAGTGGGTCACAACAAATAAACATGGAAAGATGTCTTCAAGATAGCCTGTAGATCCAATGCTGGTGATTTCAAGAAAGATCAAGGTAGGATTAGAGCAGTATATGTCTATGGTATGGAGGTCTTCAGAACAGAATGATACAAGGCAACCTAGAAAAAACAATGAGGCAGCAGTAATAACATAATTAGGATACCCTAATAAGGAAAGGTCTTTAAAAAAATGCATAATGTAGAGTCACAGGTACCAAACTTGGGCACCTGCAAGTTTCAGTTACAGAGAAAGAACTGGGAGTAAGTAAGAAGAGAAGGATCATCAACAAGGTAGAATGAGTGCATTCATTGTCCTGGGGGTCTCAAAGTAGGGAATTTGTCACCAACATCCTAATATGCACTGCGGACACAAGTGTCCGTATTCCTAAAGTAATTTCTGAATTCATAAACCATTTAGGGCCAGATGTAGCAAAGGGTTTTACCCATTCTGTCCTTATGGGAAAATGTGTTCGTACATATGGCCCTTAGTAACATATACTGGGCTCGAAATCCAACATTAACATCATTAACACCATCGCTGAGTGAGCAGGGATATCTCCCCCTTTAAATTGGCATACTTAATCAGGGATGGTGAAGTTATTGCAGTAATGAAATGTGCCGAAAGGTGTTTCTTCACCTTGAAAGGTGAACTGATTATTCAGGCTCTTTCCTTGCCCTAGGTGACAGCCAGGCACAATCTAAATAATTTGCTTTGTTATCCTGGGCTGCCCAGCTCAGAAAAAATATAATGTAATTTCTTTATTTATATTTGAAGTTTCATTTGGGCAAACAAGGCTAGAAGCACCATAGGCAGAAGTGATAAAATGTTGCATGTAATACAAACCTGAAATGCAATTAAGTCACAATATAAGGATGCTAAGACATCTTCCTTCAACTTGAAACAGGGAGCTATTTACAAGGTGTAAAAATGCACGTATACTTAAAATGGGGAAACTATTTAGATGATATTTGCTTGTATCATGCACTGAGTGGCATTAAATTGGATTGCAGTAATGTGCCTTCTCTGACTAAAAGAAGCAGCCGTAATGCAGAATAAAGCCATTCGTTACTGAAGCCCTTTTAATTAAATTGCATTAGACCAGAGAGTGAAGGTGTTATTTATTCAGTAGAAATGTCCGTTTTTATTTTAAGCCAAGTAGCACGAGGTGGTCCTGAATGATTGTGGACTGGAATTCAAAATCGTATGAGCACTTACGAAGAACGCTAGAACAAGAGTGTGCTGCTGCTTTTAGGGCTTTTAAACCTCATGTTATCAACAAAAACGCAGATTTAGAAATAATTAGAGTTAAAGCGACACTGCTCGCATACTTTTATGTATTTGTATCAGTTCTTCTTTGCTTATTGGAACTTTTTAGACTACCTTAGTGCTTATTGTTTAATTTTCATCTTTTTCTTTTTCCCAGTTGAATGATGATGCTAAATGCAGACTTATGATAGTGGGCCGAGGATTAATTAACAACTTTGTTTCCGCAGTAATTTCAGAAGGACCTCAACTATTTGCAAGGATCTTTATCCTCCATGTAGTAGTAAGTGTAGTCATTTTGGAATGCACCTATGTGCATTCTTTAGTACAGTTTGGGATAGATCACTGTTATTTTATCAGTCAACAATGCTGTAGGAAATTAGGTTACTGGTTGAAAGGGTGAAACCTTTCTGAAGGAGCAACCACAATCTCTGTCAGGGTGAAACACAGGTAAACTCCAAATTAACATCTGCTCATTCACTGGTAGCTGACACAAAGGCAGTCAGGATTAACTTGGAGGCAAAGTGTAAAATGTCTAAGCAGCATTTACAACAGTAAGAAAGTCAAATCTCAACATAAAAAAATGCAACACAAATTAAAATAATAGAGTAAAATTTAATACATTATTTGAGACCAAAAAGACAAAAATGTAATCAGTAGTACTGGATATATGCAATTTTAAACATTTAAGTGAAAATAGCACAAAGCACCAACTGTGGTTTTGCAAGATTGGATCTTAGTCAGAGCTTTAGGATGACTGCGATGGAGTGTGGGCTGGATACAGGGATCAAGTCAGTCCCACTCAACAAAGTACCTTAAATCCTGGTTGCGGAGCACTGAGAGATCCTACATAGAGAATGCTTTGGGCCAGTGCTTAATTTGTAAATAAAAAGGTGCCGGTGCTCAAAGCCCTCCTCTTCAACACGCGGCTGCTGCAATTAAATCTGCAAACACGGAATACTGAGGCAGCCTAATTCCGATGCCATCTCTGACCTCTTCAATCCATTTAAAGCCACTCTCTGCCCCTTCAGCTCACTCTTGCAGCTTTCTGCTTTCTCTCATCGTGCCGCTTTTTCGTTTTTATCTCCCTCTGTCTTTCCCAAACGTGTCTTTTGCTCACAGCAAATGCTCGAGGCAGAAGACTAAGCGCCGGCCCTCAAAAATAAGTGCCGGTGCTCAGCACCGGAAAAACAAGCACAAATTAAGCACTGCTTTTGGCATCAGCAGTTCATGGAAAGCTGCAGGGCTGTAATATGGAGTTCTGCATTTTTATCGATGAGGCCGGGAATGAGGGGCATGCAATGCAAAGTCCTGCATGGAGGATGTGTCACATTCAAATTAAGCTGTGGGGCTGTGATGAAAAGTCACGTGTAGTCATTGAGGAGGGGATTGCAATGCGAAGTCGTGCACTGAGTATGAATAGCACATCAGTGGTTCTAAGGGGCTGCAAGGAGATGCATGATGCTGCGTCAGTTCTGCTCATAGGACTACAGCTTGGCTGGAGGAATACCTTCAGTCCCGCTTCCAAGGGTCCAGTACTGGGGTGGCACCAAAGACTAGTGTCAACCTCTTGTTAATGTGTTCAGACAGAGCCTTTTTGATGTGCAAGTGCGGTAGGTGACAGCTCTTCCCCCTCAACATGTCATAGATGGCCCATCCTGCCAAGACCTATCCTTCCTTTGTCTCACTCTCTGGGAGCAAAACACAAAGACCAACTGCCAGCTACACCTAGTCATGTGACCCAGGATACAGGCTACATTCATCAGATGAGTAGGAGAAGAAAAGGCCAACTTTCTAAAAGTTACATTTTCTGAAGTGTGACTTAAAATTCAACTTTACCATTAGAGAGGTTTTAAGATTGTAATGCTTTAGACACCAGACTTGACATTCCTATCTGTTCCCACTTGAAAGTTACCACTTACTAAATTTATTAAGGGAACCCAGTGTAATCCTATGGGAGAGGTAGGCCTCACAGCAGTGAAAAGAAAACTTAGTAGTTTTTCACTACCAGGACATGTAAAACTTAAGAGTACATCTACAACTTTTCAAATAGCCTCTGGGTTGTTTAGGGCCTACTTTAGAAGTGACTTATATGTTTTAAAATGGAATATTTATGCATGGCAAAAGGTTTATTTTGCTATGTCAAAATGACAGTTTAAAACTACAGACACTGGCTGGAATGGCAGACCTGACACATGTCTATGAAGGTTACTTAAGTGGGTGGCACCATCTGTGCTGTAGGCCCACTAGTATCATTTAATTTAAAGGCCCTGGGTACAGGTAGTACCACTTTAAAAATGACTTGCAGGTACATTAAATGTGCCTCTTGGGTGAAAGCCAGGAGAGGTCACAAGCACTTTACCACTGATTATCCATGGTAAAGTGCACAGAGTCCTAAAAGCCAACAAAAACGGTTCAGAAACCAGAAAGAGGAAGGCAATATGTTTTGGGATGACCCTGAAGAAGGAGCCAAGTCCAACAAATACAATATATTTGGGCTGTTGATATTCCACCATTATACCACAGTAGGCCACTCAGAGGGCGCTAGCTATGTCATGTTACTTATGTAGGTGCTGTTTTGGTATTTGACCAAGATAAATGTTTTATCTCCTCACTCCCATTGTACATGTATGGTGCAATCTTGGGAAAGGTAATGCATTTGTGTTTGGTGTGGTAAAATTATGGGTTGAATTAATTAGCTGTTTGTGTTTCTTTCGGTCCAAAATTAATTTACCTTTTATATTTTTCAATATGTTCTTTATTGGTAGATTACACATGTTACTGTGTTAACATTTAGGAATGGTTTTAAATATTTAAAAAATCTATTAGTTATTTATAGAATTTATAAATTTTTTTGCAAATGTTAATGTTTAAATATTAATGTATAGGTTGAATTTTTGGTTAGTCTGTTTTTATATTAAATTGTAGTTTATTTTATAGTTAAAAAAATGTATGTGTGAGTGGAAAGTATTGATTGAGTATAAAAATGTTTAATTTTATTAACTTGTATAAAATGTTTTAGACTGCAGAGGAAAAAGTACATTCCACCTCTCTAGCATCCAAAAACATCTTTAAATAGGCTCAGATTGGAGTGGGAATAGTGAATGTCACCCTCTCAGTGTCCAACACCATCCCCATTTATGGTTAGATTGGAGTGGGACTAGTAGTGGGAATAGTAAATGTCACCCCTTTAGTGTCAAACACTTCCTTCAATATAGCTAGATTGGAGCAGGAATAGCAAATCTCACCCTTTTAGAGTCCAAGAACTTCCCCTAATATGGTAAGATTGGAGTGGGAATAGTAAATGGCAATCCTTTATTATCCAACACCTTCTCCAAATTTGTATACATTAGAGTGGGAATAGTAAATGCTACATTTTCCTGTCCAAAATGTTCCCAAAATTGTCATAAGTTGGAGTGGGAATAGTAAATGGCACCCTTTTACTGTCCAACACTTTTCCCAAATTGTTTTCGATTAGAGTGGAAATAGTAAATAACACCCTTTTACGTTCCAACAATTTCCCTAAAATTAGCTTAGTCTGGAGTGGGAATAATAAATGCCATCCCTTTAGTGTCCAACACTGTCCCTAAATTGTTTTTAAATGTAATGGGACTAGTAATGATAAGTTTATAGTGTCCCAGTGCAAAAAAAAGGGAGCACACTGCCTCACACTCCAGCAAAAAGTTGGCCCCAATGCATCTTGGTAAATGCAGTCAGATTCGTTTCACATTAACAAAAGTAATCAAAGTCTTTCACCTTAGTAGGTGCAGCAAGTGCTGTGTATCTCTGGACACGTGTTTCTGGGTTTCGCCCGTCATCAGCAGAGAGCAGCATATTTTGTGGGGTTGCTTGAAATGCCACCAAAAGTCTTCTCAGGTTTATGTACCACTCTGGCGCACAGGTGCCTCACCAAGGCTTCTCAGCCCATTAGCTCAAGGGAGCCGTCATTCGACACAGTGCAAAAAAAAAAAAGGGAGCACACTGCCTCACACTCCAGCAAAAAGTTGGCCCCAATGCATCTTGGTAACTTCTTAGTGTCCAACAATTTCCCCAAATTGTTATAGGTTGGAGTGGGAATAGTAAATATCAACCCTTTAGTGTTCAAAACTTTCTAAAAAAAATGGTTTATGTTGGAATGTAATTACTTAATTGTATAATTTTAGTTTGAAATCCTTTGTTTTAATTTTGTATGTAGTAGCAATAGTTGTGTTATTTAATTTGTTTTATTTGTGTTTAGAAACATAATTGAAATAGTTAATTGAATGTTTTAAAGCAATTATACTAATAACTAATTTTTTATAGAATACAAAGGTAGTTATAGTGTTGTTTGTGGGTTTGTAGAATATTTAGATGTTTTAATGGTAGCGGTTTTCTCTAGTTTGTGGTTTGTGGTTTTCATACACTGTTTTAGTAATGTATAGTTATGTTACATTACGTTAAATTGTGTTATGTTACCTATATTTTTATGATTAAGGGCCTCATTGTGAGTTTGGCGGTCGGACTGCCAGATCACCATGCTGGCGGTCTTTGAGACTGCCCTCTCACGAGATATACAAACAGGACTGCCGACCTCCATGCAAAAATGGCAGAACACCAGTGGTGCGCCAGCCTGGAAATAGGCAGCCCGACCTCCTGCGCCGACAGCACAGCGACCAACCCCTGAGCTTATTACAAGCACAAAGTCGCCATAGCGGTCAGCTAATGGCAGTCCGAAGCACAGCAGTTTGGGGTCAGCAAAGCAATACACAACTGCACAGTGGATGGATCTGAAAATAGCACAGCTGACACACATTTTCACAGTGGACACACCTGCAAAGGACACTGTGAAACACAAGGCTTCACAGACCACAGTCCTTTGCATTTATAACGTCAAACACAGAAGCCAGAGCAACATTTTTCACAAACACTCTATAGATTAGACACACCTTTTTTCACCATCCCCTAGAACACCCTACACACACTTTTGTCCATTCACACCCTTTTACACTTCCCCTGTTTAGTGAGTCAGTGCCACCCGTTGTTTTTTTTCACCATGGCACGTTTAATAAATCTTTGTTTCTCAGAAGGTGAGTTAAGAGTCATTGTGGATGAAGAGTAGAGCCACAATTGTTTGGAGCACAAGTCCAACACACTCCTCTCAGTAAGAAACTTGAAATGTGGAACAGAATAGCCGGCAGAGTCAATGCTGTAGACACTACCATGCGCACAAAGGAGCACCTCAGGAAGAGGTGGAATGACCTCTGGGACAATGTACGTTCCCAAGTCTCCAGGCACCAGCTCCAGGCCAAGAAGACTTTCGGTAACCATCACAGTACCCCATTTCATCTCTTTCCCTTGGAGGAGAAGATCTTGGCCATCCTGCATCCTGAGGGCTTGACTAGAATACTTGGGGGCGTAAAGTCTGGTAAGGGCCAACAAAAAAAAATCACAAAAAGGCAATGTCTTGCATGTTCATAGCTTACCTTTTGTCACTGCCTTGTTCAAGTACCCCACCAATGTTCAATACCCAGAGTATCTGAGATTAACCAGATTAACTGTGAATCTGTATTGTTGGACCCAAAAGCACAGCTGCTAAGGTCCATCACATGCCATATGTTCAAATGGGGCCTGTAAATCTTTCAATATACAATAATAATACCAGGACTCATGGTATGTCTCAACAGGTAAATATATGCCAAACCTAGATGTAGTCTGCATATAGATATGTAGTACCCAACATTTGTATAGTGTGTAGTACAGAGAGTTAACTGACTGCAACTCCCAGGAGGAACTGTTTCCCTAACTCAAAACACCAGACCAATGTTCACTTGCCCAAATACCCCTGTGTGGTTACTCACAATTGAAGTGTACTCACCTGGGAGGATACCTTTTGTATAGGGTGCGTAGTAGAGAGAGTGACATGATTGCAAAGTCATGAGGCACTGTTTCCCGAACTCCAAACACCAGACTAGGGGGAACTTGCACATTTATAACCTGTGTTTTCACTCCAAATTGAAGTGTATGCACCTGGGGAGATAACATTTTTATAGTGTGTGTAGTACAGGGAGTGGCATGACTGCAAACCCCAGGAGACCCTGTGTCTGTAATTCCAAACACCAGCCCATGGTACACTTGTCTAAACAACCCCGTTTGTTATCTCTCAATTGAAGTATAGTCACCTAGGAGAATAACATTTGTATAGTGTGTGTAGTATAGGGACTGACCTGACTACATCTCCCAGGAGGCACTGTTCCTGTAACTCCAACCACCAGTACAGTGGTCGCTTGCCAAAATACAGCTGTTAAAAATACAGCTGTTTAGTAACTCTCAAATAAAGTGTACTCACCTGGGGAGATATAATTTGTGTAGCATGTGTAGTACGGGGAGTGACATGGCTGCTAAGGCCAGGAGGGTCTGTTACTGTTACTTCTCTCAGCAGCCCTGTGTTCTCTTCTCCAAGTACCATTGTTTGATAACCCACAAATGAAGTGTACTCATCCGTAGAGATAACATTTGTTTAGTGTGTGGAGTTAAAGGACTGACATGACTGCTAAGGCCAGGAGGCCTTGTGTCTGTAACTCCAAATATCAGACCAGGGTTCACTTGTCCAAATCTGTCTGTTAGTAAGCTTTCAAATTAAGTTTACGTACCTGGGGGACACTATTTGTATAGTCGTGGGAAGTAGAGGGAGTGGCCTGAATGCAAAGCCCAATAGGCCCTGTTTCTCTAACTCCAACCACCAGCCCAGTGTCCACTTGCCTAAAAACATCTATATGTGAACCTTCAAATGAAGTTCACTCACATGCGAGGATAACATTTGCCAAGTGTTGTGAAGTAGAGGAAGTGGCCTGATTCAAAGCCCAATAGGCCCTGTTTCTCCAACTCCAACCACAAAGGTCACTTGCCTAAATACTTGGTCTGTCAAATCTCAAATGACGTTCACTCATCTGGGGTATATCAGGCACAGAGGATGGCCAGATCACAGATGTATCTGTCAAAATAGATCCATCTTGACATGCTAACCCACGATTAAATTTTGAGGACAGAAATGACACCTTACCCAGTGTGCAGAACAATGATCCCTAAGGCCTCAAGATGAATAACCAGTATGATATTGGCAGCAGACACATTCACACCGCACTGACCACATGATGACTCCAGTCACATACACAACAAACTCCTATGCCTGCCTGCGTCACAGTCAACTATGCCTCAAAATCGCCAAAGCCCTATTTTGCTTAGCCCCTGTTTTGGCTGCACTGGTGGCAAGATGTCATTCTCAGGCCATCCTACCAAGTGCTAATGATCTGCACATTTCAGCAGCTACTTGAGTCAAAATGAATTGGTACGCTTCACATATCTCATGTCAATACACCCAATACCATGGGTACTTGCCACAGTAGGATTAACTGCAATTAACTTTGTACAAAGTTTCTGGTTACTGTAACACTAAACTGTTGGAGTTAGATGTCATAATACAACCAGTAAAATTGTACATTTTACATCAACAGGTTGAGCTACCACTGGGCACGCAGAGGCCACAGGAGAGACCTACACTGCCCCTTCAGTTAAGAAGACACTCCTGGATGTCTGGACTTGGAGGATGGTTCTGGCCTATCTGGGCAGGCTGGTCAGACACCAACAGTGAGTGTTACTGTGCCCACATCAACACCTCCCAGCCCAATTTCCTCAATATCACAGGCAACCATTCACCCCCCCACCTGAGTGCCTAGCACAGTGTCTACCATCTCATGCTCACCAGTCCTGGATCTTGAGTTGCAGCTCAACACCTCTGACAATGAGGGTGCAGGAACAAGTTGGATAGGGCATCCTGTGGCAAGGACACAGGCCCCTGGGGGACGGGTGTGTGGGAGGGATGCTCTGGGCCAATAGGGTGAGACAACTGGGGCTGATCTTTGCTAGGACACAATCAGCCACATCTTGGGGGTCTATCAAGAGCCCCAAGGTGTGATGGTCCAGGTCTTTACTGAACTCCGGGGAATCAAGCAACTACAGAGGGACATGCACAGAGACATGCGGGAACAGATGGAGGCCCACAATACCAACTTGGTCTCCTTAACAGGGGTGCTGAGAGACATTCACACCATCCTGAGCAGGGCTTTTCAACCCTTTCCTTTGACTCATCAATACTGGGCACATCTCCATCGGTGCCGGCCACTGGAAGGGAAGCCATGCCAGAGGAAGAACCAGACCCAGACACCCCTGCCTCTGTAGCAGCAGAACACTAGGGACATCCAGCAATGAATCAAGGAGGCTCAGATGGCAAGATACCTACCTCTGACAACAAGTTACCTCTTTCTAAAGGACCTACTTTGTGTGCCACACATTCACTCTGCTAACTGATCCTCAGCCACCTACTAGTTCCAATGTGAGGAGTACTCTGGACTTTGGACTCCCATGGTTGTGTCATTTACTCCAATGATTTCATTCACCATGACTTACCCCTTCACTTTACGTCTTTGTTTCTTCATGTCACACATTCTTTTCTGTATTTACATTGTAATAAGTTCACCCATCACAAGCTCAGTGTCTCCTTGCTTAATTTTCAACTTTTTGCTATGTTGAGTTGTGAGACCATGTGAACCATATGATGAAGACACAAGTTACTTGTGCAAGGAGGGACATCACAGGTACACAGTGTCCAATTTAGGATTACAACCACTACACACCAACAGATTAGTAAAAGTGCTTGGTCAAACCAAAACTTTTATTCTAGTGTACAGCACATAGGCTGTCAATATGTCTGGACTTTTAGAAACAAGAATGTGTAACTCATACTGAGTCAAAGTACATATTTCAAGGTACAAACTCCCAGACCACCAAAGGAAGGGATTTATCAGATAGTGTTAGCAGTTTGAGCCTTATCACACACTACACCAAAGTAAACTAACATCACATAATCCAAGATACATACAGACTGCAGTACAACAGTCCCTGATCACAGGCCCATCATCATCCAATGCTCATGCATCTGGTGGTATGACACAAACATATGTCAGTGTTGTGGCACAGGTACTGTGGCATGCACTGATGAAACACATCTACAGCTAGATACTGATCAGAGAAAAAAATGTTTAGCCAATGTGAAGGTAAAATGGCTTGGTCAAAAGCTACAACTACATATCTTATGACCACACAAATAATGAACCAGGCCCATCACCAGACATAAAACCTGTCTAATGTGCATTTCTGTGCCTCCACCCAAAAACTGTGGAAATGGTCTTAGTACAGATCTCATACATCCAAACTCTGCAACCTACATTACCTGGAATAATTCATGACCACTTTGTATGTCAGAATACCACCAGATACCTGCCAATGTCACAACTCTGAAATGCCCACATGAAGATGCCATGGCGAAGGTACCTGTACAGAGAACAAAATAAAAAGTATAGACATGAAACCATACCTCTGAAACAAGTCACATAGCAAGCAACTGGAAAACAAAGTATATTGCAAGGAAACTGACACAAGGCAATATCATCAAGGTGGGGATGTGCCAAAAGATATTGTATCATGCAGTCTTTGGCTGAGTATTGCAGAGTACAAGCTTCTTAGCTGTTTCTCAAACACTCAACTACACACATTCGCACAACTACAGTTCATTATACAGTCACAGTCATTACATGACATGACATACTTACACTATTAAACTATTAAAAGTAGTTGTTGATGAGATCTTCAAGCAAGTAAGCTCTTTCCTCTTCACCACTGTCACCCTCACTTGGCATTTCAGGATTCTCACACGCTGGCACTGCAGGCTCCCCCCTTCTGTGTTGTACTGGATATTCCTCCGCAGGGCGATGTTGTGGAGCATGCAGCATGCCATAGTGATCTGATACACTTTCCCAGGTAAGTAGAGGAGGGTTCAACCAGTCCGGTCCAGATACCTAAATCTGGCCTTCAGAACCAAAAAAAGCCTGCTCCAATGACTGCTGTGTACTTCCATGGGCCTCATTGAAGCAGACTTCCCTTAGTATAGTTGAACTTCTCAGTGGTGTCAACAACCAAGGATGGTTAGGCTATGCAGAGCTTCCTGCCAAGGAATGGGACAAAAGTGCAAAAATGAGTCACTCACTTCATAATTGTAACACCTGGCATTGCACATAAACAATCAGGACAGATGTGACTTACTAACGAGCAAGGCCCGCTCTGGGTGCAGTTGTGACATCAGCTGGAGTATAATGAAGTAATCATGTACTGAATCTGGATAATGGGCACAGACATGTTAGATGTAGAGATCCGCCAAACAGCCAACTGGCATGTTTATGGAATGGAAGTTCTTTTATTGTGATATACCCGTTGAGTGGCCTGTAGTGGCACCAGTCCAACATGTGTGCCACATGCGGGTCGGGGCCTAAACTATCAAAATCAGCTTTCACATTGGCTAAATCCTCACATAGGGGGAACCTGGTATAGCTGTCAATGTGTTTCAGCATTGCTGAGAGGAATTCCTTCAACACCAGACTGAACATAGGTTGGACATACCAGCAGATATGACCACCGTATGTTAAAAGGACCCTGTGGCCAGGAAGTGCAATACTGACATGACCCGTACAATGGGTGGTATTCTGGTTGGATAACTAATCTTTGTCTATTCAGACAGTAGTAAATGATGATATGTCATTCTTCCATTGTCTGAAGGTCTGGCAGTAGATGGTAGACAGGAGATTGTCGCATCTTACGTCTCCCAGGGTACCTATCTGTGAAAAGACATAAGTTGTGACATTAATCAGTGCGTCCATAGCAACATACATGATACATGCCAATGATTTCATGTAACAAATCATTTCTGACTGGATAGACATGGCACCAGTGCACATCATAGCTGCAAACCACACCAGGGTCACAAGTGAGCCCAATGGTTTCCAACACATATCCAATATATGGATTTGAATCAAACTCATAGATGTGCAACACAATTGGACTACTGTAAAATGTCATCTGTGCTCTGCAACATCCTACAATGTCGATTGGATAGAAGGAACTACATGAGAAGACAAGGATGTTTGTGATGCAAAAAAACAGGCATTGTAGGTTTGACACAGTTTAGAAAGCCAGATACAGCATTTCAGGCTGACTGTCAACATCAGAACAGTGCGCACTCTAGGGGCGATGTAATGCAAAAAGCCAATCCTTATATAATGTAACAATTCATGCATTATGTGTTAATGCAGTTTGTTAACCTTTTGCATTGCAGAGATTCATATTGAAACTTCATTAATGCTGTTTGCAATATATTGCTCATTTTCAAGACTTTGCTGCAGTACTACAGGGTGTGGTTAGGGTGTGGTCCCTATTCTAAGCCTTTCTAGAAACCTTTCCTGCAGCCTTGCTGGGTGTGGCATGTGGGCGGGGCATTGGCTCTATTTAAGGGAGCCAGCCCAGCTCCACGTGCTCACTATTCAGAGGTCCCGGTGCAGAGCAGCAGCATTTTCCTGAGCTCTTGTTCCGGAGGCCTACCTAGGATTTCCAGGCCCTGTCTTCATTTCCTTAGTGACCTTCAAGCAGGGCGGTAAGGTGGAGGTCGGGTTAGGCCCCCAACTCCGTTTTCAGAAATACTTGAGTTTTGGGCCTTTTTGGTTAAATCGCGTGTGCGATGGTTTTGTTGGCATTTAACTCTTGCAATTCGGATCGGCAGTGTGCGCGATCGTATCTTGGCATTTAAACCTTGATGGTTGAATCGGCAGCAGAGTGCATGATTCATTCTAGGCATTTAACTCTTGCAGTTCGGATCGGCAGTGTGTGCGATCGTATCTTGGCATTTAAACCTTGATGGTTGAATTGGCAGCAGAGTGCACGATTCATTCGTGGCATTTAACTCTTACAGTTCGGATCGGCAGTGCGTGCGATCATACCTTGGCATTTAAACCTTGATGGTTGAATCGGCAACAGAGTGCACGATTCATTCGTGGCCTGTAACTCTTACAGTTCGGATCGGCAGTGTGCGTGATCGTATCTTGGCATTTAAATCTTGATGGTTGAATCGGCAGCAGTGTGCACGATTCATTCTTGGCATTTAACTCTTGTAGTTCAGATTCGCAGTGTGCGCGATCATATCCTGGCATTTAAACCTTGATGGTTGAATTGACAGCAGTGTGCGCGATTCATTCTTGGTATTTAACTCTTGTAGTTCAGATCAAAAGTGTGCGAGATCATGTTTTGACATTTGAACCTTGATGGTCGAATCGGCATCAGTGTGCGCGATTCATTCTTGGAAATTAAAATTTGCAACTCAGATCGGCAGAGTGCGCAATCGTATTTTGGCATTTAAATCCCGATGGTTGAATCAATGGCAGAGTGCGTGAGTCATTCTTGGCATTTAACCCTTGTGTATCAGATCAGCAGATTGCACGATCATTTCTAGACATTGAAATCTTGATGCACAGTTTGATGTTCAAAGTGTATAAAAATTCCTAAGCAATTGAATCTTGAAAGTCTATAAAGAGTGTATCCTTGCAGTATCATTCATGAGCTTATCACAGTTTATTCCTGAAAACCAATGTGTTCATTCATGAGATTATCACAGTTTATTCCTGAAAACCAATGTGTTCATTCATTACTGTTATAATGTGTCCTTGCAGTATCATTCATGTTATCAGTATATAGATATTATGATCCAAGCGTATGAAAGTCAATGTGAATAATCTGGCTGTTGTGCTCTTAACTTTTACTTCCACAGGTCTCCTTCCCCGCTGTTCCCAACCTAAAACCCCACCCCCCACTTGGCCATTCTTTAACTCTGTGTTATAATGGCTACTAGAGTTTGGAGCTGCCAAGAGGTGGACATATTGGGAACAGGTGCAAACCCTGAGGATCCGGACACCCTGACACTGCCAAAATGGCAGATGCCTGACCTACTCCACTGGACATTAGGACCCGCCTGCGACCACCAGCAGAAGTTGTGATGGTGGTAGGCGGTTGCAACCGTGGCGGACAGAGCCATAGGCTAACGTTGTTCGGGTCAAATGGCTGTGTCTGGCGGTGGTGACGACAGGGTACATGGTGGACTTGACCACCATGTTGTGCAAAATCAGTCACTTAATTCCTGAAACTGCTGTAAGCAACACCTAAGCTGCTGTGTGCTGCTTCTCGGATCAATCACACCATGTCCAGCAGGTGTTACGGGCCCTACCTTCTCTCCAGAGGAACTGGAGAGGCTTGTTATTGAGGTTCTATTCCTGTATGGACAGCTCTATGACTCACCTGAGGAGCAGGTAAGTACTTAATGTGCACAATTTTCTCTGTACTTCACCACCCTTTCCTGCCTCATAATCGATCAATTATTCAATCAATCAATCAGGAATTATAAAGCGGGGCTAATCACCCAATGGAGTATCCATGTGCTTGAAGGTCCAGAAGGCTCATTTGAACAGCCAGGTCTTGAGGGCCCTTTAGAATTCCAGAAATGAGGTGATGGTGCGTGGGGAGGCTGTTCCAGGTTTTGGTTGCAATGTGAGAGAAGGAGCGTCCTCAACTTTGGCTCTAGTAGATGCAGGGAGTATGGGCAAGTGAAAGGGAGGCAGACCATAGGCATCTTGACGGTCAGTGGAAGCTCAGGCGGTGGTGAATGTATGCGAATCCTTGGTTGTGTAAAGCCTTGTGAACATGGGTTTCGCAAATGAATTGCCATCATTTCTGTACAGGAGCCTGTGGAGTTGCCTGAGGTTGGGTGTGAAGTGTGTACATCGGCGAAGGCTGAGGATGAGTCTGGCTGCAGCGTTCTGTATGGTCTGAAGTCTTTATAGGAGGTGCACGGCGATTCCTATGTTGAGGGTGTTGCCGTAGTGCAGTCGGTTGGTGATGAGGTTCTGTGTTAAAGTGTGTTTAATGTTTCGAGGTAGCCACTTGAAGATCATGTAGCATGCGCAAAGTGAGGAAGCAGGCGGAGAAAACAGTGTTGATCTGTGATTTCATGGTGATCTCGTTGTCAATGATGATTCCAAGGTTTCTGGTGTGGTAGGAGGGACTGGGTGTTGGTCCTAGGTCTGATGGTCACCAAGAGTTGCTCCATGTGTTGCTGCTATTGACAAAGATCAGTACTTCCGTCTTGTCTGTGTTCAGCTGCAGGCAGTTGTTCTTCATCCAATCAGTGATGCTTGTCATGTATCTGTGGAAGCTGGTTCTGGTGGTGCAGGGGTCATCGATGAACGAGGGTGTCGTCTGTGTGAAAAATTATGTTGAGACCATGGGATCTGACGATGTTGGTCTGCGGGGTCATATATGCATTGAATAGCATTGGGTTGAGGAATGAGTCCTAGGGGACATTGCAGGATACCTCCTCTGGTTTGGATATTAAAGGTGGGAGGTAGATCTTCTGGATTCTTCTGGTGAGGAAGGAGGTGGTCCTTCTCAGTAGCTGGCTCTGCTCCAGATATTTCATGAGTTGCTTGTTGATGATCTTTTCCAGTACCTTTGCTGGAAATGGGAGCAAGGAGATTGGAAGGTAGTTTTTGGGTTGTCTGGGGTCGGTGGAGGGTTTTTGAGGAGTAGTGGTCTGACTTTGGCGTTTTTACCAGGCTTTTGGCAATGTTGCATTGTTGATAGAGGTATGTAACAGGGTGGTGAGTTCCCTGCCAATTCTTTGGTTTCCATAGTTGAAGATGTAGTGTGGGCATGAGTCTGTGGGAGCTCCTGAGTGGATGGATTTCATGGTGAAGGTGATGTCCTGGGTGGAGAGGATGCTGCAGGTGGTCATTATGTGGTTCATGCCGATTACAGTGGTGGCGTATCTGTCGAGGAAGTCAGTAGGTGTGGGTTGGGGTTTGAAGTTTCTGTATATGGTTGCGATCTTGTAGTGGAAGAAGTGGGCAAGGTTGTCACACAGCTCCTGTGAGGGTGTGATATTGTTTTTGCTGGCAGCTGATTTGGAGATTTCCTTAACAATATGTGTAAAAGTTATTTGGTGTTGTTGGCGCTGGTTTCGATGTGCGTGGAAAGGGCTGTCTTCATTGATGCCCCCAGCAGGTGGCAGGAGGTGGTACAAGTTGAGGAAGGTCTTGAAGGATGCTCTGTCAAAGGTGTCCTTGCTGGCCCGATGTTAGAAATGGGGTCTATAGTTGGCAGAGGTATACACCCTTGTCCAAGTAGGGACCACAATCAGGGGAAGTCACACATAATCTAAATTATCCTGTGGCCACCATCTGGTAGCTTCGCACTGAGCAGTCAGACTTAACTTAGAAGGCAATGTGTAAAGTATTTGTGCAATAACTCATACAGTAACACAGTGAAGACCCCACAAAAATACACCACACAGGATTAGAAAATTAGATAATATTTATCTAGTTAAAACAAGGTCGAAATGATAAAGATTCAATAAGCACAAGTTGAAATATCACTTTTGCAGGTTTAAAAAGAGTCTTAAATCTTAGAAATCAACAGTTACACAAAGTACCTGGATTGAGTAAAAAATAGCAAAATAACAGAGGCCACAGAAGAGGAGATGCATTGAAAAATAAGTTGTGCGCCATATTTTCAGACGCGGCACAGACGTTGCTGCGTTTCTTTCTATGCTGCGAGGGATTTGCGTTGATTTTCAGCGCACAGTCTTGGTTCTCATTACAATGTGGGAATCTTTGTGATGCCCAGGGGACGATGTGGGAAAATCCTGGCCGTGCTGGAAGAAGTCACAGTTGTGGCGTCGATCCAAGAGGGCGGTGCGTCAAATTTTCTGTTGCACAGCAGGCTCTGCGTCAATTTTCCACTCAGGGAATCTGCTGCGTCTTTCTGGTTCGGCTCTGTATCAATCCGGAAGGGCAGTGTGTCAAATTTTCTGTTGCAAGGTAGGAGCTGAATCGAATTTCCACTCGGGAAGTTGGTCTGCATCGTTCTGGTTCGACTGTGTGGCGATCTCTCGGTCGCATGGCAGACTGTAAGTCATTTTCAGCAAGCTGTGCATCAATTTTCGGCGCACAATGATCTTCCTGAAGAGAGTTAGGCCCTCATTATGACATTGACAGTAAATCTCGCTTACCGCCACGCTGATGCCCACCAACATACCATGGTGGTGGCGGATATCCGTTCCACATATTATGACACACACACACCAAACCGACAGAATACAGCCACATACACAAATCCACCAGCCCAAAGGTCAGTGGTAAACTGTCGGTACCAACATGCACACCGTAACGCCAACAAAACAATGCCCACCACATCATGACCCACGAATCACCACAGTGGACATTCAACAGCAGTAAACCATTGGCAGTACACACCAACGCGTTCAGAATGGACACCCAAATACTAAACTACACAACATTGGCCAATTAAAAAAACACACATCTGACACTCATACACACACCACACCCACCCACTCACACCTCTACAAAACACACACCCAGATTACCCACAACCCATAAAATAAAAATCATTGCCATCAGACAAATATCAAGATCACTGCGACAACTACATACACAACCCATACATTCCTCACGCACTCCACTACGCACACCCAATCACACTACCAAACACCCACATACTTACACACACCACACAACATCCATGGCCCCACAAAGGACCCCCCCGTTTCACAGATGAGGAGTTGCAGGCCATGGTGGAGGAAATAGTCAGGGTAGAGCCACAGCTGTTTAGAGCACAGATATCCATTGCAAGGAAGATGGAGCTATAGTGGAGAATTGTGGACAGGGTGAACGGCGTGGGACAGCATCCAAGAACAAGGGATGACATTAGGAAGAGGTGGAACGACCTGCAGGGGAAGGTACTTTCCGTGGCAGCAAGACACCAGTTTGCCATACAGAAGACTGGCAGTGGACCTCCACCTCCTCCCCCACAGCTCACAGCATGGGAGGAGCAAGTCTTGGCATTACTGCATCCTGAGAAACTCACTGGAGTAGCTGGAGGACTGGACACTGGTAAGTCAACACTTACCACTTATCACCCCCATACCTGCATGCCATCTCACACCCTCACCCTCACTCTCATCACTCTACTCCATCTCTCACACTGCACCAACGCAGATGACTAACCCCAATGCCAAGCCCTGCATGCCATACCAGTGCATGGATAGCCCTCCCAGCCCTGTTTGGATACCCATTACCAAAGCATGCACAGCATAGGAGTACTAACAATCCCACAATACATCACCATACACATTCAAAGGTGGCAGAGCAACAGCAACAATAGAGGGGAAGATAAGGATGTATAACATGTCACAGGCATGAAGCCTAATACATCACTTACATCCCCCAGGTGTCCCAGCCAATCTCAGCGGAGAGGAAGTGCCACAACTATCCTGTCCCCCACCAGAAGATGCCCCCAGTCATGACAGTAACTCTGGACTTCAGGATCTGGATCAACAACCTGGCCCATCAGGGACCACTGGTCAGTCGGGCACCCCAGCCCACTCACAGTCCACCACACAGTCTCCCCCATCAGTATCCAACACCATAGCACCCACCCAGCCTACCCACACCTCTGTCCCCCGGACACATCAATCAGCAGTGTGCCCACCTGTACAGGGTTACCAGTGCACACCTCGCCCCCAAGACAATCAGGGTCCTGGGGTCAGTGGGAGTGGACATTCCATTCTGGGAACAGGGGCACAAGGCAACAGGGACACTGGGAGGACCGCTGTGGCCAGGGAGGACAGGCGCTGGGAATTGACTCTCCACGAGGCACTCACTAATGTCCTTGGAGCTTACCAACAATCCTAGGACACGATGGGCCAGATCCTGAACAATATGCAGGAGAATAAGCGGCTGCAGGAGGAACACGATCAGGAGATTAGGGAGGACTTGCGGGCCCTCAGCACCACCATGATCTCCATAGCAGGGGTGCTGGCAGACATGGCCAACATCATGAGGGAATGGACTGCACAGCAGCAGGCCCTACCACTAGCCAGTGTATTGACCAGCCCACCACATCAGCTGCAGCTAATGGACAGGAGGCCCGCTACTGGACCCATAGGCCACCAGCACCCCTACCCCTGCAGAAGGTGAACCACCCCGCAAATGTCCCGTGCAACCCAGCCAGAAGCCAGAGACACTTGCCAAGACAAAGACCACCACCAGGAAATCAGACTCTCCTGATTGTCCCCCTTGTGTCCTACCCTGTAAACTTGTCCACTTTGAACTGCCTTTGCTCCCCTTCCTATGGCCCCTTGGACACTGGACCTGTGCTACAAACAGACTGGAACAATACCCTGGACTTTCGTCCACCTTCACCCCATTCCATTGAACTTTTCAGTCATTCACTTATTTACACTACAATAAACACCTTGGAACACAATTTGAGTGACACAATTTTATGTGTTGAAAATGTGCATTTGTGGGACAGTCACATCTAGTGCAAATGATCTGAACACTGTGATAGCATACAAATAATGACCTGTAACTGTCTGTAGTGATCACATCAGGACATTGTTGTCATATCACCAACATCTAGAAAATTAGAAGCCATAGGTGACAGTAAGTTGAGATGCAAAGGAAGTGAATGCCATCGTGCTACAGCCACACAGAAAACATCAATAGTCAGAGTAATGGTCAGTCCCACTGTCTCACCTGTGTGTATTTGAAAGTACTGACGTATAACTGATGTTCTGCTGTCCTCATCCTCATCTTCTGCCTCCTCATCCTTACTGTCCTCAGGGTCCACTGCTGCCACAGGGGCATCTCCAGTCTCCTGCTCCTGCAGAAAAGGCACATGTCGTCTGAGGGCCAGGTTGTGCAACATGCAGCTATCTGGGAGACCTTTCTGGGTGAGTAGCACCTGTCAGATGGAGGCACCTGAACCTAGCCTTCAGGAGCCCGAAGGTCCTCTCAATTATTCTTTTGGTTCGCCCATGTGTCTCATTATAACGTTCCTCAGCCCCTGTCCTGGCATTCCTCACAGGGATCAGGAGCCACAATAGGTTTGGGTAACCAGAGTTACCTACAAGTATTCAGGGACAACATTTATCCTTACACAATGCTATGGGGATAACACCTGAAGGCATACACTGACATACAGTGGGTGGGGACTCTGGCTCACCTATTAGCCACACCTTGTGCCTCTGTAGTTGGGCCATCACATTTGGGATGCTGCTATTCCTCAGGATGAAGGTGTCATGCACCAACCCAGGATACTTGGCAGTGACGTGCGAGATGTACTGGTCCACCAGGCACACCATTTGCACATTCAGTGAGTGGAAACTCTTACGATTCCTGAACACATGTTCATTCTGGTGGAAGGGGGGACAAATGCTATCTGTGTACAGTCAATCACCCCAATAATATTGGGGATATGCCCTGATGCATAGATTCCTGCCTTCACAGAGGCCAAATCTTCAACCTGGGGGAAAGCAATGTAGCTGCACATGTGTTTCACCAGGGCAGACAAAACCCTTGCCAGTACAATTGAAAACATTGGCTGTGGCATTCCTGCTGCTAAGCCCACTGTCACTTGGAAAGAACCAGTTGTTAGGAAATGAAGCACTGATAGCACTTGCATAAGAGGGGGGATCCCAGTGGGATGACGGATGGCTAATATCAGGTCAGCCTCCAGTTGGGCACACAGCTCTGTGATTGTGGCCGTGTCCAGTCTATAAGTCAGTATAATGTGCCTTTCCTCCAGTGTAGCCAAGTCCACAAGGAGTCTGTACACAGCGGTTTGTCTTCTCCTCCCATTCATCTGCAGCAGTAGGTATCTAAGGGACACAAGAGTGAGTAGGCTTTCACAGTTTGAACAATGGAACCCCCACCTCAGTGTACATAGTGCACTTATGAGATGGAACAGTGGGAATGGCAAGGTATGTGAAAATCTAGGCAGTGACACAGTTAAGGTTAATCTGATCGTTGTACACTACCATAAAATGGGGACCCTCTGTCCTGTATGAAGGGACAGGTGGAAGTGAGGTAACTCCACTGACGTTGGGTGTTGTGGCGCAAGGTGGTCTAGCACCGCCATGCAATTCCTCATTGGATAATATGGGGCTCTATGGAGTACAGTGGCCAATGGGGATCAGCGCCAGTGGTGACGGTGTGCACCGCTGTGGACGTGACCGCCATTTCCTATCTGATTTGTCACTTGTTTTCGGACCTTCAACAGGAGAACACCTCCACTGTGTGTGCTGCTGTGACCTGTGTCTGGAACCTATCATGGCCTGTGTGACTGGGGAAAGGGCTCCTGCCTCCACTGCAGAGGAGTTGGAGTGATTGGTGGATGGGGACCAACAGGTGAGTACAACTTGGGCATGATGCATGTGTGAAGGATGCATGGAGGTTTGTGTGCCAAGGGGGTGAGTACAGTGGCCGCTAAAACAATAATTTGTAGGTGGCATGGGATCCGGGTGGTGGGTGTCAGTTATTGGGTGCCCCTTTATGCCAGGCCAGACATTGCGGCGTGATCCAGCTCAAAGGTAATGGTTGAAAGGGAAAACAAGGTGACCTGGCTAGGTTGCATTCCATGTCAGATAGGGCTTAGTGGGTCCCAAGAGGGGTGCAGTTGGCGGTGGTCGACCCTCATCTTGCTGTGGCATCTAGTCAATTGTTTGACAGTGCAATGCATAGTGCTCAATACTGATCCCTGTGTGTGACAATACTGTGTATGCCTTCTTTGGTGTTGGTGCAGTAATTGACCTGGTTCTCCCTTTCTTTCTCTCCCCCTTTTTTCTTTTGTCATCTGTCTATGTGTGCATTAACATCATCTGGCAGAGGAGCAGGGGCACTGGCGACAGAGGGAGCTGCATCCCACAGGACCCAGGAGGCAGAGTCCACCGACGCTGAGGTAACCAGTGGGATGGAGGGCGAGGAGAGCACCATGGCGGAGACAGGAGGTGGCAACACAGACTCAGATACCTCCTCCAATGGAAGCTCCCTAGTGGTGGGGGACACCTCTGTGACCACTCCAGCTGCAGTTACAGCCACCACCCCCCGTACCAGCACTGCCCTCGCAGTAGCCCCTCACTAAGTTGCCCATGCCAGGTCACTCAGGAGGGTGGGCATCGCCTTCTCCCCAAGTACCTCAGGCCCTGCCACAGTGAGCACTGCTGCCCTGAGTGAGGAGGCTATTGACCTCCTGAGATCCATCTCTGTAGGGCAGTCAACCATTGTGAGTGCCATCCAGGGGCTGGCATCCCAGATGCAGCAATGCAATATATTCCCGAAGGACATCCATGGTGGATTGGCGGCCCAACAGAGATGGATTCATGCTCTGGCCTCCTCTCTGAGGGCAGCCATTGTCCCTGTTTCTACCGTTCCCCCTGCAACTACCACTTCCCAGTCCCAGTCTCCTGAATCCCAACCCATCCCATGCACACATACAGATGAGCATGCACACAAGACATCACACAAGAGTGGCACAGTCAAACACAGGCACCACACTTCATCCCACAAGCACTCACGCAAACACCAGACAGTTGCACACACAACCACATCCACAGCCTCCACTGTCTCCCCCTCATGATCCTCCTCCACCTCTCTCACAATCACATCCACACTCACACCTTCATGCAATTCATCAACATCCACCACCACCATCACCAGACCCAGCAGCACACGCACCTCATTAGCAGACACCTCCACAATATCCATCCATGCCTGTGTCCTCTCCCACCCTGTTTGTCCCCCCTCCTAAAGGACACAAACGCACATACTCAGACACCCAACAGCTATCTACCTCACACATGCACACTGCCCATGCACCTGCACCCAAGTCCAGCAGATATATACCTCACAAAACCACTCCCTCAACCTCCACTCCCATCCCTCCTCCCTCATCCCACCCCACCATCCCTAAGAAGCTTTTCCTTGCCCAACTTGACTTCTTTCCTCTTTCCTCCTCCCCCTTCACCCAATCCAGCCCGTAAGAGCAGGGTCCCAACGATTCAGCCCAGCACCTCAGCCAAACAGTCCACACGGACAGTGGAGGCACCTTCTAGTCGTGGAGGCAAGACAGTGCATTCCCCAGCAAAGGATAATGGGCATAGAGCCCCCTCCAGAACCAGTGGGCAAGTCACCCACCTGAGAGACTGTGACCTTGCACTCCCCAGCACCCAGAAATGGGCATGGAGCCCCCTCCAGAACCAGTGGGCAAGTCACCGACCTGGGAGACTATGACCTTGCACTCCCCAGCACAGAGAAATGGAAATGGAGCCCCCTCCAGAACCAGTGGGCAAGTAAACCACCTAAGAGACTGTGACCTTGCATTCCCCAGCAAAGGATAATGAGCATAGAGCCCCCTCCAGAACCAGTGGGCAAGCCACCTACCTGAGAGACTGTGACTTTGCACTCCCCGCACAGAGAAATGGGCATGGAGCCCCCTCCAGAACCAGTGGGCAAGTCACCCACCCGAGAGACTGTGATCTTGCACTCCCCAGCACAGAGAAAGGGGCATGGAACCCCCTCCAGAACCAGTGGGCAAGTTCCCAAATTCGTCTGAGGTGTCCCTCACCCCTATCCCCCTGATGTGCCTGCCCACTTGCAAACTGATGCCCCTGCAGAGTTCTGTGTGGATGATGTCAGGAAACATGTTGGGCCTTGGACTGTGCCCTGTGGCCATGTGGGCCCTTTGTACTTTAGACTGGGCATTGGCCCTTTGTGGACATTTGTACATATCTCTTTTTTATCCAATTGGTTCATTTGGAGGCAAGCTCAATCCAAACCCTTGCCGAGCACTTCTCAGCAAAGTCAGAGGGCAACAGGGCAGCAGGGCAGCAGTCTTTCTCAATAAAGTAGTCCAGATGAATCCTTTGGGCAGCCAGGCAGTTCCTCTTGACTGGTTGCAGGTTCAGGTCCAGAAGTGTCTGAGTTGGTGGGGTCAGAGACCCAGTTTAAATACCCCAAAATGCCTTTGAAGTGGGGGAGATTTCAAAGAGTTGTTCTGAAGTGCACAAGTTCCCCTTTCAGTACAAGTTTGTCTGCCAGGGCCCCAGTAGGGGGTTTGGCAGTCCATTGGGTGAGGGCAGGCCACTAGCCTTTGAAATGTAAGTGTTAGGCCCTTTACCCTTCCAACCCAGGAAGACCCATTCAGTATGCAGATGAGTGCAGGTGTGACTGAGTGTCCTGTGTTTGTGGTTGTCTAGGTGAAATGCACAAGGAAGCTGTCAACCAGCCCAATGCAGTCCAGACGTTTATTGGAGACAGGCTGTAAAGCACAGATGGATTTTAAGTGCAGAGAAAAGCTCTCTTAAAAGTGGCCTTTCTAAAATAATAATATAAAATCCAAACTCACCAATAAGCAGGATTTTCTATTAACATTCTGACCATACTAAATATGACCTGGCTACACGTTTCTGATCAGAATCTACCACTCAAACAGTATATGAGGGCAATCCTAATGCTATCATCTGAAAGAAGTAGGCCTCACTGTCTTGGAAAACTAATTTAGGAGTTTTTCTCCACCAGGACATAAAAAACACATGTACGTCCTGCCTTTTACCTACATAGCACCCTGCCCTATGTTTTACCTAGGTCCTGCCTTAGGGAGTGACTTATGTGTAGAAAAAGGGGCAGTTTAAGCTTTGGCAAATACTCTTAAATGCCAAGTTGGAGTGGCAGTGCCCACAACTTCAGGCAATAGGTCAACACCTGTGCCAATACTCTTGCCCCAATCAAGAATCCCTCCAACAGACTCACCAACAGAAAGGCCTTCTGGTTTACCACCGACCTCCATGAATCTAAGCAAAGCTGCCGAAGACTCGAAAGATAGTGGCGCCAAGATCAGACTCTGGACAACCGCACAGCCTTCAAAAACGCCATCCGCAGACACCACCAACTCATCCGAGCCACCAAAAGAACTGCCTTCAAAGACCGAAAAAACAACAACACACGCAGCCACGAGGAGCTCTTCAACGTCATGAAGGAACTCTCCAACCCCAGCTCCAACACAAACGACATCCGGCCATCGCAAGACCCATTGCAGCCTGCGTGAAATAACGCACACTTTATTTCACAGCCATTTTCACTGCACTTAAGTAATTTATAAGTCACCTATATGTCTAACCTTCACTTGCTGAAAGTTAGGTGCAAAGTTACTAAGTGTGAGGGCACCGTTGCACTAGCAGAGGTGTCCCCACATAGTTCAGGGCCATTTCCCGGGACTTTGCGAGAAGAGTGCAGGGACGCCATTACACGTGTGCACTACATATAGGTCACTACATATATGTGGCTTCACAATGGTAACTCTGAACATGGCCATGTAACATGTCTAAGATCATGGAATTGTCCTCCATTCCAAATCTGGTATTGGGGAGCCAATTCCATGCATCCTGGGGGCTCCACCATGGACCCGCAGTACTGCCAAACCAGCTCTCTGAGGCTTGCACTGCAGCTACAGCTGCTGCCACCTCACAGACAGGGTTCTGCCCTCCTGGGGTCTGGGCAGCCCAGTCCCAGGAAGGCAGAACAAAGCATTTCCCCTGAGAGCAGGGTGTTACACCCTCTCTCTTTGGAAATAGATGTTAAAGGCTGGGGAGGGCTAGCCTCCCCCAGCCTCTGGAAATGCTTTGAAGGGCACAGATGGTGCCCTCCTTGCATAAACCAGTCTACACCGGTTCAGGGACCCCTTTTCCCCTGCTCTGGCGTGAAACTGGACAAAGGAAAGGTGAGTGACCACTCCCCTGTCCATCACCACCCCAGGGGTGGTGCCCAGAGCTCCTCCAGTGTGTTCCAGATTTCAGCCATCTTGCTTTGCAAGGTGTGGGGGCACTCTGGAGGTCTCTGAGTGGCCAGTGCCAGCAGGTGACATCAGAGACCCCTCCTGATAGGCCTATACCTGATAAGGTAGCCAATCCCCCTCTCAGGGCTATTTAGGGTCCCTCCTGTGGGTCCTCTTCAGATTCTGCTTACAAGTTTCCTTCATGAATCCTCTGCAACTACTACTTCATCCTCTGACCTCGGATCAATCGCAGCCTGCTCCAAGAACTGCTGTAACTGCAACAAAGAAACCGCAAGAGATACTTTTCTGCTGCAACCTCAGCTCCAAGTCAGCAACTGCAACAGTTTCCATGGTGTGCACGCTCTGGAGACTTCCTGGCTTCATCCTGCACCAGAAGGACCGAAGAAATCTCCCATGGGGTGACGGAGTCACTCCCCTGCTCAAGCAGGCACCTTCCAAGACAATGACCCGTACCCTTGGACTCCTCTCACAGTGACGAGCCTGCTCCTGAGGACACAGAGGGTGGACTCCATCGACATAGACTGTCCTGAGGTCCTGCTGACGCAATTTGGAGGAGATAAGACGTTGCCTTCCCAGAGAGTGATAGTACCCCTGTAAACTGCCTTTGTGTACTATTTGCAAAATTCCTTCATGCACAGCCTGGCCCAGGTCCCCAGCACTCCATCCTGCAACGCTCAACTCGCTGAGCTGTTCTCCAGTGGCGTGGGACCTTCTTTTCTTGTGCTGCATCAACCACTTTTTGCACCTTCTTAGTCCCTGTGTCCTCGGACTCCCGGGGTGGTGGCTGGAATTCTGAGGGCTCTCTAACGTGTTGAGAGACCCATATTCCTCCTCACACAGAGTTGAGGCCCCCAGGTCACTCCTGTGTCCACCCAGCGCCATTTTGATGCAAAATACACTTTTGTCGTAACCAAGGTTTGTTGGTGACTTCCAACATGAAATCACATCTGCAACCATCTTCACTTCGTGGGACATCCTTTGCATCATGCAGGAACCCGCTGGCTTCTTCCTAGGGTGCATTCCTGCAGTCCTTGACAAACCGGGAACTCTTCTTTTGCACCCTCTTCTGGGTTGGCAGGGGCTCCTGTCCTTCCTGGAACTTCTTACGACTTCTGGACTTGGTGCCCTTCCTTTGCAGGTCCTCAGGTCCAGGAATCCAGCAGTTGTTGTTTGCAGACTTGGTTGGTTCCTGCAAAATCCCAATCACGAGGTGTAGTGTGTCCTAACGAAACTTGCAGTACTTTACTCCTCCTTTTCTGGGCTCTGGGGTGGGGTAATTTATTTACCTTTACTGTATTCTTATTCTCCCAGCGATTCTGCACACACTACACTTGTCTAGGGGGAATTCGTGATTCGCATTCCACTTACTCAGTACATGGTTTGTGTTGCCCCTAGACCTATTTTCTCCCATTGCATTCTATGGCATTTCCTATGTTTTGCATTGTTCTATGACTATTTATTTGTCTAATTTTAGTGTCTAGTGTATATATTGTGTATAATACTTACCTCCAGAAGGAGTATTGTCTTTAAGATATTTTTGGTACTGTGCACCCACATAAATACCTTTATTTTTGGTAACACAGAGTATTGTCTTTACTTGTGTATAAGTACTGTGTAACTATAAGTGGTATTGCATGAGCTTTGAATGTCTCCTAGTTCAGCCTAAGCTGCTCTGCTATAGTTACCTCTATCAGCCTAAGCTGCTAGAACACTACTACTTCATTAATAAGCGATAAGTGGGCCTGTTATAAGGTATAAGTACCCAAGGTAACCACTACAAACAAGGCCAGCCTCCTACATTGGTGGTGCAGATGTGGGATAAGTACTTGCAATTGCTTTACCACTTTGTTACTTGTGCTTTTCACAAAAAAGCTTGCTCCAATACTTAGCGCATATATAATATATACCTAGAAACAATTGTCTAACTTTCTAAAAGTTATGTTTAACTTTGCAAAAGTTTTTCAAAGTTCTGAGAACTTTCTTCTTTTCTCTAAAAAGTTAGCGTTGTAATTCTACTAACTTTTTACTCACTTTCCCAAAACATTTTTTTTCTTTCAATATGTCTTCTGTAGAAGCTACCCCTAGAGTTGTGAAAACAACATATGAAAATATTTAACTTTAAAAGTTTGAGGGGTCTCTGTATTGAAAGAAGTTTAGGGATTGGGAAGAACCCCAAGAAGGAGTTCCTCTTAAATCTTCTCCTCCAAGATGACCAGGGACTAAGCACTGGTCCAGATCAGTCAGGGGAAGAGGTAGAGGATGACTCCAACCAGGAAGGCTCAGAGGAGCAACATGACAATCCTGGGGAGGGTCCTTCCATAGATCTATCTGTCAACAAGCCTCCTAGTATAACTGGTGGTGGGAAGGGTTCACACACAAGTAGGGCTCCCTTCACCCCTAGAGGCCAGGTCACTAGAGTGGCCCCTGTTAGAGATAGATCTACCTCTGCACACTCTCATGTTACCTCTGTTTCAGAGGCTTCACATAATTCTAACCCTGAGGACCCTAGATAGGGAACTCAGAAAGCTGAGATTAGAGGAGGCCAGATTGAAGTTAATGCAGCAACAGTTAGCCTTAGACAAGGAATCCCTGGCTGTGGAGAAAGAGATGCAGGGTTTGGGGTTAGTTCTCCATGGTGGTAGCAGCAGTTTTAGAAACTCAAATGTTCGGGAACCTTCATTTGATTCATGAAATCTGCATAAAGTTGTCCCTCCTTCAAGGATGGTGATGACATCTACAAGTGGTTTGCTGCACTTGAGAGGGCCTGTAAAGTTCAGAGGGTCCCTCATGTAAAGTGGGCTGCAATCCTTTGGTTATCTTTCTATAGCAAGACTTCTTATTTTCAGAGAGGAAGATGCAGATAATTATCAAGTTCTTAAAGGTGCACTCTTAGATGGTCTGGGCTTAACCATTGAACAGTACAGACGTATTTTCAGAGAGACCAGAAAAGAGTCATCACAGGACTGACAGACTTTGTATACTGTTCTGTGAAAGCCCTAGAAGGTTGGTTAAATGGCAGTAACGTGACTGACTATGAAAGCCTGTATAACTTGATTCTGAGAGAGCATATCTTGAATAATTGTGAGTCAGACTTGTTGCATCAGTATCTTGTGGACTCAGATCTGAGTTCTCCCCAAGAATTGGGAAAGAATGCTGACAAATGGGTCAGAACAATGGTGAACAGCAAAGTTCATACAGGGGGTGACAAGCATGGCAAGAAGATGGATGATAAGTCACATGACAAGGGTGGGGACAAAGATAAAAAATCATCTGAGTCTCCATCAGGCCCACAAAAATCCTCTGGGAGTGGTGGGTCCAAATCCTCTTCTCACAAAGATAAGATACCTTGGTGTTATAAGTGTAAAGCCAAAGGCCATTGGGGAACTGATCCTCATTGTCCAAAAAGAAACATCAAACCTCCCACCACCACAACCCCAACTGCAACCACTACTGCTCCTAGTAATAGCAGTGGTGGTGGGAAGAGCACTACTGATAGTCATTCAAAGGGTGTAGCTGGGCTCACCATTCGTAATGTAGTTGGGGTTGGTCTAATTAGGAAGATCACTGAGGCTGTTTTAGCCTCTGATGGTGGCATTGACCTAGCCACTTTAGTTGCTTGTCCCCTTAACATGGATAAGTACAAGCAGCTACCCCTGATTAATGGTGTTCAGGGTGAGGCCTACAGGGACACAGGCGCCAGTGTCACCATGGTGATGGAAAAACTGGTTGCCCCTGAGCAGCACCTACTTAGTCACCAGTACCAAGTGACAGACGCCCATATCAACACTGTAAGCTACCCAATGGTTGTTGTGAATCTCAACTGGGGGGGGGTTACTGGTCCAAAGAAAATTGTGGTAGCCACTGATTTACCTGTAGAATGTCTGCTAGGCAATTATTTGGAGACTTCAGCTTGGGCTGAAGTGGAGTTGGAGGCCCATGCAGCAATGCTGGGCATTCCTGGGCATATATTTGCTCTTACCAGGGCTCAGGCCAAGAAGCAAAGAGTACAGGGAAACTTAGATCCTGGAATAATGGACCAAGTGCTCCCAAAAGCTAGGGGTAAGAAGGACAAACCCTTGTCCACTATTCCTCCCTCCACAGATGATTCCCCTTTTGAGGCAGATGAATTCTCTTCCTGTGCAGAACCTATACCAAAGGAACTGGAAGCTGATACAGATGAGCTTTTGGGTGCAGGGGGCCTGCCAGGAAAGAGCTGAGTGTGGCACAGCAAATCTGTCCCACATTTGAGGGTCTCAGATAACAAGTTGTCAAGCAGCAAAATGGTGATGTCGCTGACATACACAGAGTTTATTAGGAGAATAATCTCCTTTATACTGAAGCAAGGGACCCTAAACCTGGTGCCACTAGAAGACTGGACATCCCCCTTCAGTACAGGGAATTCCTCCTAACTCTGGCTCATGACATCCTTTTAGCTGGGCAATTAGGCCAGAGCAAAACATGGGACAGACTGGTTCCACATTTCTACTGGCCCCATATGTCAGAAGACACAAAAGAGTTTTGTTACTCCTGTGTTCCCTGCCAAGCCAGTGGCAAGACTGGTGGCACCCCAAAGCCCCCCTTGATCCAACTGCCAGTGGTTGTTGTGCCCTTTGAAAGGGTAGGGGTTGATATTGTTGGCCCCCATGACCCTCCAACAGCTTCTGGCAATAGGTTTATCCTTGTGGTGGTGGACCATGCCTCAAGGTACCCAGAAGCTATCCCCTTTAGGACCACTACAGCTCCTGCAGTGGCAAAGGCCCTCCTAGGAATCTTTTCCAGGGTGGGCTTCCCAAAGGAAGTGGTGTCAGACAGAGGTGGTAACTTCATGTCTGCATACCTAAAAGCAATGTGGAAGGAGTGTGGTGTTACTTACAAGTTCACCATCCCTTATCATCCACAAACTAATGGACTGGTTGAGAGGTTTAAAAAAAAAACCTCAAAGGTATGATTAGGGGACTCTCTGAAAAATTCAGAAGGAGATGGGACCCTATTACCATGCCTCCTTTTCGCCTACAGGGAGGTACCCCAAAAAGGAGTGGGCTACAGCCCCTTTGAACTCCTATTTTGGTCACCATGTTAGGGGTCCCCTTGATCTTGTTAAGGAGGGTTGGGAACAACCTTTAAAAGCTCCAAAAGAAGACATTGTGGACTATAGCTGAGTACATGAAAACGGCCAGCAAAAACCTTCAGGCCAGCCAAGAGTTCCAAAAGCAATGGTTCAACCAGAAGGCTGTCCTGACAGAGTACCACCCAGGACAGAAGGTGTGGGCATTGCAGCCTGTGGCCCCAAGAGCACCCCAGGACAAATGGAGTGGACCCAATCTAATTGTTTATCAGAAAGGTGAGGTCACCTATCTGGTGGACCTGGGCACTGCCAGAAGCCCCCTTAGGGTGCTTCATGTCAATCGCCTAAAGCCTTACTATGACAGGGCAGACTTAATCCTGCTCATGGCTACAGATGAGGGACAGAAAGACGAGAGTGACCCTCTCCATGATCTCTTCTCCACCACTGAAGCTGATGGCTTAGTGGAGGGAGTGGTTCTGGCAGACTGCCTTACTGCTGAGCAGAAGGAAGACTGTAGAAATCTCCTTGATCAGTTTTCTGAACTCTTCTCACTCACACCTGATGCAACTACTTGGTGTGAACATACAATTGACACTGGAGACAGTTTACCTGTCAAAATTAAACTTTACAGGCAACCTGAACATGTCACAGATTGCATAAAAGCTGAAGTTCAGAAAATGTTAGACCTTGGTGTTATTGAGCCTTCTGATAGCCCCTGGGCTAGCCCAGTGGTGCTTGTCCCCAAACGCATAGCAAAGAAGGTAAGAGAGAAATGCGGTTTTGTGTGGACTATAGGGGTCTCAATACAGTAACCAAAACAGATGTTCACCCTGTACCCAGGGCAGATGAGCTAATAGATACACTGACATATGCCAAGTATCTAAAATCTTTTGTTTTGACTGCAGGGTATTGGCAGATCAAAATGTCAGAAGATGCTAAAGCAAAAACTGCATTTTCTACCATAGGAGGGCATTATCACTTCACAGTGATGCCCTTTAGTTTGAAAAATGCACCTGCCACTTTTCAGAGACTGGTGAATTCAGTCTTCCACGGCTTGGAAGCTTTTAGTGCAGCATATTTGGATGATATTGCTGTCTTTAGCTCCACCCGGGATGATCACCTGGTCCACCTCTGGAAAGTTATGGTGGCCATTCAAAAGGCAGGCCTAATTATCAAGGCTTCAAAGTGACAGATAGGGCAGGGGAAAGTGGTTTATCTGGGCCACCTGGTAGGTGGGGAACAGATTGCACCACTTCAGAGGAAGATTCAGACCATTATAGACTGGGCTCCCCCTACTACTCAGATCCAGGTCAGAGCCTTCTTAGGTTTCACTGGGTATTACAGGAGGTTCATTAAGAACTGTGGCTCTATTGCAGCACCTCTTAATGACCTCACCAGCAAAAAAATGCCTAAAAAGGTATTGTGGACAGCTAGTTGTCAAAAAGCTTTTGAGGAGATTAAGCAAGCAATGTGCTCTGCACCTGTCTTGAAGAACCCAAACTACTCCAAAGAATTCATTGTCCAAACAGATGCTTCTGAATTAGGGGTGGGGGCTGTACTATTACAACTGAACTCAGAGGGCCAGGATAAACCTGTTGCTTTCATTAGCAGGAGGTTGACCCCTAGAGAAAAGCATTGGTCTGTGTTTTGGGCACTGAAAAAGCTGATACCCTACTTGTTTGGGGGCTCACTTTATTGTTCAGACAGACCAAAAACCCCTATTATGGCTTAAACAAATGAAAGGTGAAAACCCTAAATTGTTGAGGTGGTCCATTTCCCTATAGGGGATGGACCATATAGTGGAACATAGACCTGGGAGTACCAACTCCAATGCAGATGGACTCTCCAGATATTTCCACTAAGACAATGAAAACTCATCTGGGCAAGGTTTCTGCTTGAAATTTTCCTTCAGGAATCCTCTGCAACTACAACTTCATCCTCTGACCTCGGATCAACTGCAACATGCTCCAGGAACCGCTGTAGCTGCAACAAAGTATCCACAAGGGATACTTTTCTTCTGCAATCTCAGCTCCAAGCCAGCAACTGCAACAGTTTCCATGGTGTGCACACTCTGGGGACTCCCTGTCTTCATCCTGCACCAGAAGGACCGAAGAAGTCTCCCGTGGGGTAACGGAGTCACTCCCCTGCTCAAGCATGCACCTTCCAAGACAACGACCGGTACCCTTGGACTCCTCTCACAGCGACGAGCCTGCTCCTAAGGACACAGAGGGTGGACTCCATCGACATAGAGTGTCCTGAGGTCCTGCTGATACAATTTGGAGGAGGTAAGACCTTGCCTTCCCAGAGAGCGATGGTACCCCTGTGTACTGCGTCTTCTTCACCTCTTGAGGCCTCTGTGCACTATTTGCAAAATTCCTTCGTTCACAGCCTGTAGTGAATCCTAGTTTATTTTAATGGGATAAAAGGAGTTAGCTTAGCCTTTGGCTTGCAGACTTGTGTCCCCGTTACCTAGTGACTTTTAACCTACTTAGCTTGCTCTGTCTTAGACCATTTAGTTAATAAATTCTTCTAAGATGGCTGTCTTATTTATAGTTAGGCCCCTTTTGTTTAGAGTTATGTTATCAGTGTCACCCCGCTAAGGCGTCAACTCATGCAACAATGACAAACAAACTGTAGGTGCTCACATTAGAAATTACCGTCCCAAGCATGCAGTGTTATCTATTGTTCTGGAACAAACTACGTCATGGGTCCAAGTAGATCTGTATAAATACATCACACTTTAGACGGATAATCAGAGGGATTCCGACCAGATTCATTGCTGCTATCGATGCTGCACGCCACCTTGACGCTGACCCGGACTTCGTGTTCTTCCAAGGTCTGAGCTTGAGACCTCATTTCAAGGTAACAAGGGTTGGGGGTTCCTTCCAGGGACATGGCATTGGCATATTAGGTTTAATGTACCCAGCTCTCCTCTAGGTAGAAGGTTAGGCCTATTACTATAGGGTACTAGAACATATTATACACTTTATGTCTTTCCATGCTAACGCAAGATGGTGGGGGTCTTCATAATCATGACTCTCGCCTCTACAATTCTATTTCTTGCACTATTCATTATCCTGATCATTGCAGCCCATGCGATTTACTGCATTGTACTAAATAAAAACTATTGAAACATTACTGCATCTTCGTTATTGCCTGTGTTTGGTTGAGACATGATATATCTGTGAGAAAGGGGTAATTTCCGTTTAACCACAACACTCCCTGAGATGTCATACTTCTGAGTCCATGCGTAAAGGCTGCCACAAATCACCTTTTACTGTTTGGGTTGTTGGTGAGGTACTGCCAGTGAGCCAGAGGGGTTGGGATTACAGTTGCAACGTGTTGTAGGATAGGCATGTCGCCTACAACCATTAGTACTGTCATCCTTGAACCAGCAGTCTTGTCCAGAGCAAGAGTTCAAACTACAACAGCCTGGCCCAGGTCCCCAGCACTCCATCCTGCGACGCTCAACTCGCTGAGTTGTTCTCCGGCGGCGTGGGACCTTGCTTTGTTGTGCTGCATCAACCACATTTTGCACCTCCTTAGTCCCCATGTCATGGGGCTCCCGGGGGTGCTGGCTGGCATCTTGAGGGCTCTCTAAAGTGCTGAGAGTCCCGTATTCCTCCTCACACAGAGTTGAGGCCCCCAGGTCCCTCCTGGGTCCATCAAACGCCATTTTGATGCAAAATACGCACTTTTGTTGTAACCAAGGCCTGTTGGTGACTTCCAACACGAAATCACGTCTACAATCATCTTCACGTCATGAGACATCCTTTGCATCATGCAGGAACCCGCTGGCGTTTTCCTAGGGTGCATTCCTGCTGCAGTCCTCGACTAACTGGGGACTCTTCTTTTGCACCCTTTTCTGGGTTGGCAGGGGCTCCTGTCCTTCCTGGAACTTCTTTCGACTTCTGGACTTGGTCCCCTTCCTTTGCAGGTCTTCAGGTCCAGGAATCCAGCAGTTGTTGTTTGCAGTACTTTACTCCTGCTTTTCTGGGCTCTGGGGGGGGGTAATTTACTTATCTTTACTGTATTCTTACTCTACCAGTGATTCTGCACACACTACACTTGTCTAGGGGGGACTTTGTGATTCGCATTCCACTTTCTTAGTATATGGTTTGTGTTGCCCCTAGACTTATTTTCTCCCATTGCATTCTATGGCATTTCCTATTGTTTGCATTGTTCTATGACTATTTACTTGTCTAATTTTGGTGTCTAGTGTATATATTGTGTATATCCTTAGAAGGAGTATTGTCTCTAAGATATTTTTGGTACTGTGTCTCCCAAATAAATACCTTTATTTTTGGTAACACTGAGGGACATATTTATACTCTGTTTGCGCCGGAATTGCATCGTTTTTTTTTACGCAATTCCGACGCAAAACTAACTCCATATTTATACTTTGGCGTTAGACGCGTCTAGCGCCAAAGTCCATGGAGTTTGCATCATTTTTTAGCGTGGACACCTACTTTGCGTTAATGATATGCCTCATCTTCAGCTCCACCCCCTCCGCATGGGATGACTCCTGGTGGCCTGCCACTCTTGGAACCGCTCTGACTCTCACCGACCACGTACGCAACCTAGGATTCATCTTGAACCCCTCACTATCCATGACCCAGCAAGTCAACACCATCTCCTCCTCCCGCTCCAACACCCTCTGCATGCTCCAAAAGATCTACAAATGGATACCCACCAAAACCAGAAGAACAGTCAACCAAGCCCTCGTAAGCAGGAAGCTGGACTACGGCAATGCGCTCTACGCAGGAACCACGGCCAAACTCCAGAAGAGCCTGCAAAGCATCCAGAACGCCTCCAAACACCTCACCCTGGACATCCCCTGCCACTGCCACATCACAGACCAACTAAAAAACCTGCACTGGCTCCCAGTCAACAAGAGAATCACCTTCAAACTCCTCACCCACACACACAAAGCACTGCAGAACACCGGACCAGAATACCTCAACAGACAACTCTCTTTCTACACCCGACTCGGCATCTCCGCTCCGTCGACCTCGCCCTCGCAACTGTCCCATGCGTCCGCAGAACTACAACCAGCAGTAGATAATTCTCGCACCTCGCCACCAAAATGTGGAACACTCTTCCAACCCACCTGCACCAGACCAAACACCTCCTTACCTTCAGGATACTTCTCAAGACCTGGCTGTTCGAGCAGTAGCAGCACCTCCCCCCCTTCTACCTCTCCCCTCCTCAGCGCCTTGAGACCCTCACGGGTGAGTAGTGCGCTTTACAAATTCCTGATTGATTGATTGATTGACACATAGGCCTTGCAATGACAGGCCTGAGACCTGGTTAAGGGGCTACTTATGGGGGTGGCACAACCAGTGCTGCAGGCTCACTAGTAGCATTCAATTCACAGGCCCTGGGCACATGTAGTGCACTTTACTAGGAACTTACAAGTAAATCAAATAGGCCAATTGGAAATGAACCAATGTTAGGATGTTTAAGGGAGAGAGCATATGCACTTTAGCACTGATTAGCAGTGGTAAAGTGTGCAGAGCCCTAAAACCAGTGTCAGAAAAGTGGAGGTAGGCAGGCAAAAATCCACAACTACCCGAATCTCCCACCCGCCCTCAAAAACATAACTACCCGACCCACCACCTGCCCTAAAAAAACATAACTACACCGACACACCTACCCGCGCCTCTTAAAAAAAGATGGTACCACCCACCCTAAAAATATAACTACCCGAACCCCACCCTAAAAATACAACTATCCCACCTGCCCTAAAAACACTAGTACCTGACCCCCACCGGCCCTAAAAAAACATAACTATCCCGACCCCCCACCTGCCCTAAAAACACAAGTACCCTGACCCCCACCACCTGCCCTAAAAACACTATTAGCCTCACCCCCACTCACCCTAAAAGCATAACCACCTTGACCCCCACCCACCCTGAAAACACAATTACCCCGACCCCTCACCTACCTTAAAAACATAACTATTCCACCGCCACTTACCCTAAAACCACAAGTACCCCAACCCCCATCACCCGCCCTAAAAACACTACTACCCCAACCCCCTCACCCACCCTAAAAACATAACTACCCTGACCCCCCACCTGCCCTAAAAACATAACTACCCCGATCGCCCTAAAAAACATAACTACCCGACCCCCACCCCCACCCCTTAAAAACGTTAAAAAAAAATAGCCCAACTCCCCCAACTCTGCTCAAGCCCTTCTTACCTGACCGCATCCTCTCCCGATGCACTGTTCCTTTTTCTTTGCCTTAACCACGCATGTACGTTGTTCTGCACATGCATGGTTAAGGCAAAGAAAAAACCCTGTGTTGTTTCGGCAAGCGTTCTTCCGCTTGCGATTTAAACAACAGCGTTGTTTTGGCCTTGTTGTTCCAAATGTTTCCCTCAGTCACATTGTGCTGTGTGAGGTTTTTGGGGTCCTAGATTCTTCTTGTGTTGGATTCACCTAACTAGGTAAGGACACTTTACTGACATCCGATTTCATCTCTTTCTTCATGATTGTTGTAAATGTTAGACAATATGTATGTGAATGCATCTTGTATCGGGGATTTAAGAATCTTGTAAACTGTGTATAGTCCCACAAATCTTTCAACTCGCTTCTGGCCTTGCCAAACTGTAGTCTTCAATCCATATCCTGACTCATTCTGGCCTTAAGGTTGCCAAACACACCATACACCAAATTGCTGATGGCCACATGATGTACGGACATGCATGGTGTTGGAAATGGAGTGTCATGTAGGTTCTGTATGCTCAGCCGGCAGAGACCAGGTCCTGTCAAATGTATCTCCCAGTATGGGACCAAGTCTAGGCTGTAGGAGAGTCACTGTGGCTATGCAACGGTGGCACTGTGCCCACTCCCTCTAGACCAGCAGATCCTGTTGTGTGGCCAATATGATACTCTGGTTGCAAAACTTATTCTCAGCTCCTCAGTCCATTGACTAGGTTAGGGATGGGTAATGAAATACATACCTGAAGCAGTCCACATTGTGCATCATTGTCAACATGTGTCTTTGACTCATGACAAGTCCCTTACTCACACAGCTCTGATGACAGCTTCACACAGGTCATCTTTGTCCTGTGCTGGATTATTGCACAAGTGACGGTCCCACACTGCAGACAGTGTGTTGATTCCTGGGAGGGCATGATATGTGAGTTAGTACCTTGGTCACAGAGCAGTAATTGTACAATGCATGCCATTGTATGTTGGATGCCACCTCTGTAGGATGGACACATATGTCCAAAGGAGTGTTCTGTGGTACAGGTACGTAGTACAGAACCCACCCCCCTGAATTGGCATGAGTCTCCATTTGTTAGGCTACATGTCTACACATTGTCAAGGAAGACACTTTCTGCATCACCATGCCAGCCCCTTCATTGTCACCCAAGTATAATAGTGATATGCAGTGCGGATGTATTGGTCCATTCAGGCCTAAGTAGTTTACCGTTCAGAAGCCACATATGGATGCAGTGTTTAATTGTGCCTCACATCACAGTACATGTAGCTGGAGTATGGGCTACCTGATATCAGTAGACATTGTAGGCCATGAGCAGGGTAGTGGGTTAGTCTGCAGAATGAAATATATACGTCTGTAGTCATGTCTCTCTACTTGTTGGCTTGTGTGTTTCACACTTGTTGAGTGTTAACAAAATGAAAATGTCTAGCTTGGTGTTTCTGACATGTGTGTGACTCTACCATCTGAGTAACACTTGTGATTGTAAGCTCTTGATTTGTCTTTTGGATCCATGCAGGTTAACACCCATCAGATTAAGAAAATATGGAGAGCCATCACTCAGAGGTTGCAGACCCTAGGGGTCCACAGCTGGTAGGGCACCCAATGTCAGAAGATATGGGAGGACCTGAGACACTGGGACAGGAAGATTGCAGAAGTCCAGCTGGAGATGTCCTCCCAACGTGGGAGGGGTGCACGTCGGACTATGACCTCCCTAATGGTCCGCATTCTGTTGGTGGCCTAACCAGACCTTGATGGGCCTTTGGCGACAGCACAGCAGCCACAAGGCGGTGAGTACTGGGCATATTCCTGCCTGTCACATTGTCAAGTGAATGTGTCAAGTTCTGACAGCTCCCCCTGACGATTAGGGATAAGCCACGTGTAACACAACAGATGAGTGATTGTTTGTGTAGACATGTCATGTGGTGCATACTGATGTGCTTTGCCTATTGGCTGAGGGACCTAGGACACAACTGTGTATAATCCACAAACATTTTGCTCTCCAGGGACAACACATAGCTGTGTACATTGAACAATCAAGTACTGTTTCTTGTTGTAGTGGGTGTAAATTCTATGTAACACACCACTACTCGTCAGTGTTACAGGCCAAAAGTAAGGTAGTGATGGATCACTGTCTTTAGCCATGTGTCTGGTAAATGAGTATGTTGGCATCTGCCACCCAGACACGACTTGTCTTCAGCATGTGGTGGTTCCTGGTGTCTCACTACTGTCTGTCATGTGAAGATGTCCATCATACATGTGACAGAGCATAGCTTGTTTTTTTGAGGACAGCTACAGATCAACACTTTCTCTTGATAGGTAGGGAATGTCCATTGACATGATTTATGTGCCATCACTATTGCCAACATTCCTTGTGCCTACGTGTCAGCATGTGTTCCTTTCTCTTTTGGAAAACATTTGTAAGCTGCTGTTTCATGCATGGTCTACCTGTGTTAATTGATTAATTTCTGTATTCTCTCACATATATGTGCATGCCAACCTGTGTGATGAATGGGGAATTTACCATGGGACTATATTTTATGTGATGTCACATGCAGTAGTGTATCACTATTGATTGTTGGCGGACACATACCCTCATAGCATGTCATTTGGCATGTATAACCGTAGTAGCAAAGAGTTAAAAGACATGTATGACTAGATATTATAGCCACAATTTGCATTTCCATGCCACTGATGTAGAATGATGTAGCAAAGTGCACTGCACATGTGTAATGGGTAAGGTTTGTAACCTGACTGTTGACATGCATCATAGAGTGACTTGCAGTTATGTTGAAATCACATGTGTTTGGGTACACCTATTAATCCACAGACATCTGGGTTTGCATGACCACAATGCAGACAGTGATGTAGCTTCCCATTGGGCAACATGTTAAGGGCCATCTACAAATACTTGCAAATCTCTGTGCCTCTCCAGCATACAAAGGACGAATGGCTTCTATTGATGCAATCAGGGTATGTCACTGTAGGAGGTGTCAGACAGTGGTGATTCTCCTGGGACTTGCTGATTCATTCTGTTGTGGATTTTATGGACATATCTCCCTGACATTTTGCACATGATGTCTACAGTGTACATTTCAAAGACAAATGTGTGGCCTATCAGAACTACATTAGTAGTGCTTCTATGACTCCAATTTCACTTGGTGAAATGTGATTGTTGATATGTTTCCAGTGTGACATGAATATTTCAATATCACCTTCTCCAAGCTATTGTACTGTTGTCAGCAACATGGCATGTTCTGGGAGCATCATTTCTCATTGTTGTATTATTGTGTATGTGACAAATATATGTCTGTATGACCTTGTGTGGGATCTTTTGGAATGCAGTTGGCACTGGCCTACTATTGCA
This sequence comes from Pleurodeles waltl, assembly GCF_031143425.1. NCBI lineage: Eukaryota > Metazoa > Chordata > Amphibia > Caudata > Salamandridae > Pleurodeles > Pleurodeles waltl. Next base: position 994,737,255 of record NC_090447.1, on the reverse strand, counting down.
TGACAACTGGTAACTGAGGTATTCTCCATGAGGCAAAGCACTGACGGTGATGCGGTCTCCTACTTGTTCAGTGGTTACCGTTATTGTACAACTTCAGCCATGCAATTGTAATTGTCTGAGATCCTGATTTTCCTATGGGCAACTGTTGTCAGTTCAGATGGCATCAGTTCAAATGGAATGGTATGTGCAGGGGTCACTTAGGTGAAATTTGTTGCTGGGGCTCACTTGACATCATGGTAATATTTGTTAATCACAGCTGTTGTTCAAGTGTGATCAGGGACATGTGATGACCCTATTTCTCTTTGTATTTGCAGCATCAGCCCAGGGAAGCAAAGGAGACAGGGCACAGCCAAATGTAGAAGCATGTGGCCATGGGAGCTTGGGTCAAGACACCACTGACATAGAGGGATCAAGTGGCCTGGAGGGTGAGGGGAGTGCCATGGAGGAGACGCAATCTACATCTTCATCATCAGATTCTTCTTCTAGTGGCCACTCCCTAGTGATGGTGGACCCATTGGAACGTATCCTTGTACACTCTTTGTCTGCCATCCCCAGTTCTATTGTCACCCTTCCTGTTGCTCCCCATCCCCAGTTGGCTGTGTCCGCTCACCCAAGATGTTGGGTGTCTCCTTTGCTGCAGGCCTCCCAACCCCAACCCCTGTTACCCCTGCTGCCCTGAGTGAGGAGGCTATTGACATCCTGTGGAGTATCTCTGTGGGTGAAACTACCATTGTAAATGCCATCCAGGGATTAGCTTGCCAACTTCAGCAGACCAATGTTTTCCTGGAAGGCTTTAACAGCTTCATGCCTGGCCTACAGAGATCTTTTCAGGCTTTGGCCTTCTAACTGATTGCAGCCAGTCAACCCCCGCCTTCTGCGCCCCCCTTCCACCTCCCTCTTCTCAATCCAAATCCCGCATTCCCCTATCTATCCCAAGCATGCAGACAGATCCACCAGCTCCCACTTCAACACACAGAAGCAGCACACATAAACACACACACCACAGGGCATATCAGCATGCAAGCATTCAACAGACACCCACATGCACAAAATCAGCCACCAGTTCCCCAGACACCCCCACCACCTTCATGGCCCACACACCACATCCAGCATTCCCTCAGACACCATCCCAACAGGCAGTGACACACCCACCACATCCACCATACCTGCAGACACCACCCTTACAGACAGACAGACATCAACCACATCCAGCATAGCTGCAGACACCACTCCCACAGACACACAGATATCTACCACATCCACCATACCTTCAGATACCACCCTAACAGACACACACACATCCAACACTCCCACTTAACCCAGCACCTCCACCCCAAGACACACAAATGCCCACATTCACACACACAACAGACACCAATCAAACATAAGCATGTCTCGCACAGGCACACACCCAAGGCATCCACACTGACACACCAGACAGCTACTCCCTTGACCTCCAAACCCCCCTTCTGATGACTATCCCTGTATTCCTAAGGGAAGTTTTTTGTTTGACCTTAACCTTTCCCTCCACCCCGTCTCAGACCCAAAAGGCCCAACCCACATCCCAACCCATCCTTTCCAACCCCAAGTCCTGCCCCCTGCAGGAACCCAAACCCCTCCCCCCAAAAAGAAGCCCACTTGATGCCCCTTCCTCTGGAGGTTCCCTGGCAGTAATAGGAGTCAATTGTGAGCACAAGGATGTTTGTGCATTGGCACTGCAATATAGACTGGCCAACGATCTTTGCTTTTAAGCATTTCAAGGTAATAAACCCAAATAGTTGCTTTTTAGGTACACATTTGTCCTGCAATTCCTTTTCTACTTTTAATTGGTGTTGTCTGTCTACAGTTGTGTGCGTTTCAGCATGCTTGGTGATTCATTTGCTGTGGGAAACATCCTGAACAACACGTTGGGAACAACGTGGATGTTTCCCATGGAAGCGTAACCACGTTTGCTGGGACAACGACTGCCTTTTTCTCTGCCTTAACCACGCATGTTCTGAACTACACATATGCATGGTTAAGGTAGAGAAAAAGGCAGAGTGGATCGGGAGAGGATGTGGTCAGGTAAGTGGGGCTGGGGCAGGGTTGGGGGTCGTTTTTAGGGTTGAGGTGGGGTGGATAAAGGGCTTGGGGTGGGAGGTTGAGCTATTTGGGATTTTTTTTAGGGGTAGGGGATTAAGGTGGGGGGTCGGGCAAGATGGGGGTTAGTTTTTAGGGGTGGGGTGAATAGAGGGGTTGGGCTATTTTTTTCGGTGTGGGAGTTTTTTTTTTTTTAGGGTGGATCAGGAGAGGGCGTGGTCAGGTAAGTGGGGCTGGACAGGATTGGGGGTAGTTTTTAGGGTTGGGGTGGATTAAGGGCTTGGGGTAGGGGTGGTCTATTTTTTAGGGGTGGGGATTGTGATAATTTTGGTTTTAGGGTGGGTGGGGAGTCAGGTAGGTTTGTTTTTAGGGGCGGGGTTGAAGGTTTGGGATAGTTTTGTTTTTAGGGTGGGTGGGGGGTTGGTTGTTTTAAAGGTGGGTGGGGAATGGGAAGTTTTTAGGGCTCAGGGTGGGTGGAGGTGTCGGTGTGGGACTGCTTTTAGGGGCGGGGTTGGGGGGGTCAAAGTAGTTTTGTTTTTAGAAGCAGGGTGTGGGATATGGATAGTTTTGTTTTTAGGGGTGGGTGGGGTGACAGAGTAATTTTCTTTTTAGGGTGGGGGTCAGGGTAGTTTTGTTTTTAGGGGTGGTATGGGAGGTCAGGGTAGTTTTGTTTTTTATGGCGGGTGGAGGGTTGGTTGTTTTTAAGGTGGGTGGGGGTCGAGGAAGGTTAAGGGCTCAGGGTGGGTGGGGGTGTCGGGGTAGTTCCGTTTTTAGTGGTGGGGTGGGGGGTTGGGGTAGTTTTGTTTTTAGGGCAGTTGGGGGTCGGACTAGTTTTGTTTTTAGGGCAGGTGGGGGGTCAGGCTAGTTTTGTTTTTAGGGGCAGGGGTGGGGGGTCAGGGTAATTTTGTTTTTAGGGCGGATGGGAGGTTGGGGTAGTTTAAGTATTAGGGGTGGGGTACTTTTGGGCCTTAGGGTCGGTGGTGGGATGGCATGATAGAACCACACATGCCATTCCCACAATGCCTTTACTGGGCATGCTTTTACAATGAAAAATTGCTGTAAAAGGTATGCGTGGCAAAGGCATGTGTGGAAAACAACATTGTCGCTGTTCCGACAGCGTTGTTAAGGCATGCATAGGTGGGAGTAAATGCAATTGAGGTGTCATAGCATTGTGTTCTGTTTGGTATAGTAAGTATTTCATCTTGTGTTGTCCAATGTAAGCATGTATGGTGTTGGACTTGCCCCCTGATATGGATTGTAGATTCATCATATGTATGGCAGCTTGAGTTTTCTTACGGAAGACTGACAGTGTTCAATTGTGCTGGCTTCCTTTGCATTTGACTGAGCATGTTCCCATTTTGGTGTGTGTACCTTGCAGACACTTCATCTAGATGTATAGCCCATGCAGTTGCAGTTGTATGTGCTTTCTTGACTTGCACTTCCACACTACGCAGATAGGCATGTCACTTGGCTCTACTATTATTTGTCCCAGAGATACCTGAAGGGCCATGTCCTGTGCAAATGTTGTTTTATGGGTGTGTGCAAAGTGACATGTGTCCCAGTACAGCATCCTTCCCTGAGTGTTTCTGATGCTCCCATCCCTGTTGTGCAGGTATTGTTTGCATAGTGAGCTTTGTATCTTTGTCTCTCTGACTATAGTGCATTCCACTGACCTACCATTGTGTTGCCATGTGGGTAATGTCATGTGTCCATTGCAGGGCTGTCTCATGGAAAGAATGTTTGTGTTCTATGACACAATATACATATGTGTGTTGAATCTTACAGAAGTCCATAGTATGCGTGCAATGTTGTATTGTCAGTTGTATTTGTAGATGTGATGTTGCTGTGTTGTGTGACACAATGTTGTTTACACTTCACTGTCCCTGTGTCTGAGATGGTCAGACATGTGTTTTTGTGTAGTGTTGTGGTGCAGCATGAGTGACCTGCCCAAAGGGGGGTGTTTAAGGGCCATGTACTTCTCCTTCTTTGTGAACGTCTCCGACTGTGTACACAATGACATATGTACTTGGTGCCCGTAATGTGACCTCCATATGATGTGGATGAAGGCATGACGATCCATTGTTAAGGATAATGACACAGGTAAGTGTGTGTACTTATGGTCAGTTGGACGTGGATTTTGTGCTCCATCGATGATCAGCAGCAGTAGCAAGACATGTGAGATGTGCTCCATGATGGTACAGGGAACATAAGGCTGCTTGCAGGTGAGTTGCTCCCTTTGTACTGTCTGTTTCCCCCAGCTGAGACATAGTGGTTGGACAGCCATGGACACATTGGAGGTGTGCAACTTCATAATGTGTCCAGCGGAAACACTGTCTTCTTTGGCTTGTTTGTGCTGCCTCGTGACTGTGGTGGACTATGCTGCCTGGTAATGCCAGCAGAACCACTGCAGTTTTTGCTCCAGAGGCCCGCATTGCTAGTAATGTAGTGGTCTTTCTTTCAAGCCGAAGGCAGTTGAATGACCACCACCGCCATGGCGGTGCACGGACTGCCAAACTCATAATGAGGACCTGAGTGTGATGTTTATGTATTTTTGGGATTGTACTGTGTTTTTTAGGTGGGATTTTTTATTTGTGTACAGGTTTTTGCCTACAAACGTGTCCTATGGGCATTGGGAGTTTCTGTTCTTTAACCCCTTCGCTGCCAGGCTTTTTTCCCCTCCTGTGCCAGGCCTTTTTTTGCCTATTTGGGGCAGTTTGCGCTTAGGCCCTCATAACTTTTTGTCCACATAAGCTAACCAAGCCAAATTTGCGTCCTTTTTTTCCAACATCCTAGGGATTCTAGAGGTACCCAGACTTTGCGGGTTCCCCTGAAGGAGGACAAGAAATTAGCCAAAATACAGTGAAAATTTCATTTTTTTCAAAAAAATTGGAAAAAGTGGCAGCACTAGAAGGCTTGTGGTTTTTCCCCTGAAAACGGCATCAACAAAGGGTTTGTGGTGCTAAACTCAGCAGCTCCCCAGCTTTCAGGAACAGGCAGACTTAAATCAGAAAACCCAATTTTTCAACACAATTTTGGCATTTTACTGGGACATACTCCATTTTTTAAAAAATTTGTGCTTTCAGCCTCCTTCCAGTTAGTGACAGAAATGGGCATAAAACCAATGCTGGATTCCAGAAACCTAAACATTTCCGAAAAGTAGACAAAATTCTGAATTCAGCAAGGGGTCATTTGTGTAGATCCTACAAGGGTTTCCTACAGAAAATAACAACTGAAAAAGAAATATATTGAAATTGAGGAGAAGAAAATATAAATTTTTCTCTATGTTTTACTCTGTAACTTTTTCCTGCAATGTCAGATTTTCGAAAGCAATATACCGTTACGTCTGCTGGACTCCTCTGGTTGCGGGCATATATAGGGCTTGTAGGTTCATCAAGAACCCTAGGTACCCAGAGCCAATAAATGAGCTGCACCCTGCAGTGCGTTTTCATTCTATACCGGGTATACAGCAATTCATTTGCTGAAATATAAAGAGTGAAAAATAGCTATCAAGAAAAACTTTGTATTTCCAAAAAGGGCACAAGATAAGGTGTCGAGGAGCAGTGGTTATGTGCACATCTCTGAATTCCGGGGTGACCATACTAGCATGTGAATTACAGGACATTTCTCAAATACAGTAGATGTCTTTTTTACACACTCTCCTATATTTGGAAGGAAAAAATGTAGAGAAAGACAAGGGGCAATAACACTTGTTTTGCTTATCTATGTTCCCCCAAGTCTCCCGATAAAAATGATACCTCACTTGTGTGGGTAGGCCTAGCGCCCGCGACAGGAAACGTCCCAAAACGCAACATGGACACATCCCATTTTTTTAAAAAGAAAACAGAGGTGTTTCTTGCAAAGTGCCTACCTGTAGATTTTGGTCTCTAGCTCAGCCGGCACCTAGGGAAACCTACCAAACCTGTGCATTTTTGAAAACTAGAGACCTAGGGGAATCCAAGATGGGGTGACTTGTGGGGCTCTGACCAGGTTCTGTTACCCAGAATCCTTTGCAAACCTCAAAATTTGGCTAAAAAAACAAGTTTTCCTCACATTATGGTGACAGAAAGTTCTGGAATCTGAGAGGAGGCACAAATTTCCGTCCACCCAGCGTTCCCCCAAGTCTCCCGATAAAAATGATACCTCACTTGTGTGGGTAGGCCTAGCGCCCGCTACAGGAAATGCCCCAAAGCGCAACGTGGACACATCCCATTTTTTTAAAGAAAACAGAGCTGTTTTTTGCAAAGTGCCTACCTGTAGATTTTGGCCTCTAGCTCAGCCGGCACCTACGGAAACCTACCAAACCTGTGCATTTTTGAAAACTAGAGACCTAGGGGAATCCAAGATGGGGTGACTTGTGGGGCTCTGACCAGGTTCTATTACCCAGACTCCTTTGCAAACCTCAAAATTTGGCTAAAAAAACACATGTTCCTCACATTTCTGTGGCAGTAAGTTCTGGAATCTGAGAGGAGGCACAAATTTCCTTCCACCCAGTGTTCCCCCAAGTCTCCCGATAAAAATGATACCTCACTTGTGAGGGTAGGCCTAGCGCCCGCGACAGGAAATGCCCCAAAGAGCAACGTGGACACATCCCATTTTTTTAAAGAAAACAGAGGTGTTTTTTGCAAAGTGCGTACCTGAAGATTTTAGCCTCTAGCTCAGCCGGCACCTAGGAAAACCTACCAAACCTCTGCATTTGTGAAAACTAGAGACCTAGGGGAATCCAAGATGGGGTGACTTGTGGGGCTCTGACCAGGTTCTGTTACCCAGAATCCTTTGCATACCTCAAAATTTTGCTAAAAAAACACATGTTCCTTACATTTCTGTGGCAGAAAGTTCTGGAATCTGAGAGGAACCACAAATTTCCTTCCACCCAGCGTTCCCCCAAGTCTCCCGATAAAAATGATAGCTCACTTGTGTGGGTAGGCCTAGCGCCCGCGACAGGAAATGCCCCAAAGCGCAACGTGGACACATCCAATTTTTTGAAAGAAAACAGAGCTATTTTTTGCAAAGTGCCTTACTGTAGATTTTGGCCTCTAGCTCAGCCGGCACCTAGGGAAACCTACCAAACCTGTGCATTTGTGAAAAGTAGAGACCTAGGGGAATCCAAGATGGGGTGACTTGTGGGCCTCTGACCAGGTTCTGTTACCCAGAATCCTTTGCAAACCTCAAAATTTGGCTAAAAAAACACATGTTCCTCACATTTCTGTGGCAGAAAGTTCTGGAATCTAAGAGGAGCCACAAATTTCCTTCCACCCAGCGTTCCCCCAAGTCTCCCGATAAAAATGATACCTCACTTGAGTGGGTAGGCCTAGCGCCCGCGACAGGAAATGACCCAAAGCGCAACGTGGACACATCCCATTTTTTTAAAGAAAACAAAGCTGTTTTTTGCAAAGTGCCTACCTGTAGATTTTGGCCTCTAGCTCAGCCGGCACCTAGGGAAACCTACCACACCTGTGCATTTCTGAAAACTAGAGACCTAAGGGAATCCAAGATGAGGTGACTTGTGGGGCTCTGACCAAGTTCTGTTACCCAGAATCCTTTGCAAACCTAAACATTTGGCTAAAAATACACATTTTCCACACATTATGGTGACAGAAAGTTCTGGAATCTGAGAGCAGCCACAAATTTCCTTCCACCCAGCGTTCCCCCAAGTATCCCGATAAAAATGATACCTCACTTGTGTGGGTAGGCCTAGCGCCCGCGACAGGAAATGCCCCAAAGCGCAACGTGGACACATCCCATTTTTTTAAAGAAAACAGAGCTGTTTTTTGCCAAGTGCCTACCTGTAGATTTTGGCCTCTAGCTCAGCCGGCACCTAGGGAAACCTACCAAACCTGTGCATTTTTGAAAACTAGAGACCTAGGGGAATCCAAGATGGGGTGACTTGTGGGGCTCTGACCAGGTTCTGTTACCCAGAATCCTTTGCAAACCTCAAAATTTGGCAACAAAAACACATGTTTCTCATATTTCTGTGCCAGAAAGTTCTGGAATCTGAGAGGAGCCACACATTACCTTCCACCCAGCGTTCCCCCAAGTCTCCCGATAAAAATGATACCTCACTTGTGTGGGTAGGCCTAGCGCCCGCAACAGGAAATGACCCAAAGCGCAACGTGGACACATCCCATTTTTTGAAAGAAAACAGAGCTGTTTTTTGCAAAGTGCCTACCTGTAGATTTTGGCCTCTAGCTCAGCCGGCACCTAGTGAAACCTACCAAACCTGTGCATTTTTGAAAACTAGAGACCTAGGGAAATTCAAGATGGGGTGACTTGTGGGGCTCTGACCAGGTTCTGTTACCCAGAATCCTTTGCAAACCTCAAAATTTGGCTAAAAAAACACATGTTCCTCACATTTCTGTGGCAGAAAGTTCTGGACTCTGAGAGGAGGCACAAATTTCCTTCCACCCAGCGTTCCCCCAAGTCTCCCGATAAAAATGATACCTCACTTGTGTGGGTAGGCCTAGCGCCCGCGACAGGAAATGCCCCAAAGCGCAACGTGGACACATCCCATTTTTGGAAAGAAAACAGAGCTGTTTTTTGCAAAGTGACTACCTGTAGATTTTGGCCTCTAACTCAGCCGGCACCTAGGCAAGCTTACCAAACACCTGTGCATTTTTGAAAACTAGAGACCTAGGGGAATCCACGATGGGGTGACTTGTGGGGCTCTGGCCAGGTTCTGTTACCCAGAATCCTTTGCAAACCTCAAAATTTGGCTAAAAAAAACAAGTTTTCCTCACATTTCTGTGGCAGAAAGTTCTGGAATCTGAGAGGAGCCAGAAATTTCCTTCCACCCAGCGTTCCCCCAAGTCTCCCGATAAAAATGATACCTCACTTGTGTGAGTAGGCTTAGCGCCCGCGACAGGAAATGCCCCAAAGCGCAACGTGGACACATCCCATTTTTTGAAAGAAAACAGAGCTGTTTTTTGCAAAGTGCCTACCTGATGATTTTGGCCTCTAGCTCAGCCGGCACCTAGGGAAGCCTACCAAACCTGTGCATTTTTTAAAACTAGAGACCTAGGGGAATCCAAGATGGGGTGACTTGTGGGGCTCTGACCAGGTTCTGTTACCAAGAATCCTTTGCAAACCTCAAAATTTGGCTAAAAAAATACATTTCCTCACATTTCTGTGGCAGAAAGTTCTGGACTCTGAGAGGAGGCACAAATTTCCTTCCACCCAGCGTTCCCCCAAGTCTCCCGATAAAAATGATACCTCACTTGTTTGGGTAGGCCTAGCGCCCGCAACAGGAAATGCCCCAAAGCGCAACGTGGACACATCCCATTTTTTGAAAGAAAACAGAGCTGTTTTTTGCAAAGTGACTACCTGTAGATTTTGGCCTCTAGCTCAGCCGGCACCTAGGGAAACCTACCAAACCTGTGCATTTTTGAAAACTAGAGACCTAGGGGAATCCAAGATGGGGTGACTTGTGGGGCTCTGACCAGGTTCTGTTACCCAGAATCCTTTGCAAACCTCAAAATGTGGCTAAAAAAACACATTTTCCTCACATTATGGTGACAAAAAGTTCTGGAATCTGAGAGGAGCCACAAATTTCCTTCCACCCAGCGTTCCCCCAAGTCTCCCGATAAAAATGATACCTCACTTGTGTGGGTAGGCCTAGCGCCAGCGACAGGAAATGCCCCAAAGTGCAACGTGGACACATCCCATTTTTTGAAAGAAAACAGAGGTGTTTTTTGCAAAGTGCCTACCTGTTGATTTTGGCCTCCAGCTCAGCCGGCACATAGGAAAACCTACCAAACCTGTGCACTTTTGAAAACTAGAGACCTAGGGGAATCCACAATGGTGTGACTTGTGGGGCTCTAACCAGGTTCTGTTACCCAGAATCCTTTGCAAACCTCAAAATTTGGCTAAAAAAACACATGTTCCTCACATTTCTGTGGCAGAAAGTTCTGGAATCTGAGAGGAGCCACAAATTTCCGTCCACCCAGTGTTCCCCCAAGTCTCCCGATAAAAATGATACCTCACTTGTGTGGGTAGGCCTAGCGCCCGCGACAGGAAATGCCCCAAAGCGCAACGTGGACACATCCAATTTTTTTAAAGAAAACAGAGGTGTTTTTTGGAAAGTGCCTTCCTGTAGATTTTGGCCTCTAGCTCAGCCGGAACCTAGGGAAACCTACCAAACCTGTGCATTTTTGAAAACTAGAGACCTAGGGAGATCCAAGATGGGGTGACTTGTGGGGCTCTGACCAGGTTCTGTTACCCAGAATCCTTTGCAAACCTCAAAATTTGGCTAAAAAAACACATGTTCCTCACATTTCTTTGGCAGAAAGTTCTGGACTCTGAGAGGAGGCTCAAGTTTCCTTCCACCCAGTGTTCCCCCAAGTCTCCCGATAAAAATGATACCTAACTTGTGTGAGTAGGTCTAGCGCCCGCGACAGGAAATGCCCCAAAGCGCAACATGGACACATCCCATTTTTTGAAAGAAAACAGAGCTGTTTTTTGCAAAGTGACTACCTGTAGATTTTGGCCTCTAGCTCAGCCGGCACCTAGGGAAGCCTACCAAACCTGTGCATTTTTGAAAACTAGAGACCTCGGGGAATCCAAGATGGGGTGACTTGTGGGGCTCTGAACAGGTTCTGTTACCCAAAATCCTTTGCAAACCTCAAAATTTGGCTAAAAAAACACATTTTCCTCACATTATGGTGACAGAAGGTTCTGGAATCTGAGAGGAGCCACTAATTCCCTTCCACCCAACGTTCCCCCCAGTCTCCCGATAAAAATGATACCTCACTTGTGTGGGTAGGCCTAGCACCCGCGACAGGAAATGCCCCAAAATGCAACGTGGACACATCCCATTTTTTGAAAGAAAACAGAGGTGTTTTTTGCAAAGTGGCTACCTGTTGATTTTGGCCTCCATCTCAGCCGGCACTTAGGAAAACCTACCAAACCTGTGCACTTTTGAAAACTAGAGACCTAGGGGAATGCACGAAGGTGTGACTTGTGGGGCTCTGACCAGGTTCTGTTACCCAGAATCCTTTGCAAACCTCAAAATTTGGCTAAAAAAACACATGTTCCTCACATTTCTGTGGCAGAAAGTTCTGGAATCTGAGAGGAGCCACAAATTTCCTTCCACCAAGTGTTCCCCCAAGTCTCCCGATAAAAATTATATCTCACTTGTGTGGGTAGGCCTAGCGCCCGTGACAGGAAATGCCCCAAAGCGCAACGTGGACACATCCAATTTTGTTAAAGAAAACAGAGGTGTTTTTTGCAAAGTGCCTACCTGTAGATTTTGGCCTCTAGCTCAGCCGGAACCTAGGGAAACCTACCAAACCTGTGCATTTTTGAAAACTAGAGACCTAGGGAAATCCAAGATGGGGTGACTTGTGGGGCTCTGTCCAGGTTCTGTTACGCAGAATCCTTTGCAAACCTCAAAATTTGGCTAAAAAAACACATGTTCCTCACATTTCTGTGGCAGAAAGTTCTGGACTCTGAGAGGAGACACAAATTTCCTTCCACCCAGCGTTCCCCCAAGTCTCCCGATAAAAATGATACCTCACTTGTGTGGGTAGGCCTAGCGCCCGCGACAGGAAATGCCCCAAAGTGCAACGTGGACATATCCCATTTTTTTTAAGAAAACAGAGGTGTTTTTTGCAAAGTGCCTACCTGTTGATTTTGGCCTCCAGCTCAGCCGGCACCTAGGAAAACCTACCAAACCTGTGCACTTTTGAAAACTAGAGACCTAGGGGAATCCACGATGGTGTGACTTGTGGGGCTCTGACCAGGTTCTGTTACCCAGAATCATTTGCAAACCTCAAAATTTGGCTAAAAAAACAAATTTTCCTCACATTATGGTGACAGAAAGTTCTGGAATCTGAGAGGAGCCACAAATTTCCTTCCACCCAGCGTTCCCCCAAGTCTCTGATAAAAATGACACCTCACTTGTGTGGGTAGGCCTAGCGCCCGCAACAGGAAATGCCCCAAAGCGCAACGTGGACACATCCCATTTTTTTAAAGAAAACAGAGCTGTTTTTTGCAAAGTGACTACCTATAGATTTTGGCCTCTAGCTCAGCCGGCACCTAGGGAAACCTACAAAACCTGTGCATTTTTGAAAACTAGAGACCTAGGGAAATCCAAGATGGGGTGACTTGTGGGGCTCTGACCAGGTTCTGTTACCCAGAATCCTTTGAAAACCTCAAAATTTGCCTAAAAAAACAAATTTTCCTCACATTATGGTGACAGAAAGTTCTGGAATCTGAGAGGAGCCACAAATTTCCTTTCACCCAGCGTTCCCCCAAGTCTCCAGATAAAAATGATACCTCACTTGTGTGGGTAGGCCTAGCGCCCGCGACAGGAAATGCCCCAAAGTGCAACGTGGACACATCCCATTTTTTGAAAGAAAACAGAGGTGTTTTTTGCAAAGTGCCTACCTGTTGATTTTGACCTCCAGCTCAGCCGGCACCTAGGAAAACCTACCAAACCTGTGCACTTATGAAAACTAGAGAACTAGGGAGATCCAAGATGGGGTGACTTGTGGGGCTCTGACCAGGTTCTGTTACCCAGAATCCTTTGCAAACCTCAAAATTTGGCTAAAAAAACACATGTTCCTCACATTTCTGTGGCAGAAAGTTCTGGACTCTGAGAGGAGGCACAAATTTCCTTCCAACCAGCGTTCCCCCAAGTCTCCCGATAAAAATGATACCTCACTTGTGTGGGTAGGCCTAGCGCCCGCGACAGGAAATGCCCCAAAGCCCAACGTGGACACATCCCATTTTTGGAAAGAAAACAGAGCTGTTTTTTGCAAAGTGACTACCTGTAGATTTTGGCCTCTAGCTCAGCCGGCACCTAGGGAAACCTACCAAACCTGTGCATTTTTTAAAACTAGAGACCTAGGGAAATCCAAGATGGGGTGACTTGTGGGGCTCTGACCAGGTTCTGTTACCCAGAATCCTTTGCAAACCTCAAAATTTGGCTGAAAAAACACGTTTTCCTCACATTTCTGTGGCAGAAAGTTCTGGAATCTGAGAGGAGCCAGAAATTTCCTTCCTCCCAGCGTTCCCCCAAGTCTCCCTATAAAAATGATGCCTCACTTTTGTGAGTAGGCTTAGCGCCCGCGACAGGAAATGCCCCAAAGCGCAACGTGGACACATCCCATTTTTTGAAAGAAAACAGAGCTGTTTTTTGCAAAGTGCCTACCTGATGATTTTGGCCTCTAGCTCAGCCGGCACCTAGGGAAGCCTACCAAACCTGTGCATTTTTTGAAACTAGAGACCTAGGGGAATCCAAGATGGGGTGACTTGTGGGGCTCTGACCAGGTTCTGTTACCCAGAATCCTTTGCAAACCTCAAAATTTGGCTAAAAAAATACATGTTCCTCACATTTCTGTGGCAGAAAGTTCTGGACTCTGAGAGGAGGCACAAATTTCCTTCCACCCAGCGTTCCCCCAAGTCTCCCGATAAAAATGATACCTCACTTGTTTGGGTAGGCCTAGCGCCCGCAACAGGAAATGCCTCAAAGCGCAACGTGGACACATCCCATTTTTTGAAAGAAAACAGAGCTGTTTTTTGCAAAGTGACTACCTGTAGATTTTGGCCTCTAGCTCAGCCGGCACCTAGGGAAACCTACCAAACCTGTGCATTTTTGAAAACTAGAGACCTTGGGGAATCCAAGATGGGGTGACTTGTGGGGCTCTGACCAGGTTCTGTTACCCAGAATCCTTTGCAAACCTCAAAATGTGGCTAAAAAAACACATTTTCCTCACATTATGGTGACAAAAAGTTCTGGAATCTGAGAGGAGCCACAAATTTCCTTCCACCCAGCGTTCCCCCAAGTCTCCCGATAAAAATGATACCTCACTTGTGTGGGTAGGCCTAGCGCCAGCGACAGGAAATGCCCCAAAGTGCAACGTGGACACATCCCATTTTTTGAAAGAAAACAGAGGTGTTTTTTGCAAAGTGCCTACCTGTTGATTTTGGCCTCCAGCTCAGCCGGCACGTAGGAAAACCTACCAAACCTGTGCACTTTTGAAAACTAGAGACCTAGGGGAATCCACAATGGTGTGACTTGTGGGGCTCTGACCAGGTTCTGTTACCCAGAATCCTTTGCAAACCTCAAAATTTGGCTAAAAAAACACATGTTCCTCACATTTCTGTGGCAGAAAGTTCTGGAATCTGAGAGGAGCCACAAATTTCCGTCCACCCAGTGTTCCCCCAAGTCTCCCGATAAAAATGATACCTCACTTGTGTGGGTAGGCCTAGCGCCCGCGACAGGAAATGCCCCAAAGCGCAACGTGGACACATCCCATTTTTTTAAAGAAAACAGAGGTGTTTTTTGGAAAGTGCCTTCCTGTAGATTTTGGCCTCTAGCTCAGCCGGAACCTAGGGAAACCTACCAAACCTGTGCATTTTTGAAAACTAGAGAACTAGGGAGATCCAAGATGGGGTGACTTGTGGGGCTCTGACCAGGTTCTGTTACCCAGAATCCTTTGCAAACCTCAAAATTTGGCTAAAAAAACACATGTTCCTCACATTTCTTTGGCAGAAAGTTCTGGACTCTGAGAGGAGGCTCAAGTTTCCTTCCACCCAGTGTTCCCCCAAGTCTCCCGATAAAAATGATACCTAACTTGTGTGAGTAGGTCTAGCGCCCGCGACAGGAAATGCCCCAAAGCGCAACGTGGACACATCCCATTTTTTGAAAGAAAACAGAGCTGTTTTTTGCAAAGTGACTACCTGTAGATTTTGGCCTCTAGCTCAGCCGGCACCTAGGGAAGCCTACCAAACCTGTGCATTTTTGAAAACTAGAGACCTAGGGGAATCCAAGATGGGGTGACTTGTGGGGCTCTGAACAGGTTGTGTTACCCAAAATCCTTTGCAAACCTCAAAATTTGGCTAAAAAAACAAATTTTCCTCACATTATGGTGACAGAAGGTTCTGGAATCTGAGAGGAGCCACAAATTCCCTTCCACCCAACGTTCCCCCCAGTCTCCCGATAAAAATGATACCTCACTTGTGTGGGTAGGCCTAGCACCCGCGACAGGAAATGCCCCAAAATGCAACGTGGACACATCCCATTTTTTGAAAGAAAACAGAGGTGTTTTTTGCAAAGTGCCTACCTGTTGATTTTGGCCTCCATCTCAGCCGGCACCTAGGAAAACCTACCAAACCTGTGCACTTTTGAAAACTAGAGACCTAGGGGAATGCACAAAGGTGTGACTTGTGGGGCTCTGACCAGGTTCTGTTACCCAGAATCCTTTGCAAACCTCAAAATTTGGCTAAAAAAACACATGTTCCTCACATTTCTGTGGCAGAAAGTTCTGGAATCTGAGAGGAGCCACAAATTTCCTTCCACCAAGTGTTCCCCCAAGTCTCCCGATAAAAATTATATCTCACTTGTGTGGGTAGGCCTAGCGCCCGCGACAGGAAATGCCCCAAAGCGCAACATGGACACATCCAATTTTGTTAAAGAAAACAGAGGTGTTTTTTGCAAAGTGCCTACCTGTAGATTTTGGCCTCTAGCTCAGCCGGAACCTAGGGAAACCTACCAAACCTGTGCATTTTTGAAAACTAGAGACCTAGGGAAATCCAAGATGGGGTGACTTGTGGGGCTCTGACCAGGTTCTGTTACGCAGAATCCTTTGCAAACCTCAAAATTTGGCTAAAAAACACATGTTCCTCACATTTCTGTGGCAGAAAGTTCTGGACTCTGAGAGGAGACACAAATTTCCTTCCACCCAGCGTTCCCCCAAGTCTCCCGATAAAAATGATACCTCACTTGTGTGGGTAGGCCTATCGCCCGCGACAGGAAATGCCCCAAAGTGCAACGTGGACATATCCCATTTTTTTTAAGAAAACAGAGGTGTTTTTTGCAAAGTGCCTACCTGTTGATTTTGGCCTCCAGCTCAGCCGGCAACTAGGAAAACCTACCAAACCTGTGCACTTTTGAAAACTAGAGACCTAGGGGAATCCACGATGGTGTGACTTGTGGGGCTCTGACCAGGTTCTGTTACCCAGAATCATTTGCAAACCTCAAAATTTGGCTAAAAAAACAAATTTTCCTCACATTATGGTGACAGAAAGTTCTGGAATCTGAGAGGAGCCACAAATTTCCTTCCACCCAGCGTTCCCCCAAGTCTCCCGATAAAAATGACACCTCACTTGTGTGGGTAGGCCTAGCGCCCGCAACAGGAAATGCCGCAAAGCGCAACGTGGACACATCCCATTTTTTGAAAGAAAACAGAGCTGTTTTTTGCAAAGTGACTACCTATAGATTTTGGCCTCTAGCTGAGCCGGCACCTAGGGAAACCTTCAAAACCTGTGCATTTTTGAAAACTAGAGACCTAGGGAAATCCAAGATGGGGTGACTTGTGGGGCTCTGACCAGGTTCTGTTACCCAGAATCCTTTGAAAACCTCAAAATTTGCCTAAAAAAACAAATTTTCCTCACATTATGGTGACAGAAAGTTCTGGAATCTGAGAGGAGCCACAAATTTCCTTCCACCCAGCGTTCCCCCAAGTCTCCCGATAAAAATGATACCTCACTTGTGTGGGTAGGCCTAGCGCCCGCGACAGGAAATGCCCCAAAGTGCAACGTGGACACATCCCATTTTTTCAAAGAAAACAGAGGTGTTTTTTGCAAAGTGCCTACCTGTTGATTTTGGCCTCCAGCTCAGCCGGCACCTAGGAAAACCTACCAAACCTGTGCACTTATGAAAACTAGAGACCTAGGGGAATCCACGATGGTGTGACTTGTGGGGCTCTGACCAGGTTCTGTTACCCAGAATCCTTTGCAAACCTCAAAATTTGGCTAAAAAAACACATGTTCCTCTCATTTCTGTGGCAGAAAGTTCTGGACTCTGAGAGGAGGCACAAATTTCCTTCCAACCAGCGTTCCCCCAAGTCTCCCGATAAAAATGATACCTCACTTTTGTGGGTAGGCCTAGCGCCCGCGACAGGAGATGCCCCAAAGCGCAACGTGGACACATCCCATTTTTGGAAACAAAACAGAGCTGTTTTTTGCAAAGTGACTACCTGTAGATTTTGGCCTCTAGCTCAGCCGGCACCTAGGGAAACCTACCAAATCTTTGCATTTTTTAAAACTAGAGACCTAGGGGAATCCAAGATGGGGTGACTTGTGGGGCTCTGACCAGGTTCTGTTACCCAGAATCCTTTGCAAACCTCAAAATTTGGCTAAAAAACCAAATTTTCCTCACATTATGGTGACAGAAAGTTCTGGAATCTGAGAGGAGCCACAGATTTCCTTCCACCCAGCGTTCCCCCAAGTCTCCCGATAAAAATGATACCTCACTTGTGTGGGTAGGCCTAGCGCCCGCGACAGGAAATGCCCCAAAGTGCAACGTGGATACATCCCATTTTTTGAAAGAAAACAGAGCTGTTTTTTGCAAAGTGCTTACCTGTAGATTTTGGCCTCTAGCTCAGCCGGCACCTAGGGAAACCTACCAAACCTGTGCATTTTTGAAAACTGGAGACCTAGGGGAATCCAAGATGGGGGTGACTTTTGGGGCTCTGACCAGGTTTTGTTACCCAGAATCCTTTGCAAACCTCAAAATTTGGCAAAAAAAACACATGTCCCTCAAATTTCTGTGGCAGAAAGTTCTGCAATCTGAGAGGAGCCACAAATTTCCTTCCACCCAGCGTTCCCCCAAGTCTCCCGATAAAAATGACACCTCACGTGTGTGGTAGGCCTAGCGCCCGCGACAGGAAATGCCCCAAAGCGCAACGTGGACACATCCCATTTTTTGAAAGAAAACAGAGCTGTTTTTTGCAAAGTGCCTACCTGTAGATTTTTGCCTCTAGCTCAGCCGGCACCTAGGAAAACCTACCAAACCTGTGCATTTTTGAAAACTAGAGACCTAGGGGAATCCAAGATGGGGTGACTTGTGGGGCTTTGACCAGGTTCTGTTACCCAGAATCCTTTGAAAACCTCAAAATTTGCAAAAAAAAAACATTTTTCTCACATTTCTGTGGCAGAAAGTTCTGTAATCTGAGAGGAGCCACAAATTTCCTTCCACCCAGTGTTCCCCCAAGTCTCCCGATAAAAATGACACCTCACTTGTGTTAGTAGGCCTAGCGCCCGCGACAGGAAATGCCCCAAAGCGCAACGTGGACACATCCCATTTTTTGAAAGAAAACAGAGCTGTTTTTTGCAAAGTGCCTACCTGTAGATTTTGGCCTCTAGCTCAGCCGGCACCTAGGGAAGCCTACCGAACCTGTGCATTTTTGAAAACTAGAGACCTAGGGGAATCCAAGATGGGGTGACCTGTGGGGCTCTGACCAGGTTCTGTTACCCAGAATCCTTTGCAAACCTCAAAATTTAGCTAAAAGAACACATTTTTGTCACATTTCTGTGGCAGAAAGTTCTGGAATCTGAGAGGAGCCACAAATTTCCTTCAACCCAGCGTTCCCCCAAGTCTCCTGATAAAAATGATACCTCACTTGTGTGGGTAGGCCTAGCGCCCGCGACAGGAAATGCCCCAAAGTGCAACGTGGACACATCCCATTTTGTTAAAGAAAACAGAGGTGTTTTTTGCAAAGTGCCTACCTGTTGATTTTGGCCTCTAGCTCAGCCGGCACCTAGGGAAACCTACCAAACCTGTGCATTTTGAAAACTAGAGACCTAGGGAAATCCAAGATGGGGTGACTTATGGGGCTCTGACCAGGTTCTGTTACCCAGAATCCTTTGCAAACCTCAAAATTTGGCTAAAAAAACACATGTTCCTCACATTTCTGTAGCAGAAAGTTCTGGACTCTGATAGGAGGCACAAATTTCCTTCCACCCAAAGTTCCCCCAAGTCTCCCGATGAAAATGATACCTCACTTGTTTGGGTAGGCCTAGCGCCCGCAACAGGAAATGCCCCAAAATACAACGTGGACACATCCCATTTTTTTAAAGAAAACAGAGGTGTTTTTTGCAAAGTGCCTACCTGTTGATTTTGGCCTCCATCTCAGCCGGCCCCTAGGAAAACCTACCAAACCTGTGCACTTTTGAAAACTAGAGACCTAGGGGAATGCACGAAGGTGTGACTTGTGGGGCTCTGACCAGGTTCTGTTACCCAGAATCCTTTGCAAACCTCAAAATTTGGCTAAAAAAACACATGTTCCTCACATTTCTGTGGCAGAAAGTTCTGGAATCTGAGAGGAGCCACAAATTTCCTTCCACCAAGTGTTCCCCCAAGTCTCCCGATAAAAATGATATCTCACTTGTGTGGGTAGGCCTAGCGCCCGCGACAGGAAATGCCCCAAAGCGCAACGTGGACACATCCAATTTTGTTAAAGAAAACAGAGGTGTTTTTTGCAAAGTGCCTACCTGTAGATTTTGGCCTCTAGCTCAGCCGGAACCTAGGGAAACCTACCAAACCTGTGCATTTTTCAAAACTAGAGACCTAGGGAAATCCAAGATGGGGTGACTTGTGGGGCTCTGACCAGGTTCTGTTACGCAGAATCCTTTGCAAACCTCAAAATTTGGCTAAAAAAACACATGTTCCTCACATTTCTGTGGCAGAAAGTTCTGGACTCTGAGAGGAGACACAAATTTCCTTCCACCCAGCGTTCCCCCAAGTCTCCCGATAAAAATGATACCTCACTTGTGTGGGTAGGCCTAGCGCCCGCGACAGGAAATGCCCCAAAGTGCAACGTGGACATATCCCATTTTTTTTAAGAAAACAGAGGTGTTTTTTGCAAAGTGCCTACCTGTTGATTTTGGCCTCCAGCTCAGCCGGCACCTAGGAAAACCTACCAAACCTGTGCACTTTTGAAAACTAGAGACCTAGGGGAATCCACGATGGTGTGACTTGTGGGGCTCTGACCAGGTTCTGTTACCCAGAATCATTTGCAAACCTCAAAATTTGGCTAAAAAAACAAATTTTCCTCACATTATGGTGACAGAAAGTTCTGGAATCTGAGAGGAGCCACAAATTTCCTTCCACCCAGCGTTCCCCCAAGTCTCCCGATAAAAATGACACCTCACTTGTGTGGGTAGGCCTAGCGCCCGCAACAGGAAATGCCCCAAAGCGCAACGTGGACACATCACATTTTTTGAAAGAAAACAGAGCTGTTTTTTGCAAAGTGACTACCTATAGATTTTGGCCTCTAGCTCAGCTGGCACCTAGGGAAACCTACAAAACCTGTGCATTTTTGAAAACTAGAGACCTAGGGAAATCCAAGATGGGGTCACTTGTGGGGCTCTGACCAGGTTCTGTTACCCAGAATCCTTTGAAAACCTCAAAATTTGCCTAAAAAAACAAATTTTCCTCACATTATGGTGACAGAAAGTTCTGGAATCTGAGAGGAGCCACAAATTTCCTTCCACCCAGCGTTCCCCCAAGTCTCCCGATAAAAATGATACCTCACTTGTGTGGGTAGGCCTAGCGCTCGCGACAGGAAATGCCCCAAAGTGCAACGTGGACACATCCCATTTTTTGAAAGAAAACAGAGGTGTTTTTTGCAAAGTGCCTACCTGTTGATTTTGGCCTCCAGCTCAGCCGGCACCTAGGAAAACCTACCAAACCTGTGCACTTATGAAAACTAGAGACCTAGGGGAATCCACGATGGTGTGACTTGTGGGGCTCTGACCAGGTTCTGTTACCCAGAATCCTTTGCAAACCTCAAAATTTTGCTAAAAAAACACATGTTCCTCACATTTCTGTGGCAGAAAGTTCTGGACTCTGAGAGGAGGCACAAATTTCCTTCCAACCAGCGTTCCCCCAAGTCTCCCGATAAAAATGATACCTCACTTGTGTGGGTAGGCCTAGCGCCCACGACAGACTTGTGTGGGTAGGCCTAGCGCCCACGACAGGAGATGCCCCAAAGCGCAACGTGGACACATCCCATTTTTGGAAACAAAACAGAGCTGTTTTTTGCAAAGTGACTACCTGTAGATTTTGGCCTCTAGCTCAGCCGGCACCTAGGGAAACCTACCAAATCTTTGCATTTTTTAAAACTAGAGACCTAGGGGAATCCAAGATGGGGTGACTTGTGGGGCTCTGACCAGGTTCTGTTACCCAGAATCCTTTGCAAACCTCAAAATTTGGCTAAAAAACCAAATTTTCCTCACATTATGGTGACAGAAAGTTCTGGAATCTGAGAGGAGCCACAGATTTCCTTCCACCCAGCGTTCCCCCAAGTCTCCCGATAAAAATGATACCTCACTTGTGTGGGTAGGCCTAGCGCCCGCGACAGGAAATGCCCCAAAGTGCAACGTGGATACATCCCATTTTTTGAAAGAAAACAGAGCTGTTTTTTGCAAAGTGCTTACCTGTAGATTTTGGCCTCTAGCTCAGCCGGCACCTAGGGAAACCTACCAAACCTGTGCATTTTTGAAAACTGGAGACCTAGGGGAATCCAAGATGGGGGTGACTTTTGGGGCTCTGACCAGGTTTTGTTACCCAGAATCCTTTGCAAACCTCAAAATTTGGCAAAAAAAACACATGTCCCTCAAATTTCTGTGGCAGAAAGTTCTGCAATCTGAGAGGAGCCACAAATTTCCTTCCACCCAGCGTTCCCCCAAGTCTCCCGATAAAAATGACACCTCACGTGTGTGGTAGGCCTAGCGCCCGCGACAGGAAATGCCCCAAAGCGCAACGTGGACACATCCCATTTTTTGAAAGAAAACAGAGCTGTTTTTTGCAAAGTGCCTACCTGTAGATTTTTGCCTCTAGCTCAGCCGGCACATAGGAAAACCTACCAAACCTGTGCATTTTTGAAAACTAGAGACCTAGGGGAATCCAAGATGGGGGTGACTTTTGGGGCTCTGACCAGGTTTTGTTACCCAGAATCCTTTGCAAACCTCAAAATTTGGCAAAAAAAACACATGTCCCTCAAATTTCTGTGGCAGAAAGTTCTGCAATCTGAGAGGAGCCACAAATTTCCTTCCACCCAGCGTTCCCCCAAGTCTCCCGATAAAAATGACACCTCACGTGTGTGGTAGGCCTAGCGCCCGCGACAGGAAATGCCCCAAAGCGCAACGTGGACACATCCCATTTTTTGAAAGAAAACAGAGCTGTTTTTTGCAAAGTGACTACCTGTAGATTTTGGCCTCTAGCTCAGCCGGCACCTAGGGAAGCCTACCAAACCTGTGCATTTTTGAAAACTAGAGACCTAGGGGAATCCAAGATGGGGTGACTTGTGGGGCTCTGAACAGGTTCTGTTACCCAAAATCCTTTGCAAACCTCAAAATTTGGCTAAAAAATCAAATTTTCCTCACATTATGGTGACAGAAGGTTCTGGAATCTGAGAGGAGCCACAAATTCCCTTCCACCCAACGTTCCCCCCAGTCTCCCGATAAAAATGATACCTCACTTGTGTGGGTAGGCCTAGCACCCGCGACAGGAAATGCCCCAAAATGCAACGTGGACACATCCCATTTTTTGAAAGAAAACAGAGGTGTTTTTT
This sequence comes from Pleurodeles waltl, assembly GCF_031143425.1. Taxonomy (NCBI): domain Eukaryota; kingdom Metazoa; phylum Chordata; class Amphibia; order Caudata; family Salamandridae; genus Pleurodeles; species Pleurodeles waltl. The sequence continues at coordinate 994,714,822 of NC_090447.1, read as the reverse complement.
GCAAAGTGCCTACCTGTTGATTTTGGCCTCCATCTCAGCCGGCACCTAGGAAAACCTACCAAACCTGTGCACTTTTGAAAACTAGAGACCTAGGGGAATGCACAAAGGTGTGACTTGTGGGGCTCTGACCAGGTTCTGTTACCAAGAATCCTTTGCAAACCTCAAAATTTGGCTAAAAAAACACATGTTCCTCACATTTCTGTGGCAGAAAGTTCTGGAATCTGAGAGGAGCCACAAATTTCCTTCCACCAAGTGTTCCCCCAAGTCTCCCGATAAAAATTATATCTCACTTGTGTGGGTAGGCCTAGCGCCCGCGACAGGAAATGCCCCAAAGCGCAACGTGGACACATCCAATTTTGTTAAAGAAAACAGAGGTGTTTTTTGCAAAGTGCCTACCTGTAGATTTTGGCCTCTAGCTCAGCCGGAACCTAGGGAAACCTACCAAACCTGTGCATTTTTGAAAACTAGAGACCTAGGGAAATCCAAGATGGGGTGACTTGTGGGGCTCTGACCAGGTTCTGTTTCGCAGAATCCTTTGCAAACCTCAAAATTTGGCTAAAAAAACACATGTTCCTCACATTTCTGTGGCAGAAAGTTCTGGAATCTGAGAGGAGCCACAAATTTCCTTCCACCAAGTGTTCCCCCAAGTCTCCCGATAAAAATTATATCTCACTTGTGTGGGTAGGCCTAGCGCCCGCGACAGGAAATGCCCCAAAGCGCAACGTGGACACATCCAATTTTGTTAAAGAAAACAGAGGTGTTTTTTGCAAAGTGCCTACCTGTAGATTTTGGCCTCTAGCTCAGCCGGAACCTAGGGAAACCTACCAAACCTGTGCATTTTTGAAAACTAGAGACCTAGGGAAATCCAAGATGGGGTGACTTGTGGGGCTCTGACCAGGTTCTGTTACGCAGAATCCTTTGCAAACCTCAAAATTTGGCTAAAAAAACACATGTTCCTCACATTTCTGTGGCAGAAAGTTCTGGACTCTGAGAGGAGACACAAATTTCCTTCCACCCAGCGTTCCCCCAAGTCTCCCGATAAAAATGATACCTCACTTGGGTGGGTAGGCCTATCGCCCGCGACAGGAAATGCCCCAAAGTGCAACGTGGCATATCCCATTTTTTTTAAGAAAACAGAGGTGTTTTTTGCAAAGTGCCTACCTGTTGATTTTGGCCTCCAGCTCAGCCGGCACCTAGGAAAACCTACCAAACCTGTGCACTTTTGAAAACTAGAGACCTAGGGGAATCCACGATGGTGTGACTTGTGGGGCTCTGACCAGGTTCTGTTACCCAGAATCATTTGCAAACCTCAAAATTTGGCTAAAAAAACAAATTTTCCTCACATTATGGTGACAGAAAGTTCTGGAATCTGAGAGGAGCCACAAATTTCCTTCCACCCAGCGTTCCCCCAAGTCTCCCGATAGAAATGACACCTCACTTGTGTGGGTAGGCCTAGCGCCCGCAACAGGAAATGCCGCAAAGTGCAACGTGGACACATCCCATTTTTTTAAAGAAAACAGAGCTGTTTTTTGCAAAGTGACTACCTATAGATTTTGGCCTCTAGCTCAGCCGGCACCTAGGGAAACCTACAAAACCTGTGCATTTTTGAAAACTAGAGACCTAGGGAAATCCAAGATGGGGTGACTTGTGGGGCTCTGACCAGGTTCTGTTACCCAGAATCCTTTGAAAACCTCAAAATTTGCCTAAAAAAACAAATTTTCCTCACATTATGGTGACAGAAAGTTCTGGAATCTGAGAGGAGCCACAAATTTCCTTCCACCCAGCGTTCCCCCAAGTCTCCCGATAAAAATGATACCTCACTTTTGTGGGTAGGCCTAGCGCCCGCGACAGGAAATGCCCCAAAGTGCAACGTGGACACATCCCATTTTTTCAAAGAAAACAGAGGTGTTTTTTGCAAAGTGCCTACCTGTTGATTTTGGCCTCCAGCTCAGCCGGCACCTAGGAAAACCTACCAAACCTGTGCACTTATGAAAACTAGAGACCTAGGGGAATCCACGATGGTGTGACTTGTGGGGCTCTGACCAGGTTCTGTTACCCAGAATCCTTTGCAAACCTCAAAATTTGGCTAAAAAAACACATGTTCCTCACATTTCTGTGGCAGAAAGTTCTGGACTCTGAGAGGAGGCACAAATTTCCTTCCAACCAGCGTTCCCCCAAGTCTCCCGATAAAAATGATACCTCACTTGTGTGGGTAGGCCTAGCGCCCGCGACAGGAGATGCCCCAAAGCGCAACGTGGACACATCCCATTTTTGGAAACAAAACAGAGCTGTTTTTTGAAAAGTGACTACCTGTAGATTTTGGCCTCTAGCTCAGCCGGCACCTAGGGAAACCTACCAAATCTTTGCATTTTTTAAAACTAGAGACCTAGGGGAATCCAAGATGGGGTGACTTGTGGGGCTCTGACCAGGTTCTGTTACCCAGAATCCTTTGCAAACCTCAAAATTTGGCTAAAAAAACAAATTTTCCTCACATTATGGTGACAGAAAGTTCTGGAATCTGAGAGGAGCCACAGATTTCCTTCCACCCAGCGTTCCCCCAAGTCTCCCGATAAAAACGATACCTCACTTGTGTGGGTAGGCCTAGCGCCCGCGACAGGAAATGCCCCAAAGTGCAACGTGGATACATCCCATTTTTTGAAAGAAAACAGAGCTGTTTTTTGCAAAGTGCTTACCTGTAGATTTTGGCCTCTAGCTCAGCCGGCACCTAGGGAAACCTACCAAACCTGTGCATTTTTGAAAACTGGAGACCTAGGGGAATCCAAGATGGGGGTGACTTTTGGGGCTCTGACCAGGTTTTGTTACCCAGAATCCTTTGCAAACCTCAAAATTTGGCAAAAAAAACACATGTCCCTCAAATTTCTGTGGCAGAAAGTTCTGCAATCTGAGAGGAGCCACAAATTTCCTTCCACCCAGCGTTCCCCCAAGTCTCCCGATAAAAATGACACCTCACGTGTGTGGTAGGCCTAGCGCCCGCGACAGGAAATGCCCCAAAGCGCAACTTGGACACATCCCATTTTTTGAAAGAAAACAGAGCTGTTTTTTGCAAAGTGCCTACCTGTAGATTTTTGCCTCTAGCTCAGCCGGCACCTAGGAAAACCTACCAAACCTGTGCATTTTTGAAAACTAGAGACCTAGGGGAATCCAAGATGGGGTGACTTGTGGGGCTTTGACCAGGTTCTGTTACCCAGAATCCTTTGAAAACCTCAAAATTTGCAAAAAAAACACATTTTTCTCACATTTCTGTGGCAGAAAGTTCTGTAATCTGAGAGGAGCCACAAATTTCCTTCCACCCAGTGTTCCCCCAAGTCTCCCGATAAAAATGACACCTCACTTGTGTTAGTAGGCCTAGCGCCCGCGACAGGAAATGCCCCAAAGCGCAACGTGGACACATCCCATTTTTTGAAAGAAAACAGAGCTGTTTTTTGCAATGTGCCTACCTGTAGATTTTGGCCTCTAGCTCAGCCGGCACCTAGGGAAGCCTACCGAACCTGTGCATTTTTGAAAACTAGAGACCTAGGGGAATCCAAGATGGGGTGACCTGTGGGTCTCTGACCAGGTTCTGTTACCCAGAATCCTTTGCAAACCTCAAAATTTAGCTAAAAGAACACATTTTTGTCACATTTCTGTGGCAGAAAGTTCTGGAATCTGAGAGGAGCCACAAATTTCCTTCAACCCAGCGTTCCCCCAAGTCTCCTGATAAAAATGATACCTCACTTGTGTGGGTAGGCCTAGCGCCCGCGACAGGAAATGCCCCAAAGTGCAACGTGGACACATCCCATTTTGTTAAAGAAAACAGAGGTGTTTTTTGCAAAGTGCCTACCTGTTGATTTTGGCCTCTAGCTCAGCCGGCACCTAGGGAAACCTACCAAACCTGTGCATTTTGAAAACTAGAGACCTAGGGAAATCCAAGATGGGGTGACTTATGGGGCTCTGACCAGGTTCTGTTACCCAGAATCCTTTGCAAACCTCAAAATTTGGCTAAAAAAACACATGTTCCTCACATTTCTGTAGCAGAAAGTTCTGGACTCTGATAGGAGGCACAAATTTCCTTCCACCCAAAGTTCCCCCAAGTGTCCCGATGAAAATGATACCTCACTTGTTTGGGTAGGCCTAGCGCCCGCAACAGGAAATGCCCCAAAATACAACGTGGACACATCCCATTTTTTTAAAGAAAACAGAGGTGTTTTTTGCAAAGTGCCTACCTGTTGATTTTGGCCTCCATCTCAGCCGGCCCCTAGGAAAACCTACCAAACCTGTGCACTTTTGAAAACTAGAGACCTAGGGGAATGCACGAAGGTGTGACTTGTGGGGCTCTGACCAGGTTCTGTTACCCAGAATCCTTTGCAAACCTCAAAATTTGGCTAAAAAAACACATGTTCCTCACATTTCTGTGGCAGAAAGTTCTGGAATCTGAGAGGAGCCACAAATTTCCTTCCACCAAGTGTTCCCCCAAGTCTCCCGATAAAAATTATATCTCACTTGTGTGGGTAGGCCTAGCGCCCGCGACAGGAAATGCCCCAAAGCGCAACGTGGACACATCCAATTTTGTTAAAGAAAACAGAGGTGTTTTTTGCAAAGTGCCTACCTGTAGATTTTGGCCTCTAGCTCAGCCGGAACCTAGGGAAACCTACCAAACCTGTGCATTTTTGAAAACTAGAGACCTAGGGAAATCCAAGATGGGGTGACTTGTGGGGCTCTGACCAGGTTCTGTTACGCAGAATCCTTTGCAAACCTCAAAATTTGGCTAAAAAAACACATGTTCCTCACATTTCTGTGGCAGAAAGTTCTGGACTCTGAGAGGAGACACAAATTTCCTTCCACCCAGCGTTCCCCCAAGTCTCCCGATAAAAATGATACCTCACTTGTGTGGGTAGGCCTAGCGCCCGCGACAGGAAATGCCCCAAAGTGCAACGTGGACATATCCCATTTTTTTTAAGAAAACAGAGGTGTTTTTTGCAAAGTGCCTACCTGTTGATTTTGGCCTCCAGCTCAGCCGGCACCTAGGAAAACCTACCAAACCTGTGCACTTTTGAAAACTAGAGACCTAGGGGAATCCACGATGGTGTGACTTGTGGGGCTCTGACCAGGTTCTGTTACCCAGAATCATTTGCAAACCTCAAAATTTGGCTAAAAAAACAAATTTTCCTCACATTATGGTGACAGAAAGTTCTGGAATCTGAGAGGAGCCACAAATTTCCTTCCACCCAGCGTTCCCCCAAGTCTCCCGATAAAAATGACACCTCACTTGTGTGGGTAGGCCTAGCGCCCGCAACAGGAAATGCCCCAAAGCGCAACGTGGACACATCCCATTTTTTGAAAGAAAACAGAGCTGTTTTTTGCAAAGTGACTACCTATAGATTTTGGCCTCTAGCTCAGCTGGCACCTAGGGAAACCTACAAAACCTGTGCATTTTTAAAAACTAGAGACCTAGGGAAATCCAAGATGGGGTGACTTGTGGGGCTCTGACCAGGTTCTGTTACCCAGAATCCTTTGAAAACCTCAAAATTTGCCTAAAAAAACAAATTTTCCTCACATTATGGTGACAGAAAGTTCTGGAATCTGAGAGGAGCCACAAATTTCCTTCCACCCAGCGTTCCCCCAAGTCTCCCGATAAAAATGATACCTCACTTGTGTGGGTTGGCCTAGCGCTCGCGACAGGAAATGCCCCAAAGTGCAACGTGGACACATCCCATTTTTTGAAAGAAAACAGAGGTGTTTTTTGCAATGTGCCTACCTGTTGATTTTGGCCTCCAGCTCAGCCGGCACCTAGGAAAACCTACCAAACCTGTGCACTTATGAAAACTAGAGACCTAGGGGAATCCACGATGGTGTGACTTGTGGGGCTCTGACCAGGTTCTGTTACCCAGAATCCTTTGCAAACCTCAAAATTTGGCTAAAAAAACACATGTTCCTCACATTTCTGTGGCAGAAAGTTCTGGACTCTGAGAGGAGGCACAAATTTCCTTCCAACCAGCGTTCCCCCAAGTCTCCCGATAAAAATGATACCTCACTTGTGTGGGTAGGCCTAGCGCCCACGACAGGAGATGCCCCAAAGCGCAACGTGGACACATCCCATTTTTGGAAACAAAACAGAGCTGTTTTTTGCAAAGTGACTACCTGTAGATTTTGGCCTCTAGCTCAGCCGGCACCTAGGGAAACCTACCAAATCTTTGCATTTTTTAAAACTAGAGACCTAGGGGAATCCAAGATGGGGTGACTTGTGGGGCTCTGACCAGGTTCTGTTACCCAGAATCCTTTGCAAACCTCAAAATTTGGCTAAAAAAACAAATTTTCCTCACATTATGGTGACAGAAAGTTCTGGAATCTGAGAGGAGCCACAGATTTCCTTCCACCCAGCGTTCCCCCAAGTCTCCCGATAAAAATGATACCTCACTTGTGTGGGTAGGCCTAGCGCCCGCGACAGGAAATGCCCCAAAGTGCAACGTGGATACATCCAATTTTTTGAAAGAAAACAGAGCTGTTTTTTGCAAAGTGCTTACCTGTAGATTTTGGCCTCTAGCTCAGCCGGCACCTAGGGAAACCTACCAAACCTGTGCATTTTTGAAAACTGGAGACCTAGGGGAATCCAAGATGGGGGTGACTTTTGGGGCTCTGACCAGGTTTTGTTACCCAGAATCCTTTGCAAACCTCAACATTTGGCAAAAAAAACACATGTCCCTCAAATTTCTGTGGCAGAAAGTTCTGCAATCTGAGAGGAGCCACAAATTTCCTTCCACCCAGCGTTCCCCCAAGTCTCCCGATAAAAATGACACCTCACGTGTGTGGTAGGCCTAGCGCCCGCGACAGGAAATGCCCCAAAGCGCAACGTGGACACATCCCATTTTTTGAAAGAAAACAGAGCTGTTTTTTGCAAAGTGCCTACCTGTAGATTTTTGCCTCTAGCTCAGCCGGCACATAGGAAAACCTACCAAACCTGTGCATTTTTGAAAACTAGAGACCTAGGGGAATCCAAGATGGGGGTGACTTTTGGGGCTCTGACCAGGTTTTGTTACCCAGAATCCTTTGCAAACCTCAAAATTTGGCAAAAAAAACACATGTCCCTCAAATTTCTGTGGCAGAAAGTTCTGCAATCTGAGAGGAGCCACAAATTTCCTTCCACCCAGCGTTCCCCCAAGTCTCCCGATAAAAATGACACCTCACGTGTGTGGTAGGCCTAGCGCCCGCGACAGGAAATGCCCCAAAGCGCAACGTGGACACATCCCATTTTTTGAAAGAAAACAGAGCTGTTTTTTGCAAAGTGACTACCTGTAGATTTTGGCCTCTAGCTCAGCCGGCACCTAGGGAAGCCTACCAAACCTGTGCATTTTTGAAAACTAGAGACCTAGGGGAATCCAAGATGGGGTGACTTGTGGGGCTCTGAACAGGTTCTGTTACCCAAAATCCTTTGCAAACCTCAAAATTTGGCTAAAAAATCAAATTTTCCTCACATTATGGTGACAGAAGGTTCTGGAATCTGAGAGGAGCCACAAATTCCCTTCCACCCAACGTTCCCCCCAGTCTCCCGATAAAAATGATACCTCACTTGTGTGGGTAGGCCTAGCACCCGCGACAGGAAATGCCCCAAAATGCAACGTGGACACATCCCATTTTTTGAAAGAAAACAGAGGTGTTTTTTGCAAAGTGCCTACCTGTTGATTTTGGCCTCCATCTCAGCCGGCACCTAGGAAAACCTACCAAACCTGTGCACTTTTGAAAACTAGAGACCTAGGGGAATGCACAAAGGTGTGACTTGTGGGGCTCTGACCAGGTTCTGTTACCCAGAATCCTTTGCAAACCTCAAAATTTGGCTAAAAAAACACATGTTCCTCACATTTCTGTGGCAGAAAGTTCTGGAATCTGAGAGGAGCCACAAATTTCCTTCCACCAAGTGTTCCCCCAAGTCTCCCGATAAAAATTATATCTCACTTGTGTGGGTAGGCCTAGCGCCCGCGACAGGAAATGCCCCAAAGCGCAACGTGGACACATCCAATTTTGTTAAAGAAAACAGAGGTGTTTTTTGCAAAGTGCCTACCTGTAGATTTTGGCCTCTAGCTCAGCCGGAACCTAGGGAAACTTACCAAACCTGTGCATTTTTGAAAACTAGAGACCTAGGGAAATCCAAGATGGGGTGACTTGTGGGGCTCTGACCAGGTTCTGTTACGCAGAATCCTTTGCAAATCTCAAAATTTGGCTAAAAAAACACATGTTCCTCACATTTCTGTGGCAGAAAGTTCTGGACTCTGAGAGGAGACACAAATTTCCTTCCACCCAGCGTTCCCCCAAGTCTCCCGATAAAAATGATACCTCACTTGTGTGGGTAGGCCTAGCGCCCGCGACAGGAAATGCCCCAAAGTGCAACGTGGACATATCCCATTTTTTTAAAGAAAACAGAGGTGTTTTTTGCAAAGTGCCTACCTGTTGATTTTGGCCTCCAGCTCAGCCGGCACCTAGGAAAACCTACCAAACCTGTGCACTTTTGAAAACTAGAGACCTAGGGGAATCCACGATGGTGTGACTTGTGGGGCTCTGACCAGGTTCTGTTACCCAGAATCATTTGCAAACCTCAAAATTTGGCTAAAAAAACAAATTTTCCTCACATTATGGTGACAGAAAGTTCTGGAATCTGAGAGGAGCCACAAATTTCCTTCCACCCAGCGTTCCCCCAAGTCTCCCGATAAAAATGACACCTCACTTGTGTGGGTAGGCCTAGCGCCCGCAACAGGAAATGCCCCAAAGCGCAACGTGGACACATCCCATTTTTTGAAAGAAAACAGAGCTGTTTTTTGCAAAGTGACTACCTATAGATTTTGGCCTCTAGCTCAGCTGGCACCTAGGGAAACCTACAAAACCTGTGCATTTTTAAAAACTAGAGACCTAGGGAAATCCAAGATGGGGTGACTTGTGGGGCTCTGACCAGGTTCTGTTACCCAGAATCCTTTGAAAACCTCAAAATTTGCCTAAAAAAACAAATTTTCCTCACATTATGGTGACAGAAAGTTCTGGAATCTGAGAGGAGCCACAAATTTCCTTCCACCCAGCGTTCCCCCAAGTCTCCCGATAAAAATGATACCTCACTTGTGTGGGTAGGCCTAGCGCTCGCGACAGGAAATGCCCCAAAGTGCAACGTGGACACATCCCATTTTTTGAAAGAAAACAGAGGTGTTTTTTGCAATGTGCCTACCTGTTGATTTTGGCCTCCAGCTCAGCCGGCACCTAGGAAAACCTACCAAACCTGTGCACTTATGAAAACTAGAGACCTAGGGGAATCCACGATGGTGTGACTTGTGGGGCTCTGACCAGGTTCTGTTACCCAGAATCCTTTGCAAACCTCAAAATTTGGCTAAAAAAACACATGTTCCTCACATTTCTGTGGCAGAAAGTTCTGGACTCTGAGAGGAGGCACAAATTTCCTTCCAACCAGCGTTCCCCCAAGTCTCCCGATAAAAATGATACCTCACTTGTGTGGGTAGGCCTAGCGCCCACGACAGGAGATGCCCCAAAGCGCAACGTGGACACATCCCATTTTTGGAAACAAAACAGAGCTGTTTTTTGCAAAGTGACTACCTGTAGATTTTGGCCTCTAGCTCAGCCGGCACCTAGGGAAACCTACCAAATCTTTGCATTTTTTAAAACTAGAGACCTAGGGGAATCCAAGATGGGGTGACTTGTGGGGCTCTGACCAGGTTCTGTTACCCAGAATCCTTTGCAAACCTCAAAATTTGGCTAAAAAAACAAATTTTCCTCACATTATGGTGACAGAAAGTTCTGGAATCTGAGAGGAGCCACAGATTTCCTTCCACCCAGCGTTCCCCCAAGTCTCCCGATAAAAATGATACCTCACTTGTGTGGGTAGGCCTAGCGCCCGCGACAGGAAATGCCCCAAAGTGCAACGTGGATACATCCAATTTTTTGAAAGAAAACAGAGCTGTTTTTTGCAAAGTGCTTACCTGTAGATTTTGGCCTCTAGCTCAGCCGGCACCTAGGGAAACCTACCAAACCTGTGCATTTTTGAAAACTGGAGACCTAGGGGAATCCAAGATGGGGGTGACTTTTGGGGCTCTGACCAGGTTTTGTTACCCAGAATCCTTTGCAAACCTCAACATTTGGCAAAAAAAACACATGTCCCTCAAATTTCTGTGGCAGAAAGTTCTGCAATCTGAGAGGAGCCACAAATTTCCTTCCACCCAGCGTTCCCCCAAGTCTCCCGATAAAAATGACACCTCACGTGTGTGGTAGGCCTAGCGCCCGCGACAGGAAATGCCCCAAAGCGCAACGTGGACACATCCCATTTTTTGAAAGAAAACAGAGCTGTTTTTTGCAAAGTGCCTACCTGTAGATTTTTGCCTCTAGCTCAGCCGGCACATAGGAAAACCTACCAAACCTGTGCATTTTTGAAAACTAGAGACCTAGGGGAATCCAAGATGGGGGTGACTTTTGGGGCTCTGACCAGGTTTTGTTACCCAGAATCCTTTGCAAACCTCAAAATTTGGCAAAAAAAACACATGTCCCTCAAATTTCTGTGGCAGAAAGTTCTGCAATCTGAGAGGAGCCACAAATTTCCTTCCACCCAGCGTTCCCCCAAGTCTCCCGATAAAAATGACACCTCACGTGTGTGGTAGGCCTAGCGCCCGCGACAGGAAATGCCCCAAAGCGCAACGTGGACACATCCCATTTTTTGAAAGAAAACAGAGCTGTTTTTTGCAAAGTGACTACCTGTAGATTTTGGCCTCTAGCTCAGCCGGCACCTAGGGAAGCCTACCAAACCTGTGCATTTTTGAAAACTAGAGACCTAGGGGAATCCAAGATGGGGTGACTTGTGGGGCTCTGAACAGGTTCTGTTACCCAAAATCCTTTGCAAACCTCAAAATTTGGCTAAAAAATCAAATTTTCCTCACATTATGGTGACAGAAGGTTCTGGAATCTGAGAGGAGCCACAAATTCCCTTCCACCCAACGTTCCCACCAGTCTCCCGATAAAAATGATACCTCACTTGTGTGGGTAGGCCTAGCACCCGCGACAGGAAATGCCCCAAAATGCAACGTGGACACATCCCATTTTTTTAAAGAAAACAGAGGTGTTTTTTGCAAAGTGCCTACCTGTTGATTTTGGCCTCCATCTCAGCCGGCACCTAGGAAAACCTACCAAACCTGTGCACTTTTGAAAACTAGAGACCTAGGGGAATGCACAAAGGTGTGACTTGTGGGGCTCTGACCAGGTTCTGTTACCCAGAATCCTTTGCAAACCTCAAAATTTGGCTAAAAAAACACATGTTCCTCACATTTCTGTGGCAGAAAGTTCTGGAATCTGAGAGGAGCCACAAATTTCCTTCCACCAAGTGTTCCCCCAAGTCTCCCGATAAAAATTATATCTCACTTGTGTGGGTAGGCCTAGCGCCCGCGACAGGAAATGCCCCAAAGCGCAACGTGGACACATCCAATTTTGTTAAAGAAAACAGAGGTGTTTTTTGCAAAGTGCCTACCTGTAGATTTTGGCCTCTAGCTCAGCCGGAACCTAGGGAAACTTACCAAACCTGTGCATTTTTGAAAACTAGAGACCTAGGGAAATCCAAGATGGGGTGACTTGTGGGGCTCTGACCAGGTTCTGTTACGCAGAATCCTTTGCAAATCTCAAAATTTGGCTAAAAAAACACATGTTCCTCACATTTCTGTGGCAGAAAGTTCTGGACTCTGAGAGGAGACACAAATTTCCTTCCACCCAGCGTTCCCCCAAGTCTCCCGATAAAAATGATACCTCACTTGTGTGGGTAGGCCTAGCGCCCGCGACAGGAAATGCCCCAAAGTGCAACGTGGACATATCCCATTTTTTTTAAGAAAACAGAGGTGTTTTTTGCAAAGTGCCTACCTGTTGATTTTGGCCTCCAGCTCAGCCGGCACCTAGGAAAACCTACCAAACCTGTGCACTTTTGAAAACTAGAGACCTAGGGGAATCCACGATGGTGTGACTTGTGGGGCTCTGACCAGGTTCTGTTACCCAGAATCATTTGCAAACCTCAAAATTTGGCTAAAAAAACAAATTTTCCTCACATTATGGTGACAGAAAGTTCTGGAATCTGAGAGGAGCCACAAATTTCCTTCCACCCAGCGTTCCCCCAAGTCTCCCGATAAAAATGACACCTCACTTGTGTGGGTAGGCCTAGCGCCCGCAACAGGAAATGCCCCAAAGCGCAACGTGGACACATCCCATTTTTTGAAAGAAAACAGAGCTGTTTTTTGCAAAGTGACTACCTATAGATTTTGGCCTCTAGCTCAGCTGGCACCTAGGGAAACCTACAAAACCTGTGCATTTTTAAAAACTAGAGACCTAGGGAAATCCAAGATGGGGTGACTTGTGGGGCTCTGACCAGGTTCTGTTACCCAGAATCCTTTGAAAACCTCAAAATTTGCCTAAAAAAACAAATTTTCCTCACATTATGGTGACAGAAAGTTCTGGAATCTGAGAGGAGCCACAAATTTCCTTCCACCCAGCGTTCCCCCAAGTCTCCCGATAAAAATGATACCTCACTTGTGTGGGTAGGCCTAGCGCTCGCGACAGGAAATGCCCCAAAGTGCAACGTGGACACATCCCATTTTTTGAAAGAAAACAGAGGTGTTTTTTGCAATGTGCCTACCTGTTGATTTTGGCCTCCAGCTCAGCCGGCACCTAGGAAAACCTACCAAACCTGTGCACTTATGAAAACTAGAGACCTAGGGGAATCCACGATGGTGTGACTTGTGGGGCTCTGACCAGGTTCTGTTACCCAGAATCCTTTGCAAACCTCAAAATTTGGCTAAAAAAACACATGTTCCTCACATTTCTGTGGCAGAAAGTTCTGGACTCTGAGAGGAGGCACAAATTTCCTTCCAACCAGCGTTCCCCCAAGTCTCCCGATAAAAATGATACCTCACTTGTGTGGGTAGGCCTAGCGCCCACGACAGGAGATGCCCCAAAGCGCAACGTGGACACATCCCATTTTTGGAAACAAAACAGAGCTGTTTTTTGCAAAGTGACTACCTGTAGATTTTGGCCTCTAGCTCAGCCGGCACCTAGGGAAACCTACCAAATCTTTGCATTTTTTAAAACTAGAGACCTAGGGGAATTCAAGATGGGGTGACTTGTGGGGCTCTGACCAGGTTCTGTTACCCAGAATCCTTTGCAAACCTCAAAATTTGGCTAAAAAAACAAATTTTCCTCACATTATGGTGACAGAAAGTTCTGGAATCTGAGAGGAGCCACAGATTTCCTTCCACCCAGCGTTCCCCCAAGTCTCCCGATAAAAATGATACCTCACTTGTGTGGGTAGGCCTAGCGCCCGCGACAGGAAATGCCCCAAAGTGCAACGTGGATACATCCAATTTTTTGAAAGAAAACAGAGCTGTTTTTTGCAAAGTGCTTACCTGTAGATTTTGGCCTCTAGCTCAGCCGGCACCTAGGGAAACCTACCAAACCTGTGCATTTTTGAAAACTGGAGACCTAGGGGAATCCAAGATGGGGGTGACTTTTGGGGCTCTGACCAGGTTTTGTTACCCAGAATCCTTTGCAAACCTCAACATTTGGCAAAAAAAACACATGTCCCTCAAATTTCTGTGGCAGAAAGTTCTGCAATCTGAGAGGAGCCACAAATTTCCTTCCACCCAGCGTTCCCCCAAGTCTCCCGATAAAAATGACACCTCACGTGTGTGGTAGGCCTAGCGCCCGCGACAGGAAATGCCCCAAAGCGCAACGTGGACACATCCCATTTTTTGAAAGAAAACAGAGCTGTTTTTTGCAAAGTGCCTACCTGTAGATTTTTGCCTCTAGCTCAGCCGGCACATAGGAAAACCTACCAAACCTGTGCATTTTTGAAAACTAGAGACCTAGGGGAATCCAAGATGGGGGTGACTTTTGGGGCTCTGACCAGGTTTTGTTACCCAGAATCCTTTGCAAACCTCAAAATTTGGCAAAAAAAACACATGTCCCTCAAATTTCTGTGGCAGAAAGTTCTGCAATCTGAGAGGAGCCACAAATTTCCTTCCACCCAGCGTTCCCCCAAGTCTCCCGATAAAAATGACACCTCACGTGTGTGGTAGGCCTAGCGCCCGCGACAGGAAATGCCCCAAAGCGCAACGTGGACACATCCCATTTTTTGAAAGAAAACAGAGCTGTTTTTTGCAAAGTGACTACCTGTAGATTTTGGCCTCTAGCTCAGCCGGCACCTAGGGAAGCCTACCAAACCTGTGCATTTTTGAAAACTAGAGACCTAGGGGAATCCAAGATGGGGTGACTTGTGGGGCTCTGAACAGGTTCTGTTACCCAAAATCCTTTGCAAACCTCAAAATTTGGCTAAAAAATCAAATTTTCCTCACATTATGGTGACAGAAGGTTCTGGAATCTGAGAGGAGCCACAAATTCCCTTCCACCCAACGTTCCCACCAGTCTCCCGATAAAAATGATACCTCACTTGTGTGGGTAGGCCTAGCACCCGCGACAGGAAATGCCCCAAAATGCAACGTGGACACATCCCATTTTTTTAAAGAAAACAGAGGTGTTTTTTGCAAAGTGCCTACCTGTTGATTTTGGCCTCCATCTCAGCCGGCACCTAGGAAAACCTACCAAACCTGTGCACTTTTGAAAACTAGAGACCTAGGGGAATGCACAAAGGTGTGACTTGTGGGGCTCTGACCAGGTTCTGTTACCCAGAATCCTTTGCAAACCTCAAAATTTGGCTAAAAAAACACATGTTCCTCACATTTCTGTGGCAGAAAGTTCTGGAATCTGAGAGGAGCCACAAATTTCCTTCCACCAAGTGTTCCCCCAAGTCTCCCGATAAAAATTATATCTCACTTGTGTGGGTAGGCCTAGCGCCCGCGACAGGAAATGCCCCAAAGCGCAACGTGGACACATCCAATTTTGTTAAAGAAAACAGAGGTGTTTTTTGCAAAGTGCCTACCTGTAGATTTTGGCCTCTAGCTCAGCCGGAACCTAGGGAAACTTACCAAACCTGTGCATTTTTGAAAACTAGAGACCTAGGGAAATCCAAGATGGGGTGACTTGTGGGGCTCTGACCAGGTTCTGTTACGCAGAATCCTTTGCAAATCTCAAAATTTGGCTAAAAAAACACATGTTCCTCACATTTCTGTGGCAGAAAGTTCTGGACTCTGAGAGGAGACACAAATTTCCTTCCACCCAGCGTTCCCCCAAGTCTCCCGATAAAAATGATACCTCACTTGTGTGGGTAGGCCTAGCGCCCGCGACAGGAAATGCCCCAAAGTGCAACGTGGACATATCCCATTTTTTTTAAGAAAACAGAGGTGTTTTTTGCAAAGTGCCTACCTGTTGATTTTGGCCTCCAGCTCAGCCGGCACCTAGGAAAACCTACCAAACCTGTGCACTTTTGAAAACTAGAGACCTAGGGGAATCCACGATGGTGTGACTTGTGGGGCTCTGACCAGGTTCTGTTACCCAGAATCATTTGCAAACCTCAAAATTTGGCTAAAAAAACAAATTTTCCTCACATTATGGTGACAGAAAGTTCTGGAATCTGAGAGGAGCCACAAATTTCCTTCCACCCAGCGTTCCCCCAAGTCTCCCGATAAAAATTACACCTCACTTGTGTGGGTAGGCCTAGCGCCCGCAACAGGAAATGCCCCAAAGCGCAACGTGGACACATCCCATTTTTTGAAAGAAAACAGAGCTGTTTTTTGCAAAGTGACTACCTATAGATTTTGGCCTCTAGCTCAGCTGGCACCTAGGGAAACCTACAAAACCTGTGCATTTTTAAAAACTAGAGACCTAGGGAAATCCAAGATGGGGTGACTTGTGGGGCTCTGACCAGGTTCTGTTACCCAGAATCCTTTGAAAACCTCAAAATTTGCCTAAAAAAACAAATTTTCCTCACATTATGGTGACAGAAAGTTCTGGAATCTGAGAGGAGCCACAAATTTCCTTCCACCCAGCGTTCCCCCAAGTCTCCCGATAAAAATGATACCTCACTTGTGTGGGTAGGCCTAGCGCTCGCGACAGGAAATGCCCCAAAGTGCAACGTGGACACATCCCATTTTTTGAAAGAAAACAGAGGTGTTTTTTGCAATGTGCCTACCTGTTGATTTTGGCCTCCAGCTCAGCCGGCACCTAGGAAAACCTACCAAACCTGTGCACTTATGAAAACTAGAGACCTAGGGGAATCCACGATGGTGTGACTTGTGGGGCTCTGACCAGGTTCTGTTACCCAGAATCCTTTGCAAACCTCAAAATTTGGCTAAAAAAACACATGTTCCTCACATTTCTGTGGCAGAAAGTTCTGGACTCTGAGAGGAGGCACAAATTTCCTTCCAACCAGCGTTCCCCCAAGTCTCCCGATAAAAATGATACCTCACTTGTGTGGGTAGGCCTAGCGCCCACGACAGGAGATGCCCCAAAGCGCAACGTGGACACATCCCATTTTTGGAAACAAAACAGAGCTGTTTTTTGCAAAGTGACTACCTGTAGATTTTGGCCTCTAGCTCAGCCGGCACCTAGGGAAACCTACCAAATCTTTGCATTTTTTAAAACTAGAGACCTAGGGGAATCCAAGATGGGGTGACTTGTGGGGCTCTGACCAGGTTCTGTTACCCAGAATCCTTTGCAAACCTCAAAATTTGGCTAAAAAAACAAATTTTCCTCACATTATGGTGACAGAAAGTTCTGGAATCTGAGAGGAGCCACAGATTTCCTTCCACCCAGCGTTCCCCCAAGTCTCCCGATAAAAATGATACCTCACTTGTGTGGGTAGGCCTAGCGCCCGCGACAGGAAATGCCCCAAAGTGCAACGTGGATACATCCAATTTTTTGAAAGAAAACAGAGCTGTTTTTTGCAAAGTGCTTACCTGTAGATTTTGGCCTCTAGCTCAGCCGGCACCTAGGGAAACCTACCAAACCTGTGCATTTTTGAAAACTGGAGACCTAGGGGAATCCAAGATGGGGGTGACTTTTGGGGCTCTGACCAGGTTTTGTTACCCAGAATCCTTTGCAAACCTCAACATTTGGCAAAAAAAACACATGTCCCTCAAATTTCTGTGGCAGAAAGTTCTGCAATCTGAGAGGAGCCACAAATTTCCTTCCACCCAGCGTTCCCCCAAGTCTCCCGATAAAAATGACACCTCACGTGTGTGGTAGGCCTAGCGCCCGCGACAGGAAATGCCCCAAAGCGCAACGTGGACACATCCCATTTTTTGAAAGAAAACAGAGCTGTTTTTTGCAAAGTGCCTACCTGTAGATTTTTGCCTCTAGCTCAGCCGGCACATAGGAAAACCTACCAAACCTGTGCATTTTTGAAAACTAGAGACCTAGGGGAATCCAAGATGGGGGTGACTTTTGGGGCTCTGACCAGGTTTTGTTACCCAGAATCCTTTGCAAACCTCAAAATTTGGCAAAAAAAACACATGTCCCTCAAATTTCTGTGGCAGAAAGTTCTGCAATCTGAGAGGAGCCACAAATTTCCTTCCACCCAGCGTTCCCCCAAGTCTCCCGATAAAAATGACACCTCACGTGTGTGGTAGGCCTAGCGCCCGCGACAGGAAATGCCCCAAAGCGCAACGTGGACACATCCCATTTTTTGAAAGAAAACAGAGCTGTTTTTTGCAAAGTGACTACCTGTAGATTTTGGCCTCTAGCTCAGCCGGCACCTAGGGAAGCCTACCAAACCTGTGCATTTTTGAAAACTAGAGACCTAGGGGAATCCAAGATGGGGTGACTTGTGGGGCTCTGAACAGGTTCTGTTACCCAAAATCCTTTGCAAACCTCAAAATTTGGCTAAAAAATCAAATTTTCCTCACATTATGGTGACAGAAGGTTCTGGAATCTGAGAGGAGCCACAAATTCCCTTCCACCCAACGTTCCCACCAGTCTCCCGATAAAAATGATACCTCACTTGTGTGGGTAGGCCTAGCACCCGCGACAGGAAATGCCCCAAAATGCAACGTGGACACATCCCATTTTTTTAAAGAAAACAGAGGTGTTTTTTGCAAAGTGCCTACCTGTTGATTTTGGCCTCCATCTCAGCCGGCACCTAGGAAAACCTACCAAACCTGTGCACTTTTGAAAACTAGAGACCTAGGGGAATGCACAAAGGTGTGACTTGTGGGGCTCTGACCAGGTTCTGTTACCCAGAATCCTTTGCAAACCTCAAAATTTGGCTAAAAAAACACATGTTCCTCACATTTCTGTGGCAGAAAGTTCTGGAATCTGAGAGGAGCCACAAATTTCCTTCCACCAAGTGTTCCCCCAAGTCTCCCGATAAAAATTATATCTCACTTGTGTGGGTAGGCCTAGCGCCCGCGACAGGAAATGCCCCAAAGCGCAACGTGGACACATCCAATTTTGTTAAAGAAAACAGAGGTGTTTTTTGCAAAGTGCCTACCTGTAGATTTTGGCCTCTAGCTCAGCCGGAACCTAGGGAAACTTACCAAACCTGTGCATTTTTGAAAACTAGAGACCTAGGGAAATCCAAGATGGGGTGACTTGTGGGGCTCTGACCAGGTTCTGTTACGCAGAATCCTTTGCAAATCTCAAAATTTGGCTAAAAAAACACATGTTCCTCACATTTCTGTGGCAGAAAGTTCTGGAATCTGAGAGGAGCCACAAATTTCCTTCCACCAAGTGTTCCCCCAAGTCTCCCGATAAAAATTATATCTCACTTGTGTGGGTAGGCCTAGCGCCCGCGACAGGAAATGCCCCAAAGCGCAACGTGGACACATCCAATTTTGTTAAAGAAAACAGAGGTGTTTTTTGCAAAGTGCCTACCTGTAGATTTTGGCCTCTAGCTCAGCCGGAACCTAGGGAAACCTACCAAACCTGTGCATTTTTGAAAACTAGAGACCTAGGGAAATCCAAGATGGGGTGACTTGTGGGGCTCTGACCAGGTTCTGTTACGCAGAATCCTTTGCAAACCTCAAAATTTGGCTAAAAAAACACATGTTCCTCACATTTCTGTGGCAGAAAGTTCTGGACTCTGAGAGGAGACACAAATTTCCTTCCACCCAGCGTTCCCCCAAGTCTCCCGATAAAAATGATACCTCACTTGTGTGGGTAGGCCTATCGCCCGCGACAGGAAATGCCCCAAAGTGCAACGTGGACATATCCCATTTTTTTTAAGAAAACAGAGGTGTTTTTTGCAAAGTGCCTACCTGTTGATTTTGGCCTCCAGCTCAGCCGGCACCTAGGAAAACCTACCAAACCTGTGCACTTTTGAAAACTAGAGACCTAGGGGAATCCACGATGGTGTGACTTGTGGGGCTCTGACCAGGTTCTGTTACCCAGAATCATTTGCAAACCTCAAAATTTGGCTAAGAAAACAAATTTTCCTCACATTATGGTGACAGAAAGTTCTGGAATCTGAGAGGAGCCACAAATTTCCTTCCACCCAGCGTTCCCCCAAGTCTCCCGATAAAAATGACACCTCACTTGTGTGGGTAGGCCTAGCGCCCGCAACAGGAAATGCCGCAAAGCGCAACGTGGACACATCCCATTTTTTGAAAGAAAACAGAGCTGTTTTTTGCAAAGTGACTACCTATAGATTTTGGCCTCTAGCTCAGCCGGCACCTAGGGAAACCTACAAAACCTGTGCATTTTTGAAAACTAGAGACCTAGGGAAATCCAAGATGGGGTGACTTGTGGGGCTCTGACCAGGTTCTGTTACCCAGAATCCTTTGAAAACCTCAAAATGTGCCTAAAAAAACAAATTTTCCTCACATTATGGTGACAGAAAGTTCTGGAATCTGAGAGGAGCCACAAATTTCCTTCCACCCAGCGTTCCCCCAAGTCTCCCGATAAAAATGATACCTCACTTGTGTGGGTAGGCCTAGCGCCCGCGACAGGAAATGCCCCAAAGTGCAACGTGGACACATCCCATTTTTTCAAAGAAAACAGAGGTGTTTTTTGCAAAGTGCCTACCTGTTGATTTTGGCCTCCAGCTCAGCCGGCACCTAGGAAAACCTACCAAACCTGTGCACTTATGAAAACTAGAGACCTAGGGGAATCCACGATGGTGTGACTTGTGGGGCTCTGACCAGGTTCTGTTACCCAGAATCCTTTGCAAACCTCAAAATTTGGCTAAAAAAACACATGTTCCTCACATTTCTGTGGCAGAAAGTTCTGGACTCTGAGAGGAGGCACAAATTTCCTTCCAACCAGCGTTCCCCCAAGTCTCCCGATAAAAATGATACCTCACTTGTGTGGGTAGGCCTAGCGCCCGCGACAGGAGATGCCCCAAAGCGCAACGTGGACACATCCCATTTTTGGAAACAAAACAGAGCTGTTTTTTGCAAAGTGACTACCTGTAGATTTTGGCCTCTAGCTCAGCCGGCACCTAGGGAAACCTACCAAATCTTTGCATTTTTTAAAACTAGAGACCTAGGGGAATCCAAGATGGGGTGACTTGTGGGGCTCTGACCAGGTTCTGTTACCCAGAATCCTTTGCAAACCTCAAAATTTGGCTAAAAAACCAAATTTTCCTCACATTATGGTGACAGAAAGTTCTGGAATCTGAGAGGAGCCACAGATTTCCTTCCACCCAGCGTTCCCCCAAGTCTCCCGATAAAAATGATACCTCACTTGTGTGGGTAGGCCTAGCGCCCGCGACAGGAAATGCCCCAAAGTGCAACGTGGATACATCCCATTTTTTGAAAGAAAACAGAGCTGTTTTTTGCAAAGTGCTTACCTGTAGATTTTGGCCTCTAGCTCAGCCGGCACCTAGGGAAACCTACCCAACCTGTGCATTTTTGAAAACTGGAGACCTAGGGGAATCCAAGATGGGGGTGACTTTTGGGGCTCTGACCAGGTTTTGTTACCCAGAATCCTTTGCAAACCTCAAAATTTGGCAAAAAAAACACATGTCCCTCAAATTTCTGTGGCAGAAAGTTCTGCAATCTGAGAGGAGCCACAAATTTCCTTCCACCCAGCGTTCCCCCAAGTCTCCCGATAAAAATGACACCTCACGTGTGTGGTAGGCCTAGCGCCCGCGACAGGAAATGCCCCAAAGCGCAACGTGGACACATCCCATTTTTTGAAAGAAAACAGAGCTGTTTTTTGCAAAGTGCCTACCTGTAGATTTTTGCCTCTAGCTCAGCCGGCACCTAGGAAAACCTACCAAACCTGTGCATTTTTGAAAACTAGAGACCTAGGGGAATCCAAGATGGGGTGACTTGTGGGGCTTTGACCAGGTTCTGTTACCCAGAATCCTTTGAAAACCTCAAAATTTGCAAAAAAAACACATTTTTCTCACATTTCTGTGGCAGAAAGTTCTGTAATCTGAGAGGAGCCACAAATTTCCTTCCACCCAGTGTTCCCCCAAGTCTCCCGATAAAAATGACACCTCACTTGTGTTAGTAGGCCTAGCGCCCGCGACAGGAAATGCCCCAAAGCGCAACGTGGACACATCCCATTTTTTGAAAGAAAACAGAGCTGTTTTTTGCAAAGTGCCTACCTGTAGATTTTGGCCTCTAGCTCAGCCGGCACCTAGGGAAGCCTACCGAACCTGTGCATTTTTGAAAACTAGAGACCTAGGGGAATCCAAAATGGGGTGACCTGTGGGGCTCTGACCAGGTTCTGTTACCCAGAATCCTTTGCAAACCTCAAAATTTAGCTAAAAGAACACATTTTTGTCACATTTCTGTGGCAGAAAGTTCTGGAATCTGAGAGGAGCCACAAATTTCCTTCAACCCAGCGTTCCCCCAAGTCTCCTGATAAAAATGATACCTCACTTGTGTGGGTAGGCCTAGCGCCCGCGACAGGAAATGCCCCAAAGTGCAACGTGGACACATCCCATTTTGTTAAACAAAACAGAGGTGTTTTTTGCAAAGTGCCTACCTGTTGATTTTGGCCTCTAGCTCAGCCGGCACCTAGGGAAACCTACCAAACCTGTGCATTTTGAAAACTAGAGACCTAGGGAAATCCAAGATGGGGTGACTTATGGGGCTCTGACCAGGTTCTGTTACCCAGAATCCTTTGCAAACCTCAAAATTTGGCTAAAAAAACACATGTTCCTCACATTTCTGTAGCAGAAAGTTCTGGACTCTGATAGGAGGCACAAATTTCCTTCCACCCAAAGTTCCCCCAAGTCTCCCGATGAAAATGATACCTCACTTGTTTGGGTAGGCCTAGCGCCCGCAACAGGAAATGCCCCAAAATACAACGTGGACACATCCCATTTTTTTAAAGAAAACAGAGGTGTTTTTTGCAAAGTGCCTACCTGTTGATTTTAGCCTCCATCTCAGCCGGCCCCTAGGAAAACCTACCAAACCTGTGCACTGTTGAAAACTAGAGACCTAGGGGAATGCACGAAGGTGTGACTTGTGGGGCTCTGTCCAGGTTCTGTTTCCCAGAATCCTTTGCAAACCTCAAAATTTGGCTAAAAAAACAAATTTTCCTCACATTATGGTGACAGAAAGTTCTGGAATCTGAGAGGAGCCACAAATTTCCTTCCACCCAGCGTTCCCCCAAGTCTCCCGATAAAAATGATACCTCACTTGTGTGGGTAGGCCTAGCGCCCGCAACAGGAAATGCCCCATAGCGCAACGTGGACACATCCCATTTTTTTAAAGAAAACAGAGCTGTTTTTTGCAAAGTGACTACCTGTAGATTTTGGCCTCTAGCTCAGCCGGCACCTAGGGAAACCTACCAAACCTTTGCATTTTTGAAAACTAGAGACCTAGGGGAATCCAAGATGGGGTGACTTGTGGGGCTCTGACCAGGTTCTGTTACCCAGAATCCTTTGCAAACCTCAAAATTTGGCTAAAAAAACACATTTTCCTCACATTATGGTGACAGAAAGTTCTGGAATCTGAGAGGAGCCACAAATTTCCTTCCACCCAGCGTTCCCCCAAGTCTCCCGATAAAAATGATACCTCACTTGTGTGGGTAGGCCTAGCGCCCGCGACAGGAAATGCCCCAAAGTGCAACGTGGACACATCCCATTTTTTCAAAGAAAACAGAGGTGTTTTTTGCAAAGTGCCTACCTGTTGATTTTGGCCTCCAGCTCAGCCGGCACCTAGGAAAACCTACCAAACCTGTGCACTTATGAAAACTAGAGACCTAGGGGAATCCACGATGGTGTGACTTGTGGGGCTCTGACCAGGTTCTGTTACCCAGAATCCTTTGCAAACCTCAAAATTTGGCTAAAAAAACACATGTTCCTCACATTTCTGTGGCAGAAAGTTCTGGACTCTGAGAGGAGGCACAAATTTCCTTCCAACCAGCGTTCCCCCAAGTCTCCCGATAAAAATGATACCTCACTTGTGTGGGTAGGCCTAGCGCCCGCGACAGGAGATGCCCCAAAGCGCAACGTGGACACATCCCATTTTTGGAAACAAAACAGAGCTGTTTTTTGCAAAGTGACTACCTGTAGATTTTGGCCTCTAGCTCAGCCGGCACCTAGGGAAACCTACCAAATCTTTGCATTTTTTAAAACTAGAGACCTAGGGGAATCCAAGATGGGGTGACTTGTGGGGCTCTGACCAGGTTCTGTTACCCAGAATCCTTTGCAAACCTCAAAATTTGGCTAAAAAACCAAATTTTCCTCACATTATGGTGACAGAAAGTTCTGGAATCTGAGAGGAGCCACAGATTTCCTTCCACCCAGCGTTCCCCCAAGTCTCCCGATAAAAATGATACCTCACTTGTGTGGGTAGGCCTAGCGCCCGCGACAGGAAATGCCCCAAAGTGCAACGTGGATACATCCCATTTTTTGAAAGAAAACAGAGCTGTTTTTTGCAAAGTGCTTACCTGTAGATTTTGGCCTCTAGCTCAGCCGGCACCTAGGGAAACCTACCAAACCTGTGCATTTTTGAAAACTGGAGACCTAGGGGAATCCAAGATGGGGGTGACTTTTGGGGCTCTGACCAGGTTTTGTTACCCAGAATCCTTTGCAAACCTCAAAATTTGGCAAAAAAAACACATGTCCCTCAAATTTCTGTGGCAGAAAGTTCTGCAATCTGAGAGGAGCCACAAATTTCCTTCCACCCAGCGTTCCCCCAAGTCTCCCGATAAAAATGACACCTCACGTGTGTGGTAGGCCTAGCGCCCGCGACAGGAAATGCCCCAAAGCGCAACGTGGACACATCCCATTTTTTGAAAGAAAACAGAGCTGTTTTTTGCAAAGTGCCTACCTCTAGATTTTTGCCTCTAGCTCAGCCGGCACCTAGGAAAACCTACCAAACCTGTGCATTTTTGAAAACTAGAGACCTAGGGGAATCCAAGATGGGGTGACTTGTGGGGCTTTGACCAGGTTCTGTTACCCAGAATCCTTTGAAAACCTCAAAATTTGCAAAAAAAACACATTTTTCTCACATTTCTGTGGCAGAAAGTTCTGTAATCTGAGAGGAGCCACAAATTTCCTTCCACCCAGTGTTCCCCCAAGTCTCCCGATAAAAATGACTCCTCACTTGTGTTAGTAGGCCTAGCGCCCGCGACAGGAAATGCCCCAAAGTGCAACGTGGACACATCCCATTTTTTGAAAGAAAACAGAGCTGTTTTTTGCAAAGTTCCTACCTGTAGATTTTGGCCTCTAGCTCAGCCGGCACCTACGGAAGCCTACCGAACCTGTGCATTTTTGAAAACTAGAGACCTAGGGGAATCCAAGATGGGGTGACCTGTGGGGCTCTGACCAGGTTCTGTTACCCAGAATCCTTTGCAAACCTCAAAATTTAGCTAAAAGAACACATTTTTGTCACATTTCTGTGGCAGAAAGTTCTGGAATCTGAGAGGAGCCACAAATTTCCTTCAACCCAGCGTTCCCCCAAGTCTCCTGATAAAAATGATACCTCACTTGTGTGGGTAGGCCTAGCGCCTGCGACAGGAAATGCCCCAAAGTGCAACGTGGACACATCCCATTTTGTTAAAGAAAACAGAGGTGTTTTTTGCAAAGTGCCTACCTGTTGATTTTGGCCTCTAGCTCAGCCGGCACCTAGGGAAACCTACCAAACCTGTGCATTTTGAAAACTAGAGACCTAGGGAAATCCAAGATGGGGTGACTTATGGGGCTCTGACCAGGTTCTGTTACCCAGAATCCTTTGCAAACCTCAAAATTTGGCTAAAAAAACACATGTTCCTCACATTTCTGTAGCAGAAAGTTCTGGACTCTGATAGGAGGCACAAATTTCCTTCCACCCAAAGTTCCCCCAAGTCTCCCGATGAAAATGATACCTCACTTGTTTGGGTAGGCCTAGCGCCCGCAACAGGAAATGCCCCAAAATACAACGTGGACACATCCCATTTTTTTAAAGAAAACAGAGGTGTTTTTTGCAAAGTGCCTACCTGTTGATTTTGGCCTCCATCTCAGCCGGCCCCTAGGAAAACCTACCAAACCTGTGCACTTTTGAAAACTAGAGACCTAGGGGAATGCACGAAGGTGTGACTTGTGGGGCTCTGACCAGGTTCTGTTACCCAGAATCCTTTGCAAACCTCAAAATTTGGCTAAAAAAACACATGTTCCTCACATTTCTGTGGCAGAAAGTTCTGGAATCTGAGAGGAGCCACAAATTTCCTTCCACCAAGTGTTCCCCCAAGTCTCCCGATAAAAATTATATCTCACTTGTGTGGGTAGGCCTAGCGCCCGCGACAGGAAATGCCCCAAAGCGCAACGTGGACACATCCAATTTTGTTAAAGAAAACAGAGGTGTTTTTTGCAAAGTGCCTACCTGTAGATTTTGGCCTCTAGCTCAGCCGGAACCTAGGGAAACCTACCAAACCTGTGCATTTTTGAAAACTAGAGACCTAGGGAAATCCAAGATGGGGTGACTTGTGGGGCTCTGACCAGGTTCTGTTACGCAGAATCCTTTGCAAACCTCAAAATTTGGCTAAAAAAACACATGTTCCTCACATTTCTGTGGCAGAAAGTTCTGGACTCTGAGAGGAGACACAAATTTCCTTCCACCCAGCGTTCCCCCAAGTCTCCCGATAAAAATGATACCTCACTTGTGTGGGTAGGCCTAGCGCCCGCGACAGGAAATGCCCCAAAGTGCAACGTGGACATATCCCATTTTTTTTAAGAAAACAGAGGTGTTTTTTGCAAAGTGCCTACCTGTTGATTTTGGCCTCCAGCTCAGCCGGCACCTAGGAAAACCTACCAAACCTGTGCACTTTTGAAAACTAGAGACCTAGGGGAATCCACGATGGTGTGACTTGTGGGGCTCTGACCAGGTTCTGTTACCCAGAATCATTTGCAAACCTCAAAATTTGGCTAAAAAAACAAATTTTCCTCACATTATGGTGACAGAAAGTTCTGGAATCTGAGAGGAGCCACAAATTTCCTTCCACCCAGCGTTCCCCCAAGTCTCCCGATAAAAATTACACCTCACTTGTGTGGGTAGGCCTAGCGCCCGCAACAGGAAATGCCCCAAAGCGCAACGTGGACACATCCCATTTTTTGAAAGAAAACAGAGCTGTTTTTTGCAAAGTGACTACCTATAGATTTTGGCCTCTAGCTCAGCTGGCACCTAGGGAAACCTACAAAACCTGTGCATTTTTAAAAACTAGAGACCTAGGGAAATCCAAGATGGGGTGACTTGTGGGGCTCTGACCAGGTTCTGTTACCCAGAATCCTTTGAAAACCTCAAAATTTGCCTAAAAAAACAAATTTTCCTCACATTATGGTGACAGAAAGTTCTGGAATCTGAGAGGAGCCACAAATTTCCTTCCACCCAGCGTTCCCCCAAGTCTCCCGATAAAAATGATACCTCACTTGTGTGGGTAGGCCTAGCGCTCGCGACAGGAAATGCCCCAAAGTGCAACGTGGACACATCCCATTTTTTGAAAGAAAACAGAGGTGTTTTTTGCAATGTGCCTACCTGTTGATTTTGGCCTCCAGCTCAGCCGGCACCTAGGAAAACCTACCAAACCTGTGCACTTATGAAAACTAGAGACCTAGGGGAATCCACGATGGTGTGACTTGTGGGGCTCTGACCAGGTTCTGTTACCCAGAATCCTTTGCAAACCTCAAAATTTGGCTAAAAAAACACATGTTCCTCACATTTCTGTGGCAGAAAGTTCTGGACTCTGAGAGGAGGCACAAATTTCCTTCCAACCAGCGTTCCCCCAAGTCTCCCGATAAAAATGATACCTCACTTGTGTGGGTAGGCCTAGCGCCCACGACAGGAGATGCCCCAAAGCGCAACGTGGACACATCCCATTTTTGGAAACAAAACAGAGCTGTTTTTTGCAAAGTGACTACCTGTAGATTTTGGCCTCTAGCTCAGCCGGCACCTAGGGAAACCTACCAAATCTTTGCATTTTTTAAAACTAGAGACCTAGGGGAATCCAAGATGGGGTGACTTGTGGGGCTCTGACCAGGTTCTGTTACCCAGAATCCTTTGCAAACCTCAAAATTTGGCTAAAAAAACAAATTTTCCTCACATTATGGTGACAGAAAGTTCTGGAATCTGAGAGGAGCCACAGATTTCCTTCCACCCAGCGTTCCCCCAAGTCTCCCGATAAAAATGATACCTCACTTGTGTGGGTAGGCCTAGCGCCCGCGACAGGAAATGCCCCAAAGTGCAACGTGGATACATCCAATTTTTTGAAAGAAAACAGAGCTGTTTTTTGCAAAGTGCTTACCTGTAGATTTTGGCCTCTAGCTCAGCCGGCACCTAGGGAAACCTACCAAACCTGTGCATTTTTGAAAACTGGAGACCTAGGGGAATCCAAGATGGGGGTGACTTTTGGGGCTCTGACCAGGTTTTGTTACCCAGAATCCTTTGCAAACCTCAACATTTGGCAAAAAAAACACATGTCCCTCAAATTTCTGTGGCAGAAAGTTCTGCAATCTGAGAGGAGCCACAAATTTCCTTCCACCCAGCGTTCCCCCAAGTCTCCCGATAAAAATGACACCTCACGTGTGTGGTAGGCCTAGCGCCCGCGACAGGAAATGCCCCAAAGCGCAACGTGGACACATCCCATTTTTTGAAAGAAAACAGAGCTGTTTTTTGCAAAGTGCCTACCTGTAGATTTTTGCCTCTAGCTCAGCCGGCACATAGGAAAACCTACCAAACCTGTGCATTTTTGAAAACTAGAGACCTAGGGGAATCCAAGATGGGGGTGACTTTTGGGGCTCTGACCAGGTTTTGTTACCCAGAATCCTTTGCAAACCTCAAAATTTGGCAAAAAAAACACATGTCCCTCAAATTTCTGTGGCAGAAAGTTCTGCAATCTGAGAGGAGCCACAAATTTCCTTCCACCCAGCGTTCCCCCAAGTCTCCCGATAAAAATGACACCTCACGTGTGTGGTAGGCCTAGCGCCCGCGACAGGAAATGCCCCAAAGCGCAACGTGGACACATCCCATTTTTTGAAAGAAAACAGAGCTGTTTTTTGCAAAGTGACTACCTGTAGATTTTGGCCTCTAGCTCAGCCGGCACCTAGGGAAGCCTACCAAACCTGTGCATTTTTGAAAACTAGAGACCTAGGGGAATCCAAGATGGGGTGACTTGTGGGGCTCTGAACAGGTTCTGTTACCCAAAATCCTTTGCAAACCTCAAAATTTGGCTAAAAAATCAAATTTTCCTCACATTATGGTGACAGAAGGTTCTGGAATCTGAGAGGAGCCACAAATTCCCTTCCACCCAACGTTCCCACCAGTCTCCCGATAAAAATGATACCTCACTTGTGTGGGTAGGCCTAGCACCCGCGACAGGAAATGCCCCAAAATGCAACGTGGACACATCCCATTTTTTTAAAGAAAACAGAGGTGTTTTTTGCAAAGTGCCTACCTGTTGATTTTGGCCTCCATCTCAGCCGGCACCTAGGAAAACCTACCAAACCTGTGCACTTTTGAAAACTAGAGACCTAGGGGAATGCACAAAGGTGTGACTTGTGGGGCTCTGACCAGGTTCTGTTACCCAGAATCCTTTGCAAACCTCAAAATTTGGCTAAAAAAACACATGTTCCTCACATTTCTGTGGCAGAAAGTTCTGGAATCTGAGAGGAGCCACAAATTTCCTTCCACCAAGTGTTCCCCCAAGTCTCCCGATAAAAATTATATCTCACTTGTGTGGGTAGGCCTAGCGCCCGCGACAGGAAATGCCCCAAAGCGCAACGTGGACACATCCAATTTTGTTAAAGAAAACAGAGGTGTTTTTTGCAAAGTGCCTACCTGTAGATTTTGGCCTCTAGCTCAGCCGGAACCTAGGGAAACTTACCAAACCTGTGCATTTTTGAAAACTAGAGACCTAGGGAAATCCAAGATGGGGTGACTTGTGGGGCTCTGACCAGGTTCTGTTACGCAGAATCCTTTGCAAATCTCAAAATTTGGCTAAAAAAACACATGTTCCTCACATTTCTGTGGCAGAAAGTTCTGGAATCTGAGAGGAGCCACAAATTTCCTTCCACCAAGTGTTCCCCCAAGTCTCCCGATAAAAATTATATCTCACTTGTGTGGGTAGGCCTAGCGCCCGCGACAGGAAATGCCCCAAAGCGCAACGTGGACACATCCAATTTTGTTAAAGAAAACAGAGGTGTTTTTTGCAAAGTGCCTACCTGTAGATTTTGGCCTCTAGCTCAGCCGGAACCTAGGGAAACCTACCAAACCTGTGCATTTTTGAAAACTAGAGACCTAGGGAAATCCAAGATGGGGTGACTTGTGGGGCTCTGACCAGGTTCTGTTACGCAGAATCCTTTGCAAACCTCAAAATTTGGCTAAAAAAACACATGTTCCTCACATTTCTGTGGCAGAAAGTTCTGGACTCTGAGAGGAGACACAAATTTCCTTCCACCCAGCGTTCCCCCAAGTCTCCCGATAAAAATGATACCTCACTTGTGTGGGTAGGCCTATCGCCCGCGACAGGAAATGCCCCAAAGTGCAACGTGGACATATCCCATTTTTTTTAAGAAAACAGAGGTGTTTTTTGCAAAGTGCCTACCTGTTGATTTTGGCCTCCAGCTCAGCCGGCACCTAGGAAAACCTACCAAACCTGTGCACTTTTGAAAACTAGAGACCTAGGGGAATCCACGATGGTGTGACTTGTGGGGCTCTGACCAGGTTCTGTTACCCAGAATCATTTGCAAACCTCAAAATTTGGCTAAGAAAACAAATTTTCCTCACATTATGGTGACAGAAAGTTCTGGAATCTGAGAGGAGCCACAAATTTCCTTCCACCCAGCGTTCCCCCAAGTCTCCCGATAAAAATGACACCTCACTTGTGTGGGTAGGCCTAGCGCCCGCAACAGGAAATGCCGCAAAGCGCAACGTGGACACATCCCATTTTTTGAAAGAAAACAGAGCTGTTTTTTGCAAAGTGACTACCTATAGATTTTGGCCTCTAGCTCAGCCGGCACCTAGGGAAACCTACAAAACCTGTGCATTTTTGAAAACTAGAGACCTAGGGAAATCCAAGATGGGGTGACTTGTGGGGCTCTGACCAGGTTCTGTTACCCAGAATCCTTTGAAAACCTCAAAATGTGCCTAAAAAAACAAATTTTCCTCACATTATGGTGACAGAAAGTTCTGGAATCTGAGAGGAGCCACAAATTTCCTTCCACCCAGCGTTCCCCCAAGTCTCCCGATAAAAATGATACCTCACTTGTGTGGGTAGGCCTAGCGCCCGCGACAGGAAATGCCCCAAAGTGCAACGTGGACACATCCCATTTTTTCAAAGAAAACAGAGGTGTTTTTTGCAAAGTGCCTACCTGTTGATTTTGGCCTCCAGCTCAGCCGGCACCTAGGAAAACCTACCAAACCTGTGCACTTATGAAAACTAGAGACCTAGGGGAATCCACGATGGTGTGACTTGTGGGGCTCTGACCAGGTTCTGTTACCCAGAATCCTTTGCAAACCTCAAAATTTGGCTAAAAAAACACATGTTCCTCACATTTCTGTGGCAGAAAGTTCTGGACTCTGAGAGGAGGCACAAATTTCCTTCCAACCAGCGTTCCCCCAAGTCTCCCGATAAAAATGATACCTCACTTGTGTGGGTAGGCCTAGCGCCCGCGACAGGAGATGCCCCAAAGCGCAACGTGGACACATCCCATTTTTGGAAACAAAACAGAGCTGTTTTTTGCAAAGTGACTACCTGTAGATTTTGGCCTCTAGCTCAGCCGGCACCTAGGGAAACCTACCAAATCTTTGCATTTTTTAAAACTAGAGACCTAGGGGAATCCAAGATGGGGTGACTTGTGGGGCTCTGACCAGGTTCTGTTACCCAGAATCCTTTGCAAACCTCAAAATTTGGCTAAAAAACCAAATTTTCCTCACATTATGGTGACAGAAAGTTCTGGAATCTGAGAGGAGCCACAGATTTCCTTCCACCCAGCGTTCCCCCAAGTCTCCCGATAAAAATGATACCTCACTTGTGTGGGTAGGCCTAGCGCCCGCGACAGGAAATGCCCCAAAGTGCAACGTGGATACATCCCATTTTTTGAAAGAAAACAGAGCTGTTTTTTGCAAAGTGCTTACCTGTAGATTTTGGCCTCTAGCTCAGCCGGCACCTAGGGAAACCTACCCAACCTGTGCATTTTTGAAAACTGGAGACCTAGGGGAATCCAAGATGGGGGTGACTTTTGGGGCTCTGACCAGGTTTTGTTACCCAGAATCCTTTGCAAACCTCAAAATTTGGCAAAAAAAACACATGTCCCTCAAATTTCTGTGGCAGAAAGTTCTGCAATCTGAGAGGAGCCACAAATTTCCTTCCACCCAGCGTTCCCCCAAGTCTCCCGATAAAAATGACACCTCACGTGTGTGGTAGGCCTAGCGCCCGCGACAGGAAATGCCCCAAAGCGCAACGTGGACACATCCCATTTTTTGAAAGAAAACAGAGCTGTTTTTTGCAAAGTGCCTACCTGTAGATTTTTGCCTCTAGCTCAGCCGGCACCTAGGAAAACCTACCAAACCTGTGCATTTTTGAAAACTAGAGACCTAGGGGAATCCAAGATGGGGTGACTTGTGGGGCTTTGACCAGGTTCTGTTACCCAGAATCCTTTGAAAACCTCAAAATTTGCAAAAAAAACACATTTTTCTCACATTTCTGTGGCAGAAAGTTCTGTAATCTGAGAGGAGCCACAAATTTCCTTCCACCCAGTGTTCCCCCAAGTCTCCCGATAAAAATGACACCTCACTTGTGTTAGTAGGCCTAGCGCCCGCGACAGGAAATGCCCCAAAGCGCAACGTGGACACATCCCATTTTTTGAAAGAAAACAGAGCTGTTTTTTGCAAAGTGCCTACCTGTAGATTTTGGCCTCTAGCTCAGCCGGCACCTAGGGAAGCCTACCGAACCTGTGCATTTTTGAAAACTAGAGACCTAGGGGAATCCAAAATGGGGTGACCTGTGGGGCTCTGACCAGGTTCTGTTACCCAGAATCCTTTGCAAACCTCAAAATTTAGCTAAAAGAACACATTTTTGTCACATTTCTGTGGCAGAAAGTTCTGGAATCTGAGAGGAGCCACAAATTTCCTTCAACCCAGCGTTCCCCCAAGTCTCCTGATAAAAATGATACCTCACTTGTGTGGGTAGGCCTAGCGCCCGCGACAGGAAATGCCCCAAAGTGCAACGTGGACACATCCCATTTTGTTAAACAAAACAGAGGTGTTTTTTGCAAAGTGCCTACCTGTTGATTTTGGCCTCTAGCTCAGCCGGCACCTAGGGAAACCTACCAAACCTGTGCATTTTGAAAACTAGAGACCTAGGGAAATCCAAGATGGGGTGACTTATGGGGCTCTGACCAGGTTCTGTTACCCAGAATCCTTTGCAAACCTCAAAATTTGGCTAAAAAAACACATGTTCCTCACATTTCTGTAGCAGAAAGTTCTGGACTCTGATAGGAGGCACAAATTTCCTTCCACCCAAAGTTCCCCCAAGTCTCCCGATGAAAATGATACCTCACTTGTTTGGGTAGGCCTAGCGCCCGCAACAGGAAATGCCCCAAAATACAACGTGGACACATCCCATTTTTTTAAAGAAAACAGAGGTGTTTTTTGCAAAGTGCCTACCTGTTGATTTTAGCCTCCATCTCAGCCGGCCCCTAGGAAAACCTACCAAACCTGTGCACTGTTGAAAACTAGAGACCTAGGGGAATGCACGAAGGTGTGACTTGTGGGGCTCTGTCCAGGTTCTGTTTCCCAGAATCCTTTGCAAACCTCAAAATTTGGCTAAAAAAACAAATTTTCCTCACATTATGGTGACAGAAAGTTCTGGAATCTGAGAGGAGCCACAAATTTCCTTCCACCCAGCGTTCCCCCAAGTCTCCCGATAAAAATGATACCTCACTTGTGTGGGTAGGCCTAGCGCCCGCAACAGGAAATGCCCCATAGCGCAACGTGGACACATCCCATTTTTTTAAAGAAAACAGAGCTGTTTTTTGCAAAGTGACTACCTGTAGATTTTGGCCTCTAGCTCAGCCGGCACCTAGGGAAACCTACCAAACCTTTGCATTTTTGAAAACTAGAGACCTAGGGGAATCCAAGATGGGGTGACTTGTGGGGCTCTGACCAGGTTCTGTTACCCAGAATCCTTTGCAAACCTCAAAATTTGGCTAAAAAAACACATTTTCCTCACATTATGGTGACAGAAAGTTCTGGAATCTGAGAGGAGCCACAAATTTCCTTCCACCCAGCGTTCCCCCAAGTCTCCCGATAAAAATGATACCTCACTTGTGTGGGTAGGCCTAGCGCCCGCGACAGGAAATGCCCCAAAGTGCAACGTGGACACATCCCATTTTTTCAAAGAAAACAGAGGTGTTTTTTGCAAAGTGCCTACCTGTTGATTTTGGCCTCCAGCTCAGCCGGCACCTAGGAAAACCTACCAAACCTGTGCACTTATGAAAACTAGAGACCTAGGGGAATCCACGATGGTGTGACTTGTGGGGCTCTGACCAGGTTCTGTTACCCAGAATCCTTTGCAAACCTCAAAATTTGGCTAAAAAAACACATGTTCCTCACATTTCTGTGGCAGAAAGTTCTGGACTCTGAGAGGAGGCACAAATTTCCTTCCAACCAGCGTTCCCCCAAGTCTCCCGATAAAAATGATACCTCACTTGTGTGGGTAGGCCTAGCGCCCGCGACAGGAGATGCCCCAAAGCGCAACGTGGACACATCCCATTTTTGGAAACAAAACAGAGCTGTTTTTTGCAAAGTGACTACCTGTAGATTTTGGCCTCTAGCTCAGCCGGCACCTAGGGAAACCTACCAAATCTTTGCATTTT
Organism: Pleurodeles waltl; assembly: GCF_031143425.1. NCBI lineage: Eukaryota > Metazoa > Chordata > Amphibia > Caudata > Salamandridae > Pleurodeles > Pleurodeles waltl. The sequence continues at coordinate 994,680,669 of NC_090447.1, read as the reverse complement.
TTAAAACTAGAGACCTAGGGGAATCCAAGATGGGGTGACTTGTGGGGCTCTGACCAGGTTCTGTTACCCAGAATCCTTTGCAAACCTCAAAATTTGGCTAAAAAACCAAATTTTCCTCACATTATGGTGACAGAAAGTTCTGGAATCTGAGAGGAGCCACAGATTTCCTTCCACCCAGCGTTCCCCCAAGTCTCCCGATAAAAATGATACCTCACTTGTGTGGGTAGGCCTAGCGCCCGCGACAGGAAATGCCCCAAAGTGCAACGTGGATACATCCCATTTTTTGAAAGAAAACAGAGCTGTTTTTTGCAAAGTGCTTACCTGTAGATTTTGGCCTCTAGCTCAGCCGGCACCTAGGGAAACCTACCAAACCTGTGCATTTTTGAAAACTGGAGACCTAGGGGAATCCAAGATGGGGGTGACTTTTGGGGCTCTGACCAGGTTTTGTTACCCAGAATCCTTTGCAAACCTCAAAATTTGGCAAAAAAAACACATGTCCCTCAAATTTCTGTGGCAGAAAGTTCTGCAATCTGAGAGGAGCCACAAATTTCCTTCCACCCAGCGTTCCCCCAAGTCTCCCGATAAAAATGACACCTCACGTGTGTGGTAGGCCTAGCGCCCGCGACAGGAAATGCCCCAAAGCGCAACGTGGACACATCCCATTTTTTGAAAGAAAACAGAGCTGTTTTTTGCAAAGTGCCTACCTCTAGATTTTTGCCTCTAGCTCAGCCGGCACCTAGGAAAACCTACCAAACCTGTGCATTTTTGAAAACTAGAGACCTAGGGGAATCCAAGATGGGGTGACTTGTGGGGCTTTGACCAGGTTCTGTTACCCAGAATCCTTTGAAAACCTCAAAATTTGCAAAAAAAACACATTTTTCTCACATTTCTGTGGCAGAAAGTTCTGTAATCTGAGAGGAGCCACAAATTTCCTTCCACCCAGTGTTCCCCCAAGTCTCCCGATAAAAATGACTCCTCACTTGTGTTAGTAGGCCTAGCGCCCGCGACAGGAAATGCCCCAAAGTGCAACGTGGACACATCCCATTTTTTGAAAGAAAACAGAGCTGTTTTTTGCAAAGTTCCTACCTGTAGATTTTGGCCTCTAGCTCAGCCGGCACCTACGGAAGCCTACCGAACCTGTGCATTTTTGAAAACTAGAGACCTAGGGGAATCCAAGATGGGGTGACCTGTGGGGCTCTGACCAGGTTCTGTTACCCAGAATCCTTTGCAAACCTCAAAATTTAGCTAAAAGAACACATTTTTGTCACATTTCTGTGGCAGAAAGTTCTGGAATCTGAGAGGAGCCACAAATTTCCTTCAACCCAGCGTTCCCCCAAGTCTCCTGATAAAAATGATACCTCACTTGTGTGGGTAGGCCTAGCGCCTGCGACAGGAAATGCCCCAAAGTGCAACGTGGACACATCCCATTTTGTTAAAGAAAACAGAGGTGTTTTTTGCAAAGTGCCTACCTGTTGATTTTGGCCTCTAGCTCAGCCGGCACCTAGGGAAACCTACCAAACCTGTGCATTTTGAAAACTAGAGACCTAGGGAAATCCAAGATGGGGTGACTTATGGGGCTCTGACCAGGTTCTGTTACCCAGAATCCTTTGCAAACCTCAAAATTTGGCTAAAAAAACACATGTTCCTCACATTTCTGTAGCAGAAAGTTCTGGACTCTGATAGGAGGCACAAATTTCCTTCCACCCAAAGTTCCCCCAAGTCTCCCGATGAAAATGATACCTCACTTGTTTGGGTAGGCCTAGCGCCCGCAACAGGAAATGCCCCAAAATACAACGTGGACACATCCCATTTTTTTAAAGAAAACAGAGGTGTTTTTTGCAAAGTGCCTACCTGTTGATTTTGGCCTCCATCTCAGCCGGCCCCTAGGAAAACCTACCAAACCTGTGCACTTTTGAAAACTAGAGACCTAGGGGAATGCACGAAGGTGTGACTTGTGGGGCTCTGACCAGGTTCTGTTACCCAGAATCCTTTGCAAACCTCAAAATTTGGCTAAAAAAACACATGTTCCTCACATTTCTGTGGCAGAAAGTTCTGGAATCTGAGAGGAGCCACAAATTTCCTTCCACCAAGTGTTCCCCCAAGTCTCCCGATAAAAATTATATCTCACTTGTGTGGGTAGGCCTAGCGCCCGCGACAGGAAATGCCCCAAAGCGCAACGTGGACACATCCAATTTTGTTAAAGAAAACAGAGGTGTTTTTTGCAAAGTGCCTACCTGTAGATTTTGGCCTCTAGCTCAGCCGGAACCTAGGGAAACCTACCAAACCTGTGCATTTTTGAAAACTAGAGACCTAGGGAAATCCAAGATGGGGTGACTTGTGGGGCTCTGACCAGGTTCTGTTACGCAGAATCCTTTGCAAACCTCAAAATTTGGCTAAAAAAACACATGTTCCTCACATTTCTGTGGCAGAAAGTTCTGGACTCTGAGAGGAGACACAAATTTCCTTCCACCCAGCGTTCCCCCAAGTCTCCCGATAAAAATGATACCTCACTTGTGTGGGTAGGCCTAGCGCCCGCGACAGGAAATGCCCCAAAGTGCAACGTGGACATATCCCATTTTTTTTAAGAAAACAGAGGTGTTTTTTGCAAAGTGCCTACCTGTTGATTTTGGCCTCCAGCTCAGCCGGCACCTAGGAAAACCTACCAAACCTGTGCACTTTTGAAAACTAGAGACCTAGGGGAATCCACGATGGTGTGACTTGTGGGGCTCTGACCAGGTTCTGTTACCCAGAATCATTTGCAAACCTCAAAATTTGGCTAAAAAAACAAATTTTCCTCACATTATGGTGACAGAAAGTTCTGGAATCTGAGAGGAGCCACAAATTTCCTTCCACCCAGCGTTCCCCCAAGTCTCCCGATAAAAATGACACCTCACTTGTGTGGGTAGGCCTAGCGCCCGCAACAGGAAATGCCCCAAAGCGCAACGTGGACACATCCCATTTTTTGAAAGAAAACAGAGCTGTTTTTTGCAAAGTGACTACCTATAGATTTTGGCCTCTAGCTCAGCTGGCACCTAGGGAAACCTTCAAAACCTGTGCATTTTTGAAAACTAGAGACCTAGGGAAATCCAAGATGGGGTGACTTGTGGGGCTCTGACCAGGTTCTGTTACCCAGAATCCTTTGAAAACCTCAAAATTTGCCTAAAAAAACAAATTTTCCTCACATTATGGTGACAGAAAGTTCTGGAATCTGAGAGGAGCCACAAATTTCCTTCCATCCAGCGTTCCCCCAAGTCTCCCGATAAAAATGATACCTCACTTGTGTGGGTAGGCCTAGCGCTCGCGACAGGAAATGCCCCAAAGTGCAACGTGGACACATCCCATTTTTTGAAAGAAAACAGAGGTGTTTTTTGCAAAGTGCCTACCTGTTGATTTTGGCCTCCAGCTCAGCCGGCACCTAGGAAAACCTACCAAACCTGTGCACTTATGAAAACTAGAGACCTAGGGGAATCCACGATGGTGTGACTTGTGGGGCTCTGACCAGGTTCTGTTACCCAGAATCCTTTGCAAACCTCAAAATTTGGCTAAAAAAACACATGTTCCTCACATTTCTGTGGCAGAAAGTTCTGGACTCTGAGAGGAGGCACAAATTTCCTTCCAACCAGCGTTCCCCCAAGTCTCCCGATAAAAATGATACCTCACTTGTGTGGGTAGGCCTAGCGCCCACGACAGGAGATGCCCCAAAGCGCAACGTGGACACATCCCATTTTTGGAAACAAAACAGAGCTGTTTTTTGCAAAGTGACTACCTGTAGATTTTGGCCTCTAGCTCAGCCGGCACCTAGGGAAACCTACCAAATCTTTGCATTTTTTAAAACTAGAGACCTAGGGGAATCCAAGATGGGGTGACTTGTGGGGCTCTGACCAGGTTCTGTTACCCAGAATCCTTTGCAAACCTCAAAATTTGGCTAAAAAACCAAATTTTCCTCACATTATGGTGACAGAAAGTTCTGGAATCTGAGAGGAGCCACAGATTTCCTTCCACCCAGCGTTCCCCCAAGTCTCCCGATAAAAATGATACCTCACTTGTGTGGGTAGGCCTAGCGCCCGCGACAGGAAATACCCCAAAGTGCAACGTGGATACATCCAATTTTTTGAAAGAAAACAGAGCTGTTTTTTGCAAAGTGCTTACCTGTAGATTTTGGCCTCTAGCTCAGCCGGCACCTAGGGAAACCTACCAAACCTGTGCATTTTTGAAAACTGGAGACCTAGGGGAATCCAAGATGGGGGTGACTTTTGGGGCTCTGACCAGGTTTTGTTACCCAGAATCCTTTGCAAACCTCAAAATTTGGCAAAAAAAACACATGTCCCTCAAATTTCTGTGGCAGAAAGTTCTGCAATCTGAGAGGAGCCACAAATTTCCTTCCACCCAGCGTTCCCCCAAGTCTCCCGATAAAAATGACACCTCACGTGTGTGGTAGGCCTAGCGCCCGCGACAGGAAATGCCCCAAAGCGCAACGTGGACACATCCCATTTTTTGAAAGAAAACAGAGCTGTTTTTTGCAAAGTGCCTACCTGTAGATTTTTGCCTCTAGCTCAGCCGGCACATAGGAAAACCTACCAAACCTGTGCATTTTTGAAAACTAGAGACCTAGGGGAATCCAAGATGGGGGTGACTTTTGGGGCTCTGACCAGGTTTTGTTACCCAGAATCCTTTGCAAACCTCAAAATTTGGCAAAAAAAACACATGTCCCTCAAATTTCTGTGGCAGAAAGTTCTGCAATGTGAGAGGAGCCACAAATTTCCTTCCACCCAGCGTTCCCCCAAGTCTCCCGATAAAAATGACACCTCACGTGTGTGGTAGGCCTAGCGCCCGCGACAGGAAATGCCCCAAAGCGCAACGTGGACACATCCCATTTTTTGAAAGAAAACAGAGCTGTTTTTTGCAGTGACTACCTGTAGATTTTGGCCTCTAGCTCAGCCGGCACCTAGGGAAGCCTACCAAACCTGTGCATTTTTGAAAACTAGAGACCTAGGGGAATCCAAGATGGGGTGACTTGTGGGGCTCTGAACAGGTTCTGTTACCCAAAATCCTTTGCAAACCTCAAAATTTGGCTAAAAAAACAAATTTTCCTCACATTATGGTGACAGAAGGTTCTGGAATCTGAGAGGAGCCACAAATTCCCTTCCACACAACGTTCCCCCCAGTCTCCCGATAAAAATGATACCTCACTTGTGTGGGTAGGCCTAGCACCCGCGACAGGAAATGCCCCAAAATGCAACGTGGACACATCCCATTTTTTGAAAGAAAACAGAGGTGTTTTTTGCAAAGTGCCTACCTGTTGATTTTGGCCTCCATCTCAGCCGGCACCTAGGAAAACCTACCAAACCTGTGCACTTTTGAAAACTAGAGACCTAGGGGAATGCACAAAGGTGTGACTTGTGGGGCTCTGACCAGGTTCTGTTACCCAGAATCCTTTGCAAACCTCAAAATTTGGCTAAAAAAACACAAGTTCCTCACATTTCTGTGGCAGAAAGTTCTGGAATCTGAGAGGAGCCACAAATTTCCTTCCACCAAGTGTTCCCCCAAGTCTCCCGATAAAAATTATATCTCACTTGTGTGGGTAGGCCTAGCGCCCGCGACAGGAAATGCCCCAAAGCGCAACGTGGACACATCCAATTTTGTTAAAGAAAACAGAGGTGTTTTTTGCAAAGTGCCTACCTGTAGATTTTGGCCTCTAGCTCAGCCGGAACCTAGGGAAACCTACCAAACCTGTGCATTTTTGAAAACTAGAGACCTAGGGAAATCCAAGATGGGGTGACTTGTGGGGCTCTGACCAGGTTCTGTTACGCAGAATCCTTTGCAAACCTCAAAATTTGGCTAAAAAAACACATGTTCCTCACATTTCTGTGGCAGAAAGTTCTGGACTCTGAGAGGAGACACAAATTTCCTTCCACCCAGCGTTCCCCCAAGTCTCCCGATAAAAATGATACCTCACTTGTGTGGGTAGGCCTAGCGCCCGCGACAGGAAATGCCCCAAAGTGCAACGTGGACATATCCCATTTTTTTTAAGAAAACAGAGGTGTTTTTTGCAAAGTGCCTACCTGTTGATTTTGGCCTCCAGCTCAGCCGGCACTTAGGAAAACCTACCAAACCTGTGCACTTTTGAAAACTAGAGACCTAGGGGAATCCACGATGGTGTGACTTGTGGGGCTCTGACCAGGTTCTGTTACCCAGAATCATTTGCAAACATCAAAATTTGGCTAAAAAAACAAATTTTCCTCACATTATGGTGACAGAAAGTTCTGGAATCTGAGAGGAGCCACAAATTTCCTTCCACCCAGCGTTCCTCCAAGTCTCCCGATAAAAATGACACCTCACTTGTGTGGGTAGGCCTAGCGCCCGCAACAGGAAATGCCCCAAAGCGCAACGTGGACACATCCCATTTTTTGAAAGAAAACAGAGCTGTTTTTTGCAAAGTGACTACCTATAGATTTTGGCCTCTAGCTCAGCCGGCACCTAGGGAAACCTACAAAACCTGTGCATTTTTGAAAACTAGAGACCTAGGGAAATCCAAGATGGGGTGACTTGTGGGGCTCTGACCAGGTTCTGTTACCCAGAATCCTTTGAAAACCTCAAAATTTGCCTAAAAAAACAAATTTTCCTCACATTATGGTGACAGAAAGTTCTGGAATCTGAGAGGAGCCACAAATTTCCTTCCACCCAGCGTTCCCCCAAGTCTCCCGATAAAAATGATACCTCACTTGTGTGGGTAGGCCTAGCGCCCGCGACAGGAAATGCCCCAAAGTGCAACGTGGACACATCCCATTTTTTGAAAGAAAACAGAGCTGTTTTTTGCAAAGTGACTACCTGTTGATTTTGGCCTCCAGCTCAGTCGGCACCTAGGAAAACCTACAAAACCTGTGCATTTTTGAAAACTAGAGACCTAGGGGAATCCAAGATGGGGTGACTTGTGGGGCTCTGACCAGGTTCTGTTACCCAGAATCCTTTGCAAACCTCAAAATTTGGCTAAAAAACCAAATTTTCCTCACATTATGGTGACAGAAAGTTCTGGAATCTGAGAGGAGCCACAGATTTCCTTCCACCCAGCGTTCCCCCAAGTCTCCCGATAAAAATGATACCTCACTTGTGTGGGTAGGCCTAGCGCCCGCGACAGGAAATGCCCCAAAGTGCAACGTGGATACATCCCATTTTTTGAAAGAAAACAGAGCTGTTTTTTGCAAAGTGCTTACCTGTAGATTTTGGCCTCTAGCTCAGCCGGCACCTAGGGAAACCTACCAAACCTGTGCATTTTTGAAAACTGGAGACCTAGGGGAATCCAAGATGGGGGTGACTTTTGGGGCTCTGACCAGGTTTTGTTACCCAGAATCCTTTGCAAACCTACAAATTTGGCAAAAAAAACACATGTCCCTCAAATTTCTGTGGCAGAAAGTTCTGCAATCTGAGAGGAGCCACAAATTTCCTTCCACCCAGCGTTCCCCCAAGTCTCCCGATAAAAATGACACCTCACGTGTGTGGTAGGCCTAGCGCCCGCGACAGGAAATGCCCCAAAGCGCAACGTGGACACATCCCATTTTTTGAAAGAAAACAGAGCTGTTTTTTGCAAAGTGCCTACCTGTAGATTTTTGCCTCTAGCTCAGCCGGCACCTAGGAAAACCTACCAAACCTGTGCATTTTTGAAAACTAGAGACCTAGGGGAATCCAAGATGGGGTGACTTGTGGGGCTTTGACCAGGTTCTGTTACCCAGAATCCTTTGCAAACCTCAAAATTTGCAAAAAAAACACATTTTTCTCACATTTCTGTGGCAGAAAGTTCTGTAATCTGAGAGGAGCCACAAATTTCCTTCCACCCAGTGTTCCCCCAAGTCTCCCGATAAAAATGACACCTCACTTGTGTTAGTAGGCCTAGCGCCCGCGACAGGAAATGCCCCAAAGCGCAACGTGGACACATCCCATTTTTTGAAAGAAAACAGAGCTGTTTTTTGCAAAGTGCCTACCTGTAGATTTTGGCCTCTAGCTCAGCCGGCACCTAGGGAAGCCTACCGAACCTGTGCATTTTTGAAAACTAGAGACCTAGGGGAATCCAAGATGGGTTGACCTGTGGGGCTCTGACCAGGTTCTGTTACCCAGAATCCTTTGCAAACCTCAAAATTTAGCTAAAAGAACACATTTTTGTCACATTTCTGTGGCAGAAAGTTCTGGAATCTGAGAGGAGCCACAAATTTCCTTCAACCCAGCGTTCCCCCAAGTCTCCTGATAAAAATGATACCTCACTTGTGTGGGTAGGCCTGGCGCCCGCGACAGGAAATGCCCCAAAGTGCAACGTGGACACATCCCATTTTGTTAAAGAAAACAGAGGTGTTTTTTGCAAAGTGCCTACCTGTTGATTTTGGCCTCTAGCTCAGCCGGCACCTAGGGAAACCTACCAAACCTGTGCATTTTGAAAACTAGAGACCTAGGGAAATCCAAGATGGGGTGACTTATGGGGCTCTGACCAGGTTCTGTTACCCAGAATCCTTTGCAAACCTCAAAATTTGGCTAAAAAAACACATGTTCCTCACATTTCTGTAGCAGAAAGTTCTGGACTCTGATAGGAGGCACAAATTTCCTTCCACCCAAAGTTCCCCCAAGTCTCCCGATGAAAATGATACCTCACTTGTTTGGGTAGGCCTAGCGCCCGCAACAGGAAATGCCCCAAAATACAACGTGGACACATCCCATTTTTTTAAAGAAAACAGAGGTGTTTTTTGCAAAGTGCCTACCTGTTGATTTTAGCCTCCATCTCAGCCGGCCCCTAGGAAAACCTACCAAACCTGTGCACTGTTGAAAACTAGAGACCTAGGGGAATGCACGAAGGTGTGACTTGTGGGGCTCTGTCCAGGTTCTGTTTCCCAGAATCCTTTGCAAACCTCAAAATTTGGCTAAAAAAACAAATTTTCCTCACATTATGGTGACAGAAAGTTCTGGAATCTGAGAGGAGCCACAAATTTCCTTCCACCCAGCGTTCCCCCAAGTCTCCCGATAAAAATGATACCTCACTTGTGTGGGTAGGCCTAGCGCCCGCAACAGGAAATGCCCCATAGCGCAACGTGGACACATCCCATTTTTTTAAAGAAAACAGAGCTGTTTTTTGCAAAGTGACTACCTGTAGATTTTGGCCTCTAGCTCAGCCGGCACCTAGGGAAACCTACCAAACCTTTGCATTTTTGAAAACTAGAGACCTAGGGGAATCCAAGATGGGGTGACTTGTGGGGCTCTGACCAGGTTCTGTTACCCAGAATCCTTTGCAAACCTCAAAATTTGGCTAAAAAAACACATTTTCCTCACATTATGGTGACAGAAAGTTCTGGAATCTGAGAGGAGCCACAAATTTCCTTCCTCCCAGCGTTCCCCCAAGTCTCCCGATAAAAATGATACCTCACTTGTGTGGGTAGGCCTAGCGCCCGCGACAGTAAATGCCCCAAAGTGCAACGTGGACACATCCCATTTTTGAAAGAAAACAGAGGTGTTTTTTGCAAAGGGCCTACCTGTTGATTTTGGCCTCCAGCTCAGCCGGCACCTAGGAAAACCTACCAAACCTGTGCACTTATGAAAACTAGAGACCTAGGGGAATCCACGATGGTGTGACTTGTGGGGCTCTGACCAGGTTCTCTTACCCAGAATCCTTTGCAAACCTCAAAATTTGGCTAAAAATTCACACGTTCCTCACATTTCTGTGGCAGAAAGTTCTGGACTCTGAGAGGAGGCACAAATTTCCTTCCAACCAGCGTTCCCCCAAGTCTCCCGATAAAAATGAAACCTCACTTGTGTGGGTAGGCCTAGCGCCCGCGACAGGAAATGCCCCAAAGCGCAACGTGGACACATCCCATTTTTGGAAAGAAAACAGAGCTGTTTTTTGCAAAGTGACTACCTGTAGATTTTGGCCTCTAGCTCAGCCGGCACCTAGGGAAACCTACCAAACCTTTGCATTTTTGAAAACTAGAGACCTAGGGGAATCCAAGATGGGGTGACTTGTGGGGCTCTGACCAGGTTCTGTTACCCAGAATCCTTTGCAAACCTCAAAATGTGGCTAAAAAAACACATGTTCCTCACATTATGGTGACCGAAAGTTCTGGAATCTGAGAGGAAACACAAATTTCCTTCCACCGAGCGTTCCCCCAAGTCTCCCGATAAAAATGATACTTCACTTGTGTGGGTAGGCCTAGCGCCCGCAACAGGAAATGCCCCAAAGTGCAACGTGGACACATCCCATTTTTTGAAAGAAAACAGAGGTGTTTTTTGCAAAGTGCCTACCTGTTGATTTTGGCCTCCAGCTCAGCCGGCACCTAGGAAAACCTACCAAACCTGTGCACTTTTGAAAACTAGAGACCTAGGGGAATCCACGATGGTGTGACTTGTGTGGCTCTGACCAGGTTCTGTTACCCAGAATCCTTTGCAAACCTCAAAATTTGGCTAAAAAAACACATGTTCCTCACATTTCTGTGGCAGAAAGTTCTGGACTCTGAGAGGAGGCACAAATTTCCTTCCAACCAGTGTTCCCCCAAGTCTCCCGATAAAAATGAAACCTCACTTGTGTGGGTAGGCCTAGCGCCCGCGACAGGAAATGCCCCAAAGCGCAACGTGGACACATCCCATTTTTGGAAAGAAAACAGAGCTGTTTTTTGCAAAGTGCCTACCTGTAGATTTTGGCCTCTAGCTCAGCCGGCACCTGGGAAAACCTACCAAACCTGTGCATTTTTGAAAACTAGAGACCTAGGGGAATCCAAGATGGGGTGACTTGTGGGGCTTTGACCAGGTTCTGTTACCCAGAATCCTTTGCAAACCTCAAAATTTGGCAAAAAAAACACATTTTTCTCACATTTCTGTGGCAGAAAGTTCTGGAATCTGAGAGGAGCCACAAATTTCCTTCCACTCAGTGTTCCCCCAAGTCTCCCGATAAAAATGACACCTCACTTGTGTTAGTAGGCCTAGCGCCCGCGACAGGAAATGCCCCAAAGCGCAACGTGGACACATCCCATTTTTTGAAAGAAAACAGAGCTGTTTTTTGCAAAGTGCCTACCTGTAGATTTTGGCCTCTAGCTCAGCCGGCACCTAGGGAAGCCTACCGAACCTGTGCATTTTTGAAAACTAGAGACCTAGGGGAATCCAAGATGGGGTGACTTGTGGGGCTCTGACCAGGTTCTGTTACCCAGAATCCTTTGCAAACCTCAAAATTTGGCTAAAAGAACAAATTTTTGTCACATTTCTGTGGCAGAAAGTTCTGGAATCTGAGAGGAGCCACAAATTTCCTTCAACCCAGCGTTCCCCCAAGTCTCCTGATAAAAATGATACCTCACTTGTGTGGGTAGGCCTAGCTCCCGCGACAGGAAACGCCCCAAAGTGCAACGTGGACACATCCCATTTTGTTAAAGAAAACAGAGGTGTTTTTTGCAAAGTGCCTACCTGTTGATTTTGGCCTCTAGCTCAGCCGGCACCTAGGGAAACCTACCAAACCTGTGCATTTTGAAAACTAGAGACCTAGGGAAATCCAAGATGGGGTGACTTATGGGGCTCTGACCAGGTTCTGTTACCCAGAATCCTTTGCAAACCTCAAAATTTGGCTAAAAAAACACATGTTCCTCACATTTCTGTAGCAGAAAGTTCTGGACTCTGAGAGGAGGCACAAATTTCCTTCCACCCAACGTTCCCCCAAGTCTCCCGATGAAAATGATACCTCACTTGTTTGGGTAGGCCTAGCGCCCGCAACAGGAAATGCCCCAAAATACAACGTGGACACATCCCATTTTTTTAAAGAAAACAGAGGTGTTTTTTGCAAAGTGCCTACCTGTTGATTTTGACCTCCATCTCACCCGGCCCCTAGGAAAACCTACCAAACCTGTGCACTTTTGAAAACTAGAGACCTAGGGGAATGCACAAAGGTGTGACTTGTGGGGCTCTGACCAGGTTCTCTTACCCAGAATCCTTTGCAAACCTCAAAATTTGGCTAAAAAAACACATTTTCCTCACATTATGGTGACAGAAAGTTCTGGAATCTGAGAGGAGCCACAAATTTCCTTCCTCCCAGCGTTCCCCCAAGTCTCCCGATAAAAATGATACCTCACTTGTGTGGGTAGGCCTAGCGCCCGCGACAGTAAATGCCCCAAAGTGCAACGTGGACACATCCCATTTTTGAAAGAAAACAGAGGTGTTTTTTGCAAAGTGCCTACCTGTTGATTTTGGCCTCCAGCTCAGCCGGCACCTAGGAAAACCTACCAAACCTGTGCACTTATGAAAACTAGAGACCTAGGGGAATCCACGATGGTGTGACTTGTGGGGCTCTGACCAGGTTCTCTTACCCAGAATCCTTTGCAAACCTCAAAATTTGGCAAAAAAAACACATTTTTCTCACATTTCTGTGGCAGAAAGTTCTGGAATCTGAGAGGAGCCACAAATTTCCTTCCACCCAGTGTTCCCCCAAGTCTCCCGATAAAAATGACACCTCACTTGTGTTAGTAGGCCTAGCGCCCGCGACAGGAAATGCCCCAAAGCGCAACGTGGACACATCCCATTTTTTGAAAGAAAACAGAGCTGTTTTTTGCAAAGTGCCTACCTGTAGATTTTGGCCTCTAGCTCAGCCGGCACCTAGGGAAGCCTACCGAACCTGTGCATTTTTGAAAACTAGAGACCTAGGGGAATCCAAGATGGGGTGACTTGTGGGGCTCTGACCAGGTTCTGTTACCCAGAATCCTTTGCAAACCTCAAAATTTGGCTAAAAGAACAAATTTTTGTCACATTTCTGTGGCAGAAAGTTCTTGAATCTGAGAGGAGCCACAAATTTCCTTCAACCCAGCGTTCCCCCAAGTCTCCTGATAAAAATGATACCTCACTTGTGTGGGTAGGCCTAGCTCCCGCGACAGGAAACGCCCCAAAGTGCAACGTGGACACATCCCATTTTGTTAAAGAAAACAGAGGTGTTTTTTGCAAAGTGCCTACCTGTTGATTTTGGCCTCTAGCTCAGCCGGCACCTAGGGAAACCTACCAAACCTGTGCATTTTGAAAACTAGAGACCTAGGGAAATCCAAGATGGGGTGACTTATGGGGCTCTGACCAGGTTCTGTTACCCAGAATCCTTTGCAAACCTCAAAATTTGGCTAAAAAAACACATGTTCCTCACATTTCTGTAGCAGAAAGTTCTGGACTCTGAGAGGAGGCACAAATTTCCTTCCACCCAACGTTCCCCCAAGTCTCCCGATGAAAATGATACCTCACTTGTTTGGGTAGGCCTAGCGCCCGCAACAGGAAATGCCCCAAAATACAACGTGGACACATCCCATTTTTTTAAAGAAAACAGAGGTGTTTTTTGCAAAGTGCCTACCTGTTGATTTTGACCTCCATCTCAGCCGGCCCCTAGGAAAACCTACCAAACCTGTGCACTTTTGAAAACTAGAGACCTAGGGGAATGCACAAAGGTGTGACTTGTGGGGCTCTGACCAGGTTCTCTTACCCAGAATCCTTTGCAAACCTCAAAATTTGGCTAAAAAAACACATTTTCCTCACATTATGGTGACAGAAAGTTCTGGAATCTGAGAGGAGCCACAAATTTCCTTCCTCCCAGCGTTCCCCCAAGTCTCCCGATAAAAATGATACCTCACTTGTGTGGGTAGGCCTAGCGCCCGCGACAGTAAATGCCCCAAAGTGCAACGTGGACACATCCCATTTTTGAAAGAAAACAGAGGTGTTTTTTGCAAAGTGCCTACCTGTTGATTTTGGCCTCCAGCTCAGCCGGCACCTAGGAAAACCTACCAAACCTGTGCACTTATGAAAACTAGAGACCTAGGGGAATCCACGATGGTGTGACTTGTGGGGCTCTGACCAGGTTCTCTTACCCAGAATCCTTTGCAAACCTCAAAATTTGGCTAAAAAAACACATGTTCCTCACATTTCTGTGGCAGAAAGTTCTGGACTCTGAGAGAAGGCACAAATTTCCTTCCACCCAGCGTTCGTTCCCCCAAGTCTCCCGATAAAAATGATACCTCACTTGTGTGGGTAGGCCTAGCGCCCGCGACAGGAAATGCCCCAAAGTGCAACGTGGACACATCCCATTTTTGGAAAGAAAACAGAGCTGTTTTTTGCAAAGTGACTACCTGTAGATTTTGGCCTCTAGCTCAGCCGGCACCTAGGGAAACCTACCAAACCTTTGCATTTTTGAAAACTAGAGACCTAGGGGAATCCAAGATGGGGTGACTTGTGGGGCTCTGACCAGGTTCTGTTACCCAGAATCCTTTGCAAACCTCAAAATTTGGCAAAAAAAACAAATTTTCCTCACAGTATGGTGACAGAAAGTTCTGGAATCTGAGAGGAGCCACAAATTTCCTTCCACCCAGCGTTCCCCCAAGTCTCCTGATAAAAATGATACCTCACTTGTGTGGGTAGGCCTAGCGCCCGCGACAGGAAATGCCCCAAAGTGCAACGTGGACACATCCCATTTTTTGAAAGAAAACAGAGGTGTTTTTTGCAAAGTGACTACCTGTAGATTTTGGCATCTAGCTCAGCCGGCACCTAGGGAAACCTACCAAACCTTTGCATTTTTTAAAACTAGAGACTTAGGGGAATCCAAGATGGGGTGACTTGTGGGGCTCTGACCAGGTTCTGTTACCCAGAATCCTTTGCAAACCTCAAAATTTGGCTAAAAAAACACATTTTCCTCACATTATGGTGACAGAAAGTTCTGGAATCTGAGAGGAGCCACAAATTTCCTTCCACCCAGCGTTCCCCCAAGTCTCCCGATAAAAATGATTCCTCACTTGTGTGGGTTGGCCTAGCGCCCGCGACAGGAAATGCCCCAAAGTGCAACGTGGACACATCCCATTTTTTGAAAGAAAACAGAGGTGTTTTTTGCAAAGTGCCTACCTGTTGATTTTGGCCTCAATGTCAGCCGGCACCTAGGAAAACCTACCAAACCTGTGCACTTATGAAAACTAGAGACCTAGGGGAATCCACGATGGTGTGACTTGTGGGGCTCTGACCAGGTTCTGTTACCCAGAATCCTTTGCAAACCTCAAAATTTGGCTAAAAAAACACATGTTCCTCACATTTCTGTGGCAGAAAGTTCTGGACTCTGAGAGGAGGCACAAATTTCCTTCCAACCAGCGTTCCCCCAAGTCTCCCGATAAAAATGATACCTCACTTGTGTGGGTAGGCCTAGCGCCCGCGACAGGAGATGCCCCAAAGCGCAACGTGGACACATCCCATTTTTAGAAAGAAAACAGAGCTGTTTTTTGCAAAGTGACTACCTGTAGATTTTGGCCTCTACCTCAGCCGGCACCTAGGGAAACCTACCAAACCTTTGCATTTTTGAAAACAAGGAGACCTAGGGGAATCCAAGATGGGGTGACTTGTGGGGCTCTGACCAGGTTCTGTTACCCAGAATCCTTTGCAAACCTCAAAATTTGGCTAAAAAAACAAATTTTCCTCAAATTATGGTGACAGAAAGTTCTGGAATCTGAGAGAAGCCACAGATTTCCTTCCACCCAGCGTTCCCCCAAGTCTCCCGATAAAAATGATACCTCACTTGTGTGGGTAGGCCTAGCGCCCGCGACAGGAAATGCCCCAAAGTGCAACGTGGATACATCCCATTTTTTGAAAGAAAACAGAGCTGTTTTTTGCAAAGTGCTTACCTGTAGATTTTGGCCTCTAGCTCAGCCGGCACCTAGGGAAACCTACCAAACCTGTGCATTTTTGAAAACTAGAGACCTAGGGGAATCCAAGATGGGGGTGACTTGTGTGGCTCTGACCAGGTTTTGTTACCCAGAATCCTTTGCAAACCTCAACATTTTGCAAAAAAAACACATGTTCCTCAAATTTCTGAGGCAGAAAGTTCTGCAATCTGAGAGGAGCCACAAATTTCCTTCCACCCAGCGTTCCCCCAAGTCTCCCGATAAAAATGACACCTCACTTGTGTGGTAGGCCTAGCGCCCGCGACAGGAAATGCCCCAAAGCGCAACGTGGACACATCCCATTTTTTGAAAGAAAACAGAGCTGTTTTTTGCAAAGTGCCTACCTGTAGATTTTTGCCTCTAGCTCAGCCGGCACCTAGGAAAACCTACCAAACCTGTGCATTTTTGAAAACTAGAGACTTGGGGAATCCAAGATGGGGTGACTAGTGGGGCTTTGACCAGGTTCTGTTACCCAGAATCCTTTGCAAACCTCAAAATTTGGCAAAAAAAAACACATTTTTCTCACATTTCTGTGGCAGAAAGTTCTGGAATCTGAGAGGAGCCACAAATTTCCTTCCACCCAGTGTTCCCCCAAGTCTCCCGATAAAAATGACACCTCACTTTTGTTAGTAGGCCTAGCGCCCGCGACAGGAAATGCCCCAAAGCGCAACGTGGACACATCCCATTTTTTGAAAGAAAACAGAGCTGTTTTTAGCAAAGTGCCTACCTGTAGATTTTGGCCTCTAGCTCAGCCGGCACCTAGGGAAGCCTCCGAACCTGTGCATTTTTTAAAACTAGAGACCTAGGGGAATCCAAGATGGGGTGACCTGTGGGGCTCTGACGAGGTTCTGTTACCCAGAATCCTTTGCAAACCTCAAAATTTTGCTAAAAAAACACATGTTCCTCACATTTCTGTAGCAGAAAGTTCTGGACTCTGAGAGGAGGCACAAATTTCCTTCCACCCAACTTTCCCCCAAGTCTCCCGATGAAAATGATACCTCACTTGTTTGGGTAGGCCTAGCGCCCGCAACAGAAAAAGCCCCAAAATACAACGTGGACACATCCCATTTTTTTAAAGAAAACAGAGGTGTTTTTTGCAAAGTGCCTACCTGTTGATTTTGGCCTCCATCTCAGCCGGCCCCTAGGAAAACCTACCAAACCTGTGCACTTTTGAAAAATAGAGACCTAGGGGAATGCACGAAGGTGTGACTTGTGGGGCTCTGACCAGGTTCTGTTACCCAGAATCCTTTGCAAACCTCAAAATTTGGCTAAAAAAACAAATTTTCCTCACATTATGGTGACAGAAAGTTCTGGAATCTGAGAGGAGCCACAAATTTCCTTCCTCCCAGCGTTCCACCAAGTCTCCCGATAAAAATGATACCTCACTTGTGTGGGTAGGCCTAGCGCCCGCAACAGGAAATGCCCCAAAGTGCAACGTGGACACATCCCATTTTTGAAAGAAAACAGAGGTGTTTTTTGCAAAGTGCCTACTTGTTGATTTTGGCCTCCAGCTCAGCCGGCACCTAGGAAAACCTACCAAACCTGTGCACTTATGAAAACTAGAGACCTAGGGGAATCCACAATGGTGTGACTTGTGGGGCTCTGACCAGGTTCTCTTACCCAGAATCCTTTGCAAACCTCAAAATTTGGCTAAAAAAACACATGTTCCTCACATTTCTGTGGCAGAAAGTTCTGGACTCTGAGAGGAGGCACAAATTTCCTTCGACCCAGCGTTCCCCCATGTCTCCCGATAAAAATGATACCTCACTTGTGTGGGTAGGCCTAGCGCCCGCGACAGGAAATGCCCCAAAGTTCAACGTGGACACATCCCATTTTTGAAAAGAAAACAGAGCTGTTTTTTGCAAAGTGACTACCTGTAGATTTTGGCCTCTAGCTCAGCCGGCACCTAGGGAAACCTACCAAACCTTTTCATTTTTGAAAACTAGAGACCTAGGGGAATCCAAGATGGGGTGACTTGTGGGGCTCTGACCAGGTTCTGTTACCCAGAATCCTTTGCAAACCTCAAAATTTGGCTAAAAAAACAAATTTTCCTCACATTATGGTGACAGAAAATTCTGGAATCTGAGAGGAGCCACAAATTTCCTTCCACCCAGCGTTCCCCCAAGTCTCCCGATAAAAATGATACCTCACTTGTGTGGGTAGGCCTAGCGCCCGCGACAGGAAATGCCCCAAAGTGCAACGTGGACACATCCCATTTTTTGAAAGAAAACAGAGGTGTTTTTTGCAAAGTGCCTACCTGTTGATTTTGGCCTCCAGCTCAGCCGGCACCTAGGAAAACCTACCAAACCTGTGCACTTTTGAAAACTAGAGACCTAGGGGATTCCACAAGGGTGTGACTTGTGGGGCTCTGACCAGGTTCTGTTACCCAGAATCCTTTGCAAACCTCAAAATTTGGCTAAAAAAAAAAATGTTCCTCACATTTCTGAGGCAGAAAGTTCTGGACTCTGAGAGGAGGCACAAATTTCCATCCAACCAGCGTTCCCCCAAGTCTCCCGATAAAAATGATACCTCACTTGTGTGGGTAGGCCTAGCGCCCGCGACAGGAAATGCCCCAAAGCGCAACGTGGACACATCCCATTTTTGGAAAGAAAACAGAGCTGTTTTTTGCAAAGTGACTACCTGTAGATTTTGGCCTCTAGCTCAGCCGGCACCTAGGGAAACCTACCAAACCTTTGCATTTTTGAAAACTACAGACCTAGGGGAATCCAAGATGGGGTGACTTGTGGGGCTCTGACCAGGTTCTGTTACCCAGAATCCTTTGCAAACCTCAAAATTTGGCTAAAAAAACTAATTTTCCTCACATTATGGTGATAGAAAGTTCTGGAATCTGAGAGGAGCCACAGATTTCCTTCCACCCAGCGTTCCCCCAAGTCTCCCAATAAAAATTATACCTCACTTGTGTGGGTAGGCCTAGCGCCCGCGACAGGAAATCCCCCAAAGTGCAACGTGGATACATCCCATTTTTTGAAAGAAAACAGAGCTGTTTTTTGCAAAGTGCTTACCTGTAGATTTTGGCCTCTAGCTCAGCCGGCACCTAGGGAAACCTACCAAACCTGTGCATTTTTTAAAACTAGAGACCTAGGGGAATCCAAGATGGGGGTGACTTGTGGGGCTCTGACCAGGTTTTGTTACCCAGAATCCTTTGCAAACCTCAAAATTTGGCTAAAAAAACACATGTTCCTCAAATTTCTGTGGCAGAAAGTTCTGGAATCTGAGAGGAGCCACAAATTTCCTTCCACCCAGCGTTCCCCCAAGTCTCCCGATAAAAATGATACCTCACTTGTGTGGGTAGGCCTAGCGCCCGCGACAGGAAATGCCCCAAAGCGCAACGTGGACACATCCCATTTTTTGAAAGAAAACAGAGCTGTTTTTTAGCAAAGTGCCTACCTGTAGATTTTTGCCTCTAGCTCAGCCGGCACCTAGGAAAACCTACCAAACCTGTGCATTTTTGAAAACTAGAGACCTAGGGGAATCCACGATGGGGTGACTTGTGGGGCTTTGACCAGGTTCTGTTACCCAGAATCCTTTGCAAACCTCAAAATATGGCAAAAAAAACACATGTTTCTCACATTTCTGTGGCAGAAAGTTCTGGAATCTGAGAGGAGCCACAAATTTCCTTCCACCCAGTGTTCCCCCAAGTCTCCCGATAAAAATGACACCTCACTTGTGTGAGTAGGCCTAGCGCTCGCGACAGGAAATGCCCCAAAGCGCAACATGGACACATCCCATTTTTTGAAAGAAAACAGAGCTGTTTTTTGCAAAGTGCCTACCTGTAGATTTTTGCCTCTAGCTCAGCCGGCACCTAGGAAAACCTACCAAACCTGTGCATTTTTGAAAACTAGAGACCTAGGGGAATCCAAGATGGGGTGACTTGTGGGGCTTTGACCAGGTTCTGTTACCCAGAATCCTTTGCAAACCTCAAAATTTGGCAAAAAAAACACATTTTTCTCACATTTCTGTGGCAGAAAGTTCTGGAATCTGAGAGGAGCCACAAATTTCCTTCCACCCAGTGTTCCCCCAAGTCTCCCGATAAAAATGACACCTCACTTGTGTTAGTAGGCCTAGCGCCCGCGACAGGAAATGCCCCAAAGCGCAACGTGGACACATCCCATTTTTTGAAAGAAAACAGAGCTGTTTTTTGCAAAGTGCCTACCTGTAGATTTTGGCCTCTAGCTCAGCCGGCACCTAGGGAAGCCTACCGAACCTGTGCATTTTTTAAAACTAGAGACCTTGGGGAATCCAAGATGGGGTGACCTGTGGGGCTCTGACCAGGTTCTGTTACCCAGAATCCTTTGCAAACCTCAAAATTGGGCTAAAAGAACACATTTTTGTCACATTTCTGTGGCAGAAAGTTCTGGAATCGGAGAGGAGCCACAAATTTCCTTCAACCCAGCGTTCCCCCAAGTCTCCTGATAAAAATGATACCTCACTTGTGTGGGTAGGCCTAGCGCCCGCGACAGGAAATGCCCCAAAGTGCAACGTGGACACATCCCATTTTGTTAAAGAAAACAGAGGTGTTTTTTGCAAAGTACCTACCTGTTGATTCTGGCCTCTAGCTCAGCCGGCACCTAGGGAAACCTACCGAACCTGTGCATTTTTGAAAACTAGAGACCAAGGGGAATCCAAGATGGGGTGACCTGTGGGGCTCTGACCAGGTTCTGTTACCCAGAATCCTTTGCAAACCTCAAAATTTGGCTAAAAGAACACATTTTTGTCACATTTCTGTGGCAGAAAGTTCTGGAATCTGAGAGGAGCCACAAATTTCCTTCCACCCAGCGTTCCCCCAAGTCTCCTGATAAAAATGATACCTCACTTGTGTGGGTAGGCCTAGCGCCCGCGACAGGAAATGCCCCAAAGTGCAACGTGGACACATCCCATTTTGTTAAAGAAAACAGAGGTGTTTTTTGCAAAGTGCCTACCTGTTGATTTTGGCCTCTAGCTCAGCCGGCACCTAGGAAAACCTACCAAACCTGTGCATTTTGAAAACTAGAGATCTAGGGAAATCCAAGATGGGGTGACTTATGGGGCTCTGACCAGGTTCTGTTACCCAGAATCCTTAGCAAACCTCAAAATTTGGCTAAAAAAACACATGTTCCTCACATTTCTGTAGCAGAAAGTTCTGGACTCTGAGAAGAGGCACAAATTTCCTTCCACCCAGCGTTCCCCCAAGTCTCCCGATGAAAATGATACCTCACTTGTTTGGGTAGGCCTAGCGCCCGCAACAGGAAATGCCCCAAAATACAACGTGGACACATCCCATTTTTTTAAAGAAAACAGAGGTGTTTTTTGCAAAGTGCCTACCTGTTGATTTTGGCCTCCATCTCAGCCGGCACCTAGGAAAACCTGCCAAACCTGTGCACTTTTGCAAACTAGAGACCTAGGGGAATGCACGAAGGTGTGACTTGTGGGGCTCTGACCAGGTTCTGTTACCCAGAATCCTTTGCAAACCTCAAAATTTGGCTAAAAAAACAAATTTTCCTCACATTATGGTGACAGAAAGTTCTGGAACCTGAGAGGAGCCACAAATGTCCTTCCACCCAGCGTTCCCCCAAGTCTCCCGATAAAAATGATTCCTCACTTGCGTGGGTAGGCCTAGCGCCCGCAACAGGAAATGCCCCAAAGCGCAACGTGGACACATCCCATTTTTTGAGAGAAAACAGAGCGTTTTTTTGCAAAGTGACTACCTGTAGATTTTGGCCTCTAGCTCAGCCAGCACCTAGGGAAACCTACCAAACCTGTGCATTTCTGATAACTAGAGACCTAGGCGAATCCAAGATGGGGTGACTTGTGGGGCTCTGACCAGGTTCTGTTACCCAGAATCCTTTGCAAACCTCAAAATTTGGCTAAAAAAACACATTTTCCTCACATTATGGTGACAGAAAGTTCTGGAATCTGAGAGGAGCCACAAATTTCCTTCCACCCAGCGTTCCCCCAAGTCTCCCGATAAAAATGATACCTCACTTGTGTGGGTAGGCCTAGCGCCCGCGACAGTAAATGCCCCAAAGTGCAACGTGGACACATCCCATTTTTGAAAGAAAACAGAGGTGTTTTTTGCAAAGTGCCTACCTGTTGATTTTGGCCTCAATGTCAGCCGGCACCTAGGAAAACCTACCAAACCTGTGCACTTATGAAAACTAGAGACCTAGGGGAATCCACAATGGTGTGACTTGTGGGGCTCTGACCAGGTTCTGTTACCCAGAATCCTTTGCAAACCTCAAAATTTGGCAAAAAAAACACATGTTCCTCACATTTCTGTGGCAGAAAGTTCTGGACTCTGAGAGGAGGCACAAATTTCCTTCCACCCAGTGTTCCCCCAAGTCTCCCGATAAAAATTATACCTCACTTGTGTGGGTAGGCCTAGCGCCCGCGACAGGAAATGCCCCAAAGCGCAACGTGGACACATCCAATTTTGTTAAAGAAAACAGAGGTGTTTTTTGCAAAGTGCCCCTGTAGATTTTGGCCTCTAGCTCAGCCGGAACCTAGGGAAACCTATCAAACCTTTCCATTTTTGAAAACTAGAGACCTAGGGAAATCCAAGATGTGGTGACTTGTGTGGCTCTGACCAGGTTCTGTTACCCAGAATCCTTTGCAAACCTCAAAATTTGGCTAAAAAAACTCATGTTCCTCACATTTCTGTGGCAGAAAGTTCTGGACTCTGAGAGGAGGCACAAATTTCCTTCCACCCAGCGTTCCCCCAAGTCTCCCGATAAAAATGATACCTCACTTGTGTGGGTAGGCCTAGCGCCCGCGACAGGAAATGCCCCAAAGTGCAACATGGACACATCCCATTTTTTGAAAGAAAACAGAGGTGTTTTTTGCAAAGTGCCTACCTGTTGATTTTGGCCTCCAGCTCAGCCGGCACCTAGGAAAACCTACCAAACCTGTGCACTTATGAAAACTAGAGACCTAGGGGAATCCACGATGGTGTGACTTGTGGGGCTCTGACCAGGTTCTGTTACCCAGAATCCTTTGCAAACCTCAAAATTTGGCTAAAAAAACACATGTTCCTCACATATCTGTGGCAGAAAGTTCTGGACTCTGAGAGGAGCCACAAATTTCCTTCCACCCAGCGTTCCCCCAAGTCTCCCGATGAAAATGATACCTCACTTGTGTGGGTAGGCCTAGCGCCCGCGATAGGAAATGCCCCAAAGCGCAACGTGGACACATCCCATTTTTGGAAAGAAAACAGAGTTGTTTTTTGCAAAGTGACTACCTGTAGATTTTGGCCTCTAGCTTAGCCGGCACCTAGGGAAACCTACAAAACCTTTGCATTTTTGAAAACTCGAGACCTAGGGGAATCCAAGATGGGGTGACTTGTGGGGCTCTGACCAGGTTCTGTTACCCAGAATCCTTTGCAAACCTCAAAATTTGGCTAAAAAAACACATTTTCTTCACATTATGGTGACAGAAAGTTCTGGAATCTGAGAGGAGCCACAAATTTCCTTCCACCCAGTGTTCCCCCAAGTCTCCCGATAAGATTGATACCTCACTTGTGTGGGTAGGCCTAGCGCCCGCGACAGGAAATGCCCCAAAGTGCAACGTGGACACATCCCATTTTTTGAAAGAAAACAGAGCTGTTTTTTGCAATGTGCCTACCTGTAGATTTTGGCCTTTAGCTCAGCCATCACCTAGGGAAACCTACCAAACATGTGCATTTTTGAAAACTAGAGACGTAGGGGAATGCACGAAGGTGTGACTTGTGGGGCTCTGACCAGGTTCTGTTACCCAGAATCCTTTGCAAACCTCAAAATTTGGCTAAAAAAACAAATTTTCCTCACATTATGGTGACAGAAAGTTCTGGAATCTGAGAGGAGCCACAAATTTCCTTCCACCCAGCGTTCCCCCAAGTCTCCTGATAAAAATGATACCTCACTTGTGTGGGTAGGCCTAGCGCCCGCGACAGGAAATGCCCCAAAGTGCAACGTGGACACATCCCATTTTGTTAAAGAAAACAGAGGTGTTTTTTGCAAAGTGCCTACCTGTTGATTTTGGCCTCTAGCTCAGCCGGCACCTAGGAAAACCTATCAAACCTGTGTATTTTTAAAACTAGAGACCTAGGGAAATCCAAGATGGGGTGACTTATGGGGCTCTGACCAGGTTCTGTTACCCAGAATCCTTTGCAAACCTCAAAATTTGGCTAAAAAAACACATGTTCCTCACATTTCTGTAGCAGAAAGTTCTGGACTCTGAGAGGAGGCACAAATTTCCTTCCACCCAGCGTTCCCCCAAGTCTCCCGATAAAAATGATACCTCACTTGTGTGGGTAGGCCTAGCGCCCGCGACAGGAAATGCCCCAAAGTGCAACATGGACACATCCCATTTTTTGAAAGAAAACAGAGGTGTTTTTTGCAAAGTGCCTACCTGTTGATTTTGGCCTCCATCTCAGCCGGCACCTAGGAAAACCTACCAAACCTGTGCACTTTTGAAAACTAGAGACCTAGGGGAATCCACGATGGTGTGACTTGTGGGGCTCTGTCCAGGTTCTGTTACCCAGAATCCTTTGCAAACCTCAAAATTTGGCTAAAAAAACACATGTTCCTCACATTTCTGTGGCAGAAAGTTCTGGAATCTGAGAGGAGCCACAAATTTCCTTCCACCCAGTGTTCCCCCAAGTCTGCCGATAAAAATGATACCTCACTTGTGTGGGTAGGCCTAGCGCCCGCGACAGGAAATGCCCCAAAGCGCAACGTGGACACATCCAATTTTTTTTAAGAAAACAGAGGTGTTTTTTGCAAAGTGCCCCTGTAGATTTTGGCCTCTAGCTCAGCCGGCACCTAGGAAAACCTACCAAACCTGTGCACTTATGAAAACTAGAGACCTAGGGGAATCCACGATGGTGTGACTTGTGGGGCTCTGACCAGGTTCTGTTACCCAGAATCCTTTGCAAACCTCAAAATTTGGCTAAAAAAACACATGTTCCTCACATTTCTGTGGCAGAAAGTTCTGGACTCTGAGAGGAGGCACAAATTTCCTTCCACCCAGCGTTCCCCCAAGTCTCCCGATTAAAATGATACCTCACTTGTGTGGGTAGGCCTAGCGCCCGCAATAGGAAATGCCCCAAAGCGCAACGTGGACACATCCCATTTTTGGAAAGAAAACAGAGTTGTTTTTTGCAAGGTGACTACCTGTAGATTTTGGCCTCTAGCTTAGCCGGCACCTAGGGAAACCTACAAAACCTTTGCATTTTTGAAAACTAAAGACCTAGGGGAATCCAAGATGGGGTGACTTGTGGGGCTCTGACCAGGTTCTGTTACCCAGAATCCTTTGCAAACCTCAAAATTTGGCTAAAAAAACACATTTTCTTCACATTATGGTGACAGAAAGTTCTGGAATCTGAGAGGAGCCACAAATTTCCTTCCACCCAGTGTTCCCCCAAGTCTCCCGATAAAATTGATACCTCACTTGTGTGGGTAGGCCTAGCGCCCGCGACAGGAAATGCCCCAAAGTGCAACGTGGACACATCCCATTTTTTGAAAGAAAACAGAGCTGTTTTTTGCAAAGTGCCTACCTGTAGATTTTGGCCTCTAGCTCAGCCATCACCTAGGGAAACCTACCAAACATGTGCATTTTTGAAAACTAGAGACGTAGGGGAATGCACGAAGGTGTGACTTGTGGGGCTCTGACCAGGTTCTGTTACCCAGAATCCTTTGCAAACCTCAAAATTTGGCTAAAAAAACAAATTTTCCTCACATTATGGTGACAGAAAGTTCTGGAATCTGAGAGGAGCCACAAATTTCCTTCCACCCAGCGTTCCCCCAAGTCTCCTGATAAAAATGATACCTCACTTGTGTGGGTAGGCCTAGCGCCCGCGACAGGAAATGCCCCAAAGTGCAACGTGGACACATCCCATTTTGTTAAAGAAAACAGAGGTGTTTTTTGCAAAGTGCCTACCTGTTGATTTTGGCCTCTAGCTCAGCCGGCACCTAGGAAAACCTACCAAACCTGTGTATTTTGAAAACTAGAGACCTAGGGAAATCCAAGATGGGGTGACTTATGGGGCTCTGACCAGGTTCTGTTACCCAGAATCCTTTGCAAACCTCAAAATTTGGCTAAAAAAACACATGTTCCTCACATTTCTGTAGCAGAAAGTTCTGGACTCTGAGAGAAGGCACAAATTTCCTTCCACCCAGCGTTCCCCCAAGTCTCCCGATGAAAATGATACCTCACTTGTTTGGGTAGGCCTAGCGCCCGCAACAGGAAATGCCCCAAAATACAACGTGGACACATCCCATTTTTTGAAAGAAAACAGAGGTGTTTTTTGCAAAGTGCCTACCTGTTGATTTTGGCCTCCATCTCAGCCTGCACCTAGGAAAACCTACCAAACCTGTGCACTTTTGAAAACTAGAGACCTAGGGGAATGCACGAAGGTGTGACTTGTGGGGCTCTGACCAGGTTCTGTTACCCAGAATCCTTTGCAAACCTCAAAATTTGGCTAAAAAAACAAATTTTCCTCACATTATGGTGACAGAAAGTTCTGGAACCTGAGAGGAGCCACAAATGTCCTTCCACCCAGCGTTCCCCCAAGTCTCCCGATAAAAATGATACCTCACTTGTGGGGTAGGCCTAGCGCCCGCAACAGGAAATGCCCCAAAGCGCAACGTGGACACATCCCATTTTTTGAGCGAAAACAGAGCGTTTTTTTGCAAAGTGACTACCTGTAGATTTTGGCCTCTAGCTCAGCCGGCACCTAGGGAAACCTACCAAACCTGTGCATTTCTGATAACTAGAGACCTAGGGGAATCCAAGATGGGGTGACTTGTGGGGCTCTGACCAGGTTCTGTTACCCAGAATCCTTTGCATACCTCAAAATTTGGCTAAAAAAACACATTTTCCTCACATTATGGTGACAGAAAGTTCTGGAATCTGAGAGGAGCCACAAATTTCCTTCCACCCAGCGTTCCCCCAAGTCTCCCGATAAAAATGATACCTCACTTGTGTGGGTAGGCCTAGCGCCCGCGACAGTAAATGCCCCAAAGTGCAACGTGGACACATCCCATTTTTTAAAGAAAACAGAGGTGTTTTTTGCAAAGTGCCTACCTGTTGATTTTGGCCTCAATGTCAGCCGGCACCTAGGAAAACCTACCAAACCTGTGCACTTATGAAAACTAGAGACCTAGGGGAATCCACAATGGTGTGACTTGTGGGGCTCTGACCAGGTTCTGTTACCCAGAATCCTTTGCAAACCTCAAAATTTGGCAAAAAAAACACATGTTCCTCACATTTCTGTGGCAGAAAGTTCTGGACTCTGAGAGGAGGCACAAATTTCCTTCCACCCAGTGTTCCCCCAAGTCTCCCGATAAAATTGATACCTCACTTGTGTGGGTAGGCCTAGCGCCCGCGACAGGAAATGCCCCAAAGTGCAACGTGGACACATCCCATTTTTTGAAAGAAAACAGAGCTGTTTTTTGCAAAGTGCCTACCTGTAGATTTTGGCCTCTAGCTCAGCCATCACCTAGGGAAACCTACCAAACATGTGCATTTTTGAAAACTAGAGACGTAGGGGAATGCACGAAGGTGTGACTTGTGGGGCTCTGACCAGGTTCTGTTACCCAGAATCCTTTGCAAACCTCAAAATTTGGCTAAAAAAACAAATTTTCCTCACATTATGGTGACAGAAAGTTCTGGAATCTGAGAGGAGCCACAAATTTCCTTCCACCCAGCGTTCCCCCAAGTCTCCTGATAAAAATGATACCTCACTTGTGTGGGTAGGCCTAGCGCCCGCGACAGGAAATGCCCCAAAGTGCAACGTGGACACATCCCATTTTGTTAAAGAAAACAGAGGTGTTTTTTGCAAAGTGCCTACCTGTTGATTTTGGCCTCTAGCTCAGCCGGCACCTAGGAAAACCTACCAAACCTGTGTATTTTGAAAACTAGAGACCTAGGGAAATCCAAGATGGGGTGACTTATGGGGCTCTGACCAGGTTCTGTTACCCAGAATCCTTTGCAAACCTCAAAATTTGGCTAAAAAAACACATGTTCCTCACATTTCTGTAGCAGAAAGTTCTGGACTCTGAGAGAAGGCACAAATTTCCTTCCACCCAGCGTTCCCCCAAGTCTCCCGATGAAAATGATACCTCACTTGTTTGGGTAGGCCTAGCGCCCGCAACAGGAAATGCCCCAAAATACAACGTGGACACATCCCATTTTTTGAAAGAAAACAGAGGTGTTTTTTGCAAAGTGCCTACCTGTTGATTTTGGCCTCCATCTCAGCCGGCACCTAGGAAAACCTACCAAACCTGTGCACTTTTGAAAACTAGAGACCTAGGGGAATGCACGAAGGTGTGACTTGTGGGGCTCTGACCAGGTTCTGTTACCCAGAATCCTTTGCAAACCTCAAAATTTGGCTAAAAAAACAAATTTTCCTCACATTATGGTGACAGAAAGTTCTGGAACCTGAGAGGAGCCACAAATGTCCTTCCACCCAGCGTTCCCCCAAGTCTCCCGATAAAAATGATACCTCACTTGTGGGGTAGGCCTAGCGCCCGCAACAGGAAATGCCCCAAAGCGCAACGTGGACACATCCCATTTTTTGAGAGAAAACAGAGCGTTTTTTTGCAAAGTGACTACCTGTAGATTTTGGCCTCTAGCTCAGCCGGCACCTAGGGAAACCTACCAAACCTGTGCATTTCTGATAACTAGAGACCTAGGGGAATCCAAGATGGGGTGACTTGTGGGGCTCTGACCAGGTTCTGTTACCCAGAATCCTTTGCATACCTCAAAATTTGGCTAAAAAAACACATTTTCCTCACATTATGGTGACAGAAAGTTCTGGAATCTGAGAGGAGCCACAAATTTCCTTCCACCCAGCGTTCCCCCAAGTCTCCCGATAAAAATGATACCTCACTTGTGTGGGTAGGCCTAGCGCCCGCGACAGTAAATGCCCCAAAGTGCAACGTGGACACATCCCATTTTTTAAAGAAAACAGAGGTGTTTTTTGCAAAGTGCCTACCTGTTGATTTTGGCCTCAATGTCAGCCGGCACCTAGGAAAACCTACCAAACCTGTGCACTTATGAAAACTAGAGACCTAGGGGAATCCACAATGGTGTGACTTGTGGGGCTCTGACCAGGTTCTGTTACCCAGAATCCTTTGCAAACCTCAAAATTTGGCAAAAAAAACACATGTTCCTCACATTTCTGTGGCAGAAAGTTCTGGACTCTGAGAGGAGGCACAAATTTCCTTCCACCCAGTGTTCCCCCAAGTCTCCCGATAACAATGATACCTCACTTGTGTGGGTAGGCTTACGCCCGCGACAGGAAATGCCCCAAAGCGCAACGTGGACACATCCAATTTTGTTAAAGAAAACAGAGGTGTTTTTTGCAAAGTGCCCCTGTAGATTTTGGCCTCCAGCTCAGCCGGAACCTAGGGAAACCTACCAAACCTGTCCATTTTTGAAAAATAGAGACCTAGGGAAATCCAAGATGGGGTGACTTGTGTGGCTCTGACCAGGTTCTGTTACCCAGAATCCTTTGCAAACTCTCAAAATTTGGCTAAAAAAACACATGTTCCTCACATTTCTGTGGCAGAAAGTTCTGGACTCTGAGAGGAGGCACAAATTTCCTTCCACCCAGCGTTCCCCCAAGTCTCCCGATAAAAATGATACCTCACTTGTGTGGGTAGGCCTAGCGCCCGCGACAGGAAATGCCCCAAAGTGCAACATGGACATATCCCATTTTTTGAAAGAAAACAGAGGTGTTTTTTGCAAAGTGCCTACCTGTTGATTTTGGCCTCCAGCTCAGCCGGCACCTAGGAAAACCTACCAAACCTGTGCACTTATGAAAACTAGAGACCTAGGGGAATCCACAATGGTGTGACTTGTGGGGCTCTGACCAGGTTCTGTTACCCAGAATCCTTTGCAAACCTCAAAATTTGGCAAAAAAAACACATGTTCCTCACATTTCTGTGGCAGAAAGTTCTGGACTCTGAGAGGAGGCACAAATTTCCTTCCACCCAGTGTTCCCCCAAGTCTCCCGATAACAATGATACCTCACTTGTGTGGGTAGGCTTACGCCCGCGACAGGAAATGCCCCAAAGCGCAACGTGGACACATCCAATTTTGTTAAAGAAAACAGAGGTGTTTTTTGCAAATTGCCCCTGTAGATTTTGGCCTCCAGCTCAGCCGGAACCTAGGGAAACCTACCAAACCTGTCCATTTTTGAAAACTAGAGACCTAGGGAAATCCAAGATGGGGTGACTTGTGTGGCTCTGACCAGGTTCTGTTACCCAGAATCCTTTGCAAACTCTCAAAATTTGGCTAAAAAAACACATGTTCCTCACATTTCTGTGGCAGAAAGTTCTGGACTCTGAGAGGAGGCACAAATTTCCTTCCACCCAGCGTTCCCCCAAGTCTCCCGATAAAAATGATACCTCACTTGTGTGGGTAGGCCTAGCGCCCGCGACAGGAAATGCCCCAAAGTGCAACATGGACACATCCCATTTTTTGAAAGAAAACAGAGGTGTTTTTTGCAAAGTGCCTACCTGTTGATTTTGGCCTCCAGCTCAGCCGGCACCTAGGAAAACCTACCAAACCTGTGCACTTATGAAAACTAGAGACCTAGGGGAATCCACGATGGTGTGACTTGTGGGGCTCTGACCAGGTTCTGTTACCCAGAATCCTTTGCAAACCTCAAAATTTGGCTAAAAAAACACATGTTCCTCACATTTCTGTGGCAGAAAGTTCTGGAATCTGAGAGGAGCCACAAATTTCCTTCCACCCAGTGTTCCCCCAAGTCTGCCGATAAAAATGATACCTCACTTGTGTGGGTAGGCCTAGCGCCCGCGACAGGAAATGCCCCAAAGCGCAACGTGGACACATCCAATTTTTTTTAAGAAAACAGAGGTGTTTTTTGCAAAGTGCCCCTGTAGATTTTGGCCTCTAGCTCAGCCGGCACCTAGGAAAACCTACCAAACCTGTGCACTTATGAAAACTAGAGACCTAGGGGAATCCACGATGGTGTGACTTGTGGGGCTCTGACCAGGTTCTGTTACCCAGAATCCTTTGCAAACCTCAAAATTTGGCTAAAAAAACACATGTTCCTCACATTTCTGTGGCAGAAAGTTCTGGACTCTGAGAGGAGGCACACATTTCCTTCCACCCAGCGTTCCCCCAAGTCTCCCGATTAAAATGATACCTCACTTGTGTGGGTAGGCCTAGCGCCCGCGATAGGAAATGCCCCAAAGCGCAACGTGGACACATCCCATTTTTGGAAAGAAAACAGAGGTGTTTTTTGCAAAGTGACTACCTGTAGATTTTGGCCTCTAGCTTAGCCGGCACCTAGGGAAACCTACAAAACCTTT
Source organism: Pleurodeles waltl (assembly GCF_031143425.1). Lineage (NCBI taxonomy): Eukaryota > Metazoa > Chordata > Amphibia > Caudata > Salamandridae > Pleurodeles > Pleurodeles waltl. The sequence goes on along the minus strand of NC_090447.1, from coordinate 994,649,678 downwards.
GCATTTTTGAAAACTAGAGACCTAGGGGAATCCAAGATGGGGTGACTTGTGGGGCTCTGACCAGGTTCTGTTACCCAGAATCCTTTGCAAACCTCAAAATTTGGCTAAAAAAACACATTTTCTTCACATTATGGTGACAGAAAGTTCTGGAATCTGAGAGGAGCCACAAATTTCCTTCCACCCAGTGTTCCCCCAAGTCTCCCGATAAAATTGATACCTCACTTGTGTGGGTAGGCCTAGCGCCCGCGACAGGAAATGCCCCAAAGTGCAACGTGGACACATCCCATTTTTTGAAAGAAAACAGAGCTGTTTTTTGCCAAGTGCCTACCTGTTGATTTTGGCCTCCAGCTCAGCCGGTACCTAGGAAAACCTACCAAACCTGTGCACTTTTAAAAAGTAGAGACCTAGGGGAATCCACGATGGTGTGACTTGTGGGGCTCTGACCAGGTTCTGTTACCAAGAATCCTTTGCAAACCTCAAAATTTGGCTAAAAAAACACATGTTCCTCACATTTCTGTGGCAGAAAGTTCTGGACTCTGAGAGGAGGCACAAATTTCCTTCCACCCAACGTTCCCCCAAGTCTCCCGATAAAAATGATACCTCACTTGTGTGGGTAGGCCTAGCGCCCGCGACAGGAAATGCCCCAAAGTGCAACGTGGACACATCCCATTTTTTGAAAGAAAACAGAGGTGTTTTTTGCAAAGTGCCTACCTGTTGATTTTGGCCTCCAGCTCAGCCGGCACCTAGGAAAACCTACCAAACGTGTGCACTTATGAAAACTAGAGACCTAGGGGAATCCACGATGGTGTGACTTGTGGGGCTCTGACCAGGTTCTGTTACCCAGAATCCTTTGCAAACCTCAAAATTTGGCTAAAAAAACACATGTTCCTCACATTTCTGTGGCAGAAAGTTCTCGACTCTGAGAGGAGGCACAAATTTCCTTCCACCCAGCGTTCCCCAAAGTCTCCCGATTAAAATGATACCTCACTTGTGTGGGTAGGCCTAGCGCCCGCAACAGGAAATGTCCCAAAGCGCAACGTGGACACATCCCATTTTTGGAAAGAAAACAGAGGTGTTTTTTGCAAAGTGACTACCTGTAGATTTTGGCCTCTAGCTTAGCCGGCACCTAGGGAAACCTACCAAACCTTTGCATTTTTGAAAACTAGAGACCTAGGGGAATCCAAGATGGGGTGACTTGTGGGGCTCTGACCAGGTTCTGTTACCCAGAATCCTTTGCAAACCTCAAAATTTGGCTAAAAAAACACATTTTCCTCACATTATGGTGACAGAAAGTTCTGGAATCTGAGAGGAGCCACAAATTTCCTTCCACCCAGCGTTCCCCCAAGTCTCCCGATAAAATTGATACCTCACTTGTGTGGGTAGGCCTAGCGCCCGCGACAGGAAATGCCCCAAAGTACAACGTGGACACATCCCATTTTTTGAAAGAAAACAGAGCTGTTTTTTGCAAAGTGCCTACCTGTAGATTTTGGCCTCTAGCTCAGCCATCACCTAGGGAAACCTACCAAACCTGTGCATTTTTGAAAACTAGAGACCTAGGGGAATCCAAGATGGGGGTGACTTGTGGGGCTCTGACCAGGTTTTGTTTCCCAGAATCCTTTGCAAACCTCAAAATTTGGCAAAAAAAACACATGTTCCTCAAATTTCTGTGGCAGAAAGTTCTGGAATCTGAGAGGAGCCACAAATTTCCTTCCACCCAGCGTTCCCCCAAGTCTCCCGATAAAAATGATACCTCACTTGTGTGGGTAGGCCTAGCACCCGCGACAGGAAATGCCCCAAAGTGCAACGTGGACACATCCCATTTTTTGAAAGAAAACAGAGGTGTTTTTTGCAAAGTGCCTACCTGTTGATTTTGGCCTCCAGCTCAGCCGTCACCTAGGAAAACCTACCAAACCTGTGCACTTTTGAAAACTAGAGACCTAGGGGAATCCACGAGGGTGTGACTTGTGGGGCTCTGACCAGGTTCTGTTACCCAGAATCCTTTGCAAACCTCAAAATTTGGCTAAAAAAAAAAATGTTCCTCACATTTCTGAGGCAGAAAGTTCTGGACTCTGAGAGGAGGCACAAATTTCCTTCCAACCAGCGTTCCCCCAAGTCTCCCGATAAAAATGATACCTCACTTGTGTGGGTAGGCCTAGCGCCCGCGACACGAAATGCCCCAAAGTGTAACGTGGACACATCCCATTTTTGAAAGAAAACAGAGGTGTTTTTTGCAAAGTGCCTACCTGTAGATTTTGGCCTCTAGCTCAGCCGGCACGTAGAAAAACCTACCAAACCTGTGCATTTTTGAAAACTAGAGACCTAGGGGAATCCAAGATGGAATGACTTGTGGGGCTTTGACCAGGTTCTGTTACCCAGAATCCTTTGCAAACCTCAAAATTTTGCAAAAAAAACACATTTTTCTCACATTTCTGTGGCAGAAAGTTCTGGAATCTGAGAGGAGCCACAAATTTCCTTCCACCCAGTGTTCCCCCAAGTCTCCCGATAAAAATGACACCTCACTTGTGTTAGTAGGCCTAGCGCCCGCGACAGGAAATGCCCCAAAGCGCAACGTGGACACATCCCATTTTTTGAAAGAAAACAGAGCTGTTTTTTGCAAAGTGCCTACCTGTAGATTTTGGCCTCTAGCTCAGCCGGCACCTAGGGAAGCCTACCGAACCTGTGCATTTTTTAAAACTAGAGACCTAGGGGAATCCAAGATGGGGTGACCTGTGGGGCTCTGACCAGGTTCTGTTACCCAGAATCCTTTGCAAACCTCAAAATTTGGCTAAAAGAACACATTTTTGTCACATTTCTGTGGCAGAAAGTTCTGGAATCAGAGAGGAGCCACAAATTTCCTTCAACCCAGCGTTCCCCCAAGTCTCCTGATAAAAATGATACCTCACTTGTGTGGGTAGGCCTGGCGCCCGCGACAGGAAATGCCCCAAAGTGCAACGTGGACACATCCCATTTTGTTAAAGAAAACAGAGGTGTTTTTTGCAAAGTGCCTACCTGTTGATTCTGGCCTCTAGCTCAGCCGGCACCTAGGGAAGCCTACCGAACCTGTGCATTTTTGAAAACTAGAGACCAAGGGGAATCCAAGATGGGGTGACCTGTGGGGCTCTGACCAGGTTCTGTTACCCAGAATCCTTTGCAAACCTCAAAATTTGGCTAAAAGAACACATTTTTGTCACATTTCTGTGGCAGAAAGTTCTGGAATCTGAGAGGAGCCACAAATTTCCTTCCACCCAGCGTTCCCCCAAGTCTCCTGATAAAAATGATACCTCACTTGTGTGGGTAGGCCTAGCGCCCGCGACAGGAAATGCCCCAAAGTGCAACGTGGACACATCCCATTTTGTTAAAGAAAACAGAGGTGTTTTTTGCAAAGTGCCTACCTGTTGATTTTGGCCTCTAGCTCAGCCGGCACCTAGGAAAACCTACCAAACCTGTGTATTTTGAAAACTAGAGACCTAGGGAAATCCAAGATGGGGTGACTTATGGGGCTCTGACCAGGTTCTGTTACCCAGAATCCTTTGCAAACCTCAAAATTTGGCTAAAAAAACACATGTTCCTCACATTTCTGTAGCAGAAAGTTCTGTACTCTGAGAGGAGGCACAAATTTCCTTCCACCCAGCGTTCCCCCAAGTCTCCCGATGAAAATGATACCTCACTTGTTTGGGTAGGCCTAGCGCCCGCAACAGGAAATGCCCCAAAATACAACGTGGACACATCCCATTTTTTGAAAGAAAACAGAGGTGTTTTTTGCAAAGTGCCTACCTGTTGATTTTGGCCTCCATCTCAGCCGGCACCTAGGAAAACCTACCAAACCTGTGCACTTTTGAAAACTAGAGACCTAGGGGAATGCACGAAGGTGTGACTTGTGGGGCTCTGACCAGGTTCTGTTACCCAGAATCCTTTGCAAACCTCAAAATTTGGCTAAAAAAACAAATTTTCCTCACATTATGGTGACAGAAAGTTCTGGAACCTGAGAGGAGCCACAAATGTCCTTCCACCCAGCGTTCCCCCAAGTCTCCCGATAAAAATGATACCTCACTTGTGTGGGTAGGCCTAGCGCCCGGAACAGGAAATGCCCCAAAGCGCAACGTGGACACATCCCATTTTTTGAGAGAAAACAGAGCGTTTTTTTGCAAAGTGACTACCTGTAGATTTTGGCCTCTAGCTCAGCCGGCACCTAGGGAAACCTACCAAACCTGTGCATTTCTGATAACTAGAGACCTAGGGGAATCCAAGATGGGGTGACTTGTGGGGCTCTGACCAGGTTCTGTTACCCAGAATCCTTTGCATACCTCAAAATTTGGCTAAAAAAACACATTTTCCTCACATTATGGTGACAGAAAGTTCTGGAATCTGAGAGGAGCCACACATTTCCTTCCACCCAGCTTTCCCCCAAGTCTCCCGATAAAAATGATACCTCACTTGTGTGGGTAGGCCTAGCGCCCGCGACAGTAAATGCCCCAAAGTGCAACGTGGACACACCCCATTTTTGAAAGAAAACAGAGGTGTTTTTTGCAAAGTGCCTACCTGTTGATTTTGGCCTCAATGTCAGCCGGCACCTAGGAAAACCTACCAAACCTGTGCACTTATGAAAACTAGAGACCTAGGGGAATCCACAATGGTGTGACTTGTGGGGCTCTGACCAGGTTCTGTTACCCAGAATCCTTTGCAAACCTCAAAATTTGGCAAAAAAAACACATGTTCCTCACATTTCTGTGGCAGAAAGTTCTGGACTCTGAGAGGAGGCACAAATTTCCTTCCACCCAGTGTTCCCCCAAGTCTCCCGATAACAATGATACCTCACTTGTGTGGGTAGGCCTAGCGACCGCGACAGGAAATGCCCCAAAGTGCAACGTGGACACATCCCGTTTTTTGAAAGAAAACAGAGGTGTTTTTTGCAAAGTGCCTACCTGTTGATTTTGGCCTCCAGCACAGCCGGCACCTAGGAAAACCTACCAAACGTGTGCACTTATGAAAACTAGAGACCTAGGGGAATCCACGATGGTGTGACTTGTGGGGCTCTGACCAGGTTCTGTTACCCAGAATCCTTTGCAAACCTCAAAATTTGGCTAAAAAAACACATGTTCCTCACATTTCTGTGGCAGAAAGTTCTCGACTCTGAGAGGAGGCACAAATTTCCTTCCACCCAGCGTTCCCCCAAGTCTCCCGATTAAAATGATACCTCACTTGTGTGGGTAGGCCTAGCGCCCGCGACAGGAAATGCCCCAAAGCGCAACGTGGACACATCCCATTTTTGGAAAGAAAACAGAGGTGTTTTTTGCAAAGTGACTACCTGTAGATTTTGGCCTCTAGCTTAGCCGGCACCTAGGGAAACCTACCAAACCTTTGCATTTTTGAAAACTAGAGACCTAGGGGAATCCAAGATGGGGTGACTTGTGGGGCTCTGACCAGGTTCTGTTACCCAGAATCCTTTGCAAACCTCAAAATTTGGCTAAAAAAACACATTTTCCTCACATTATGGTGACAGAAAGTTCTGGAATCTGAGAGGAGCCACAAATTTCCTTCCACCCAGCGTTCCCCCAAGTCTCCCGATAAAATTGATACCTCACTTGTGTGGGTAGGCCTAGCGCCCGCGACAGGAAATGCCCCAAAGTACAACGTGGACACATCCCATTTTTTGAAAGAAAACAGAGCTGTTTTTTGCAAAGTGCCTACCTGTAGATTTTGGCCTCTAGCTCAGCCATCACCTAGGGAAACCTACCAAACCTGTGCATTTTTTAAAACTAGAGACCTAGGGGAATTCAAGATGGGGGTGACTTGTGGGGCTCTGACCAGGTTTTGTTACCCAGAATCCTTTGCAAACCTCAAAATTTGGCAAAAAAAACACATGTTCCTCAAATTTCTGTGGCAGAAAGTTCTGGAATCTGAGAGGAGCCACAAATTTCCTTCCACCCAGCGTTCCCCCAAGTCTCCCGATAAAAATGATACCTCACTTGTGTGGGTAGGCCTAGCGCCCGCGACACGAAATGCCCCAAAGTGCAACGTGGACACATCCCATTTTTGAAAGAAAACAGAGGTGTTTTTTGCAAAGTGCCTACCTGTAGATTATGGCCTCTAGCTCAGCCGGCACCTAGAAAAACCTACCAAACCTGTGCATTTTTGAAAACTAGAGACCTAGGGGAATCCAAGATGGGGTGACTTGTGGGGCTTTGACCAGGTTCTGTTACCCAGAATCCTTTGCAAACCTCAAAATTTTGCAAAAAAAACACATTTTTCTCACATTTCTGTGGCAGAAAGTTCTGGAATCTGAGAGGAGCCACAAATTTCCTTCCACCCAGTGTTCCCCCAAGTCTCCCGATAAAAATGACACCTCACTTGTGTTAGTAGGCCTAGCGCCCGCGACAGGAAGTGCCCCAAAGCGCAACGTGGACACATCCCATTTTTTGAAAGAAAACAGAGCTGTTTTTTGCAAAGTGCCTACCTGTAGATTTTGGCCTCTAGCTCAGCCGGCACCTAGGGAAGCCTACCGAACCTGTGCATTTTTTTAAACTAGAGACCTAGGGGAATCCAAGATGGGGTGACCTGTGGGGCTCTGACCAGGTTCTGTTACCCAGAATCCTTTGCAAACCTCAAAATTTGGCTAAAAGAACACATTTTTGTCACATTTCTGTGGCAGAAAGTTCTGGAATCAGAGAGGAGCCACAAATTTCCTTCAACCCAGCGTTCCCCCAAGTCTCCTGATAAAAATGATACCTCACTTGTGTGGGTAGGCCTAGCGCCCGCGACAGGAAATGCCCCAAAGTGCAACGTGGACACATCCCATTTTGTTAAAGAAAACAGAGGTGTTTTTTGCAAAGTGCCTACCTGTTGATTCTGGCCTCTAGCTCAGCCGGCACCTAGGGAAGCCTACCGAACCTGTGCATTTTTGAAAACTAGAGACCAAGGGGAATCCAAGATGGGGTGACCTGTGGGGCTCTGACCAGGTTCTGTTACCCAGAATCCTTTGCAAACCTCAAAATTTGGCTAAAAGAACACATTTTTGTCACATTTCTGTGGCAGAAAGTTCTGGAATCTGAGAGGAGCCACAAATTTCCTTCCACCCAGCGTTCCCCCAAGTCTCCTGATAAAAATGATACCTCACTTGTGTGGGTAGGCCTAGCGCCCGCGACAGGAAATGCCCCAAAGTGCAACGTGGACACATCCCATTTTGTTAAAGAAAACAGAGGTGTTTTTTGCAAAGTGCCTACCTGTTGATTTTGGCCTCTAGCTCAGCCGGCACCTAGGAAAACCTACCAAACCTGTGCATTTTGAAAACTAGAGACCTAGGGAAATCCAAGATGGGGTGACTTATGGGGCTCTGACCAGGTTCTGTTACCCAGAATCCTTTGCAAACCTCAAAATTTGGCTAAAAAAACACATGTTCCTCACTTTTCTGTAGCAGAAAGTTCTGGACTCTGAGAGGAGGCACAAATTTCCTTCCACCCAGCGTTCCCCCAAGTCTCCCGATGAAAATGATACCTCACTTGTTTGGGTAGGCCTAGCGCCCGCAACAGGAAATGCCCCAAAATACAACGTGGACACATCCCATTTTTTGAAAGAAAACAGAGGTGTTTTTTGCAAAGTGCCTACCTGTTGATTTTGGCCTCCATCTCAGCCGGCACCTAGGAAAACCTACCAAACCTGTGCACTTTTGAAAACTAGAGACCTAGGGGAATGCACGAAGGTGTGACTTGTGGGGCTCTGACCAGGTTCTGTTACCCAGAATCCTTTGCAAACCTCAAAATTTGGCTAAAATAACACATTTTCTTCACATTATGGTGACAGAAAGTTCTGGAATCTGAGAGGAGCCACAAATTTCCTTCCACCCAGTGTTCCCCCAAGTCTCCCGATAAAATTGATACCTCACTTGTGTGGGTAGGCCTAGCGCCCGCAACAGGAAATGCCCCAAAGTGCAACGTGGACACATCACATTTTTTGAAAGAAAACAGAGCTGTTTTTTGCAAAGTGCCTACCTGTAGATTTTGGCCTCTAGCTCAGCCATCACCTAGGGAAACCTACCAAACATGTGCATTTTTGAAAACTAGAGACGTAGGGGAATCCAAGATGGGGGTGACTTGTGGGGCTCTGACCAGGTTTTGTTACCCAGAATCTTTTGCAAACCTTTAAAATTTGGCAAAAAAAACACATGTTCCTCAAATTTCTGTGGCAGAAAGTTCTGGAATCTGAGAGGAGCCACAAATTTCCTTCCACCCAGCGTTCCCCCAAGTCTCCCGATAAAACTGATACCTCACTTGTGTGGGTATGCCTAGCGCCCGCGACAGGAAATGCCCCAAAGTGCAACGTGGACACATCCTATTTTTTGAAAGAAAACAGAGGTGTTTTTTGCAAAGTGCCTACCTGTTGATTTTGACCTCCAGCTCAGCCGGTACCTAGGAAAACCTACCAAACCTGTGCACTTTTAAAAACTAGAGACCTAGGGGAATCCACGATGGTGTGACTTGTGGGGCTCTGACCAGGTTCTGTTACCAAGAATCCTTTGCAAACCTCAAAATTTGGCTAAAAAAACACATGTTCCTCACATTTCTGTGGCAGAAAGTTCTGGACTCTGAGAGGATGCACAAATTTCCTTCCACCCAGTGTTCCCCCAAGTCTCCTGATAAAAATGATACCTCACTTGTGTGTGTAGGCCTAGCGCCCGCGACAGGAAATGCCCCAAAGTGCAACGTAGACACATCCCATTTTTTGAAAGAAAACAGAGGTGTTTTTTGCAGAGTGCCTACCTGTTGATTTTGGCCTCCAGCTCAGCCGGCACCTAGGAAAACCTACCAAACCTGTGCACTTATGAAAACTAGAGACCTAGGGGAATCCACGATGGTGTGACTTGTGGGGCTCTGACCAGGTTCTGTTACCCAGAATCCTTTGCAAACCTCAAAATTTGGCTAAAAAAACACATGTTCCTCACATTTCTGTGGCAGAAAGTTCTCGACTCTGAGAGGAGGCACAAATTTCCTTCCACCCAGCGTTCCCCCAAGTCTCCCGATTAAAATGATACCTCACTTGTGTGGGTAGGCCTAGCGCCCGCGACAGGAAATGCCCCAAAGCGCAACGTGGACACATCCCATTTTTGGAAAGAAAACAGAGGTGTTTTTTGCAAAGTGACTACCTGTAGATTTTGGCCTCTAGCTTAGCCGGCACCTAGGGAAACCTACCAAACCTTTGCATTTTTGAAAACTAGGGACCTAGGGGAATCCAAGATGGGGTGACTTGTGGGGCTCTGACCAGGTTCTGTTACCCAGAATCCTTTGCAAACCTCACAATTTGGCTAAAAAAACACATTTTCCTCACATTATGGTGACAGAAAGTTCTGGAATCTGAGAGGAGCCACAAATTTCCTTCCACCCAGCGTTCCCCCAAGTCTCCCAATAAAATTGATACCTCACTTGTGTGGGTAGGCCTAGCGCCCGCGACAGGAAATGCCCCAAAGTACAACGTGGACACATCCCATTTTTTGAAAGAAAACAGAGCTGTTTTTTGCAAAGTGCCTACCTGTAGATTTTGGCCTCTAGCTCAGCCATCACCTAGGGAAACCTACTAAACCTGTGCATTTTTTAAAACTAGAGACCTAGGGGAATCCAAGATGGGGGTGACTTGTGGGGCTCTGACCAGGTTTTGTTACCCAGAATCCTTTGCAAACCTCAAAATTTGGCAAAAAAAACACATGTTCCTCAAATTTCTGTGGCAGAAAGTTCTGGAATCTGAGAGGAGCCACAAATTTCCTTCCACCCAGCGTTCCCCCAAGTCTCCCGATAAAAATGATACCTCACTTGTGTGGGTAGGCCTAGCGCCCGCGACAGGAAATGCCCCAAAGTGCAACGTGGACACATCCCCTTTTTTGAAAGAAAACAGAGGTGTTTTTTGCAAAGTGCCTACCTGTTGATTTTGGCCTCCAGCTCAGCCGGTACCTAGGAAAACCTCCTAAACCTGTGCACTTTTAAAAACTAGAGACCTAGGGGAATCCACGATGGTGTGACTTGTGGGGCTCTGACCAGGTTCTGTTACCAAGAATCCTTTGCAAACCTCAAAATTTGGCTAAAAAAACACATGTTCCTCACAGTTCTGTGGCAGAAAGTTCTGGACTCTGAGAGGAGGCACAAATTTCCTTCCACCCAGCGTTCCCCCAAGTCTCCCGATTAAAATGATACCTCACTTGTGTGGGTAGGCCTAGCGCCCGCGACAGGAAATGCCCCAAAGCGCAACGTGGACACATCCCATTTTTGGAAAGAAAACAGAGGTGTTTTTTGCAAAGTGACTACCTGTAGATTTTGGCCTATAGCTTAGCCGGCACCTAGGGAAACCTACCAAACCTTTGCATTTTTGAAAACTAGAGACCTAGGGGAATCCAAGATGGGGTGACTTGTGGGGCTCTGACCAGGTTCTGTTACCCAGAATCCTTTGCAAACCTCAAAATTTGGCTAAAAAAACAAATTTTCCTCACATTATGGTGACAGAAAGTTCTGGAAACTGAGAGGAGCCACAAATTTCCTTCCACCCAGCGTTCCCCCAAGTCTCCCAATAAAAATGATACCTCACTTGTGTGGGTAGGCCTAGCGCCCGCGACAGGAAATGCCCCAAAGTGCAACGTGGACATATCCCATTTTTTGAAAGAAAACAGAGGTGTTTTTTGCAAAGTGCCTACCTGTTGATTTTGACCTCCAGCTCAGCCGGCACCTAGGAAAACCTACCAAACCTGTGCACTTTTGAAAACTAGAGACCTAGGGGAATCCACGATGGTGTGACTTGTGGGGCTCTGACAGGTTTTGTTACCCAGAATCCTTTGCAAACCTCAAAATTTGGCTAAAAAAACACATGTTCCTCAAATATCTGTGGCAGAAAGTTCTGGAATCTGAGAGGAGCCACAAATTTCCTTCCACCCAGCGTTCCTCCAAGTCTCCCGATAAAAATGATACCTCACTTGTGTGGGTAGGCCTAGCGCCCGCGAGAGGAAATGCCCCAAAGCGCAACGTGGACACATCCCATTTTTTGAAGGAAAACAGAGCTGTTTTTTGCAAAGTGCCTACCTGTAGATTTTGGCCTCTAGCTCAGCCGTCACCTAGGGAAACCTACCAAACCTGTGCATTTTTGAAAATCAGAGACCTAGGGGAATCCAAGATGGGGGTGACTTGTGGGGCTCTGACAGGTTTTGTTACCCAGAATCCTTTGCAAACCTAACCATTTGGCTAAAAAAACACATGTTCCTCAAACTTCTGTGGCAGAAAGTTCTGGAATCTGAGAGGAGCCACAAATTTCCTTCCACCCAGCGTTCCCCCAAGTCTCCCGATAAAAATGATACCTCACTTGTGTGGGTAGGCCTAGCGCCCGCAAGAGGAAATGCCCCAAAGCGCAACGTGGACACATCCCATTTTTTGAAGAAAAACAGAGCTGTTTTTTGCAAAGTGCCTACCTGTAGATTTTGGCCTCTAGCTCAGCCGTCACCTAGGGAAACCTACCAAACCTGTGCATTTTTGAAAACTAGAGACCTAGGGGAATCCAAGATGGGGTGACTTGTGGGGCTCTGACAGGTTTTGTTACCCAGAATCCTTTGCAAACCTCAAAATTTGGCTAAAAAAACACATGTTCCTCAAATTTCTGTGGCAGAAAGTTCTGGAATCTGAGAGGAGCCACAAATTTCCTTCCAAACAGCGTTCCCCCAAGTCTCCCGATAAAAATGATACCTCACTTGTGTGGGTAGGTCTAGCGCCCGCGACAGGAAATGCCCCAAAGCGCAACGTGGACACATCCCATTTTTTGAAGGAAAACAGAGCTGTTTTTTGCAAAGTGCCTACCTGTAGATTTTGGCCTCTAGCTCAGCCGGCACCTAAGGAAGCCTACCGAACCTGTGCATTTTTGAAAATCAGAGACCTAGGGGAATCCAAGATGGGGGTGACTTGTGGGGCTCTGACAGGTTTTGTTACCCAGAATCCTTTGCAAACCTAACCATTTGGCTAAAAAAACACATGTTCCTCAAACTTCTGTGGCAGAAAGTTCTGGAATCTGAGAGGAGCCACAAATTTCCTTCCACCCAGCGTTCCCCCAAGTCTCCCGATAAAAATGATACCTCACTTGTGTGGGTAGGCCTAGCGCCCGCAAGAGGAAATGCCCCAAAGCGCAACGTGGACACATCCCATTTTTTGAAGAAAAACAGAGCTGTTTTTTGCAAAGTGCCTACCTGTTGATTTTGGCCTCTAGCTCAGCCGTCACCTAGGGAAACCTACCAAACCTGTGCATTTTTGAAAACTAGAGACCTAGGGGAATCCAAGATGGGGTGACTTGTGGGGCTCTGACAGGTTTTGTTACCCAGAATCCTTTGCAAACCTCAAAATTTGGCTAAAAAAACACATGTTCCTCAATTTTCTGTGGCAGAAAGTTCTGGAATCTGAGAGGAGCCACAAATTTCCTTCCAAACAGCGTTCCCCCAAGTCTCCCGATAAAAATGATACCTCACTTGTGTGGGTAGGTCTAGCGCCCGCGACAGGAAATGCCCCAAAGCGCAACGTGGACACATCCCATTTTTTGAAGGAAAACAGAGCTGTTTTTTGCAAAGTGCCTACCTGTAGATTTTGGCCTCTAGCTCAGCCGGCACCTAAGGAAGCCTACCGAACCTGTGCATTTTTGAAAACTAGAGACCTAGGGGAATCCAAGATGGGGTGACTTGTGGGGCTCTGACCAGGTTCTGTTACCCAGAATCCTTTGCAAACCTCAAAATTTGGCTAAAAGAACACATTTTCCTCACATTATGGTGACAGAAGGTTCTGGAATCTGAGAGGGGCCACAAATTCCCTTCCACCCAGCGTTCCCCCCAGTCTCCCGATAAAAATGATACCTCACTTGTGTGGGTAGGCCTAGCGCCAGCGACAGGAAATGCCCCAAAGTGCAACGTGGACACATCCCATTTTTTGAAAGAAAACAGAGGTGTTTTTTGCAAAGTGCCTACCTGTTGATTTTGGCCTCCAGCTCAGCCGGCACCTAGGAAAACCTACCAAACCTGTGCACTTTTGAAAACTAGAGACCTATGGGAATCCACGATGGTGTGACTTGTGGGGCTCTGACCAGGTTCTGTTACCCAGAATCCTTTGCAAACCTCAAAATTTGGCTAAAAAAACGAATTTTCCTCACATTATGGTGACAGAAAGTTCTGGAATCTGAGAGGAGCCACAAATTTCCTTCCACCCAGCGTTCCCCAAAGTCTCCAGATAAAATTGATTCCTCACTTGTGTGGGTAGGCCTAGCGCCCGCAACAGGAAATGCCCCAAAGTGCAACGTGGACACATCCCATTTTTTGAAAGAAAACAGAGGTGTTTTTTGCAAAGTGCCTACCTGTTGATTTTGGCCTCCAGCTCAGCCGGCACCTAGGAAAACCTACCAAACCTGTGCACTTATGAAAACTAGAGACCTAGGGGAATCCACGATGGTGTGACTTGTGGGGCTCTGACCAGGTTATGTTACCCAGAATCCTTTGCAAACCTCAAAATTTGGCTAAAAAAACACATGTTCCTCACATTTCTGTAGCAGAAAGTTCTCGACTCTGAGAGGAGGCACAAATTTCCTTCCACCCAGCGTTCCCCCAAGTCTCCCGATTAAAATGATACCTCACTTGTGTGGGTAGGCCTAGCGCCCGCGACAGGAAATGCCCCAAAGCGCAACGTGGACACATCCCATTTTTGGAAAGAAAACAGAGGTGTTTTTTGCAAAGTGACTACCTGTAGATTTTGGCCTCTAGCTTAGCCGGCACCTAGGGAAACCTACCAAACCTTTGCATTTTTGAAAACTAGAGACCTAGGGGAATCCAAGATGGGGTGACTTGTGGGGCTCTGACCAGGTTCTGTTACCCAGAATTCTTTGCAAACCTCAAAATTTGGCTAAAAAAACACATTTTCCTCACATTATGGTGACAGAAAGTTCTGGAATCTGAGAGGAGCCACAAATTTCCTTCCACCCAGCGTTCCCCCAAGTCTCCCGATAAAATTGATACCTCACTTGTGTGGGTAGGCCTAGCGCCCGCGACAGGAAATGCCACAAAGTACAACGTGGACACATCCCATTTTTTGAAAGAAAACAGAGCTGTTTTTTGCAAAGTGCCTACCTGTAGATTTTGGCCTCTAGCTCAGCCATCACCTAGGGAAACCTACCAAACCTGTGCATTTTTTAAAACTAGAGACCTAGGGGAATCTAAGATGGGGGTGACTTGTGGGGCTCTGACCAGGTTTTGTTACCCAGAATCCTTTGCAAACCTCAAAATTTGGCAAAAAAAACACATGTTCCTCAAATTTCTGTGGCAGAAAGTTCTGGAATCTGAGAGGAGCCACAAATTTCCTTCCACCCAGCGTTCCCCCAAGTCTCCCGATAAAAATGATACCTCACTTGTGTGGGTAGGCCTAGCGCCCGCAACACGAAATGCCCCAAAGTGCAACGTGGACACATCCCATTTTTTGAAAGAAAACAGAGGTGTTTTTTGCAAAGTGCCTACCTGTTGATTTTGGCCTCCAGCTCAGCCGGTACCTAGGAAAACCTACCAAACCTGTGCACTTTTAAAAACTATTGACCTAGGGGAATCCACGATGGTGTGACTTGTGGGGCTCTGACCAGGTTCTGTTACCAAGAATCCTTTGCAAACCTCAAAATTTGGCTAAAAAAACACATGTTCCTCACAGTTCTGTGGCAGAAAGTTCTGGACTCTGAGAGGAGGCACAAATTTCCTTCCACCCAGCGTTCCCCCAAGTCTCCCGATTAAAATGATACCTCACTTGTGTGGGTAGGCCTAGCGCCCGCGACAGGAAATGCCCCAAAGCGCAACGTGGACACATCCCATTTTTGGAAAGAAAACAGAGGTGTTTTTTGCAAAGTGACTACCTGTAGATTTTGGCCTCTAGCTTAGCCGGCACCTAGGGAAACCTACCAAACCTTTGCATTTTTGAAAACTAGAGACCTAGGGGAATCCAAGATGGGGTGACTTGTGGGGCTCTGACCAGGTTCTGTTACCCAGAATTCTTTGCAAACCTCAAAATTTGGCTAAAAAAACACATTTTCCTCACATTATGGTGACAGAAAGTTCTGGAATCTGAGAGGAGCCACAAATTTCCTTCCACCCATCGTTCCCCCAAGTCTCCCAATAAAAATGATACCTCACTTGTGTGGGTAGGCCTAGCGCCCGCGACAGGAAATGCCCCAAAGTGCAACGTGGACACATCCCATTTTTTGAAAGAAAACAGAGGTGTTTTTTGCAAAGTGCCTACCTGTTGATTTTGACCTCCAGCTCAGCCGGCACCTAGGAAAACCTACCAAACCTGTGCACTTTTGAAAACTAGAGACCTAGGGGAATCCACGATGGTGTGACTTGTGGGGCTCTGACAGGTTTTGTTACCCAGAATCCTTTGCAAACCTCAAAATTTGGCTTAAAAAACACATGTTCCTCAAATTTCTGTGGCAGAAAGTTCTGGAATCTGAGAGGAGACACAAATTTCCTTCCACCCAGTGTTCCCCCAAGTCTCCCGATAAAAATGATACCTCACTTGTATGGGTAGGCCTAGCGCCCGCGAGAGGAAATGCCCCAAAGCGCAACGTGGACACATCCCATTTTTTGAAGGAAAACAGAGCTGTTTTTTGCAAAGTGCCTACCTGTTGATTTTGACCTCCAGCTCAGCCGTCACCTAGGGAAACCTACCAAACCTGTGCATTTTTGAAAATCAGAGACCTAGGGGAATCCAAGATGGGGGTGACTTGTGGGGCTCTGACAGGTTTTGTTACCCAGAATCCTTTGCAAACCTAACCATTTGGCTAAAAAAACACATGTTCCTCAAACTTCTGTGGCAGAAAGTTCTGGAATCTGAGAGGAGCCACAAATTTCCTTCCACCCAGCGTTCCCCCAAGTCTCCCGATAAAAATGATACCTCACTTGTGTGGGTAGGCCTAGCGCCCGCAAGAGGAAATGCCCCAAAGCGCAACGTGGACACATCCCATTTTTTGAAGAAAAACAGAGCTGTTTTTTGCAAAGTGCCTACCTGTAGATTTTGGCCTCTAGCTCAGCCGTCTCCTAGGGAAACCTACCAAACCTGTGCATTTTTGAAAACTAGAGACCTAGGGGAATCCAAGATGGGGTGACTTGTGGGGCTCTGACAGGTTTTGTTACCCAGAATCCTTTGCAAACCTCAAAATTTGGCTAAAAAAACACATGTTCCTCAAATTTCTGTGGCAGAAAGTTCTGGAATCTGAGAGGAGCCACAAATTTCCTTCCAAACAGCGTTCCCCCAAGTCTCCCGATAAAAATGATACCTCACTTGTGTGGGTAGGTCTAGCGCCCGCGACAGGAAATGCCCCAAAGCGCAACGTGGACACATCCCATTTTTTGAAGGAAAACAGAGCTGTTTTTTGCAAAGTGCCTACCTGTAGATTTTGGCCTCTAGCTCAGCCGGCACCTAAGGAAGCCTACCGAACCTGTGCATTTTTGAAAACTAGAGACCTAGGGGAATGCAAGATGGGGTGACTTGTGGGGCTCTGACCAGGTTCTGTTACCCAGAATCCTTTGCAAACCTCAAAATTTGGCTAAAAGAACACATTTTCCTCACATTATGGTGACAGAAGGTTCTGGAATCTGAGAGGAGCCACAAATTCCCTTCCACCCAGCGTTCCCCCCAGTCTCCCGATAAAAATGATACCTCACTTGTGTGGGTAGGCCTAGCGCCCGCGACAGGAAATGCCCCAAAGTGCAACGTGGACACATCTTATTTTTTTAAAGAAAACCAAGGTGTTTTTTGCAAAGTGCCTACCTGTTGATTTTGGCCTCCATCTCTGCCGGCACCTAGGAAAACCTACCAAACCTGTGCACTTTTGAAAACTAGAGACCTAGGGGAATGCACGAAGGTGTGACTTGTGGGGCTTTGACCAGGTTCTGTTACCCAGAATCCTTTGCAAACCTCAAAATGTGGCTAAAAAACCACATGTTCCTCACATTTCTGTGGCAGAAAATTCTGGAATCTGAGAGAAGCCACAAATTTCCTTCCACCCAGTGTTCCCCCAAGTCTCCCGATAAAAATGATATCTCACTTGTGTGGGTACGCCTAGCGCCCGCGACAGGAAATGCCCCAAAGCGCAACGTGGACACATCCAATTTTGTTAAAGAAAACAGAGGTGTTTTTTGCAAAGTGCCTACCTGTAGATTTTGGCCTCTAGCTCAGCCGGAACCTAGGGAAACCTACCAAACCTGTGCACTTTTGAAAACTAGAGACCTATGGGAATCCACGATGGTGTGACTTGTGGGGCTCTGTCCAGGTTCTGTTACCCAGAATTATTTGCAAACCTCAAAATTTGGCTAAAAAAACGAATTTTCCTCACATTATGGTGACAGAAAGTTCTGGAATCTGAGAGGAGCCACAAATTTCCTTCCACCCAGCGTTCCCCCAAGTCTCCAGATAAAATTGATACCTCACTTGTGTGGGTAGGCCTAGCGCCCGCAACAGGAAATGCCCCAAAGCGCAACGTGGACACATCCCATTTTTTGAAAGAAAACAGAGGTGTTTTTTGCAAAGTGCCTACCTGTTGATTTTGGCCTCCAGCTCAGCCGGCACCTAGGAAAACCTACCAAACCTGTGCACTTATGAAAACTAGAGACCTAGGGGAATCCACGATGGTGTGACTTGTGGGGCTCTGACCAGGTTCTGTTACCCAGAATCCTTTGCAAACCTCAAAATTTGGCTAAAAAAACACATGTTCCTCACATTTCTGTGGCAGAAAGTTCTGCACTCTGAGAGGAGGCACAAATTTCCTTCCACCCAGCGTTCCCCCAAGTCTCCCGATAAAAATGATACCTCACTTGTGTGGGTAGGCCTAGTGCCCGCGACAGGAAATGCCCCAAAGTGCAATGTGGACACATCCCATTTTTTGAAAAAAAACAGAGGTGTTTTTTGCAAAGTGCCTAACTGTTGATTTTGGCCTCCAGCTCAGCCGGCACCTAGGAAAACCTACTAAACCTGTGCACTTTTGAAAACTAGAGACCTAGGGGAATCCACGATGGTGTGACTTGTTGGGCTCTGACCAGGTTCTGTTACCCAGAATCCTTTGCAAACCTTAAAATTTGGCTAAAAAAACACGTGTTCCTCAACTTTCTGTGGCAGAAAGTTCTGGAATCTGAGAGGAGGCACAAATTTCCTTCCACCCAGCGTTCCCCCAAGTCTCCCGATAAAAATGATACCTCACTTGTGTGGGTAGGCCTAGCGCCAGCGACAGGAAATGCCCCAAAGTGCAACGTGGACACATTCCATTTTTTTAAAGAAAACAGAGGTGTTTTTTGCAAAGTGCCTACCTGTTGATTTTGGCCTCCAGCTCAGCCGGCACCTAGGAAAACCTACCAAACCTGTGCACTTTTGAAAACTAGAGACCTAGGGGAATGCACGAAGGTGTGACTTGTGGGGCTCTGACCAGGTTCTGTTACCCAGAATCCTTTGCAAACCTCAAAATTTGGCTAAAAAAACGAATTTTCCTCACATTATGGTGACAGAAAGTTCTGGAATCTGAGAGGAGCCACAAATTTCCTTCCACCCAGCGTTCCCCCAAGTCTCCCGATAAAAATGATACCTCACTTGTGTGGGTAGGCCTAGCGCCCGCGACAGGAAATGCCACAAAGTGCAACGTGGACACATCCCATTTTTTGAAAGAAAACAGAGGTGTTTTTTGCAAAGTGCCTACCTGTTGATTTTGACCTCCAGCTCAGCCGGCACCTAGGAAAACCTACCAAACCTGTGCACTTTTGAAAACTAGAGACCTAGGGGAATCCACGATGGTGTGACTTGTGGGGCTCTGATAGATTTTGTTACCCAGAATCCTTTGCAAACCTAAAAATGTAGCTAAAAAAACACATGTTCCTCAAATTTCTGTGGCAGAAAGTTCTGGAATCTGAGAGGAGCCACAAATTTCCTTCCACCCAGCGTTCCCCCAAGTCTCCCGATAAAAATGATACCTCACTTGTGTGGGTAGGCCTAGCGCCCGCGACAGGAAATACCCCAAAGAGCAAAGTGGACACATCCCATTTTTTGAAGGAAAACAGAGCTGTTTTTTGCAAAGTGCCTACCTGTAGATTTTGGCCTCTAGCTCAGCCGTCACCTAGGGAAACCTACCAAACCTGTGCATTTTTGAAAACTAGAGACCTAGGGGAATCCAAGATGGGGGTAACTTGTGGGGCTCTGACCAGGTTTTGTTACCCAGAATCCTTTGCAAACCTCAAAATTTGGCTAAAAAAACACATGTTCTCCAAATTTCTGTGGCAGAAAGTTCTGGAATCTGAGAGGAGCCACAAATTTCCTTCCACCCAGCGTTCCCCCAAGTCTCCCAATAAAAATGATACCTCACTTGTGTGGGTAGGCCTAGCGCCCGCAACAGGAAATGCCCCAAAGTGCAACGTAGACACATCCCATTTTTTGAAAGAAAACAGAGCTGTTTTTTGCAAAGTGCCTACCTGTAGATTTTGGCCTCTAGCTCAGCCGTCACCTAGGGAAACCTACCAAACCTGTGCATTTTTGAAAACTAGAGACCTAGGGGAATCCAAGATGGGGGTGACTTGTGGGGCTCTGACAGGTTTTGTTACCCAGAATCCTTTGCAAACCTAACCATTTGGCTAAAAAAACACATGTTCCTCAAACTTCTGTGGCAGAAAGTTCTGGAATCTGAGAGGAGCCACAAATTTCCTTCCACCCAGCGTTCCCCCAAGTCTCCCGATAAAAATGATACCTCACTTGTGTGGGTAGGCCTAGCGCCCGCGACAGGAAATGCCCCAAAGCGCAACGTGGACACATCCCATTTTTTGAAGAAAAACAGAGCTGTTTTTTGCAAAGTGCCTACCTGTAGATTTTGGCCTCTAGCTCAGCCGTCACCTAGGGAAACCTACCAAACCTGTGCATTTTTGAAAACTAGAGACCTAGGGGAATCCAAGATGGGGTGACTTGTGGGGCTCTGACAGGTTTTGTTACCCAGAATCCTTTGCAAACCTCAAAATTTGGTTAAAAAAACACATGTTCCTCAAATTTCTGTGGCAGAAAGTTCTGGAATCTGAGAGGAGCCACAAATTTCCTTCCACCCAGCGTTCCCCCAAGTCTCCCGATAAAAATGATACCTCACTTGTGTGGGTAGGCCTAGCGCCCGCGACAGGAAATGCCCCAAAGAGCAAAGTGGACACATCCCATTTTTTGAAGGAAAACAGAGCTGTTTTTTGCAAAGTGCCTACCTGTAGATTTTGGCCTCTAGCTCAGCCGTCACCTAGGGAAACCTACCAAACCTGTGCATTTTTGAAAACTAGAGACCTAGGGGAATCCAAGATGGGGGTAACTTGTGGGGCTCTGACCAGGTTTTGTTACCCAGAATCCTTTGCAAACCTCAAATCTTGGCTAAAAAAACACATGTTCCTCAAATTTCTATGGCAGAAAGTTCTGGAATCTGAGAGGAGCCACAAATTTCCTTCCACCCAGCGTTCCCCCAAGTCTCCCAATAAAAATGATACCTCACTTGTGTGGGTCGGCCTAGCGCCCGCAACAGGAAATGCCCCAAAGTGCAAAGTAGACACATCCCATTTTTTGAAAGAAAACAGAGCTGTTTTTTGCAAAGTGCCTACCTGTAGATTTTGGCCTCTAGCTCAGCCGTCACCTAGGGAAACCTACCAAACCTGTGCATTTTTGAAAACTAGAGACCTAGGGGAATCCAAGATGGGGGTGACTTGTGGGGCTCTGACAGGTTTTGTTACCCAGAATCCTTTGCAAACCTCAAAATTTGGCTAAAAGAACACATTTTCCTCACATTATGGTGACAGAAGGTTCTGGAATCTGAGAGGGGCCACAAATTCCCTTCCACCCAGCGTTCCACCCAGTCTCCCGATAAAAATGATACCTCACTTGTGTGGGTAGGCCTAGCGCCAGCGACAGGAAATGCCCCAAAGTGCAACGTGGACACATCCCATTTTTTGAAAGAAAACAGAGGTGTTTTTTGCAAAGTGCCTACCTGTTGATTTTGGCCTCCAGCTCAGCCGGCACCTAGGAAAACCTACCAAACCTGTGCACTTTTGAAAACTAGAGACCTATGGGAATCCATGATGGTGTGACTTGTGGGGCTCTGACCAGGTTCTGTTACCCAGAATCCTTTGCAAACCTCAAAATTTGGCTAAAAAAACGAATTTTCCTCACATTATGGTGACAGAAAGTTCTGGAATCTGAGAGGAGCCACAAATTTCCTTCCACCCAGCGTTCCCCCAAGTCTCCAGATAAAATTGATTCCTCACTTGTGTGGGTAGGCCTAGCGCCCGCAACAGGAAATGCCCCAAAGTGCAACGTGGACACATCCCATTTTTTGAAAGAAAACAGAGGTGTTTTTTGCAAAGTGCCTACCTGTTGATTTTGGCCTCCAGCTCAGCCGGCACCTAGGAAAACCTACCAAACCTGTGCACTTATGAAAACTAGAGACCTAGGGGAATCCACGATGGTGTGACTTGTGGGGCTCTGACCAGGTTATGTTACCCAGAATCCTTTGCAAACCTCAAAATTTGGCTAAAAAAACACATGTTCCTCACATTTCTGTAGCAGAAAGTTCTCGACTCTGAGAGGAGGCACAAATTTCCTTCCACCCAGCGTTCCCCCAAGTCTCCCGATTAAAATGATACCTCACTTGTGTGGGTAGGCCTAGCGCCCGCGACAGGAAATGCCCCAAAGCGCAACGTGGACACATCCCATTTTTGGAAAGAAAACAGAGGTGTTTTTTGCAAAGTGACTACCTGTAGATTTTGGCCTCTAGCTTAGCCGGCACCTAGGGAAACCTACCAAACCTTTGCATTTTTGAAAACTAGAGACCTAGGGGAATCCAAGATGGGGTGACTTGTGGGGCTCTGACCAGGTTCTGTTACCCAGAATTCTTTGCAAACCTCAAAATTTGGCTAAAAAAACACATTTTCCTCACATTATGGTGACAGAAAGTTCTGGAATCTGAGAGGAGCCACAAATTTCCTTCCACCCAGCGTTCCCCCAAGTCTCCCGATAAAATTGATACCTCACTTGTGTGGGTAGGCCTAGCGCCCGCGACAGGAAATGCCACAAAGTACAACGTGGACACATCCCATTTTTTGAAAGAAAACAGAGCTGTTTTTTGCAAAGTGCCTACCTGTAGATTTTGGCCTCTAGCTCAGCCATCACCTAGGGAAACCTACCAAACCTGTGCATTTTTTAAAACTAGAGACCTAGGGGAATCTAAGATGGGGGTGACTTGTGGGGCTCTGACCAGGTTTTGTTACCCAGAATCCTTTGCAAACCTCAAAATTTGGCAAAAAAAACACATGTTCCTCAAATTTCTGTGGCAGAAAGTTCTGGAATCTGAGAGGAGCCACAAATTTCCTTCCACCCAGCGTTCCCCCAAGTCTCCCGATAAAAATGATACCTCACTTGTGTGGGTAGGCCTAGCGCCCGCAACACGAAATGCCCCAAAGTGCAACGTGGACACATCCCATTTTTTGAAAGAAAACAGAGGTGTTTTTTGCAAAGTGCCTACCTGTTGATTTTGGCCTCCAGCTCAGCCGGTACCTAGGAAAACCTACCAAACCTGTGCACTTTTAAAAACTATTGACCTAGGGGAATCCACGATGGTGTGACTTGTGGGGCTCTGACCAGGTTCTGTTACCAAGAATCCTTTGCAAACCTCAAAATTTGGCTAAAAAAACACATGTTCCTCACAGTTCTGTGGCAGAAAGTTCTGGACTCTGAGAGGAGGCACAAATTTCCTTCCACCCAGCGTTCCCCCAAGTCTCCCGATTAAAATGATACCTCACTTGTGTGGGTAGGCCTAGCGCCCGCGACAGGAAATGCCCCAAAGCGCAACGTGGACACATCCCATTTTTGGAAAGAAAACAGAGGTGTTTTTTGCAAAGTGACTACCTGTAGATTTTGGCCTCTAGCTTAGCCGGCACCTAGGGAAACCTACCAAACCTTTGCATTTTTGAAAACTAGAGACCTAGGGGAATCCAAGATGGGGTGACTTGTGGGGCTCTGACCAGGTTCTGTTACCCAGAATCCTTTGCAAACCTCAAAATTTGGCTAAAAAAACAAATTTTCCTCATATTATGGTGACAGAAAGTTCTGGAAACTGAGAGGAGCCACAAATTTCCTTCCACCCATCGTTCCCCCAAGTCTCCCAATAAAAATGATACCTCACTTGTGTGGGTAGGCCTAGCGCCCGCGACAGGAAATGCCCCAAAGTGCAACGTGGACACATCCCATTTTTTGAAAGAAAACAGAGGTGTTTTTTGCAAAGTGCCTACCTGTTGATTTTGACCTCCAGCTCAGCCGGCACCTAGGAAAACCTACCAAACCTGTGCACTTTTGAAAACTAGAGACCTAGGGGAATCCACGATGGTGTGACTTGTGGGGCTCTGACAGGTTTTGTTACCCAGAATCCTTTGCAAACCTCAAAATTTGGCTAAAAAAACACATGTTCCTCAAATTTCTGTGGCAGAAAGTTCTGGAATCTGAGAGGAGACACAAATTTCCTTCCACCCAGTGTTCCCCCAAGTCTCCCGATAAAATTGATACCTCACTTGTATGGGTAGGCCTAGCGCCCGCGAGAGGAAATGCCCCAAAGCGCAACGTGGACACATCCCATTTTTTGAAGGAAAACAGAGCTGTTTTTTGCAAAGTGCCTACCTGTTGATTTTGACCTCCAGCTCAGCCGTCACCTAGGGAAACCTACCAAACCTGTGCATTTTTGAAAATCAGAGACCTAGGGGAATCCAAGATGGGGGTGACTTGTGGGGCTCTGACAGGTTTTGTTACCCAGAATCCTTTGCAAACCTAACCATTTGGCTAAAAAAACACATGTTCCTCAAACTTCTGTGGCAGAAAGTTCTGGAATCTGAGAGGAGCCACAAATTTCCTTCCACCCAGCGTTCCCCCAAGTCTCCCGATAAAAATGATACCTCACTTGTGTGGGTAGGCCTAGCGCCCGCAAGAGGAAATGCCCCAAAGCGCAACGTGGACACATCCCATTTTTTGAAGAAAAACAGAGCTGTTTTTTGCAAAGTGCCTACCTGTAGATTTTGGCCTCTAGCTCAGCCGTCTCCTAGGGAAACCTACCAAACCTGTGCATTTTTGAAAACTAGAGACCTAGGGGAATCCAAGATGGGGTGACTTGTGGGGCTCTGACAGGTTTTGTTACCCAGAATCCTTTGCAAACCTCAAAATTTGGCTAAAAAAACACATGTTCCTCAAATTTCTGTGGCAGAAAGTTCTGGAATCTGAGAGGAGCCACAAATTTCCTTCCAAACAGCGTTCCCCCAAGTCTCCCGATAAAAATGATACCTCACTTGTGTGGGTAGGTCTAGCGCCCGCGACAGGAAATGCCCCAAAGCGCAACGTGGACACATCCCATTTTTTGAAGGAAAACAGAGCTGTTTTTTGCAAAGTGCCTACCTGTAGATTTTGGCCTCTAGCTCAGCCGGCACCTAAGGAAGCCTACCGAACCTGTGCATTTTTGAAAACTAGAGACCTAGGGGAATGCAAGATGGGGTGACTTGTGGGGCTCTGACCAGGTTCTGTTACCCAGAATCCTTTGCAAACCTCAAAATTTGGCTAAAAGAATACATTTTCCTCACATTATGGTGACAGAAGGTTCTGGAATCTGAGAGGAGCCACAAATTCCCTTCCACCCAGCGTTCCCCCCAGTCTCCCGATAAAAATGATACCTCACTTGTGTGGGTAGGCCTAGCGCCCGCGACAGGAAATGCCCCAAAGTGCAACGTGGACACATCTTATTTTTTTAAAGAAAACCAAGGTGTTTTTTGCAAAGTGCCTACCTGTTGATTTTGGCCTCCATCTCTGCCGGCACCTAGGAAAACCTACCAAACCTGTGCACTTTTGAAAACTAGAGACCTAGGGGAATGCACGAAGGTGTGACTTGTGGGGCTTTGACCAGGTTCTGTTACCCAGAATCCTTTGCAAACCTCAAAATGTGGCTAAAAAACCACATGTTCCTCACATTTCTGTGGCAGAAAATTCTGGAATCTGAGAGAAGCCACAAATTTCCTTCCACCCAGTGTTCCCCCAAGTCTCCCGATAAAAATGATATCTCACTTGTGTGGGTACGCCTAGCGCCCGCGACAGGAAATGCCCCAAAGCGCAACGTGGACACATCCAATTTTGTTAAAGAAAACAGAGGTGTTTTTTGCAAAGTGCCTACCTGTAGATTTTGGCCTCTAGCTCAGCCGGAACCTAGGGAAACCTACCAAACCTGTGCACTTTTGAAAACTAGAGACCTATGGGAATCCACGATGGTGTGACTTGTGGGGCTCTGTCCAGGTTCTGTTACCCAGAATTATTTGCAAACCTCAAAATTTGGCTAAAAAAACGAATTTTCCTCACATTATGGTGACAGAAAGTTCTGGAATCTGAGAGGAGCCACAAATTTCCTTCCACCCAGCGTTCCCCCAAGTCTCCAGATAAAATTGATACCTCACTTGTGTGGGTAGGCCTAGCGCCCGCAACAGGAAATGCCCCAAAGCGCAACGTGGACACATCCCATTTTTTGAAAGAAAACAGAGCTGTTTTTTGCAAAGTGCCTACCTGTAGATTTTGGCCTCTAGCTCAGCCGTCACCTAGGGAAACCTACCAAACCTGTGCATTTTTGAAAACTAGAGACCTAGGGGAATCCAAGATGGGGGTAACTTGTGGGGCTCTGACCAGGTTTTGTTACCCAGAATCCTTTGCAAACCTCAAATCTTGGCTAAAAAAACACATGTTCCTCAAATTTCTATGGCAGAAAGTTCTGGAATCTGAGAGGAGCCACAAATTTCCTTCCACCCAGCGTTCCCCCAAGTCTCCCAATAAAAATGATACCTCACTTGTGTGGGTAGGCCTAGCGCCCGCAACAGGAAATGCCCCAAAGTGCAAAGTAGACACATCCCATTTTTTGAAAGAAAACAGAGCTGTTTTTTGCAAAGTGCCTACCTGTAGATTTTGGCCTCTAGCTCAGCCGTCACCTAGGGAAACCTACCAAACCTGTGCATTTTTGAAAACTAGAGACCTAGGGGAATCCAAGATGGGGGTGACTTGTGGGGCTCTGACAGGTTTTGTTACCCAGAATCCTTTGCAAACCTCAAAATTTGGCTAAAAGAACACATTTTCCTCACATTATGGTGACAGAAGGTTCTGGAATCTGAGAGGGGCCACAAATTCCCTTCCACCCAGCGTTCCACCCAGTCTCCCGATAAAAATGACACCTCACTTGTGTGGGTAGGCCTAGCGCCAGCGACAGGAAATGCCCCAAAGTGCAACGTGGACACATCCCATTTTTTGAAAGAAAACAGAGGTGTTTTTTGCAAAGTGCCTACCTGTTGATTTTGGCCTCCAGCTCAGCCGGCACCTAGGAAAACCTACCAAACCTGTGCACTTTTGAAAACTAGAGACCTATGGGAATCCATGATGGTGTGACTTGTGGGGCTCTGACCAGGTTCTGTTACCCAGAATCCTTTGCAAACCTCAAAATTTGGCTAAAAAAACGAATTTTCCTCACATTATGGTGACAGAAAGTTCTGGAATCTGAGAGGAGCCACAAATTTCCTTCCACCCAGCGTTCCCCCAAGTCTCCAGATAAAATTGATTCCTCACTTGTGTGGGTAGGCCTAGCGCCCGCAACAGGAAATGCCCCAAAGTGCAACGTGGACACATCCCATTTTTTGAAAGAAAACAGAGGTGTTTTTTGCAAAGTGCCTACCTGTTGATTTTGGCCTCCAGCTCAGCCGGCACCTAGGAAAACCTACCAAACCTGTGCACTTATGAAAACTAGAGACCTAGGGGAATCCACGATGGTGTGACTTGTGGGGCTCTGACCAGGTTATGTTACCCAGAATCCTTTGCAAACCTCAAAATTTGGCTAAAAAAACACATGTTCCTCACATTTCTGTAGCAGAAAGTTCTCGACTCTGAGAGGAGGCACAAATTTCCTTCCACCCAGCGTTCCCCCAAGTCTCCCGATTAAAATGATACCTCACTTGTGTGGGTAGGCCTAGCGCCCGCGACAGGAAATGCCCCAAAGCGCAACGTGGACACATCCCATTTTTGGAAAGAAAACAAAGGTGTTTTTTGCAAAGTGACTACCTGTAGATTTTGGCCTCTAGCTTAGCCGGCACCTAGGGAAACCTACCAAACCTTTGCATTTTTGAAAACTAGAGACCTAGGGGAATCCAAGATGGGGTGACTTGTGGGGCTCTGACCAGGTTCTGTTACCCAGAATTCTTTGCAAACCTCAAAATTTGGCTAAAAAAACACATTTTCCTCACATTATGGTGACAGAAAGTTCTGGAATCTGAGAGGAGCCACAAATTTCCTTCCACCCAGCGTTCCCCCAAGTCTCCCGATAAAATTGATACCTCACTTGTGTGGGTAGGCCTAGCGCCCGCGACAGGAAATGCCACAAAGTACAACGTGGACACATCCCATTTTTTGAAAGAAAACAGAGCTGTTTTTTGCAAAGTGCCTACCTGTAGATTTTGGCCTCTAGCTCAGCCATCACCTAGGGAAACCTACCAAACCTGTGCATTTTTTAAAACTAGAGACCTAGGGGAATCTAAGATGGGGGTGACTTGTGGGGCTCTGACCAGGTTTTGTTACCCAGAATCCTTTGCAAACCTCAAAATTTGGCAAAAAAAACACATGTTCCTCAAATTTCTGTGGCAGAAAGTTCTGGAATCTGAGAGGAGCCACAAATTTCCTTCCACCCAGCGTTCCCCCAAGTCTCCCGATAAAAATGATACCTCACTTGTGTGGGTAGGCCTAGCGCCCGCAACACGAAATGCCCCAAAGTGCAACGTGGACACATCCCATTTTTTGAAAGAAAACAGAGGTGTTTTTTGCAAAGTGCCTACCTGTTGATTTTGGCCTCCAGCTCAGCCGGTACCTAGGAAAACCTACCAAACCTGTGCACTTTTAAAAACTATTGACCTAGGGGAATCCACGATGGTGTGACTTGTGGGGCTCTGACCAGGTTCTGTTACCAAGAATCCTTTGCAAACCTCAAAATTTGGCTAAAAAAACACATGTTCCTCACAGTTCTGTGGCAGAAAGTTCTGGACTCTGAGAGGAGGCACAAATTTCCTTCCACCCAGCGTTCCCCCAAGTCTCCCGATTAAAATGATACCTCACTTGTGTGGGTAGGCCTAGCGCCCGCGACAGGAAATGCCCCAAAGCGCAACGTGGACACATCCCATTTTTGGAAAGAAAACAGAGGTGTTTTTTGCAAAGTGACTACCTGTAGATTTTGGCCTCTAGCTTAGCCGGCACCTAGGGAAACCTACCAAACCTTTGCATTTTTGAAAACTAGAGACCTAGGGGAATCCAAGATGGGGTGACTTGTGGGGCTCTGACCAGGTTCTGTTACCCAGAATCCTTTGCAAACCTCAAAATTTGGCTAAAAAAACTAATTTTCCTCATATTATGGTGACAGAAAGTTCTGGAAACTGAGAGGAGCCACAAATTTCCTTCCACCCATCGTTCCCCCAAGTCTCCCAATAAAAATGATACCTCACTTGTGTGGGTAGGCCTAGCGCCCGCGACAGGAAATGCCCCAAAGTGCAACGTGGACACATCCCATTTTTTGAAAGAAAACAGAGGTGTTTTTTGCAAAGTGCCTACCTGTTGATTTTGACCTCCAGCTCAGCCGGCACCTAGGAAAACCTACCAAACCTGTGCACTTTTGAAAACTAGAGACCTAGGGGAATCCACGATGGTGTGACTTGTGGGGCTCTGACAGGTTTTGTTACCCAGAATCCTTTGCAAACCTCAAAATTTGGCTAAAAAAACACATGTTCCTCAAATTTCTGTGGCAGAAAGTTCTGGAATCTGAGAGGAGACACAAATTTCCTTCCACCCAGTGTTCCCCCAAGTCTCCCGATAAAATTGATACCTCACTTGTATGGGTAGGCCTAGCGCCCGCGAGAGGAAATGCCCCAAAGCGCAACGTGGACACATCCCATTTTTTGAAGGAAAACAGAGCTGTTTTTTGCAAAGTGCCTACCTGTTGATTTTGACCTCCAGCTCAGCCGTCACCTAGGGAAACCTACCAAACCTGTGCATTTTTGAAAATCAGAGACCTAGGGGAATCCAAGATGGGGGTGACTTGTGGGGCTCTGACAGGTTTTGTTACCCAGAATCCTTTGCAAACCTAACCATTTGGCTAAAAAAACACATGTTCCTCAAACTTCTGTGGCAGAAAGTTCTGGAATCTGAGAGGAGCCACAAATTTCCTTCCACCCAGCGTTCCCCCAAGTCTCCCGATAAAAATGATACCTCACTTGTGTGGGTAGGCCTAGCGCCCGCAAGAGGAAATGCCCCAAAGCGCAACGTGGACACATCCCATTTTTTGAAGAAAAACAGAGCTGTTTTTTGCAAAGTGCCTACCTGTAGATTTTGGCCTCTAGCTCAGCCGTCTCCTAGGGAAACCTACCAAACCTGTGCATTTTTGAAAACTAGAGACCTAGGGGAATCCAAGATGGGGTGACTTGTGGGGCTCTGACAGGTTTTGTTACCCAGAATCCTTTGCAAACCTCAAAATTTGGCTAAAAAAACACATGTTCCTCAAATTTCTGTGGCAGAAAGTTCTGGAATCTGAGAGGAGCCACAAATTTCCTTCCAAACAGCGTTCCCCCAAGTCTCCCGATAAAAATGATACCTCACTTGTGTGGGTAGGTCTAGCGCCCGCGACAGGAAATGCCCCAAAGCGCAACGTGGACACATCCCATTTTTTGAAGGAAAACAGAGCTGTTTTTTGCAAAGTGCCTACCTGTAGATTTTGGCCTCTAGCTCAGCCGGCACCTAAGGAAGCCTACCGAACCTGTGCATTTTTGAAAACTAGAGACCTAGGGGAATGCAAGATGGGGTGACTTGTGGGGCTCTGACCAGGTTCTGTTACCCAGAATCCTTTGCAAACCTCAAAATTTGGCTAAAAGAATACATTTTCCTCACATTATGGTGACAGAAGGTTCTGGAATCTGAGAGGAGCCACAAATTCCCTTCCACCCAGCGTTCCCCCCAGTCTCCCGATAAAAATGATACCTCACTTGTGTGGGTAGGCCTAGCGCCCGCGACAGGAAATGCCCCAAAGTGCAACGTGGACACATCTTATTTTTTTAAAGAAAACCAAGGTGTTTTTTGCAAAGTGCCTACCTGTTGATTTTGGCCTCCATCTCTGCCGGCACCTAGGAAAACCTACCAAACCTGTGCACTTTTGAAAACTAGAGACCTAGGGGAATGCACGAAGGTGTGACTTGTGGGGCTTTGACCAGGTTCTGTTACCCAGAATCCTTTGCAAACCTCAAAATGTGGCTAAAAAACCACATGTTCCTCACATTTCTGTGGCAGAAAATTCTGGAATCTGAGAGAAGCCACAAATTTCCTTCCACCCAGTGTTCCCCCAAGTCTCCCGATAAAAATGATATCTCACTTGTGTGGGTACGCCTAGCGCCCGCGACAGGAAATGCCCCAAAGCGCAACGTGGACACATCCAATTTTGTTAAAGAAAACAGAGGTGTTTTTTGCAAAGTGCCTACCTGTAGATTTTGGCCTCTAGCTCAGCCGGAACCTAGGGAAACCTACCAAACCTGTGCACTTTTGAAAACTAGAGACCTATGGGAATCCACGATGGTGTGACTTGTGGGGCTCTGTCCAGGTTCTGTTACCCAGAATTATTTGCAAACCTCAAAATTTGGCTAAAAAAACGAATTTTCCTCACATTATGGTGACAGAAAGTTCTGGAATCTGAGAGGAGCCACAAATTTCCTTCCACCCAGCGTTCCCCCAAGTCTCCAGATAAAATTGATACCTCACTTGTGTGGGTAGGCCTAGCGCCCGCAACAGGAAATGCCCCAAAGCGCAACGTGGACACATCCCATTTTTTGAAAGAAAACAGAGGTGTTTTTTGCAAAGTGCCTACCTGTTGATTTTGGCCTCCAGCTCAGCCGGCACCTAGGAAAACCTACCAAACCTGTGCACTTATGAAAACTAGAGACCTAGGGGAATCCACGATGGTGTGACTTGTGGGGCTCTGACCAGGTTCTGTTACCCAGAATCCTTTGCAAACCTCAAAATTTGGCTAAAAAAACACATGTTCCTCACATTTCTGTGGCAGAAAGTTCTGCACTCTGAGAGGAGGCACAAATTTCCTTCCACCCAGCGTTCCCCCAAGTCTCCCGATAAAAATGATACCTCACTTGTGTGGGTAGGCCTAGTGCCCGCGACAGGAAATGCCCCAAAGTGCAATGTGGACACATCCCATTTTTTGAAAAAAAACAGAGGTGTTTTTTGCAAAGTGCCTAACTGTTGATTTTGGCCTCCAGCTCAGCCGGCACCTAGGAAAACCTACTAAACCTGTGCACTTTTGAAAACTAGAGACCTAGGGGAATCCACGATGGTGTGACTTGTTGGGCTCTGACCAGGTTCTGTTACCCAGAATCCTTTGCAAACCTTAAAATTTGGCTAAAAAAACACGTGTTCCTCAACTTTCTGTGGCAGAAAGTTCTGGAATCTGAGAGGAGGCACAAATTTCCTTCCACCCAGCGTTCCCCCAAGTCTCCCGATAAAAATGATACCTCACTTGTGTGGGTAGGCCTAGCGCCAGCGACAGGAAATGCCCCAAAGTGCAACGTGGACACATTCCATTTTTTTAAAGAAAACAGAGGTGTTTTTTGCAAAGTGCCTACCTGTTGATTTTGGCCTCCAGCTCAGCCGGCACCTAGGAAAACCTACCAAACCTGTGCACTTTTGAAAACTAGAGACCTAGGGGAATGCACGAAGGTGTGACTTGTGGGGCTCTGACCAGGTTCTGTTACCCAGAATCCTTTGCAAACCTCATAATTTGGCTAAAAAAACGAATTTTCCTCACATTATGGTGACAGAAAGTTCTGGAATCTGAGAGGAGCCACAAATTTCCTTCCACCCAGCGTTCCCCCAAGTCTCCCGATAAAAATGATACCTCACTTGTGTGGGTAGGCCTAGCGCCCGCGACAGGAAATGCCACAAAGTGCAACGTGGACACATCCCATTTTTTGAAAGAAAACAGAGGTGTTTTTTGCAAAGTGCCTACCTGTTGATTTTGACCTCCAGCTCAGCCGGCACCTAGGAAAACCTACCAAACCTGTGCACTTTTGAAAACTAGAGACCTAGGGGAATCCACGATGGTGTGACTTGTGGGGCTCTGATAGATTTTGTTACCCAGAATCCTTTGCAAACCTAAAAATGTAGCTAAAAAAACACATGTTCCTCAAATTTCTGTGGCAGAAAGTTCTGGAATCTGAGAGGAGCCACAAATTTCCTTCCACCCAGCGTTCCCCCAAGTCTCCCGATAAAAATGATACCTCACTTGTGTGGGTAGGCCTAGCGCCCGCGACAGGAAATACCCCAAAGAGCAAAGTGGACACATCCCATTTTTTGAAGGAAAACAGAGCTGTTTTTTGCAAAGTGCCTACCTGTAGATTTTGGCCTCTAGCTCAGCCGTCACCTAGGGAAACCTACCAAACCTGTGCATTTTTGAAAACTAGAGACCTAGGGGAATCCAAGATGGGGGTAACTTGTGGGGCTCTGACCAGGTTTTGTTACCCAGAATCCTTTGCAAACCTCAAAATTTGGCTAAAAAAACACATGTTCTCCAAATTTCTGTGGCAGAAAGTTCTGGAATCTGAGAGGAGCCACAAATTTCCTTCCACCCAGCGTTCCCCCAAGTCTCCCAATAAAAATGATACCTCACTTGTGTGGGTAGGCCTAGCGCCCGCAACAGGAAATGCCCCAAAGTGCAACGTAGACACATCCCATTTTTTGAAAGAAAACAGAGCTGTTTTTTGCAAAGTGCCTACCTGTAGATTTTGGCCTCTAGCTCAGCCGTCACCTAGGGAAACCTACCAAACCTGTGCATTTTTGAAAACTAGAGACCTAGGGGAATCCAAGATGGGGGTGACTTGTGGGGCTCTGACAGGTTTTGTTACCCAGAATCCTTTGCAAACCTAACCATTTGGCTAAAAAAACACATGTTCCTCAAACTTCTGTGGCAGAAAGTTCTGGAATCTGAGAGGAGCCACAAATTTCCTTCCACCCAGCGTTCCCCCAAGTCTCCCGATAAAAATGATACCTCACTTGTGTGGGTAGGCCTAGCGCCCGCGACAGGAAATGCCCCAAAGCGCAACGTGGACACATCCCATTTTTTGAAGAAAAACAGAGCTGTTTTTTGCAAAGTGCCTACCTGTAGATTTTGGCCTCTAGCTCAGCCGTCACCTAGGGAAACCTACCAAACCTGTGCATTTTTGAAAACTAGAGACCTAGGGGAATCCAAGATGGGGTGACTTGTGGGGCTCTGACAGGTTTTGTTACCCAGAATCCTTTGCAAACCTCAAAATTTGGTTAAAAAAACACATGTTCCTCAAATTTCTGTGGCAGAAAGTTCTGGAATCTGAGAGGAGCCACAAATTTCCTTCCACCCAGCGTTCCCCCAAGTCTCCCGATAAAAATGATACCTCACTTGTGTGGGTAGGCCTAGCGCCCGCGACAGGAAATGCCCCAAAGAGCAAAGTGGACACATCCCATTTTTTGAAGGAAAACAGAGCTGTTTTTTGCAAAGTGCCTACCTGTAGATTTTGGCCTCTAGCTCAGCCGTCACCTAGGGAAACCTACCAAACCTGTGCATTTTTGAAAACTAGAGACCTAGGGGAATCCAAGATGGGGGTAACTTGTGGGGCTCTGACCAGGTTTTGTTACCCAGAATCCTTTGCAAACCTCAAATCTTGGCTAAAAAAACACATGTTCCTCAAATTTCTATGGCAGAAAGTTCTGGAATCTGAGAGGAGCCACAAATTTCCTTCCACCCAGCGTTCCCCCAAGTCTCCCAATAAAAATGATACCTCACTTGTGTGGGTAGGCCTAGCGCCCGCAACAGGAAATGCCCCAAAGTGCAAAGTAGACACATCCCATTTTTTGAAAGAAAACAGAGCTGTTTTTTGCAAAGTGCCTACCTGTAGATTTTGGCCTCTAGCTCAGCCGTCACCTAGGGAAACCTACCAAACCTGTGCATTTTTGAAAACTAGAGACCTAGGGGAATCCAAGATGGGGGTGACTTGTGGGGCTCTGACAGGTTTTGTTACCCAGAATCCTTTGCAAACCTAACCATTTGGCTAAAAAAACACATGTTCCTCAAACTTCTGTGGCAGAAAGTTCTGGAATCTGAGAGGAGCCACAAATTTCCTTCCACCCAGCGTTCCCCCAAGTCTCCCGATAAAAATGATACCTCACTTGTGTGGGTAGGCCTAGCGCCCGCGACAGGAAATGCCCCAAAGCGCAACGTGGACACATCCCATTTTTTGAAGAAAAACAGAGCTGTTTTTTGCAAAGTGCCTACCTGTAGATTTTGGCCTCTAGCTCAGCCGTCACCTAGGGAAACCTACCAAACCTGTGCATTTTTGAAAACTAGAGACCTAGGGGAATCCAAGATGGGGTGACTTGTGGGGCTCTGACAGGTTTTGTTACCCAGAATCCTTTGCAAACCTAACCATTTGGCTAAAAAAACACATGTTCCTCAAACTTCTGTGGCAGAAAGTTCTGGAATCTGAGAGGAGCCACAAATTTCCTTCCACCCAGCGTTCCCCCAAGTCTCCCGATAAAAATGATACCTCACTTGTGTGGGTAGGCCTAGCGCCCGCGACAGGAAATGCCCCAAAGCGCAACGTGGACACATCCCATTTTTTGAAGAAAAACAGAGCTGTTTTTTGCAAAGTGCCTACCTGTAGATTTTGGCCTCTAGCTCAGCCGTCACCTAGGGAAACCTACCAAACCTGTGCATTTTTGAAAACTAGAGACCTAGGGGAATCCAAGATGGGGTGACTTGTGGGGCTCTGACCAGGTTTTGTTACCCAGAATCCTTTGCAAACCTCAAATCTTGGCTAAAAAAACACATGTTCCTCAAATTTTTATGGCAGAAAGTTCTGGAATCTGAGAGGAGCCACAAATTTCCTTCCACCCAGCGTTCCCCCAAGTCTCCCAATAAAAATGATACCTCACTTGTGTGGGTAGGCCTAGCGCCCGCAACAGGAAATGCCCCAAAGTGCAAAGTAGACACATCCCATTTTTTGAAAGAAAACAGAGCTGTTTTTTGCAAAGTGCCTACCTGTAGATTTTGGCCTCTAGCTCAGCCGTCACCTAGGGAAACCTACCAAACCTGTGCATTTTTGAAAACTAGAGACCTAGGGGAATCCAAGATGGGGGTGACTTGTGGGGCTCTGACAGGTTTTGTTACCCAGAATCCTTTGCAAACCTAACCATTTGGCTAAAAAAACACATGTTCCTCAAACTTCTGTGGCAGAAAGTTCTGGAATCTGAGAGGAGCCACAAATTTCCTTCCACCCAGCGTTCCCCCAAGTCTCCCGATAAAAATGATACCTCACTTGTGTGGGTAGGCCTAGCGCCCGCGACAGGAAATGCCCCAAAGCGCAACGTGGACACATCCCATTTTTTGAAGAAAAACAGAGCTGTTTTTTGCAAAGTGCCTACCTGTAGATTTTGGCCTCTAGCTCAGCCGTCACCTAGGGAAACCTACCAAACCTGTGCATTTTTGAAAACTAGAGACCTAGGGGAATCCAAGATGGGGTGACTTGTGGGGCCCTGACAGGTTTTGTTACCCAGAATCCTTTGCAAACCTCAAAATTTGGTTAAAAAAACACATGTTCCTCAAATTTCTGTGGCAGAAAGTTCTGGAATCTGAGAGGAGCCACAAATTTCCTTCCACCCAGCGTTCCCCCAAGTCTCCCGATAAAAATGATACCTCACATGTGTGGGTAGGTCTAGCGCCCGCGACAGGAAATGCCCCAAAGCGCAACGTAGACACATCCCATTTTTTGAAAGAAAACAGAGCTGTTTTTTGCAAAGTGCCTAACTGTAGATTTTGGCCTCTAGCTCAGCCGTCACCTAGGGAAACCTACCAAACCTGTGCATTTTTGAAAACTAGAGACCTAGGGGAATCCAAGATGGGGGTGACTTGTGGGGCTCTGACAGGTTTTGTTACCCAGAATCCTTTGCAAACCTAACCATTTGGCTAAAAAAACACATGTTCCTCAAACTTCTGTGGCAGAAAGTTCTGGAATCTGAGAGGAGCCACAAATTTCCTTCCACCCAGCGTTCCCCCAAGTCTCCCGATAAAAATGATACCTCACTTGTGTGGGTAGGCCTAGCGCCCGCGACAGGAAATGCCCCAAAGCGCAACGTGGACACATCCCATTTTTTGAAGAAAAACAGAGCTGTTTTTTGCAAAGTGCCTACCTGTAGATTTTGGCCTCTAGCTCAGCCGTCAC
The DNA here is from genome assembly GCF_031143425.1 of Pleurodeles waltl. Classification (NCBI taxonomy): domain Eukaryota; kingdom Metazoa; phylum Chordata; class Amphibia; order Caudata; family Salamandridae; genus Pleurodeles; species Pleurodeles waltl. Next base: position 994,613,323 of record NC_090447.1, on the reverse strand, counting down.
CTAGGGAAACCTACCAAACCTGTGCATTTTTGAAAACTAGAGACCTAGGGGAATCCAAGATGGGGTGACTTGTGGGGCTCTGACAGGTTTTGTTACCCAGAATCCTTTGCAAACCTCAAAATTTGGTTAAAAAAACACATGTTCCTCAAATTTCTGTGCCAGAAAGTTCTGGAATCTGAGAGGAGCCACAAATTTCCTTCCACCCAGCTTCCCCCAAGTCTCCCGATAAAAATGATACCTCACTTGTGTGGGTAGGCCTAGCGCCCGCGACAGGAAATGCCCCAAAGAGCAAAGTGGACACATCCCATTTTTTGAAGGAAAACAGAGCTGTTTTTTGCAAAGTGCCTACCTGTAGATTTTGGCCTCTAGCTCAGCCGTCACCTAGGGAAACCTACCAAACCTGTGCATTTTTTAAAACTAGAGACCTAGGGGAATCCAAGATGGGGGTAACTTGTGGGGCTCTGACCAGGTTTTGTTACCCAGAATCCTTTGCAAACTTCAAAATTTGGCTAAAAAAACACATGTTCCTCAAATTTTTATGGCAGAAAGTTCTGGAGTCTGAGAGGAGCCACAAATTTCCTTCCACCCAGCGTTCCCCCAAGTCTCCCAATAAAAATGATACCTCACTTGTGTGGGTAGGCCTAGCGCCCGCAACAGGAAATACCCCAAAGTGCAACGTAGACACATCCCATTTTTTGAAAGAAAACAGAGCTGTTTTTTGCAAAGTGCCTACCTGTAGATTTTGGCCTCTAGCTCAGCCGTCACCTAGGGAAACCTACCAAACCTGTGCATTTTTTAAAACTAGAGACCTAGGGGAATCCAAGATGGGGGTGACTTGTGGGGCTCTGACAGGTTTTGTTACCCAGAATCCTTTGCAAACCTATCCATTTGGCTAAAAAAACACATGTTCCTCAATCTTCTGTGGCAGAAAGTTCTGGAATCTGAGAGGAGCCACAAATTTCCTTCCACCCAGCGTTCCCCCAAGTCTCCCGATAAAAATGATACCTCACTTGTGTGGGTAGGCCTAGCGCCCGCGACAGGAAATGCCCCAAAGCGCAACGTGAACACATCCCATTTTTTGAAGAAAAACAGAGCTGTTTTTTGCAAAGTGCCTACCTGTAGATTTTGGCCTCTAGCTCAGCCGTCACCTAGGGAAACCTACCAAACCTGTGCATTTTTGAAAACTAGAGACCTAGGGGAATCCAAGATGGGGTGACTTGTGGGGCTCTGACAGGTTTTGTTACCCAGAATCCTTTGCAAACCTCAAAATTTGGTTAAAAAAACACATTTTCCTCACATTATGGTGACAGAAGGTTCTGGAATCTGAGAGGAGCCACAAATTCCCTTCCACCCAGCGTTCCCCCCAGTCTCCCGATAAAAATGATACCTCACTTGTGTGGGTAGGCCTAGCGCCCGCGACAGGAAGTGCCCCAAAGTGCAACGTGGACACATCCCATTTTTTGAAAGAAAACCAAGGTGTTTTTTGCAAAGTGCCTACCTGTTGATTTTGGCCTCCATCTCAGCCGGCACCTAGGAAAACCTACCAAACCTGTGCACTTTTGAAAACTAGAGACCTAGGGGAATGCACGAAGGTGTGACTTGTGGGGCTCTGACCAGGTTCTGTTACCCAGAATCCTTTGCAAACCTCAAAATTTGGCTAAAAAACCACATGTTCCTCACATTTCTGTGGCAGAAAATTCTGGAATCTGAGAGGAGCCACAAATTTCCTTCCACCCAGTGTTCCCCCAAGTCTCCCGATAAAAATGATATCTCACTTGTGTGGGTAGGCCTAGTGCCCGCGACAGGAAATGCCCCAAAGCGCAACGTGGACACATCCAATTTTGTTAAAGAAAACAGAGGTGTTTTTTGCAAAGTGCCTACCTGTAGATTTTGGCCTCTAGCTCAGCCGGAACCTAGGGAAACCTACCAAACCTGTGCATTTTTGAAAACTAGAGACCTAGGGAAATCCAAGATGGGGTGACTTGTGGGGCTCTGACCAGGTTCTGTTACCCAGAATCCTTTGCAAACCTCAAAATTTGGCTAAAAAAACACATGTTCCTCACATTTCTGTGGCAGAAAGTTCTGGACTCTGAGAGGAGGCACAAATTTCCTTCCAACCAGCGTTCCCCCAAGTCTCCCGATAAAAATGATACCTCACTTGTGTGGGTAGGCCTAGCGCCAGCGACAGGAAATGCCCCAAAGTGCAACGTGGACACATCCCATTTTTTGAAAGAAAACAGAGGTGTTTTTTGCAAAGTGCCTACCTATTGATTTTGGCCTCCAGCTCAGCCGGCACCTAGGAAAACCTACCAAACCTGTGCACTTTTGAAAACTAGAGACCTAGGGGAATCCACGATGGTGTGACTTGTGGGGCTCTGACCAGGTTCTGTTACCCAGAATCCTTTGCAAACCTCAAAATTTGGCTAAAAAAAAGAATTTTCCTCACATTATGGTGACAGAAAGTTCTGGAATCTGAGAGGAGCCACAAATTTCCTTCCACCCAGCGTTCCCCCAAGTCTCCAGATAAAAATGATACCTCACTTGTGTGGGTAGGCCTAGCGCCCGCAACAGGAAATGCCCCAAAGCGCAACATGGACACATCCCATTTTTTGAAAGAAAACAGTGCGGTTTTTTGCAAAGTGACTACCTGTAGATTTTGGCCTCTAGCTCAGCCGCCACCTAGGGAAACCTACCAAACCTGTGCATTTCTGAAAACTAGAGATGTAGGGGAATCCAAGATGGGGTGACTTGTGGGGCTCTGACCAGGTTCTGTTACCCAGAATCCATTGCAAACCTCAAAATTTGGCTAAAAAAACACATTTTCCTCACATTATGGTGACAGAAAGTTCTGGAATCTGAGAGGAGCCACAAATTTCCTTCCACCCAGCGTTCCCCCAAGTCTCCCGATACAAATGATACCTCACTTGTGTAGGTAGGCCTAGCGCCCGCGACAGGAAATGCCCCAAAGTGCAACGTGGACACATCCCATTTTTTTAAAGAAAACAGAGGTGTTTTTTGCAAAGTGCCTACCAGTTGATTTTGGCCTCCAGCTCAGCCGGCACCTAGGAAAACCTACCAAACCTGTGCACTTATGAAAACTAGAAACCTAGAGGAATCCACGATGGTGTGACTTGTGGGGCTCTGACCAGGTTCTGTTACCCAGAATCCTTTGCAAACCTCAAAATTTGGCTAAAAAAACACATGTTCCTCACATTTCTGTGGCAGAAAGTTCTGGACTCTGAGAGGAGGCACAAATTTCCTTCCACCCAGCGTTCCCCCAAGTCTCCCGATAAAAATGATACCTCACTTGTGTGGGTAGGCCTAGTGCCCGCGACAGGAAATGCCTCAAAGCGCAACGTGGACACATCCCATTTTTGGAAAGAAAACAGAGCTGTTTTTTGCAAAGTAACTACCTGTAGATTTTGGCCTCTAGCTCAGCCGGCACCTATTGAAACCTACCAAACCTTTGCATTTTTTAAAACTAGAGACCTAGGGGAATCCAAGATGGGGTGACTTGTGGGGCTCTGACCAGGTTCTGTTACCCAGATTCCTTTGCAAACCTCAAAATTTGGCTAAAAAAACAAATTTACCTCACATTATGGTGACAGAAAGTTCTGGAATCTGAGAGGAGCCACAAATTTCCTTCCACCCAGCGTTCCCCCAAGTCTCCCGATAAAAATGATACCTCACTTGTGCGGGTAGGCCTAGCGCCCGCGACAGGAAATGCCCCAAAGTGCAACGTGGACACATCCCATTTTTGGAAAGAAAACAGAGGTGTTTTTTGCAAAGTGCCTACCTATTGATTTTGGCCTCCAGCTCAGCCGGCACCTAGGAAAACCTACCAAACCTGTGCACTTTTGAAAACTAGAGACCTAGGGGAATCCACGATGGTGTGACTTGTGGGGCTCTGACCAGGTTCTGTTACCCAGAATCCTTTGCAAACCTCAAAATTTGGCTAAAAAAAAGAATTTTCCTCACATTATGGTGACAGAAAGTTCTGGAATCTGAGAGGAGCCACAAATTTCCTTCCACCCAGCGTTCCCCCAAGTCTCCAGATAAAAATGATACCTCACTTGTGTGGGTAGGCCTAGCGCCCGCAACAGGAAATGCCCCAAAGCGCAACGTGGACACATCCCATTTTTTGAAAGAAAACAGAGCGGTTTTTTGCAAAGTGGCTACCTGTAGATTTTGGCCTCTAGCTCAGCCGGCACCTAGGGAAACCTACCAAACCTGTGCATTTCTGAAAACTAGAGATGTAGGGGAATCCAAGATGGGGTGACTTGTGGGGCTCTGACCAGGTTCTGTTACCCAGAATCCATTGCAAACCTCAAAATTTGGCTAAAAAAACACATTTTCCTCACATTATGGTGACAGAAAGTTCTGGAATCTGAGAGGAGCCACAAATTTCCTTCCACCCAGCGTTCCCCCAAGTCTCCCGATAAAAATGATACCTCACTTGTGTGGGTAGGCCTAGCGCCCGCGACAGGAAATGCCCCAAAGTGCAACGTGGACACATCCCATTTTTTTAAAGAAAACAGAGGTGTTTTTTGCAAAGTGCCTACCAGTTGATTTTGGCCTCCAGCTCAGCCGGCACCTAGGAAAACCTACCAAACCTGTGCACTTATGAAAACTAGAGACCTAGAGGAATCCACGATGGTGTGACTTGTGGGGCTCTGACCAGGTTCTGTTACCCAGAATCCTTTGCAAACCTCAAAATTTGGCTAAAAAAACACATGTTCCTCACATTTCTGTGGCAGAAAGTTCTGGACTCTGAGAGGAGGCACAAATTTCCTTCCACCCAGCGTTCCCCCAAGTCTCCCGATAAAAATGATACCACACTTGTGTGGGTAGGCCTAGTGCCCGCGACAGGAAATGCCCCAAAGCGCAACGTGGACACATCCCATTTTTGGAAAGAAAACAGAGCTGTTTTTTGCAAAGTAACTACCTGTAGATTTTGGCCTTTAGCTCAGCCGGCACCTAGGGAAACCTACCAAACCTTTGCATTTTTTGAAACTAGAGACCTAGGGGAATCCAAGATGGGGTGACTTGTGGGGCTCTGACCAGGTTCTGTTACCCAGATTCCTTTGCAAACCTCAAAATTTGGCTAAAAAAACAAATTTTCCTCACATTATGGTGACAGAAAGTTCTGGAATCTGAGAGGAGCCACAAATTTCCTTCCACCCAGCGTTCCCCCAAGTCTCCCGATAAAAATGATACCTCACTTGTGTGGGTAGGCCTAGCGCCCGCGACAGGAAATGCCCCAAAGTGCAACGTGGACACATCCCATTTTTTGAAAGAAAACAGAGGTGTTTTTTGCAAAGTGCCTACCTGTTGATTTTGGCCTCCAGCTCAGCCGGCGCCTAGTAAAACCTACTAAACCTGTGCAATTTTGAAAACTAGAGACCTAGGGGAATCCACGATGGTGTGACTTGTTGGGCTCTGACCAGGTTCTGTTACCCAGAATCCTTTGCAAACCTTAAAATTTGGCTAAAAAAACATGTGTTCCTCAACTTTCTCTGGCAGAAAGTTCTGGAATCTGAGAGGAGGCACAGATTTCCTTACACCCAGCGTTCCCCCAAGTCTCCCGATAAAAATGATACCTCACTTGTGTGGGTAGGCCTAGCGCCAGCGACAGGAAATGCCCCAAAGTGCAACGTGGACACATCCCATTTTTTGAAAGAAAACAGAGGTGTTTTTTGCAAAGTGCCTACCTGTTGATTTTGGCCTCAAGCTCAGCCGGCACCTAGGAAAACCTACCAAACCTGTGCACTTTTGAAAACTAGAGACCTAGGGGAATCCACGATGGTGTGACTTGTGGGGCTCTGACCAGGTTCTGTTACCCAGAATCCTTTGCAAACCTCAAAATTTGGCTAAAAAAAAGAATTTTCCTCACATTATGGTGAAAGAAAGTTCTGGAATCTGAGAGGAGCCACAAATTTCCTTCCACCCAGCGTTCCCCCAAGTCTCCCGATACAAATGATACCTCACTTGTGTGGGGAGGCCTAGCGCCCGCGACAGGAAGTGCCCCAAAGCGCAACATGGAAACATCCCATTTTTTTAAGGAAAACAGAGCTGTTTTTTGCAAAGTGCTTACCTGTAGATTTTGGCCTCTAGCTCAGCCGGCACCTAGGGAAACCTACCAAACCTGTGCATTTTTGAAAACTAGAGACCTAGGGGAATCAAAGATGGGGTGACTTGTGGGGCTCTGACCAGGTTCTGTTACCCACAATCCTTTGCAAACCTCAAAATCTGGCTAAAAAAAATCATTTTCCTCACATTATGGTGACAGAAAGATCTTGAATCTGAGAGGAGCCTCAAATTTCCTTCCACCCAGCGTTCCCCCAAGTCTCCCGATAAAAATGATACCTCACTTGTGTGGGTAGGCCTAGCACCCGCAACAGGAAATGCCCCAAAGCACAACGTGGACACGTCCCATTTTTTTAAAGAAAACAGAGCTGTTTTTTGCAAAGTGCCTACCTGTAGATTTTGACCTCTAGCTCAGCCGGCACCTAGGGAAACCTACCAAACCTGTGCATTTTTGAAAACTAGAAACCTAGGGGAATCCAAGATGGGGTGACTTGTGGGGCTCTAGCCAGGTTCTGTTACCCAGAATCGTTTGCAAACCTCTAAATCTGGCTTAAAAAAACACATTTTCCTCACATTATGGTGACAGAAAGTTCTGGAATCTGAGAGGAGCCACAAATTTCCTTCCACCCAGCGTTCCCCCAAGTCTCCCGATAAAAATGATACCTCACTTGTGTGGGTAGGCCTAGTGCCCGCGACAGGACATGCCCCAAAGCGCAACTTGGACACATCCCATTTTTTGAAAGAAAACAGAGCTGTTTTTTGCAAAGTGCCTACCTGTAGATTTTGGCCTCTAGCTCAGCCGGCACCTAGGGAAACCTACCAAACCTGTGCATTTTTGAAAACTAGAGACCTAGCGGAATCCAAGATGGGGTGACATGTGGGGCTCTGACCAGGTTCTGTTACCCAGATTCCTTTGTAAACCTCAAAATTTGGCTAAAAAAACACCTTTTCCTCTTATTTCGGTGACAGAAAGTTCTGGAATCTGAGAGGAGCCACAAATTTCCTTCCACCCAGCGTTCCCCCAAGTCTCACGATAAAAATGATACCTCACTTGTGTGGGTGGGCCAGATGCCTGCAACAGAATAAGGCCCAAAACTTGTAGAGATAGAGGGGATAGCACAGCGAGTTTATAAGGACATATTTTTTTGTATATCTTTAGACGGACTCTGCTTTGGGGACCCACATAAGTGAGGTGTCATTTTACTTGGGAGACTGAGGGTAAAACTAGGGAGTAGGAATTTTGTGCTGGAGCGGTGATCCTACTAAGAAAAGTCAGGAAAATATGCTTTTTTAAGCAAATTTTGAGGTTTACAGAGGAGTCTGGGTAAGAAAATGGTGGGGGAGCCACGCAAGCCACACCTCCCGGGACTCCTTGGGGTGTCCACTTTTAAACACTGTCTGGGTTTTGTAGGTTTCCCTAGATGAAGGCCGCACCCAGGACCAAAAACATAGGTGGGCCCTCCCCCCCAAACACAGGTATTTTTGTAATATATCATTTTGATGTGTGCACATACGTCCGTGATGTGCCAAACAATAAAATTGTGAAAAGAAACACACTTAGGTTATGTGAAAAAGACCCCTCACCCACCAACCAAGTTGGTGGCATGCTTCATCATCGGGGTCCCACCCGAGGCACCTAGTGTGTCACAGGTGTGCTGCGACGCCTGATTACCACGGAGCAGGTTTTGACATTTTTACCTCACATACTGGTTGGATTTGGCACGAGGGTGAGTGATGGGTCAGTGGATAAAATTTTATGAACAAGAGATTTCACAAAAATGAAATGCACTGTTAATAACTGAAAGGCAAAAAACTGAACCAATGACTCACAGCTTCTGAGCTGTAAAGCCGCGACAAGGCACCAACCGCTTTACAGTCCATTCACACACCTTTCATACATGACACGCACAAGACCATTCACACCGCCAGCCGCGGGCCCAGCACATTACAACACTCACATCGACAGACCGTGCCACTCAAGGGCCCATCACTTACATACGCCCACATGCCTGATACAAGAATCACACCAGCTGATGGGAGTGTGGACTGGCGTTTGGCTGGCACCGCCAGCCAAGCGCCACCCCAAACACTCCGCCAGCCAAGCCCCACCCCAAGCACACTGCCTTCCAAGCCCCAACCCACGCACACCGCCAGCCAAGCGCCACGCCAAGCACACCGCCAGCCAAACCCCACCCCAAGCACACTGCCAGCCAAGCCCCACCCCAAGCACACTGCCAGCCAAGCGCCACCCCACGCACACCGCCTTCCAAGCGCCACCCTACACACACCGCCTTCCAAGCGCCACCCTACGTATACCGCCAGCCAAGCGCCACCCCATGCACACCGCCTTCTAAGCGCCACCCCACGCACACAGCCTGCCAAGCGCCACCCCACGGACACCGCCAGCCAAGCGCCACCCCACGCAGCCCAGGCTTTGAAGGGCATTCGGGGCAGTACATCCGGCTCTCCCTCCGGATTAATCTCCGGGCACATACTCTACATTTCTTTGTGGGCAAGTCTTTTTTGGGAGTGGGAGGAATGTGATCTGGAAGGTGCCGATCTTTCAATCTAGCCACATCCTCCACCACTTCTACTCTAGGAACTCTTGCCGGTTCCACCACAATAAGGCTTTCTATCACCGACTCCTGAAATTTAACAAATGTCATCCTTGACTCAGGTGAACAATCCTTGTATACAATAAAGGCATTAAAAGTTGCCAAATGAAATAAATGTAGGGCCAACTTTTTATACCACACATAAGACTTACGAAGAACAGTGTAAGGTTCCAACCTCTGATCTATTCTATCAACACCACTCATGTGCCTATTGTAGTCCAAAATGCATGCAGGTTTGCGCACTTCCGCAACCTGACCCCAAACAGCCACAGGGGAAGTACTCTCATCATGGATGGTAGAGAGCATGTACACATCCCTCCTGTCTGAAAATTTCATAGCTAGCAGCTCATTATTCCGCAAGGCACTGCACTGTCCCCTCTCAAGTTTCTTACAGACAAGCTCCCTTGGATAGCCTTTCCGGTTAGAACGGATTGTGCCACAAGCAACAGTGTCCACTCTAAACAACTCCTTGAACAACTGCACTCCAGTGTAGAAATTATCTACGTACAGATGGTGACCTTTGTTAAACAGCCGTCTAGCAAGTTCCCACACAATTTTTTCGCTAACTCCAAAAGTGGGCGGACAACCAGGAGGGTCAATACTGGAATCCCTACCAGTGTAGACCTGGAAATTATACACATATCCTGTACTGCTTTCTGACAGCAGATACAATTTAATCCCATACTGTGCCCTCTTATTAGGAATGTACTGCTTAAAAACTTAACGCCCCTTGAAAAAGACCAAAGACTCGTCCACACTTATCTCTTTGCCTGGAACATAGACCTCTGAAAACCGATCCACAAAATGATCAAGGACAGGCCTAATCTTAAAAAGACGGTCACAATCAGGGTGATCTCGTGGCAAGGCTAAAGCATTGTCTACAAAATGCAGCATACGAAGAAGAAGCAAATACCGATTACGTGTCATAGTTGCAGGACATATAGCTGTTGCCATCAAGGGACTAGTAGACCAATAAGAAGCCAGTGACGGCTTCCTGATCAACCCCATCAAAAAAGTCAAACCTAAAAACATTTTCATCTCTTCCAGATATGTGGGAACCCACTGAGTAGCTCTAGACTGAGGCTTAAGTCTGGCAGCGTTGTCCCGCAAATATTGCTCTGCATACACATTTCGCTGCTCCACAATCTCTTCCAAAAATACATCGTCCATAAACAAGTGAAAGAAATGGTCAGGCAAAAAGTTTTCTGTATTAACTCTACACTCTGGGAGACCAGTAAATGCAGGTAACTGTGGCTGCTCCAAGTTTGGGGCAATCCAGGTATCAGGTCTTCTAATGGGAAACCCTTCAGCCCCAGGTTGCTGCACTCTTGGCACATCAATGTCCTCCTCTAACACAGGCCCTTCATCTGCACTGAGAGTAGCTTCCTCTCGGACAGAAAACTCACTTCCAGAATCTCCTGCTTCCTCCTCTGCCTCAGATGCAGAGTCAGTGTCGTAATCATGGTCTGAAGACGACTCAAAGAGCATGCTAACAACCTGTTGAGCGGTCACTCTGCGGCTAGCCATGATCCTCACTAACAACAAATGGATTGCCAACAACAACTAGCACTAAAATAAGTAGTAAACAAAGTGTAGCTTTATCACAAAGAGTTATGTACTACAAAAAACTATACCACTCACTTGCCTGAAAAAGCTACTCACCAAGCAACTACTCTGCACAGACACAGCAATCACCAATGATATCCCACTAAAAAGAAAAAAGAAAAAAGCAAATTAGACATATGACAACACAAATATCACTGTGCTCAAATCTAAGGACAATGTCAAACACACAATACTGTATTTATTACACCACCTACAAACATGTCATTCATGCATGTCAACAATACTCCTTTGGAGTAAATTGCTTTCACTTACCTAAAACATGCAACTATGCAAACCGCAGGACAACTACTGCCAAAACCGCAAGGATCCACAGCAAAGGAAGCAAAAGCGTTGAACTAGAAGAAAAAGAAGAAATAAATTGTTATAATCACAAATACAAATACTTTGCCAGTTGACAAACACCCCACCACCAAGAACTTAGAAGTTGTCCCTGGTACCCAAGTGGATCCTGCCCCCCTCGGGGGAAGATGGGCATAAACAAATTGGCCAATCTGCCCCCAAGGGGGGGGGCAGAAATGGGCAACACCTCTGTGCCCCCTTTAGGGGGCGACCCTTTCCAAAGGAGGCACACCGAGCACAAAAAACAAAAAAAAAATATCCCTGGCGTATTGGTGGTTTCTGCCCTCCTTGGGGGCAGATGGGCCTACAAAAATAGGCCCATCTGCCCCCAAAGGGGGCAGAGATGGCCAATACGAACTTTCCCCACTTTAGGGGGGCGACCGTTGCCTAAGGGGTGCCCCCAAACACACACCACACACACCACACAATCCCTGGCGCCTAGTGTGCTTCCACACCTCCGGGGGCCAGATCGTCCAAAAAAATGGCTGGTCTGCCATCGGGGGCCGAAACAGAAAAAAAATAGCCCCCCAGGGGAGCGACCCTTGCCCAAGGGGTTGCCCCCCAAAATAAACAATAAAAACAAAATCCCTGGTGTCTAGTGGATTTCGCCCCCCCCCCTTGGGGGCAGATCAGCCAAAAAATCAGCGATCTGCCTGGGGGGGGGGTGAAATACAAAAAAAAATAGCCCCCCAGGGGGCCGACCCTTGCCTAAGGGGTCGCCCCAGAAAGAAACTTTTCTTTACAAATAAATCCCTGGTGTCTAGTGGATTTCGCACCCCCTGGGGGCAGATCGGCCGAAAAAAAGGCGATCTGCCCCCGGGGGGGGGGGCGAAACACTAAAAAAAAATGATCCCCGGGGGGGGGCGACCCTTGCCCAAGGGGTCGCACTCAAAATATACAGACCTCTAAAAATCCCTGGTGGCTAGTGGAGATTCCTGCTCCACGATCGTGGGCCCTGCCCGCGATCGTGGAGCAGGAATCTAGTGAAAACAGGCACAGGGGGAAAGGAAAACCCTTTTTTTCCTTTCCCCCGTGTCTGTTTCCCCCCCCACCAAAACCCCCAAAAAGGAAAGGACTCACCTTGCTGGGTCCTTTCCCCTCGACGCGCTGGAAGCAAATGGCTTCCAGCGCGTCAGGCAACATTTGATGACGTCGGCGCGCTGTGCGTGCGCTGTCGTCATCGGATTGCCGGGGGGGGTCGGGGGTGGAAGGGGAAGGTCTTCCCCTTCCATCCCCGCCTTGGGGGGGGAGGGGGGTGCACACGGGAACTGTAGCCTTGGACGAGGTCACCTCGTCCAAGGCACAGAACGGGTTGAAGGAAGTACATTTTGGTTTATAATAAACTAGTGATTTTTACTTTGATTTCTATTTTTTTGCAAGTTTTTTGAAGTGTTTCTTTTCTTTAAAAACTTTTTGCAGGGTTTTTATGGTTCCTAAATACTTTGGATTGCTTTGATAGATCTTTATTGGATTTAATTCATTTTTGGACTTTTGGATAGTATTTTTCCTGTTTTTGGTGGATTATGATTTTTGATTACATGGATGCCGAGGAAGATCTCCAGCTACACAAAAGTAAGCCATTTTTATTTCATTTCTTTTGGGTGGGAAATGTTCTATTGTGTGAAATATTATGTGATTGTAAATGGAAGTGTGTTGTTTCTGTGTTTTATAAATATTTTATTTAATGGATTAGGTTGATGGGTAAATGTTTTTGTTCAAATAATTTATAAATCATTTTATTATCGCAGTCTTCGCTAACATTGAACTTGTATTTAATTTTGAGACTGGCATAATAAAATGTTATGTTTATTATTAAAAAAAAAGATTTGCCAAGTTTGGTTTAGATTTTGTGATTGTTTGGGCTTGGGTAGGTTACTATTTATTTTATAACATGCTTTTGGTTATTATTTCTGGGTAACCTACTCCCTAGTTTGACTTTAAATTGGATTGTAGCATCTTGTACATTCTTTTGGTTTGCTTACTAAGTTTAGGGTCAATTTAGCTAACAGATTGCTCCATTCATCGTGACTGGTAGCTTTGCTCTTTTTGTAGTGCTTCTACAAAGTTATAGACTGTAGGGTTGGTTCTGCCTAGTGTGGATTGAAAGGTATCATGCTATCCTTCCATTGTTTTGTTTGTTTTAGCTTCCTGTGCCAGGTGTTGTCATTGGCATTCCAACATAAAATTTGAGTTGGCATCTGTGTCCGGAGGGATGTAGTCTGCCAACCCAAGTGGCTTTGAAATAGTCTATTAGGGGTCTTAATTTGTCTTTGTTTTTGTGGTAGAAAGGGCTTCTTATTAGTGAATTGTAGTGGTTGGCTTCCTCTGGGACAAGGACATTGGCTAGTGCTGTGATGTTATTTATTTCAAAGGCAAATTGACTGTTAAAATATTCTACACAGTTCGGACTGTTGGAGGTGTCTCCATATGCTTTGATTGAAATGATAATAACAGCTTTGTATGGCTTTGTGGGGATACAGTTTTAAAATGGTTTGATTAATTGCTTGCTCAAAGTCTATGATTATTTTATAAGGGTAGGAGTTGTATGTATTATATTTGATGTGTTCTAAGAGATTATAGTGAGTACTGTTCTGTTTATTAGGTAATAGGGCACATGTAAAAGGATATTTGTGTTTGATATTCAGCATATATGGTGTAGATCAGAGGGAATGGTTTAGGATAAATTTTGAAGGTCTCATCCATCATCCAGGTTTAACACTGCCTTAGTTTTAGTCAGTAATGTACCATAGAGAGTATTAGGATTTGTTTCTCATTGTTTAGGTTATCATATAAAAGGAGAGTTTTCTCATTATGTATCATTGTCAAATGTCCAGATTTTTATATTCCTTTGCACCTTCTAGGGGAAAGAGGAGCATCGCTGGTGGCTCTTTCAGTTAAATTAAACTTTTAAAGTGGGTATAGATGGTAGTTGGCCTGTGATGTGTTTGGGACTTTAGGCATTTTGGCCCTGATTTATGCCAAACTGGCACAGCATTGTGCTGCACCAAAAATAGCAGCTTTGCGGTGCAGCGCTTTTGAAATGCAAGAATGCACTGTATTTAAAGGAATACAGCGCACCCCTGCATCTCTCCCTGCACTAGCGCCAAATGAAGATGTCTGCGCCAACGTAGAGTTCCTTGCATAATAGTGCAAGGGTGTCTGCGTTGAGAGGATAGATTGTTTTTTGTGCAGGAAAGTGTTCCTTCCTGCACATAAACAATCTAGAATGGCGATTTGGCAGTTGTCTGTGTGCTGCAAAATGCAACACACATAGAAGTACCAAAGCATCATTTTGGAGTGATTGTTTATGTGCAGAAATGGACACCTTCCTGCACATAAACAATAATCCGTGGCATTTTGCTTCTTCTATGTGTGCTACAGAATGTAGCACACATAGAAAAATCTACAAACGAGGAGGAATGAAAGCATTTCTCCTCGTTTTACCATGCTAACGCCACCCCTGGGTTGAGGATAGTTTTTGGCGTTGCCACAGATTTACAATTTCTCACAAATCTGGGGAAGCGTCAAAAGCAATGGGTGTTGTTGTGGAATGCCCACAGCAACACCCATTGCATGCCTCTCTGATGCAGAAAACTGTGTTTGAGGGGCCCATAGTTATAAGGGGGCATAATGCCACTAAAAGTGGAGCCACACCTCCTTGTAAATCTGGAGCAGTGGTTGGCACCACTGGAGCATCTTGAAAAATTACACTTCTGTGACGCAAGGGCTCTTCAATCTGCACCTATATCTTTAAGGATTTTAGTTGTGGTTTCCTTGGTGCTAGTGCTTGCCTCATTAGATAAACAGCAATACCTACCTTACTTCTATTTCTGTTACATTTGGGGGGGTGGTTCTTCTCTCTAATATGAATTACAAGATCATCTTTTGTAGTTGCTATCCTAAGGTTATGTATTTTGTTGCCTCTGTCAATGTATCTGAAAGTAATGTAATAGTATAAATATATACATTATTTTAAGGTTTTCATATTTGTTATCTACATGCAAAATTATGCAACTACCTCTGATTTTCTGTACTTACACGCATGTTCTGTGTAGATGTTTCACTCTTTTATTCAGCTTTTCCGTTTGGGATGTTCTAATTTGGAGCTGGTGCTTTCTATTCTGTTGGATAAAAAAGGTTAGTTCCATTCTAAATGTTTATTTATTTTATTTGTTGGTAGTTTGTAGGGGTTGCGGTTGTTAGGCTTACTTTTACTTTTTATTTGGGTTAATAAATAATTTTTATTCTTTCATGTATGCTTACTTTCTTATATATTGTCACTGATTTTGATTGTTATTTTAGGCTTATCACTTTTCCAAGTTGTTTCCTTTTGGGAAGTCTATGTAGAGAGATAGATGTTGGAAAGTTTTTTATTAATTAATTGCTATTTTACAATTTTACATTTATTTACAGGTACATTTTACTTAAAATATAAGTTGTTCTTACTTTGTTGGTGGCTGTTGGGATGTATAAAGTTCTTCTTTAAAGGCATGGTTAAAGACTCCAGCAGAGTTTCCGTGTCTTGCAGCGTTTGCCATGTTTCAGGTATTTAGTTGTTTAATTGATGTGCCTTTTATAGTGTTGAATTAATTGTTTGCCTGATTTTATTGGTTAAAGTTGTTTCTATTTTGATTTTATTGGTTGCTTTAGTTTTAGTTAATTTTTATTCAGCAGTTAATTCCTTCTATGCTAGACACTAATTTAGTTTTTATTTATAATGTATGATATTTAATTTGATAGTTGAAAATGTAAATTTATTTATGTCGAAATGTAATATTAGTTATGCTGTTCCCTAATTGTTTGAAGTTAATGCTACGATTTTTAGGTTGTATTACTATGATTTTACATACATAATTTATTGGGGTGAATGGTAAATATTTTGGTGTTGTACTGTAATTATATTCCATTTAAGCATGTTCTAAACATGTTTTAGGTTCATTTCTAATAAATGTTTTACATAACAAATGATGCTTTTAATATTTATTTATGATAACTTAATTATTTTGGTGATATTATTGCAGTCAATATTTTGTGAATAGATATTTTTGACTTATATGTTTATTTAAAGGTGGTGATATTTTTTCCTGAGATTTGTGTTTCTGATATAGGTAAATATCGATAATTTTAACAACAATATTTGTGTCCTTCATATTTGTTGTTTTAGTAATTAACTATGGGACTGTGATATTTTTGCTATTGATGTTAATTTTCCAATACTTATGTATCTCAATATTATATCAGTGATTGATACAAAGGAATGTGGTTACTCATGGTGAGGATCAGATTATCATGGAGGAAATTACTTTACTTCCTTTCAGTAAATACATTTATATACATTTACTCAAGACACAGTGGCATGCCCATACCAGACCCATTGAGTGTACTCTGAGCTGTGACCACAATGAAGAAACTGGGCTTCTCTTTACTGGTGTCTGCAGTGGGAACCAAATTATTGTTATACACAAGATGACAAGACTCATTTAAGTGAATGTTATCTGCTTGTACTGGGTGCACTGAGTGGATCTCAAGCAGTAAACTCAAAAACATTTTCAACATTTTGTAAAGATCATAACTACTATGGTTGTTTAATATTGTTTTTGTTCTGTCACTTTTTTATGGGCTGAAGAAGGCAAAGTAATGGTGCACTGTCAATGTTCAGTGCATTGCCCATATTCATAGAAGGGGACAAAGATTGTTTTCCCTGCATTATCAATTGCGTAAAAGCACTAGGAAGGGGGCAAACAGAAAGTCCTGAATGCATCTGGAGAATAGATTAATCTAGCTGAAATGCCCCACCAACATCTAAGTATGCTGTGACTAAGGGAGTCATTATGAGCTTGGTGGATAGAAAAGACTGTCCACCAAACTCCTGCGGTCAGGTTGCCATCATTGCAGCCGCCTTCTTGTGGGCCCCATTAGGATTTTCCCGTTGGGTCAATGGGAACCAGTCCACAACATTGACACCGGCTCTTAATTGAGCCTGGGGCAATGCTGCGGTGCATAGGGTGCACTAGCATCTGTCGCATTGTTCACTGTCTGCAAAGCATACAGTGAACAGCATGATAGGGCTGGCCATGGGGGCCCCTGCACTGCCCATGCCAAATGCATGGGCAGTGCAGGGGCCCCCATGGGGCAACCTGTACCAGTCTCGGTCAGCCTTTACATGGAGGTCCTACCACCATGTAAAAGCTGGTGCAGATGGGGGTCATAATCCCCAGGGTAGTACTGCCTGCAGCGCTGCCCTGGAGGATTCAGACTGCCAGCATCACCAGTCCTTCCTGTGGAGGGAAACTGGCGGTGCTGGCGGCCCGACCGTGGTACAACCGTCACGATCATAATGTGGTGGTCAGACCCCGCCATAGCGGTTGGACCATCACTTTGGCAGCAGTCAGACTGCCTAATGAGGCCCACAATGTCCTTTCACATAATTCTGGCTATTATGAAGTTGAGCTCAATCGTCCCAAAAAGGTGTGAATAAAACTAAATATTTCTATTATATGATGCTAATTAACTTTGTGCTTTCAGTTCAATCTTACAAGCTAAGTAGTTTTTATGTAGTCAGTGGTGCATGACAAAGAAGGAATTTAATATTTAGTTTACTAAATAATTAGTGTAAGTTTAGAATCAATTAACCTTTGACGGAATGGCCAAAAACTACCTTAGATGTCCTCTGGGGGGATAGGTAATCAACACACATCAATACACAGAGAATGTGCTTTGGATGAGCCCCCTACAGCCAATGGCACCCTTGGCTCAAAGCCATTTTTCGCTGCTTCATAGCAGTGGGTTTCTCATTTTGTATCAACTCACAGATGTAGTATGCAGTTATACACTTTTCAGTAGTGACTAGAAAAGGAGTCCCCTATAGAATTTAAAATGGAAACAGACAGCAGTTGAACGTCGGGGTGTTTAAGGATATTTCAAAGAGTGATTTGAAAATAGAAACCATACTCCATATCCCTTTTGCTTTGCCATTTGCATCTTCAAAATACTTCTCTTTTAGAATAAATGACAGTTCAAAGGAAACAAACAGCATCAGTGGGTGATCCAGTCACAATCACAGGGCATCATGGATGTGCAAATAGACACTTACATGCCTGCTTTACAGACAGTACGGAGAGCTTTATTATGAAGAGCACTGGCAAAGGTTCTTACAAGCAGTCAGTTGTAATCTATACTGTTAGGACCATTGGCAGTCACATAAAAAAAAAATATATATTGTTAACAGTTTGGGTCATGTAAATTTTGCATATATATTGCTTCACAACCTGAGAAACTGCACCATTTCTGCTGGCATCAGAGGGACAATAGTAATGAACTGCAGTACTAAACACCTTCTTCTAACATCAGAAAATCCTCTTGTAATGAGATCTGAGGTACTTAATTCACTCTTCCTACTTTAGAGGTACCTCTAGTAATGACCTAAGTGATTGCTTCCTTTCTGCTGATTTTGATATGACGTCTAGTATCGACCTTAAACACTGACTTTTCTGCTGACTTCTACACTGCACTATTTTTGTTTTCTTCACATACGTACATAACTTTGGCACATATTTGTAATAGACAAATCGGTCACTGGTACCCCACTAGATCAAACCTTCACTTCAAAATGCATTTTATTTATTGTAGCATCACTTGGTAGTGTAGAATTTCACCCGTGCCATAATTTGAACATATAGCCAGTGTGCCTTCAGCTAACTGCATAGAAATCCCAGTAATCACAATAAAATGCTATGTTATGTTACCTCATGTCATATTTTAATACGTTATTGGTATGGCTCATGCCCATCATTTCGAAAAGCACCTTGTTGATATTTGGTGTTGGAGTCTTAGTGGTGTTTTGGTCCAGAAGGGATTGTGATTCCATCACAAATAGGACCATACCCCTCATTATGACATTGGCGGTCTTTTTGGAAGACCACTGTGCTGGTGACCGCCAGTGTCGGTGGTCTCACGACCACCGTATTAAGAGCCACAAACCGAAGACTGCCAGAACACAACCACAAACCCGACACCGCCAGGCCGGCAGAGGGCAGGAGAGAGACAGTTCCACCCCCAGCACCGCCACACGGCAAGGACTCTGCGCATCACATTACAAGCAGTAATATGGTACAGCGGTTCTTGCAGGTGGTGCGGCATTGGTGGTGGAAGCTCTGACATCCACCTCCTCCTGGATGACCACCTCGACTTGGGCTACTGTGTGGCCCAGACAGGTAGGAGGAGGCAGGTGCATGTGTGTGGTGTGAGTGTATGAGTGCAAGCATGTGTGTGTGTGTCGGAATGGGTGTGCATGCATGTGTGACTGTATGCGTGCCTGGAGGGGGGAGTGTGTGAATAAATGTGGCGGGGGTGTGTATGTGTATGAATGCGGAGGAGGTGAGGGTGTGAATAAATGCGGCGGGTGTG
Organism: Pleurodeles waltl; assembly: GCF_031143425.1. NCBI lineage: Eukaryota > Metazoa > Chordata > Amphibia > Caudata > Salamandridae > Pleurodeles > Pleurodeles waltl. The sequence goes on along the minus strand of NC_090447.1, from coordinate 994,594,250 downwards.
TATGTGTATGAATGCAGAGGAGGTGGGGGTGTGTATGAATGTGGAGGGGGATGTGTATGTGTATGAATGCGAAGGGGGTGGGGATGTGTATGAATGTGGAATGGGTTGGGTGTGTATGTGTGAACGTGGAAAGGGGTGCGTATGTGTGAGAGCAAGTAGGGATGTTTGTATGTCAGTGTGAGTGGGGGTGTTTGTATGTCAGTGTGAGAGCGAGTAGGGGTGCATATATGTCAGCGTGAGAGCGAGTGAGTGTATTTGTATGTCAGTGTGAGAGCAAGTGGGGGTGCGTGTATGGCAGTGTGAGAGCGGGTGGGGGTGTTTGTATGTATTTGTACGTTCGGGTGGGGGTGTTTGTATGTATGCGTGCGGTCAGGTGGGGGTGTTTGAATGTATCTGTGCAATCATGTGGGGTGTTTGCAAGTGTATGGACAGGTGGTGGTGTTTCCAAGTGTGTTCACGGTTACGGGTGCATGTGCTGGTGACAGGAATGGGGATTCCTGTCGCCGGGTTCTTTACCACCAGGGTTTTCGTGGCGGGCGGCCACTGCGACAAGCCTGGTGGTATACTGCCTCCTAATACGGCCAGTGGTCTTAGGCCTGCAGCCGGCCCAGAGGAGCTCACCACTGCCACCGCAGTCCAAGCGAATCGGCAAGACTGGCAGCGTTGTGGCGGTTTGGCTTCGGCCAAACCACAAAGCTCATAATGTGGTGGTCTTTACCGCCATGTCCGCGGTGGTTAAACCTCCAGCACGAGTGTGACGGTCTTAAGACCGCCACCCTCGTAATGAGGCCCTATGTGATTCAATGCTCGACCACTGTCAGTGTGTTTCTGCCATTCATTAACTTTTATCCTGAGAGAATACGTTTGCTGTTCTAGTATGCATTTTTCACGGTTATAGTTATCACCGTGGATGTTGTTGATGGTCCTGTGACATATCACCAACTCTTAGGAGAATGCAAAAATGGGTCTCCTAAGGCCAAACCTCAATTCCTTTCTTCTGAAGTCATCCACAAGTTTTGTGATATAATCAGTGGGTTGCCTCACACAAACACAAATTTGGCCATACTCCTGATTGATACTAGTGCTTTCCACTTACAGAAAGTAGTGCTCTGAAAGATCACTTCCTAGATATCAATCCATATTAAGACAGTATATTGAAACCTTGCCTGTATAACAAACCTTTTCATAGGACAGCACACAGACAAGACTACACAAAGCTAGAAAGACAACATTTTGAGATGTTGCTACAATATCTGAATATTATCTCTTACTTAAATTCTGAAGAGGGGCTTACTTAGTCAAGCATCGATATTTGGCTCTCATTATTAATAAATTGGTCCACCTTAAAAAATATTTAAGGAAAATATGAAATCAGATATCATCAATTACTGGTAAGTGGATAATTGTTCATCAACTTAAATCCAAGGTATTGGACACTAATAAGCTCTTTCAAAATGTTGCTTAGTTCCGCATTTATTTGGAAATTCGCCAATCTCTAAGAATCCTCTACAAAGATTCAGCATTTTTATAAAAAATAAAATACATATGGTAAGGAATTCTTCTGGGGAATAATATCAGTTGTGTTACTCATGATAATCCCTGGTCCAAAGAAATTTTACAAACGAGTGGTGCCAGCACTCTTTATGAGGTCAATTATACCAGAGGAGGTGATGTCCACCATTTTAGACATGAATAATATCAACCAATCCCTAGGTGATCCATGCTTCATATTTATGGTCAAGAACTGTACCCATTCACAGGAGATGATGGTCTTGGAGTGCTTGAAACAACTTTAGATTGCCACCCAGCAGAAAAGGACAATGCTGTACTCTATGGGCCAGTTAAGCTTTCTCCACTTAAAAGGAGTCCCTTTGTTGTCTAAGAGAAGGTGGTTACTCTGCAGAAAACAACCCAGTTGGAACCTAACAAACAGATAGATTACAGGAAAGCAAGCTTCAGGCTGAAACTAATAACTGAAGCAGTACTCTTTTTTGTGTGGGATCCTATGTTCAGGGTGGATGTTGCCCTATTAGCAGTACTTATACTCCAAAATGTCTTGCTTGGTAGGCCCTAATCTCTTACCAAAATAGACAAATTCCTCAAAATCACAGTGGAATAAAGTGCAAGCAAATGTGATCAACACAGTGCACAGTCAAAAATCAGAAGTAGGAGGTATAAAGCCAAACTCCTAACAACTTGGCAAAATTGTTCCTCTTTGTCAAATTCAGATAAAGTCATAACCAAATCCATTGGAAGTAAAATGTGATCAATGTGCTGCTTGCAACAAAAATCCAAAAGCAGGTGTGTATTGTAATATATTTTATAAACTGCCATACCTCATGCCTCTTCAAGCAATCCAACACTAACTGTAAACTGTGGTGACACGAAGCAGATAGATTGGCTCATTTAGTAGCGTGAGGCAAAATGATGGCATCCCCTGCATAATGTACCATATTACACAAAAATGTATAGACCTCATGGTGTCCCTATGAAGTGCACACACCCTCTCCTCCCCACCAGACACAGAATCTGCAGAGCCCTTTGGGCTCAGTGAATTAAAACATGCAACTGACATCTGCTTGATGTGGAGTGCTCAAGTTTGAATACTGTCGATGAGTCTACAGTTAGTAATTGAATTCTTTTAAATTAGGCAATAGCAACATATGTATTTAAACATTTTCCAAATCACAGATGTGTGGTGTGATGCACTATATGTAAACTAGTTATTATCTGTTTTGTAAAAACAATCTGATCAGTGTTGCACAACTTCAAAGATATGGATGAAGATCAATTAAAATCATATAAACATTGTGTTGAAAATGCAGCTTACTCCAAAACACTAAAATGCTCTTTGAAGAACTACTTCTTGTATTTTCTCTCTACATAAAATTCCAAAAGCTGGCCTTCCCTCCATGGAAGGCTCCTCCAAAGTGTCTGCTGAGCAGAAGAAACTGAGCTTTTACAGTCCAAAGTATCAGCCTGCGTGAACATCCTAAAACGTAGATAGTTATGTCAATGATTATCAATAACTGTTGGGTAGAATAGGGTTTGCTCAAATTGTTTCTATGGAACTTTCACACTATTTCTCTTCATAGGTGATTAAATTCAGGATGCAGACCATCTAAACCTTATAGATCTGTTGTGAATTTTGCACTTCTTGTTGTGTTTCGGACATATTGTTTTCACAATTGTTGGCATGCACTGATGGTACTGCTTAATTTCATGTCCACTCTGTGAAAATACCTGGTGCTCACAGTGCAAATAAAAAAGGACAATTGTCCTGTGGGAAAGTTGTCCTTGTTTATGATTCATCCGCACTCGACTTACCGCCAATCAGAAAGGATACAGTGTATCAGCCCCCTGCTGCCGAAACAGCAGCATGTGCGATCCTTATTAACACGCTGAACTGAGGAAGGATACAATATGTCAACTACCACTGATTGAAAAACAGAAGTGGACAAGATTCCCTTATAAGTTGCCATCATGAATACAGAATTGACATACATACCGCTGACGATTTTTGAATGCAGTCATTTTTAACAAAAAAGGTGACAATGCCAGCATATATTATTGCTCATGATCACCAATAATAGAAAGAAGGTGGGAGGAGCACTGATTTCCTAAATTCCAAACCATAAATAAGGAAAATCTGGACAGTATATGAGTAATTGAAATATGATAAGGATGTAACCCGGACCCTAGGAAGAAGATACATGTTAGACCTAACAAGCCATAGGGTGGTCTTCCCCTAATGTTTTGCTTGCCTCCCTCATTTTTTCTGATATCGTTTTTGCTGATGTTAGGACTCTGTACACTTTACCACTGCAGACGAAGTGCTAAAGTGCTTGTGCTCTCTCCCCTAAATATGGTAGCACTGGCTCATACCCAATTGGCATATTTAATTTACTTATAGGCCCCTACTAAAGTGCACTACATGTTCCCAGGGCCTACCAATTAAATGAAACTAGTGGGCCTGCAGCACTGACTGTGCCACCCACATAAATAGACCATTAACCATGTCTCAGACCTACCCTTGCAGGGCCTGTGTGTGCAGTTTCACTGCCACTTTGACTTTGCATATAAAACTACTTGCCAAGTCTTAAATGCCCCCTTTATTACGTATGTCACCCCTAAGTTAGGCCCTAGGTATCCCATAGGGCAGCGTGCTATGTAAGTAAAAGGCAGGACATGTACTTGTAAGTTTTACATGTCTTGGTAGTGAAAAACACCCAATGACGTTTTTCACTACTGTGAAGCCTGCTCCTTTCATAGGCCAGCTTGGAAATTCCCTTATATCCTTTTAGGTGGTAATTTCTGATCTGAAAGGAGTGGCTTTATCATGTTTGGGATGTTGGAATGGCAGTGAAAAATCCTCACTGGTGGAGTGGGATTTAACATTACTATTTTAGAAATGCCACTTTTAGAAAGTAGTAATTTCTCTGCACTTACCGCTCACTGTGCCTTACAGCCTGACTCAAATCCATGTCTGGTCTGTGCTGGTTGACAGCTCCCCTTATGCATTCCACCCAGATAGCCATAAACACTGGACACTTAGCTGCATCTGCATTAATCTGCATACTGATAGGTCTTTCCTGTCAGGAAGGCTGGAAGGGCTCTCGCTTACACTTCAAAGGCTAGTGGCCTGACCTCAGACAAATAACTTATAACCGCTCATAGATCTCCTGGCAGACAGGACTGTGTTGAAAGGAGAACTGGTGCACTTCAAAATGACTCTTAGAAGTCTCCTCTACTTCAAAGACACATTTGGGTACATATACTGGGTCTGAGACCCCCCCCCCTCAAAACAGACGCTTCTGGACCTACAACTGGCCTCTGTCACAAGAACTGCCCTGCTGCTCAAAGGACTTATCTGGACCGCTTTTCTGGAAGGACTGCTCTTCTGCTTGTCACCCTGTTGTGTGCTGCTCCTGACTCTGCTGGAAGGACTCTGCCTTCCTCCACAAGTGATCTCCAAGGGAATGGACTGAACTTGCCTCCTGTTATGAAGTCTCAGGTCCATCTAAGACTTCACCAGAGGGAAAAAATCCACAGCGCTGGAAAATTGACGCAATATCTGCAAAATTTGGGCAGCACCTGTCTGGCAGCTGAAAAATCAACGCATTGCCTACCAGATTGGCGCAGCGCCTATCTCATCCTCTAACGCATTTTGGATTTTCTACACATCATCCTTAAGTGTCAAAATATCTCAGCACTGTAGTAATGAGCCAAGGTTATGCACCTAGAAATCAACGCATCACCTTGCCCGGGAGGAGAGAATCATTGCATCACCTCCGCTGCGCTGGAAAAATTGATCCATCACTTTATTTTCCAATGCATTGCCTGCTCTGCTGCCCTCTGCGTCATTATTTTTTACGTATCCCAGGTACTGTGTGTAAAAAAGATACAACCACTGATTCTTATGGATTAAGACTTACCTAATCTTCTAAAAAGTAATATCTTGACTTGTGCATATCAAATTCTTGTCATTTCAGTCTTATTTTATTCAGGTAAATATCTATTTTCCTAAAATGGTGTGGAGCACGTTTTGTGTTGATTGAACTATGTTACTGTATGAGTTATTGCACAAATACTTTACAAATTGCAGTATAGTTACACCTGCCTGCTCTGTGCCAAGATACCAGAGGGTGAGCGTAGGATAATTTAGGTTGTGTTGTAACTTTGACAGATCAATTTTCTTTCACCGAGAAGGCCAAGCATGAGACATAAGGGATACAGCACTTTAAATGATTTGGCGTGACAAACTAAAGCAGTATATCCTAATTTAAGTGAAACCTAGAGTCAACCAATAGAAGTACATACTCTTTCAATGAACAGTAAAAACCAGCCCAGACAACGTTTACCAAAATTATTTTTTTCTAAACCAACTCTATAGCTTCTATATCCACCAAGCTGCTGCGATTCCCACCATGAACCAGCCCCTAACTGGTAGCAGGGAGATGAGACACTTTCTAATGGTGCTAGTGCAGGTGTATTAATAAAATGTTTTAAATAAGTGTTCATGTATTCGGAATAATGGGATTGTGTAGAAAATAATAACGTAGAAAAATAATGCACGCTTTTGAAAATGTGATTGCGATGAGTGGCTGCCAATGTACTTACTAATATTCTAATACTGTGAAAAGATGAATATATGTTTGACTAATGTAGTAATATGTCATGTTCAGGGTTATGCATTTTGAATTAGCTTTATCAATTGTAGGCCTTAACTTAGGGAAGGTCTTGTCCTACATGCCAGGCCTCATGTCAAAGCTGTATTTCTCGACATTCAATAAAAGGCTGTCCTAGAGAGTTAAACTGTGATTTTCCATTGCATCATTTAAATGTGCTCATAACTGAAAGTTTCTCATGAGAACCAACTGCTAGAAGATACTGTTCTTGTTAATGTAACATTTTGTGTGTAATGTGTGTGAGATTGATTTTCTCTGGAAGAGAACAATGGAGATACTGACTGGAGTAGAAGCTGCAACAATATTGTTACCTGAGAAGCGGATGATGAGGAAATTGCAGGACAACCAATCAAGGACATGTGAACGGAGTAATGGTAGAATTAATAGATATGGAGTTTAAGTTTTATTGGACAAAGTGTGAACATGCAATCAATTGACCAATAGGGATTTGGGAAATCGTTTTAGTGGTTTTGATTTAACAACACTGCACTGAGAGAAGAAAGATCCATTGCCCATTTTGTTGCTGGCCGAAAGGTCAATATTTTCTTGTGTGTCTTGACAAGAGACATGCTTAACTTTAGTGCTTAAAGACTTTGCGCTTTCTGAACTATGGTGCTGAATCCTGATGCCTTGCTGATCGACTGATATCCTGAGGATGAAGACTGACCCTGCTTGCTGATCCACATTAAGAATAGGTATTATGAATTAGAAAATTGATCATCATGCATATTTGCTTTTCCTTTCTAGGTACCAACTGCACTGTTTTGATAGAGCCATGGTTAGATGTTTTTCCAAATTGGTGTTACTAAATTGTTTTGCATGAAGCCCAACATGCTGATGCTAATCTGATGTTAGTTAAGCATCCTCACTAATGAAATTGTGCTAATAGGGAATAATACTTGATGAATTTCTCTGCTGAACTCGAATGTATGCAATCACTTTGATGCAGCTGACTTTGCTATTAATTTGTACCATAAACTTAAAATGTGTTGTAGTTCAAGCTTTGATTAGATTACCTTTCTTCTGCCGCTTTGGAAAGCCAGTATTGTTTCTGTATGTGTTTCATTTGATTTTGAGATTAATCTACATGACTTTAGCATTGTTAATATAGGAAAATAAATATTCAAACTTTTTCTAAAAGGTGTGGTTATTCATGACTAAAAGGTCATGGTGCGTGACAATTACTGACTATATTGATTATTACTATTATTGATTGTTGTTGGTTATTGATATTGTGTATTCGTTATTGATTATTGATTTGCATGTACTGGAGCTATGGTAAGAAAATCTTAATTGCGAGTCAAAAGGTTCATTGACCTATTCACGTCCCCATGTAAGTTTACTTGTTAGGTCAGATGCGCAAACAATGGTTCAAAAGGAGTATTCTAAAAACTCTTAAGAATGGCAGTCCTAAGGTGAAACTTGGTATGAGGCTTGACATTTTAAGAGCTTTAGTGAAGCCGAGCTGTTGTAGGTGCAATCAGAGTGACTCCTGTTTCAAGGAACTTGTGAAAGGTTTCCAAGTTATCTTTTTATTACTCTTATTAATTTTGGCCTGCAGGAGGGTGTGATTATTGCACTCAATCAAATTCGGCACCATTGGGTGTGATAAATAGCACTGATTATGAGTTTTACTGTCCTTGCTAAAAATCTGCATGTCTTAGGGCCTCATTATACGCGTGGTGTCCGAGGACCACCACACTCGCGGTGAGAGTTGGACCACTGCACTCCAGGCCGTCTGCCACATTACAACCCTGGCGGGCAGACATGCCAGCAGTCCCCCATCACTGCAGTATCATTATTCCCAATGGGCTGAGTTGTACTCAGCCACGGTGGCGCTGAACTCTGCACTGCCATGCTGACTACAACTCAGGTTTGTGCCAGCCTTTCCATGGCAGTCACCCCGCTGGGGAAAGACTGGCAGAAAGCCAGTGCCAGGGGTCACAGGGGGGCCCCTGCACTACCCATGGCATTGCTTTGCAGACAGTGTGTATTCCTATGGTCCTGGTCAGCCTGGCGAGAACATCATAATACATTTCGGGGGGAGGGGCACCACCTGTATGATACAGGTGGCGTCCTGCCCATGGGTTTGGTGGTTGACTCATCCGTCTGCCATACTGGAAATTATTATTTTCCTCCCAGTAAGTTGTATCAGGCTTCACTTGTCGAAATCTGGCTGAGAAAAACTGAAAGTGGGTAGTGCTTGGCTTAAAACACATAATTATGCAATGTGCCAAAGTAGGAGTTACCACTTATATGGAAATAAAGCATTTTTAATAGCAATTAGGTTTTCAATTGAAAATAACTCCTTCTAGAAGATAATCTTCACTTTAAGGAGACCAGCTCATAATTATTACTGGTAGATATTTTAGAGTCAGCTTTACAGTTTGTGGCATGGATCAACACCATTGAACTTTACCTCCATTTTACTCATACCATCGGACAAAGTGAGATCACCTTTCTCGATCTGGATATAAAAGTAAAAGACAACAAGTTTGTCACTAAGGTCTTTGAAAAGCCCATTGATAAAAATGGTCTATTACATTTTGACAGATTCTATCCTAGAGCACTTAGGGAGAATCTCCCTTTCGGTCAATTTCTCTGCATTAGACGGAATTGTTCAGACGTAGTCACTAATGACGAACAGGCTGAGACCCTGACCAATAAACTTATGAATTGACTGTATCCAAAAAAGATTCTCAAAAAGGCAAAGAAACATGGCTGTAACATCAATGGGGATTATTTACTTGAGACTATCCCCAAGACCACAGAGTCTAGGCTAACATGTTTAACAATCTTCTACAGCCTCTCCAATAGAGTCAAAATGATAATTTTGAAGAACTGGAGGATCCTATATAGCACAGAGAACATATGAGCCTCTACTTTGTTCTTTTTTAAGAGAAGCAGTAGTCTCAAGGACCACCTGGTATCCAATATAGAAAACAAACATGACCAGTGCTACTACTCTGTGGAGTCTTCGCCCATCATCAGTCATTACCCGTGTGGCAGGTGCACTGTTTGCAAGCTTACTACAGCTTGTAAGAAGAAACACACAACTATGATGACAACTCACCTCCTAGAACATAAGCATAAAAATGATCGTATTTGCTGGGTAGTACTGGAGAAAACCCGTAAACCACAAAAGGGAAATATCATACACTCCTTTACAGAGAACTACAATGGGTATGCCACCTGGGAACAAACATGAGGGGTCTTAATGTTGGGATCCCATGGTTACAAGTTAAGTAATGTCTCCCAACCATTGGTGTTGGGCTAAACTGTGAGGTACACATAGATACCTAATTTTGCATGTTTCATATGAAGTCAATGTATATGAGGAGCTATAGCAACCTTTGACCCCCACCAAGGATTAATACTATTTTATAATCCCTTGGCATAGGATATTTTCCTGACTAACAGGATACAATAATTAGAATACATCATCTATCGTTAATCAGGATTAAGACCAGATACTCTCTCTTATTGGCCTGATCTTACATACAGGTCCTCAACATCATTTTTACATAACTTTGTGATGCCAATACCATGATATATGATTAGAGATAGAGACTTTATCTTTTATAAATATCCCATTTTGTGTACCTATTGATTTCTTGATTTTAATATGGCTTGTTTCTGGACAATGCAATTGTGGTAAGAGTTGCCCTGCATGAAATAAGCATAAACATGTAGTCTCCATGTGGAATATTAGCAACAAATGGGCAGCTTTCGGTAAGCTGTAATACAAGAGACGCAGTACTTTAAATCCCAGAGGGGCATACTTATGTGAGGGCCCTTGCCATCACATATGTAGGTTCACGTGATGTGATAGGCCTGCGTAATATCAATATACATGGAGGTCTTGAAATGAGTAGTGCCATATACGATATTAGCCATGAGAGTAACTAACCCAGTAGGTTATGATTAAAAAATGCAAGACCTTTTAAATATGTTAATTTGGCCCGACATAGGGTGCTGAATGGAATACTAGCAATAAACACGCAATTCTTATTAACCTGTGACTTGAGACATGCAGGACTCCATTTCCCTGGGAGCCACAGTCACGCGTAGGACTGTGCCAGTATGTTTGCAGGGTCATGTGACGTGAAACCAGCATATGCATGGGATAGGAGTAAATATTCCATTTAGAGTTATGAATTAAAATTGCAGGACCTTTTAATTATGTATTTCTTTTTTGTGACACTGGTTGCCGTACAGAATACCGACAACAAACACACAATCCAGTGACCTGTGACTTGAGACATGCATGACTCCATTTTCCAGAGAGCCATAGCCTTCTGTAGGCCCTCATTAGTATGTTTGTGGGGTCACAAGCTGCGATACCAGCATACGCATGGGGTTAGATGATATTTATTTTGAAATTAACAATGAACATAAATACTCCAGCAGATCATGGTTGGAGGAAGTGTTGAGTACTGCAAACAGGATAATAGCAGTAGGTATCCAAATTTCAGAAAGCTGTGATGTGAGATTCACAAGACTGCCGTTCCCAGAGACCCGTAGTTATAGATAGGCCTTCAGCATCACGTAAGTAGTGTCACACGATGCAAAGTGGCCATGTGTCTCTGGTATTTGCGCAGATTTTGAGATAAAAGCAGAGCACTTCACAAGCCCCCTCATCATCAGGAGGAAACCGGATGTCCACTATAGGCATGCCAGCAGGATGTAATCTTTGACAAAATAAGTAGCAATTCTGTTCCTTTTACCAGGTGTCATTCCACCATTCTTGTGCATATATGTGATGGCATCTCTATACCTTTTTACTTCCAGTGTGTGACTACAAGGCCACCCTAATCTAGCTCCTCCATTGGGTGGTCCTTACCTTAGTGTGGAGTATGTACTTGAGTTAGTATGCATTGCACCTTACAGGCAGATGTGTACTCACTACTGATGTGTTCTAGACACTATGGGGTGAATTATGACTTTGGCGGATGGAAAAGTCTGTCCGCAGAAGTCTTGACTGGTAGGTTGCCGCTAGTGCGGCTGCCTCCCCATCAGCCCCAGTACGCGTCATGCCGGGGGTTCCCCCTGCATCCTCTGTTTGGGCCACGGTTAGAACCGCGGTCCATTTTCCCGTCCTTGGGTCTCGCCGTGGCCCTTTTTCTCAGCCACGACTAACGTTGTTGCCGGCGGCGGGGTCAAAGGCCCAGGGTTGGGTATCGGGCTTTGCCGCGTTTAACACGCGTCATGGGTTTTTGTCGTGGGGTGTCAGTGCCCTCCATCCCTGGCCCTTCACTTTCTTGGTGCCCTGTTCTAGGGCTCTTTCTTTTCTCCCCTTTTTCTTCCTTTTTTCTTCTTTTCCTGTTCTTAGTGGGGCCATATTCTCTTCTTCTCAGCATGCCCTTTCTTCTTGTCTTTTCCCTGCATGCATCTGGTTCCCTTTCTAATAATGTGCCTTCTTCTACCTTGTTCTATAGTCTTCTTCCCAATCCAAAATGGCGTTCTTGCTTCTTTCTGCATGTCTGATAAGGTGTATAAGAGGTTAGATTCTTGTTCTCCTTGCATTGCAACACTTCCTTTGTTGGTGATCACGCTCCGGCTGGTTTTTCTCTGATTCCAGTTTTTGTTCCTGTTTTTTCCAGCTTTTCCAGTTATTCTTTTTCTTGGTGTTGGAATTCTAATTTTTCACGTGTCCTTTTTTCTTCTGTTCCAGGGAGTTACTGTCAAAGAGGTTTTTTCCCTTAGGGGTTTTTCCTCTGGGACTCCTTCTGGAGGGCACAGAATGTTGTGACTTACCATTGTCAACAGCACCGTGGCTACTGGAAAGGGTTGCCCCTACCTCAGCCAGAGCAGGACCTGCAAGAATCGAGGTCGTCTCTGTCAGCCATCTCATGGCGGTGCTACCACTAAGAAACTGCTGGTACAGAGGGAAATCGTAATCCCAAGGACAGTGTTTTTTGCAGTGCTGTCCTGTCGGATTAGGACCACCATCACTGCCAGTCCATCCTGGGGTGGTAAAGTGCTGGTTCTGGCAGTCCAACAGTAGCCCTACAGACGTGGTTGTCATGTGGTGGTCGGACTGCCACATTGGCAGTGGTCTGACCGCTGCATGACCATGGTGGTCTTAAGACTGCCAAGGTCATAATGAGGACGGATGTGTGGAGTGCATTTGGAATGCTCAGGATTTTACTCTCTGACAGTGTCAAGTTGTTCAATGTTGAGGGTTTGACCTTAGTTTTCTAGTTTGGCATGCACTTTGGTGAATGTGTGCACAAAGCAACAATCAAGGAGCTTAGTTCTTCTGTTTACATATTCCTTGTATGTCTACAATTATATAATGTTTTGTTTGTTAAACTATGTCTCTCCAGGACCTCATTGACAAAGGGCTGATTAAGTAAATCTCTTTAGCAGGAGAATCTAAGTTCCTATTTTAGTCGGTATGGTGTGTATGTATGCTTGCTTTGACTGCATGAATGACACGTTTAATTTAGGGTACACATGATCCCTGAAGAAAGCAACAGACCCTTTGGGCCATACAGCTTAAACTTGCCGACCTATTTGATGCAAGAGAAATGACAACCCCCTGGCACCACTATAGAAACAGGTTTTAATCAGCCAACCTCCCTAAACACTAAATAAAGACAGATCATTGTAAGGGTTCCTGGGATATTTAACTTTATGTGAATCTTATGTGGATTCTACCCCTCCGTCCATCAAGGTAGGATTTCAAGTACTGAATTGGAATAGCTGACCCACCACTAGAGAATGCTGTGGTGAGATAGGATGGCCAATGATGAAGTATAGCAGCTAGGGTGTGTGTGAAATTACAATTTTAAATTTGTGAACTTGTTTTGACCACTTGTAAATGATAGCTATAAGGAGATTCAGTAATGACTCAAAAAAATATAATTTGCTAGCTTCATAGGATTCCCAGAATTTAAGGTATAAATCTTGGGGTAACCTGAATGTGCATAATTTTCTTTTATATGTGTCGTGTTATGGCTGGCACATAGCCAGGGAGCCATATTTTTTTCTGAACAATTAAAATAGTTTTGGGCAATTACGATTTTGAAATGTCTCAACAATTTTTTACTTTTAAATTCCATTGAAGATTCAGATTTTAGGAGTAGACAATAGACTCCAAGGTGTTCAGCTTTCTGAAGTGAGTTAATTAAAAAGACATCAACTTGGGTAGAATAAGTAAATAATATGGTTTTGCTTAAAATGCATAACTGTCCCTTCTCCAACTAAAATGTGCTGTGGCATTTGTTTTTGCTCAGGTATTGAGAAACCTCAGAGTCAGAGCTGGTACTGCATTATGTCAATGGCAACTAGCTACCATGGTACCAAAGCAGTAGGCCAAGGAGAGCACCAAATGAACTCAAAAGGGCCATGTGTACTGGGCAAGGTGAAAGAGAACTCTCCAACAGCAACATTTAATTTTGCTTAGAACTCTAAAAATCGTGAGGCTAGAGTTGTTAGGAAACAGATCCATTAAGCCCAAAGGAATGAAGCAATTACAGTTACTTAAATATGTGCAACATTAAGTGAATGTTTGGGGTTAACACACTACTATTACAGTTTACAATGCACAGAAATTTAATACCGAACTTCCTGCGGAAATTTAAAACATATTTTCTAATATCTGGATGCAACAAATCTTTGCAAAAAGGTGTACATACAGGTGCAGAGTAACCACATTTCCATACCTCTTGGTAAGTATGTGAAAAATAAATATGAATTTTTGTAAAATATTAAATTGCATGGTGTGTGTTTTGTATTAGCATCTCTCTGAAAAATGCACCACACAGGCAATGAGTGAGTAACAAGCAGAAGTAAATATATTTCTCCTCAATACGCCAGCCTCAGGTAGCTGCACTATTTTGCCAGAAATACATGTCTGCAAGTCTTTGTGGATATGGGTTTTCATCAAAATACATGGATGGATGCACGGGAACACAATGCTCTGCCTTACATTTTTTTTACAAAGTGACACAAATAGCCATTTTGTTTTAATTTTGCATTGAGACTGCAATAAAAATGTAACTTGAACCTGACAAATACCTTTGTAAATCTGAGCTGTAGTTCCCAGCCATCTAGGAGCCCAGGGATTTACACATATGTGCCCGTAGGGTCTTGGATGAATCACTGCTCTTTATAGGAATCCTATTATATATCTTCATTGCCACTCCCCTACAGTATTGTACTGCATTGTATTGAAGAATTTAAATAGTGCTTATTCTCCCTACCTTGGTCGCGGAAGTGCTTGCCTACATGAGTACCATGCTGCTCTGTGTATGGGTGTATGGCTAAAAGGAAGTGTTTTTTGTTTTGATCGTGTGTCGAAGTGTTTTCATAACATTCATGTTGAACCTGAAAATTGACAAAGTATGTATTGCAGTGACATTAAGCAGTTAGAGGAGCCAGAAGATCTTACCTGGTACAACCTCAAAATTGTTGAACTGTCTCATTGATATGAGAGATTGCAATCTGGTATGATGGCTTGATTCGCTATTAGAGGGGGGATTGATGTAGCTGAAATGTTATTTCTGCTTTGATGTTACAGTAATCATCTATCCATGACGAAGTTTTCATTTTACTGTTTGAAGTTCTAACAAGCTAACTGTAAAGTGGTGCATTTATAGCCCATATTAATGTGCATTCACTGTAAAATAGTGATTGAAAGTGATGCGGTATAGCCTAAAACTTCATGTATAATCAATGAATTTGATTCCATGTGTTTGCCCATTATGTTAATGAGTAGATTTCACTGAAATGATAATTCATTTTTAGAAGGAAATGTTTTAAATGTTGCATGTTTATGTTGAAAATGTAGTTCTCTATTACAGCTATTAAAATATATTAACAAATTATTTCATTTCAAATCTACTGTTACATGAACACTGAATAATCGTATTAATGATGTATTCATAATTTGACTGTTATATGTGCTCTAATTATCATAAATGGATGTGCCACTTAAATTGCTCCATTAGCCTCTGTGAGGTCTGCAAATCCCTGTTTTTTAAAATGTGTAGAAAAATGTTTAGTCATTTCTGCTAATATGTCATTTCTTTCAGATTCCGTTCCCATTGAACGTTACCTTATAAATAAATGTACTATTGTTTTATGCATAGTGTGCTTGACAAAGTAACCTTGAACATGGTACATTGAGGAACTGTGGACATGGATGATATCCAAATGTTTCAAATCGTACAGAAGAGGAAGATGGGTGCCTTTTACATGTTGGTAATGGGAATCTTTCCTAATGTTTCAAATGACTGTCATATGATGGATTTTGATTGGACTGTTAAACCTTCTGATTTGTGTGGTGTGATGTATTGACAAACCATTGTGCACTTGACTTTATTTACTGCTTTCCAGCTGGATTAGAGAGAGATCCCATCTGGACTTTGCACTGAACTCTTCCAATGGACTTGAAAGGGCTCAAACAATCAGGGATTTGTAGAGCACGGATAGTCACCTGTGAGGGTCTCAAGGCGCTGAGGGAGGAAGGGAGGGTGATGAGGATCAGTCGAACACCTCTTTGCCCTTGCACCACACCTTCCCTAATGCTAAGATAAGAAGATTTACATTTTTCTTTTGACCCCTAAGAAGACTCTTGATCGAATTTCTGACATGTTGATACCTTCCCTCTTTACTTACTTTTTGCCAGCCCTAGTTAGTTTTATCCTGCCTCCAGATGTAATTTTTTTCAAATTCCCTTGGTACTTTTTTTCCTTTTTGCTTTTTGTCACATAGCTTGTAGCCCAGCTCTAGGAAAAATTGGACATTGTACTCTTAAGAGATACCCGCTTGTTTTAGAGAATTAATCGGATGATTGAGATTTATGCGGATGCTTAGGAGAATTGGTCAACATTTATCCTCAGAACACCTGGTTCTGGTACTTATGTTTCATATCGCCTTGATAAAACCTTTAATGTGTTCGATGTTAGTTAAGCTTCAGTTGTTTCCAATAGTAATTCTGTATCTTTATAGCTTTGTATTGGGGATTGTCTATATTAACCTGAGTCTAAGTTTGTAATAAAATCTTTTAACTTTATTTCTGACTTGAGTTTTCCTTGAGTTGCCAAATTAAACATATTGTACTTTTTTGTGTTGATTGATTTTATTATTGACTTTGATTCTACCACTTCTGTTAGGGTAAAAAGATCTGTTGACCTCATTTAAAGCACACCTGAAATGCTCCACCAGGTGTATAGTTGAAAGGATGTTGTTTTTGTTTTAATCCCATGTCAGAAGTGCTTCCATGGCATAAATGTTAACCACTAAGGTGCAGTTTCATGTTATGGGATGCAGCACTTAGCTCTGTGTTGGATGATGAAGTGTGAGAGGCATATGCACAGTTTTATGATTTTCAGTCTGCTGGTAGCTTTGAACAGCTCTACAGGCCCCCGTTATGGTATTTCTTACGATACAGTTGGCTAAGATATTTATTGCACATGGTTGTCCAGTGTGAGATTTGTGTATAGTTGTGGTTCTGAGCTTGCATGGCTGGAGTGAGTGAGAATTGAGGAGGTCTGTTGTGACGGGCATTTGTATTATCATCCCATGTCTGAGTATCTCTGTGAGATATAAAAAAACAATCAGATTGTATGGTCATTTGGAACCTGCGATGGCACACTGTATTAAAGTCCTCCAAATTGTCCTGTAATGTATGACAGATCCTGTCAGTTATTTCATGCCTTTTTATTTGGTGATGGCTGTTTTTTCACTGTATAGTGCTAGTGATGGACAACCCTCATAGTAGATATGCCTTATGTGAATTTAAGAGGTATAATTCACAATTTGTTCCTGACTGCTTCGTATTTTGATTTTAATATTATTGTGGTCCATAACAGTTATATATAAAAGCACATAACAATTTAATGCCACAGCAAACCATAAGCCAGCCCTTCGTAGCTTACCTGCCTTTTAAAAACAGTTTGCTGGTTGAGTTCTTTGAAATTTCTGTGTTGTAAACTGAGGATTGCTCTTGAGGGTGTGACTGTTTTCTTGGCTCTGTTGCAGGGATGTGGGTGACACAGTCATCAATTGCCTTTGTAAGTGTATAGGTTCCTGTGTGGTTCTAATGCTGGGTGGTAGTGAGTTCCAGATCTTGGATCCTTGTATAGTGAAAGCTGTGGCTCTTATGGATTTCATATTGTAAGGTGTAATGATGATAAGTGCTGCATGCATGCCTGGAGCAGTGTTTCTGTCACATTATTTGTGAGGTCCTAAGCAATCCATTTTTCCGCAAGTATTTTCAAGGTGCTTTATGATTTTTACTGAAGTTCAACAGTGTTACACAAAATGTACCCACACAACGTCAACAATGACCACTGACCCCTTACATCAGGATATGCAGATAACAGTTGTGCTGCTGGAAGGAGGAGACTACTGGTCCGATAACAGTGCCCCCCTGGCCACCAATTAAGGTGCATGTTTTAAGGTGTGAGTGTTAACTAGTACTGTGTAGCCAGCTGAACATGCATTACAAACTTTTTGAAGAGTACATGGTGTACTTTAGAAATTACAGGGAATGCATGCACAAACTAGTGATATCCATTCAGATTGTCTTCATTATTCCATGTCAAAATGCAAACCTTTGAGCTCACCTTCACACCTTTGAGTTATACTGGGCGCCGTCTCACCCAACAAAAAGCAGACCTTGACTAAGATAGTTTGTTTCAGTGAATTGTTCTTCACATAGGGGGTCATTATGAGTTTGCCAATCTTTTGGTGGTAATCCGACTGCCGTATTAGGAGTCACACTGTGAAGTTCGTCAAAAAACAACTACATTTCTGAAACAGCCAGGACACTGGAGGATGGAAAAGAGGTGGTTTCACAACCAGCACTGCAGCCCAACCAAATTCCACCCATCAGATTATGATCCATAAATCACAACAGCAGTCCTTCCACAGTCGAAAACTATTGGCAGCACAAACCGGGGAAGTCTCAACTCACACCACACTGAAAACAACACCACATTGGACAGTTTGAATACCCCACACCTGACACATCCTCATACCTGACATACCTACACACTGCACTATATAACACACCCCCACACAACTCACAATCCTTTGCAAACAAAATGCCACACACAGCCACAGACAAGCAAAATATTTTTCAGATATAGAAAAAACAACATTAGGCAACCATATACATTTTACCATGCATACATCAGACACCTGCACAACATACACAACACACATTTTACTACCCCACACAATCCACAACAACCATCACCCACTCATATCACAGCACCTACACCTCATCACATACCTTTTTCTGCAACCTTTTTCTTTGAACTCTACCACACCAGTATCCTCACCACTACTACGTCCCCACAAAAACACCCATGTTTTATGGATGATGAGTTGAGGGTCATGCTGGACGAAATTGAATTGTCAGGGTAGAGCCACTCCTATTCGGAGCACAAGTCCAGCAAAAACAATTGCCAGGAAAATGGCCCCTACTTTCACATCTTGGGAGGAGAAGGTCTTGGACATACTGCATCCTGAGGGCCTGACTGGAATACATGGGGGAGTGGAGTCGGATACATCCCCCCAAAATCCATGTCACCCAATTATGAAGTCCTGCATGCTCCCTCACCCCATCACCCACCCCAAATGCCATACCCTCCACTGCAGCTCTGTCCAAATGTCTTAATAGCCCTCTCTTGCATGCCCCATGTCTACTAAACTCACCTATAGGTTCCTGTGTGGTTCTAATGCTGGGTGGTAGTGAGTTCCAGATCTTGGAAATGGCACATGAAGTACTGGCAACACATAGCACTACTACTCCCGGAATGCAATATCCCAGCATTGTGAAAACCTGAACAGTGCACCAAATGTGATTTGTAATGCACGTGAACGTGTGTCTTAATACCCCTCTCTTGCATGCCCCATGTCTACTAAACTCACCTATAGGTTCCTGTGTGGTTCTAATGCTGGGTGGTAGTGAATTCCAGATCTTGGAAATGGCACATGAAGTACTGGCAACACATAGCACTACTACTCCTGGATTCCAATATCCCAGCATTATGAAAACCTGAACAGTGCACCAAATGTGATTTGTAATGCACGTGAACCTAACTACCAATCTAACCCATCTTGATTGTGCAAGTGTGAAACATTCAATGGCAATGACAGCAATGCAATGGCCCACTCCCACTATCGTCACAAGCAAAACACAGCTATAACTGAGTGCCCAATCCCAATGCCCTTAGAATCAAGATTCCTAAGATTGAAATGCACTCACTTGGGGTGGGAATCTAGATACCAAAGTGTATGGACATGCAGTACATCCAGTTACAGGTCAAGGTCTATTGCTTACTCTGATACTGTGGCCCTACTCTAACACTATTGTTCATTGTTCAGCTCTTTTTTTGTGCCATGTATCATGTCAGACACTTCACTAGGCAACACGTGTTGGACCTGGCCCTGGTGGCAGGTTCATCCCCTGACTTTCTGCCTTCTTCCTTCTAATTTTTCTGACCTCTAGCTGTTGGCTCCAGGACTCTGACCACTCTATCACTGCTGATCAGTGCTAACGTGCAGGTGCTCTCCCTTCTAAAGTAGGTATGACTGGCTTATACCTATTTGGAATATTTAATTTTCCTGTAAGTCCCTTGTACAGTGATATCTCTATATCCAGGGCCTGTAAATTAAATGCTACTAGTGGGCCTGCCCGGCTGCTTGCACCACCCGCTGAAGTAGCCTTTCAAACCTGTCTCAGGCCTGCTACCACAGGCCTGTGTGCACAGTTTTCTGCCACAGGGACCTGGCATCTAAATTTACTTGCCAGGCCCAGAACCCCACTTTTACTATATGGAAGTCACCCCTAAGGTAGGCACTAGCTAGTCTTATCAGCAGGGTGCTATGTATGTAGAAGGCAGGACATGTGCCTAGTAGCGTGGCCTTTCCTGGTAGTGACAAAATGCCTATTTGGTTTCTCACTGCTGTGAGTGCTGCCTTCTCATAGGATTGCATTGGAAATGCCCTGCCTTATGTGTAGGGGGTATTGTCTGATTTATGAGGGGTAACGTAGGCATGTTTAGTATGGTTGTAATGGTAGTGAGAAATGCTGCTTTCTGGTCTAAGTGGGTTTTTATTACTATTACAGAAATGTCACTTCTAGAAAGTGAGCATTTCTCTGTGCTTATGACTCAGGTGTTTTGCAGCTTGACTCCAATCCACATCTGGGCAGAGTGACAGTTGCGCTTTGTGCATACTTTTCAGACAGCCTGCACACAGGGAGGGTGGAGGTGTCACATAAGTGCATCTGCATTCTGAATAGTCTTCCTGGGCTGAGAGAAGGGAGAGGTGGGGCACGCCTGCATTTGTAAAGGCTGTGCCCTGGCCTCACACAATGGAGTCATTTATCCCCATTACTAATGTCTGGAGCCTGCACTAGAGGAGAGAGGGGACACTCTGAGAACCAGTTGTAACTGGTTGGAACTTCCTCTCCCCTTCTTTGTGAACACACTATAAAACCAAATATAAGTATAGGAGAGTGTTCTTCACAATGGGGAGACATCTTGGAACTGGACACAGAATGCTGGAAAGACTCACCAGGAACTGTCATGGACTGCTGCTGCGGTGCTGACCTGTGACCTGCTTGGTCATTGTAAGGAATTGCCTGCATCCCTCTTGTGCTGGACTGCTGCTGGGGCCCGCCACCTGTGCTCCTTTTTCTTTGACTGTTGTCCCCCAGGGGCAGGGTGCCGTGGCTCCTTACCCCTGCAACTGCATAAAGCACAAGGAATGCTTTCTTTCATCATATAGCGCCTAGAGAGTGCTTTTCTCTGTCTCTCTTGAGCACTTGGAGAACGCTCTGTGTGATTAGCCTGAAGTGCCTTGGAGCACTGTCCTTTTGGTCCCTTTCGCGCTCCGGAAGCGCTCTGCAGCCGTGGGTATCACCACCGCGACTCGAGCATTGTAAAGGTCACATGCGCCGGAAATGCACTGCCGGGTGCCCCCAGGCACGAAGAAAAGGAAGTTGGAGCAAGTGTGCTTCTATCTGTGCCCCCAGGGTGAGGTTCGCTCCGAGGAGCACTACCGTGGCACCACAAGGCTCTTACTTTGGCCCAATTATCGCTGCAACACTCACACACCAGACCGGGAGTGGGCGAGTGCACATAGGCAATCCTAGGAGGAAGGAAGAGGTCATCGGAGGTCTCCCTTTGGATCCCAGGGCCACCCGGATGGCAGCACACAGGGGTTGAGGGGGAAATTCCTCTCCCCTGTTCCCTGCACTAGGAGCGTGATCGCTCCCATGGCCCTGATTTTGTAATTGTAGAACGCGGGCGATGCGGAAGCCTTAAGGATGGCCCCCGCACCACAGGCCCCCCTTTTGTGGCCCCCAATTATTGTTTTGGTTCTTTGTTTTGGCCCCCCATGTTAGGGGGTCAGTGGAGGCCTGGAGAGAGCCTCCAGAGATCGCAGGCCTCCCCCTCCTCCCCCAATCATCGGATGTCCCCCAAAGTGAGCGCACAGAGCACTTGGGACCCCATTTTGTTGTTCTTGGCACTGGGAGTGTCTTTCCATCATAAAACGAGGTACCTTTAAAGGACATACATATGTCATATGTTCCTTGTATGGACATTCTGGGTTTATATGTTAACCAGCCTATTTCTAGGAAGTGTTTCATATATTTTTGCTGATGTTCCTTTTATGGGAATAACATGTATTTTATAATGTTCCTGATATGAGTATTTATGAAATTTCTATGACAAGTGCATTTGTGTAGTAATGTGATTCCTGACTACTGCTTATGTTGCAGAATAATAAGTAACCTGTGTATTATATGTGACTAGTTCTTGTTCTGCAGAGTAACTAATGTATAACGTTCTGACAACTGCTAAGGTAACAGGGTGTTACTGACATGTTGTGTCTGGTCTAATAATTGTGTTGTGTACAATACAGTATATTTTCATATAACTGTGTTGTGTTTCCTTTGTGGTGGGGATAGTGTGTCGCGTGTGTTGTGTGTGTTGTGCAAGCGCTTTACACATTACCTCTGGGATCGGCCTGACTGCTCGTGCCAAGCTACCAAAAGGGTGAACAGGTGATATCCTGGACGTGTAACTTCCTTGCCCTGACTATAGTGGGTGGGTTCTGCCTGGCTTAGGTGCATATGTCTGTATAGTATATTTCCCCTCCATGGTGTGCAGGTCTATTAATGGTTGGTACACTGGAGGTTGCCTTCCTCTCCTCATGCCAGGGTAACTATGTGGAAACACTAAAATATTGTATGTGACATGAACAATGCATACATACTGAATATGTCCATGTACAAGTCACAAATATCTGCAGTCAAGGTCAGTTACAACATCTGACATCTAAAGTACAACATATTGCTATGCATCCTATGACACTCCCATTGGTGCACATTCCTTGAATTATCTAATGTACTATAAATGCATTTTAACTGTGATTGTCAGTGGTTGATGTCCAACTGAGTTTACATGTGAAACACATTTTCTAGCACCCATTCTACATTACCGACAAACATAGGATGTTGAGAATAGGTGTACATTTCTATCACCACAAATCCCTCTGTTACACAGCTTTAGCTACTCACATGCACAAATAGACTACTAAACCTAAACCTGAAGGAAGTACTAACTGATATTCAGCAAAATATGGGGAATCGTTATTGACGCAGATTCCAAAACATTTCCATCCATGAAATGTGCCTAAAATGGCAGCCGCCTGACCTACTGTTCTGGACATGTGGAAGTAACCTAACTCCACTGGCAGATGCAGTCATGGCTGTAGGCGGTCACAACTGCAGTGGGTATTGCCATTGGAACACATTGCTGCCTTTGTTGGACTTGGGCCAATGGCGATGTCCGCCGGCAGTGATGGTCCTGTCCATGGCAGACATGACAGTCATCTTCTGCAGTATTGTTCACTTGACTCCTGACACTGCTGCTAGCAAGACCTCTACTACCTGAGCTGCTGTGTACTGCCTCTGGGAGCTATCATGCCATGCCCTGCAGGTGATAGGGCCCCAGCCTTCACCCCAGAAGAGCCGTACAGGCTCATGGACGAGCTCCTACCCCTGTATGAACAGCTATACGGTGCACCAAAGGAGCAAGTGAGTCCAATGGTGTATGAATGTTTGATAGGTGCAGGTGTCTGATGGTGTACCTGAAATGCGAAGCAGTGAAGATTTTGCTGCCTGAAGAGGCTCAATTGTGCATGAGTTTGAACTGAAAGGAGGGAAATGTTTACCTACTTGCTGCAACAGAAATGTTCTGTCCACTTGTGTTGGTATGGTGCATGTGGATATAATTTTTTTCTTTGGTCTGTGTCATCCATGCAGGTCAACGGCCATCAAAAAAAGGGAATCTGGCATGCCATCACCAATCAAGTGTGGACGCAGGGGGTCCACAGCCGAGGAACACCCACTGTGACACTGTGCCCGGAAGACCGCAGAGGCCCAGCTGGGGATGTCCTCCCAGCGACGGAGCGGTATCTGTCAGATCTTGACCCACCTAATGGCCTGCATTTTTTGAAGTGGCCTACCCTGAGTTGGATAGGTGTTTTAGGGCAGTACAGCAGCCATAAAAGGATAAGTACTGACTACACACATGTACATGCCCCTGCCAGTTAAGTGCACAATGTCTAAGTATCTCAGCTGTGACAATGTGGTAAGTGCTACAGGTGAAGGGTCTCCTAGGAAGACATAGTACTACAGTTGCCAACGTTGATACACAGATGTGGACATTGTATTGTGTATATGGACATATTACTCACCTATGTTAACCAAATTGTATAACAGCATGGTGTGATGCACATGTGACTGTGTCATATGTGTACCTCTAAACTGCTATACATATGTGTAACCAGATGTGTCATCTTTCCCACTTACTGATCCACAGTCCATATACCAAATTGGTAAGTTGTCCAGCTCTTTGGTCTCTTAGATCCATTCCTATTCCACTAGACCTAGCTCTATGTGCAACATAGGGTCTGACAGATGAGTAACAGGGCCAAATATTCCTGTGTTCTGAAATAGATGGAAACTTCATGTGAGGCTGTTATCCCAATCAGAACTTTGACATGGCATACTTACTATACTCTGAGGTGTGAAGAGGTACCCCCATTGTTATATCTAAACTATACATGGGCAAATATGATATTTGATCAGGGAGGACATCCTACATGATGGAAAGCATGATGGTAATTATACATTAAGAGTACAGGATATATCATTGACAGGATATATTATTGTCCAGACAATTTGTACCATGTACATGGCATTGAGAAGGTAATTGGCTAGCCTGCTGATCCCTTAGGCCATGTATTTTGTCCATGCAGTATAGGGCAGGGCCGTACTTATATGGGGGCATTATACACTGTTTTTTTGCCTACATCATGGGTCAATTGGTACTTTGTGCCTTTTTTATGTAGAAGGCTCTACTTTGCCATACTTACCCTTCCTAATCTGAGGCTGTTTTGGCACATTTTTAAGTGATCATCTTATTCCAGCCTGACTTAATAGTGTAGCAGGTGTTGTAGTTGACATTCACATGTTGGTGGAATGGGATATGTTGTCAGTCAATTTTCTGGACTCTAGGAGTATGTATCAACATGGTTAAATTAGAATCGGCTTATGTCAGTGTTACTTTAGTCCTGAGAAGTTCAATCAATCAATCAATCAATCAAGGTATTTATAGAGCGCGCTACTCACCGTGAGGGTCTCAAGGCGCTGGTGGGGGGGTTACTGCTGCTCGAAGATCCAGGTCTTGAGGCGCTTCCTGAAGGCGAGGTGGTCCTGGGTAGTCCTGAGGTGGACAGGAAGGGAGTTCCATGTCTTGGCTGCCAGGTAGGAGAAGGATTTACCTCCGGCGGTGGCTCTGCGGATGCGAGGGACGGCGGCGAGAGCGAGGTTGGTAGAACGAAGTTGGCGGGTGGGCATGTAGAAGGCGAGGCGACTGTTGAGGTATTCGGGGCCATTGTTGTGGAGGGCTTTGTGTGCGTGGGTGAGGAGCCTGAAGGTGATCCTCTTGTTGACGGGGAGCCAGTGCAGGTGTCTCAGGTGGGCGGATATGTGGCTGTGGCGGGGTACGTCGAGGATGAGGCATGCAGAGGCGTTTTGTATGTGCTGAAGACGTTTCTGAAGTTTTGCGGTGGTTCCTGCGTATAGGGTGCTTCCGTAGTCCAGGCGGCTTGTGACGAGGGCGTGGGTAACAGTCTTTCTGGTATCGGCGGGGATCCAGCGAAGATCTTCCGGAGCATGCGAAGGGTGTGGAAGCAAGAGGATGAGACGGCATTGACTTGCTTGGTCATGATGAGAAGGGGGTCCAGGATGAATCCGAGGTTGCGTGCGTGGCCTGAGGGGGTAGGTGCGGTGCCCAGGGCCGTGGGCCACCAAGAGTCGTTCCAAGCGGACGGGGGTTTCCAAAGATGAGGACCTCCGTCTTGTCTGAGTTCAGTTTCAGGCGGCTGAGCTTCATCCATTGTGTGACGTCTTTCATTCCATCCTGCAGGCTGGATTTGGCGGTGGCTGGGTCTTTGGTAAGGGAGAGTATCAGCTGGGTGTTGTCGGCGAAGGAGATGATGTTGATGTTGTGTTTGCGAGCGATGTTGGCGAGGGGGCTCATGTAGATGTTGAAGAGAGTGGGGCTGAGTGAGGAGCCCTGTGGGACGACGCAGATGATCTTGGTGGGTTCTGAGCGGAAGGTCGGGAGGTAGACTCTCTGTGTTCGGTCCGAGAGGAACGAGATGATCCAGTTCAGGGCCTGTCCTTGGATACCAGTGGAGCGGAGGTGGGTTATTAGGGTGCGGTGACAGACTGTGTCGAAGGCGGCCGAGAGGTCAAGGAGGATGAGGGCGGTTGTTTCTCCGTTGTCCACCAGGGTTCTGATGTCATCTGTGACTGCGATGAGGGCGGTTTCTGTGCTGTGGTTGGCCCTAAAGCCAGACTGGGAGGGGTCAAGCAAGTTGTTGTTTTCGAGGAAGTTGGTCAGTTGCTTGTTGACGGCCTTCTCGATGACCTTGGCCGGGAAGGGGAGGAGTGAGATGGGGCGGAAGTTCTTCAGGTCGTTGGGGTCCGCTGTAGGTTTCTTCAGGAGAGCACTGACTTCTGGGTGTTTCCATCTTTCGGGGAAGGTGGCCGTGGCAAGCGAGCTGTTGATGATGCTCTGGAGATAGGGGGCGATGATGGCGTCAGCTTTGTTGAAGATGAGGTGGGGGCATGGGTCCGATGGGGCGCCGGAGTGGATGGAGTTCATGGTGGTTCTTGTCTCTTCGGGGCTGATGGGGGTCCAAGCGTTGAGGGTGATGGTCGGGGCTGTGAGTTCAGTGGTGGTTGGCGGGATCTGGGGTCCGAAGCTGTCGTGTAGGTCGGTGATCTTTCGATGGAAAAAAGTGGTGAGGGAGTTGCAGAGGTCTTGTGAGGGCGTGATGGTGTTGGAGCTAGCGTTGGGATTGGAGAGCTCTTTGACGATGTTGAAGAGTTCTTTGCTGTTGTGGGTGTTCTTGTCCAGTCTCTCTTTGAAGGATGCCCTTTAGGTGGAGCGGATCAGCTGGTGGTGTTTGCGGGTGGCGGTCTTGAGGGCTGACATGTTCTCGGCGGTGTGTTCCTTGCGCCAGATTTTTTCGAGGGTGCGTGAGGTTTTCTTGGATTCTTTGAGGGCGTCTGTGAACCAAGGAGGTTTCCTGATGTCGGTCTGTCTTGGGAGGTTTCTGAGGGGGGCGAGGTTGTCGGCGCAGCTGGTGATCCACTGTGTGAGGCCGAGGGCTGCGTTGTTGGCATTGGGGGTGATGGCAGGTTGGTTATGGTTGAGAGTGGAAAGTAGCTGTTCTGTGGAGATTTTGTTCCAGGGTCTGCAGGAGATTAGTTGTGTGCGAAGGTGGTGGGTCTTGCGTCTGAAGGTGAAGTGTACACATCTGTGGTCGGTCCAGTGTATCTCGGAGGAATCGTTGAAGGCTACGTGGTTGCTGGCGGAGAAGATGGGGTCGAGCGTGTGGCCGGCGGTGTGAGTGGGGGTGTTCACCAGTTGCTTGAGTCCGAGGTTGGCGAGGTTGTCGAGCAAGGTGGCGGTGTTGGTGTCGTTGTTCTTCTCCAGGTGGAAGTTCAGGTCCCCGAGGAGGATGTAGTCAGGTGAGGATAGGGTGTGCGGGGTGATGAAGTCTGTGATGGATTCGCTGAATGGGGCGCGTGGGCCAGGGGGCCTGTAGACGAGAGTGCCTCTGAGGGTGGTCCTGGGATCGGTGTGGATCTGGAAGTGCAAGTGTTCGGCGGCGAGGGGGGTATCTTCAGTAGAGGTGGTGATGTTGATGGAGCTTTTGTAGACGATGGCGATGCCTTCTCCGGTTTGGTTGTTGTGGTCTTTCCTGGCGATTTTGGAGCCGTTGGGGATGGCTAGGGCGATGTCGGGAGCCGATGAGGCGTTCATCCAGGTTTCTGTGATGAAGGCAACGTCGGGTGCGGTAGAGTCCAGGAGGTCCCATAGTTCAATGGCGTGTCTGTGGATGGAGCGTTCGTTGAGGAGGATGCACTTGAGGTGGTTGTTAGGGTGTGGGCCGGTGGACGGAATGTAGGCACGGTGGAAGGTATACTTGCAGGTTTGGCAGGTGAAGGGTCCTTGGGTGCGTTTGGGGCTAGCTTGGAAGCAGTTGGTAGTGCGTCCAGGGTTGAGTGCGTGGAGGGAAGCGGCGTCGTAGCTGAGCTGGGAGTTTTGGGAGCGCTGGGGGCCAGGGGTTCTGGCGCTGGGCACGGTCCAGGCGCAGACGGGCTCGCATTTGGCGCGCCAGCGGCGCGGCCGCACAGCGGTCGCCATAAGAGGGAAGGGGGGGAGGAGGGGTCAGCTGGGAGGCGGGAGGCGGGAGGGGGGACAACGAATGGGGGCAAGGGGGGTGGGGCCGCACAGGGGCAGCAGCGGGAAAGCAGGAGGCGGGAGGGCGGGAAGGCGGGAGAGCGGAAAACGGGAGGGAAAGGCAGCCAGTGAAAATAGGCAGAAAGAGAAAAAAGGCAACAAGAGCTAGAGACTAAGAAGAGAAAGGCAACACGAGCTAGAGACAAAGAAGAGAAAGGCAACAAGAGCTAGAGACAAAGAAGAGAAAGGCAACAAGAGCTAGAGACAAAGAAGGGAAAGGCAACAAGAGCGAAAGACACAGGAGAGAAAAGGCACCAAGCGCTAAAGACACAGGAGAGAAAGCAACAAGAGCGAAAGACACAGGGGAGAAAAGGCAACAAGAGCGAAAGACACAGGAGAGAAAAGGCAACAAGAGTGAAAGACACAGGAGAGAAAAGGCAACAAGAGCGAAAGACCAAAGCGGGGAAAGGCTCCAAGAGAATACTGGCAATTTAGAGGCAAGCGCAGAGGTGGAGTGCAGGTGGTGCTGCAGCGGTGGGGGAGCGACCTACCCCAGAGTCAAGGGTCGCTGACTCTGCCGCGCAGTGGCCACCATAAGAAGGAAGGGGGGAGGAGGGGTCAGCTGGGAGGCGGGAGGCGGGACAACGAATGGGAGCAGGGGGGCGGGCCACACGGGGGCAGCGGGGGGAAAGCAGGAGGCGGGAGGGCGGGAAGGCAGGAGAGCGGAAAACGGGAGGGAAAGGCAGCCAGAGAAAATAGGCAGAAAGAGAGAAAAGGCAACAAGGGCAAGAGACAAAGAAGAGAAAGGCAACAAGAGCTAGAGACAAAGAAGAGAAAGGCAACAAGAGCTAGAGACAAAGAAGAGAAAGGCAACAAGAGCAAAAGACACAGGAGAGAAAAGGCAACAAGAGCTAAAGACACAGGAGAGAAAGACAACAAGAGCGAAAGACACAGGGGAGAAAAGGCGACAAGAGCGAAAGACACAGGAGAGAAAAGGCAACAAGAGTGAAAGACACAGGAGAGAAAAGGTGACAAGAGCGAAAGACACAGGAGAGAAAAGGCAACAAGAGCGAAAGACCAAAGCGGGAAAAGGCACCAAGAGAATACTGGCAATTTAGAGGCAAGCGCAGAGGTGGAGTGCAGGTGGAGCTGCAGCGGTGGGGGAGCGACCTACCCTCGGGTAGTTAGATTACACGTCTGGACAGTTAGTAGTGATGTAGGTATGTTGATGTTGCCATGTAGAGGTTTCTAATCAGCATAAATATGGAAATAGTATGTGGCCTTTATGCACATGATTAGTGTCCATTGTACTTAAGGTGTTGGTGTGCTCCCTGTGGTTGTCTGTGGGTATATCCTGTGTGCTAAGTAGGCCCCTATTGCTGGGCATACCTTTGTTGTCTATGTGTCAATGAGTACAATAAATGGGTCCAGAAACTCTGTCTAAACCTTTACTAAACACTTTTGATAGATGTGTTGCTGACATGATATGTAATTTTATGAGCCTCACAATTTGGGTATGCCATATGTAGTGACTTCATCTGAGGTATTTGACATTGTGAATGTTATGGACAGAATCACATGATAGGTATGTGATTGTAAAGCAACATGCTGTGCTGTAGTTGCAGTGAATTAGTTTACTTTCATGAACCATGACTACTGATGATGGACTGGGCAAGTGTGGATTAGGGTCAGGCATGATATTGTGATATCAGTTAACAACATTTGCTAAGCAAGATTTGTTGATACACAGTGAAGATCTGTATAGGGAAAGACTTTTGATGTTGCCAAATCATCTTGTGCATGAATAGTTTGTGTTACAGCTGAATTGATGGGATGGTGATATAGTGGTCAGATGGTTGGCTTATGTTGTAGTTGAGACTGTTGCCATATGGGGTTGGTGGAAGTATGTAGTTGTGACGTGATGTAGGTTCTAAAGGGGTTCTTACCTGAGGCTTTCTTAGACATAGATGTGACTTCACTATTGTGTATGGTGTAATGAATATGTAGGTTAAGAATGTGATGAACCTACCTCTCACTTTGTTTCTCTGCATCAGCATGGAAAGGTGAAGGAGACGGGTCACAGCTGAGTGGGGAAGCTGCTGGCCATGGGACCCAGAGTGCTGGACCGACACCGAGGGACCCAGTGGCCCAGAGGGCGAGGGGAGTGCCACAGTGGAAACAGGATCCACGTCTTCATCTTCAGAATCCTCCTCCAGTATACACTCCCCAGCAGTGGCGGACCAATTTGGGACCACCCCAGCACCATCTCTGTCCACCACCTCCCTTTCTATCACCACCCATCCTGTAGCTTCCCTCCCAGTTGGCAGTACCCGTTCACCCAAGAGGGTGGGCGTCTCCTTTGCTGCAGGCACTTCTGCCCCTGTCTGCCTGCTGCCCTCATTGAGGAGGCTATTGACCTCCTGAGGGCCATCTCTGTGGATCACTCAACCACTGTGAATGCCACCCAGGGACTTGCAACTCAGATCCAACAGAGTAATGCGTTCCTGGAGGGCATTCACTGTATACTGGCTGGCCTACAGAGATCCTTTCAGGCTCTTGCCTCCACATTGACAGCAGCCAGTCAGCCTTTGTTTCCCTTTGTCTCCCGTTGCCCCTCCACCTTCCTCTTCCTAATCCAAACTCTGTTAAAGCACGCAGACAGACAAGCATGCATCCCCCTCAACATTCAACGGTAGCACCAGACAATCATAAGCACCACAAGACACACCCCCGGCATACACACAAGCAACATTCAACTTTACACACAGCAACAGGCCGCTCCCCGCTCCACCACCCGCGCCACCTCCTCACCGTCTTTTGCTTGTTTCCAACTCCTTGTTTCCAACTCCCCGTCGCTGCCTTCCCCTGCGGCCCCTCCCCCATCCTCGTCCTCACCGTCTTTTGCTTGTTTCCAACTCCTTGTTTCCAACTCCCCGCCGCTGCTTTCCCCTGCGGCTCCTCCCACCTCCCCCATCCTCCTCCTCACCGTCTTTTGCTTGTTTCCAACTCCTTGTTTCCAACTCCCCGCCGCTGCCTTCCCCTGCGGCCCCTCCCACCTCCCCCCTCCTCCTCCTCACCGTCTTTTGCTTGTTTCCAACTCCTTGTTTCCAACTCCCCACTGCTGCCTTCCCCTGCGGCCCCTCCTGCCTCCCCCCTCCTCCTCCTCACCGTCTTTTGCTTGTTTCCAACTCCTTGTTTCCAACTCCTTGTTTCCAACTCCCCGCCGCTTCCATCCCCTGCGGCCCCTCCCACCTCCCCCCTCCTCCTTCCCACCGTCTTTTTCTTGTTTCCAACTCCTTGTTTCCAACTCCCCACCACTGCCTTCCCCTGCGGCCCCTCCCACCTCCCCCTCCTGCTCCTCACCGTCTTTTGCTTGTTTCCAACTCCTTGTTTCCAACTCCCCGCCGCTGCCTTCCCCTGCGGCCCCTCCCACCTCCCCCTCACTGTCTTTTGCTTGTTTCCAAATCCTTGTTTCCAACTCCCCTCCGCTGCCTACCCCTGCGGCCCCTCCTGCCTCCCCCCTCCTCCTCCTCCTCACCGTCTTTTGCTTGTTTCCAACTCCTTGTTTCCAACTCCCCGCCGCTGCCTTCCCCTGTGGCCCCTCCCCCCCAGCCTTCCCATTTGCCCAGCCCTCCCGCCTCCCAGCTGCCACTCTCACCCTCCCCTCCCCTCCCCTCTTTTATGGCAGCTGTGACGCGCCAAAAGCGCGCCAAGGGCAAGCCCGTCCGCACCCGTCCGCGCCAAGACCGCGCCCAGTGCCAGTCCCCCTGGCCCTCTCAGACAAACCTACTCCCCCCTCACCCTCCACTCACTCAACCCAGGCCCCCGCCCCACGTGCACCCCTTCCAGTCCCACACACACTCATGGCCCCTTCACCTGCCACACCTGTCATTTCTCCTGTTCCACATCCCTCACACCACACACCAACCATAGCGACCCCCCTTTCAACAAACACAACACCCCCAATACTCACCTGCTCTGCCCCCACCCCCACCAACCAACCCCGCCGCACACCAGCCCACAACCAGAACACACCCCGCAACCACCTCAACTGCCTGCTCCTCAACACCCGCTCCCTTCACAAACATGCTATAGAACTCTGGGACCTCATCACATCACACTCACCTGACATCACCTTCCTCACAGAAACTTGGACCAACCCCTCCTTAGAACCCGACATAGCCATCGCCACCCCCAAGGGATACAAACTCCAATGCAAAGACTGCCTCTACAGGCCGGGGGTGGCATCGCCATCCTACACAGGGACACCATCAAAGTCACCACCAGCTCCCAAGACACTATCAACAGCACAGAACACATGCACTTCCTGATCCACATTAACAACAACTCCACCCTCAGAGGTACTTTAATCTACAGACCACCAGGACCACGCCGTGTTGCCTTCTGCAACACCATCGCCGACACCATCAGCTCACACGCCCTCACCTCCACAGACAAAATCCTCCTCGGTGATTTCAACTTTCACTTGGAAAACCTAAAAGACCACAACTCTACCTCCCTCATAGACAACCTCACCAACCTCGGGCTCAAGCAACTGGTCACCGCACCCACTCAGCAGGACATACGCTTGATGCAATTTTCACATCAAGCCAACAAATAGACTACACCCACACCACCGAACTCCTCTGGACTGACCACCACTGCGTCCACTTCTCCTTCACCAAACCCTCCACACACCACCATCAACACACCACACCCTACCGCATGTGGGACAAGTTCCCCAAAGAATGACTACACTCCCAACTGGCTCACAACCCCCCCCATGCCAACGACTCCAACACAGGAGCACACAACCTCTCCAAATGGATCACCACCTGCGCAGACACACTAGCCCCCCTCAGAAAACACATCGCCACCCGCAACATCAAGAACGCCCCATGGTTCACCCCGAACTCCAAGACTCCAAGCACAAATGCCGCCAAGCGGAGTAAATATGGCGACTAGAAACCTCCACAACCAACTTCTCCACCCTCAAAACCACCATCCGCACCCATCACCAACTCATACGCACTGCCAAAAGAGATCACTACAAGACATGCCTTGACAACAACTCTCAAAACAGCAAAGAACTCTTCACCATCATTAATGAACTTGCCAAACCCAAAGCCCGAAACATAGACCCCTCACACACACAGCCCCTATGTGACGCCCTCTCCAACCACTTCCACCACAAAATCCTGGACATCCACAACAGCTTCATACCACACACACACCGCACACACCCCTCACTCACCCAACCCAACCCCCACTCATGACCCCCCACCACACTCACCACCAGGACACCCACCACACACGAAGAAACCAAAAAAACCATGAACTCCATCCACTCCGGATCCCCCTCCGACCCCTGTCCACATCGCATATACAACAAAGCCAGCCCACCCATCGCCCCCATACTCCGCGACATAATCAATTCCTCTTTCGACTCTGCCACCTACCCAGACCACTGGAAGCACGTGGAAATCACTACTCTCCTAAAAAAAAACAAAGCCGACCCGGAGATCCTCTCCAACTATCGCCCCATCTCCCTCCTCCCTTTCCCCGCCAAGGTTGCCGAGAAACTAGTCAACGCCCGCCTACCCCACTTCCTCGAAGCAAACAACACTCTTGACCCCTCACAATCCGGGTTCCACAAGAACCACAGCACAGAAACCGCCGCCATCGCATGCACTGACGACATCAGGACCAAAGTCGACAAAGGCGAGACTGTTGCACTCATCCTGCTAGACCTCTCCGCAGCCTTTGACACCATCTGCTACCACACACTCCGCACACGCCTCCACAACATAGGAATTTGCCACAAAGCCTTAGACTGTCTCACCTCCTTCCTCACCGACCAGACCCAGAGGGTCTGCGTCCCACCTTTCCACTCCACCACTTCCAAGATCATCTGCGGAGTCCCCCAAGGGTCCTCCCTCAGCCCCACACTCTTCAACATCTACATGATCCCCCTAGCCAACATCCTCCGAACACATGGAATCACTATCCTCTCCTATGCAGATGACACCCAACTTATCCTCTCCCTCACCCGCAACCCCACCACCGCCAAAACCAACCTACACGCTGCTCTCCTCAACACCGCCAACTGGATGACTACTAACCACCTCAAGCTTAACTCCAACAAAACCGAGATCATCATCTTCGGCGCCAACAAAACCACATGGGATGACTCCTGGTGGCCCACCGCCCTAGGCCCTGCACCCACCCCCGCAAACCACGCACGCAACCTCGGCATCATCCTAGACCCCTCCCTCTCCATGACACAGCAAATCAATGTCCTAACCTCTTCCTGCTTCCACACACTCCGCACTCTAAAAAAATCCTTCAGATGGATTCCCCCAGAGACCAGGAAGACAGTCACCCATGCACTCATCAGCAGCAGACTAGTCTACGGTAACGCCCTCTACGCCGGCACCACACTCAAACTCAAATGCAAACTTCAGAGAATCCAGAACACAGCCGCACGCCTCGTCCTTGGCCTCCCCCGCCACAAACGAATCTCACCACACCTCAAATCCCTTCACTGGCTCCCCATAGACAAGAGAATCACATTCAAGATCCTCATCCACGCTCACAAATCCCTCCACAACACCGGCCCAACCTACCTCAACGAAAGAGTGAACTTCCACACTCCCACACGCAACCTCCGATCAGCCAACTTTGCCCTAGCCACAGTCCCCCGCATCCAACGCACCACCACAGGAGGCAGGTCCTTCTCCTACCTCGCCCCCAAAACCTGGAACTCCCTCCTCACCAACCTTCACAAAACCAAAGACCTCATGCTCTTCAGAAAGAGCCTCAAGACATGGCTTTTCAAACAGTGACCCTCCCTGCCGCCCCCCATTTCATTCCCCCCCCCCTCCCAGCGCCTTGAGACCCTCACGGGTGAGTAGAGTGCTCTATACATTTTTTGGATTGATTGATTGATTGAACCTGCCCTGATACCCCCACCACTCCCAGCATCTCTGACAGCACACCAGACACACGTGCAGACACCACACTAACATTCACAGATCCAGCCACTACACCTATCCTACTCACAGCCAAAACCACACCAGACCCTCAGACATCCATCACACTAGCAGACATCAAAACCACAGACACGCTTACATGCAGCACATCCACCATACCTGCAGTCACCACCCCAACAGACAGTCACCCTCCCACCACGGCATCCCCCAACACAATGCACCCCCTCCTCCAAAGACACATAAGCACCCTAATTGACCAACCCAACAGACATCCACCGCCCACAAACATAGCTCTCACAAAACATGCAACCAAGAATACCACACCAACACCTCAGACAACCACTCCCTCTCCTTCCACACCCATACCCTTTTGCTATGGCTGTCCTCTTGTGTCTAAAAAGCTTTAATTTTAGAGTTTGCCCATTTCCCTAGTCCCTTCTGACCTTGTGAGATCCCTAAATGGTCTGTGTCCCTTACCAACTCTGCCCCTTTCTCCTCTAAGACCTTCCCTGCCCCCCTGCAATTATCCATGCTCCACCCCCTGCCAAGAAGTCAACCCCTCCACCAAAAAGGCAAACCTCCCCTAAACCTAAGACCAAGGCCAAACCATCTCTTGGCCATTGTTCGTCACTCTCTCCTGCATGGCCAATGCTGCCTCTTCACAGAGCCTGCTGGCTCTGTGTTCAAGGCCCTTCTCCACCTGCAAGCACCCACCTGCGCCTCATCCCTGGTGATGTAGTGGCCATCTGCTTTTGTCAGGTCTGACTATCTTTTTCTTTTTCTCCTCTTTCATATTTCTTTTTCTGGCTCTCTTCCTTCATTGCACTTTTTTACTCTGTTTTGCTTTAGTGCGTCCTTGCCAGCACACGCTTTCTGGTAGTGATTCCCTGACGCTGCTGCTCCTGTGGACCCGCTCCAGCCCTCGTAGCACTTTCAGCCCTACCGCCTCCAAGCTGACCAATCCCTCCTCCCTCCCCTTCTTCTGGGTGGCCGGTGCACAGTGAGGGGTGACTTCGCTGACCTTTTAGCCAGCATCCATTACTCCCTCCTATGTGGCCACTGCTGCTGCTGCTGTTTCTTCACAGAGCCTACCAGCTCTGTGCTCGAGGCCCTCCTCCACCTGCAGGCACTCGTCTGCGCCCCATCCCTGGTGGCTTAGTGGCCATCTGCTCCTGTCAGGTCTGTCTATCTTTTTCTTTTTCTCCTCTTTCATATTTCTTTTTCTGTCTCTCTGCCTTCTTTACACATTTTACTTTGTTTTGGTTTAGCGCATCCTTGCCAGCACGCGCTTTCCTGTAGCAATTTCCTGCCACTGCTGCTCCTGTGGCCCCAGCCTCTGCCTTTCTAGCACTGCCCGTTCTCCCGCCGCCCAGCTGACCAATCCCCCTCCCTACTCTTCTTAAGGTTGGCTGCTGCGCAGTAAGGGGTGAGTTCACTGACCTTTTGGCCAGCATCCATCGCTCCCTCATGCGTGGTCACTGCTCCTGCTGCGGGCTGTGTTCGAGGCCCTTTTCCACCCGCAGGCACCCACTTGCACCTCATCCCTGGTGGCCTAGTGGCCATCTGCTCCTGTCAGGTCCGTATATATTTTTAGTTTTCTCCTCTTTCATATTTCTTTTTCAGTCTCTCTGCCTTCTTTACACTTTTTACTTTGTTTTGCTTTAGTCTGTCTTTGCCAGCACATGCTTTCCTGTAGTGAATCCCTACAGCAGCTACCCCTGCGGCCCCACCCTCATAGTGCTTCCCGCCCTCCCACCTCCCAGCTAATCAACCCCTCCTTTCCCTTCTCAAGGGTGGCCACTACGCGGCTGCGGCAATGGTGTGCCGAAAGTGTGCCAAAGGTAAGCCCGTCTGCGTCAATCTGCACCTGGACGGGCCCTGGATCTCGCACCATCCACAGAAATGACACTGGGACCCTTCACTCATTTAACTCTGGATGTCGGAGCACCTGCCACCCTGTTTCCCCCAAAGACAACCATGGACCTTTCCGTGCCACCACTGCCACCTCACTTTCTCCAAATGCCAGACCTCACATCGCCATAACTGCCTCAGACAACCTCAAATGCATCCTCCTCAATGTCCGCTCCCTGCACAAGCACACTGTAGGGATTTGGGACCTGATAGACACCACCCTCCCGGAAATCGCTTTCCACACCGAGACATGGACTAACACAACATCCGGACCGGACATCGCCATTGCCATCCCCAGTGACTACAAGATGCTCCACAAAGCCATCACCCACAAGACCACCCTCCGACAAACAATCAACACACAGGAATTCACCCCCATCATTTAGCACCTCCACTTCCAAGTGAACACCACCCGTAAGACATAAGACCACCACCCGTGGCACCCTCATCTACAGACCACCAGGACCACGCCCAGCGTTCAGCGACTCCATCATCGACATCATAGCCCCTCATGCACTCACCTTCAGCAACTGTGTGCTCCTCGTTGACCTCAACTTCCATTTCCCAGCGACCAGAACACCTCATCGCTACTCGAGAACATGGACACAATAGGCTCAAGCAACTGGTCACCTCATCAAGGAACACCGCCAGACACAATCATGACCCCATTTTCTCCATCAGCAAAAACATCATCAGCGACAGCGCAATCTCGCTACACTGGACCGACCACCACTGTATTCACTTCTCCATCTCCACACCTACAGCGCACACTCACACAAAACGCCCCTCCTCCAGGAAATGGAACCAGACCTCAGAGGAGCTACTTGTCAGCACTCTTAGCAACTTGCCACCCCTGACACAATAGATGCCAACAACTCAGCACTCAACCTCCACAAATGGATCACCAGCTGTGCCGACACCCTTCCTCCTCTCTGAACGACCACAGGGAAACACTCCTCCAAGAAAGCCAGCTGGTTCACCCCTGTACTCCACGAATCAAAGTGATCATGCAGAAGGCTGGAGAAGAAGTGGAGGAACAGAAAATCCCCAGAAGACCTTACGACCTTCAAATCCGCCACAAGACCTCATCAGATCCACCAGGAAAACTGCCCTGCAGGACCGCATCAACACCACCACACAGAACACTCAAGAACTCTTCAACGTCATCAAAAAAATTGCCAAACCACAAGCTGAGACCACTAACATCCCTCCATCTCAGGAACTTTGCAACAGACTTAACATCTTCTTCCATCGGAAGATCAAAGACATCTACAATAGCTTCAGGGCCCAAGACACTCTGAACTCACCACCAACACCCCTGCCAGGATCCACTGAGCCCCAACGGCTCCTGCACACTTTGACCCCCCGCACAATGGACGAGACCCGCTCCATCATGAGCAGTATCCACTCTGAAGCCCCTACGATGCCTGCCCCCACTACATCTTCAATAGAGCCAGCACCTGGATCGCCCCCAAACTCTGCAAGACCATCAACTGCTCCCTAGAGTCAGCAACATTCCCCGAAGACTGGAAGCACACTGAGATACACCATTTTGGAAGAAACCCACAGCCTACCCAACGGATCTAAAGGACTACCCCCATCTCACTGCTGTCCTTCCTAGCTAAGGTCGCTGAGAAAGCAATCAACACTCAGCTAAGCCAACACATTGAGGACAACAACATTCTGGACATCTCCAAATCAGGATTCAGAATTACCCACAGCACTGAAACCACCCTGCTCACGGCCAAAGTTGACATCTACCCCCTCCTCAACCCTGGGTAAAAAGCTCCCCTCATCCTACTTGATCTTTCAGCCACTTTCGATACAGTATCTCACCGCACCCTATGCGCCAGACTCCACTCAGCAGGCATACGAGGCAAGGCCTTTCGATGATACACTCCTTCCTGACAGGCAGAACAAAGAAAGTCAGGCTCCCACCACACCTGTCAGAACCTACAGACATCAGCTGTGGAGTACCCCGAAGATCATTGTTGAGCCCGACGCTGTTCAACATCAAAATGACCCTGCTCGCACCTATTGTCAGGAACTATGGCATGAACATTGTCTCTTGCGGTGATGACACCCAGCTGATCATCTCCATGAACGAAGTACCCCTCAACAGCCACTTCAGGGACAGGATGGAAGCAGTCACCACCTGGATGGGAGAGAGCTGCCTTAAGCTGAACTCCAACAAGAGCGAGATCCTCATCCTGGGACCTTTCCCCTCAGCCTGGTGTCGACTCCTGGTGGCCCTCAACACTGAGCAGGCCCCTCACCACCACGGACCATGCATGAACCCTTGGTGTTATCCTCGACTCAATGCTCACCATGACCAGACAGGTCAACTTTGTCGTCTCCACCTGCTTCCACACCCTCTGACTTTTACGGAAGATTTTCAGATGGACATGAACTGACTTCCAAAAAACCGTGACACATGCCCTAATCAGGAGCATACTTGCCCTCTATGCAGGTACCTCCAAGAAGAACCTGAGCAAGCTGCAACAAATTCAGAACGCCGCCGCCAGACTCGTCTTAAACATCCCCACCAAGAACACATCACAGAACGCCTGAAAGAACTCCACTGGCTCATCGTCAAGAAGAGGATCAACTTCCAACTCCCCGCACATGCCTACGGAGGCCTCCACAACTTCGGACCTAGCTACCTCAACCACTGCATCACCTGGTACTCCCCTTCCAGACCTCTCCAATTGTCCCAGCAGTTGCTCGCTAACGTACCTCGCAGAAAGAAGTCTTCAGCTGGAGGAAGATCTTTCACCTACCTGGCAGCAAAAGGTTGGATACCTTACCTCTTCACCTCAGACAGTCGCCATTGTTGCCTCAGTTTAGGAAGGACCTCAAGAACTGGCTATTCAATTGATCTATGAGGACACCCTTCCAGCGCCTTGAGACCCTTTGGGTGAGTAGTGTGCTCTAAAAATATCTGATTGATTGACTGATTGATTGAACCCCCCTCCTAAGCCAGATCCCAAAGGGCCCCCTCTAAAATCTAAATCCAATGCCCCCCACTAACCTCCCTACCAGATAACCCTTGAGGTTCCTGTCTGCACCATAAATGCCCCTACCTGTAGAGGTTACATGGCAGTCAGGAGTCAAGTTTGGGGCACACATCTGTGCACTGTGTGCGTATATACTAGGAGATTATGGACTGGCCTGTGGCCTTTGTTGTTTACAATATTTTTTATGAAATAATAATTTATACCAACATATAGTTGGTTTCCTGGTTACATCTTCATCATGCATGTCTTTCCCTAATATGGAGTTGTTCCTAGCTGACATTAGTTGTGTGTCTGTATGTGTGTGTGTATGTGTGTGTGTGTTCTGCTTGGGCTACATGTGTTGTTTAGGCAGTACGTGAGTTTGTGTGCAGTGCTTTTGTCTAAAACTGGTAGGGTGTGTGTTGTATGATGGACATTTGTGTGTTCAAGAGTTTTTGTAGAGTTGGAATTGTGTGTTGTTTATGTTGAGATGTGTTTGTTGTTGTGTTGTGTGGCTTTGTGTGATTTGACTGTGTGCGTGTTATGTGCATGAAATGTTAGATACAATGTTCTGTGTAAGTCAATCGGTAAGTAGTATGATTGTGTATTTGTATGTTTTTGTGCCTGTAGGTGTTAAATTGTGATGTGTGTGTGATGTGTCCCTGGGCAGTGTCCCCTGTGGGTCCCTCACAAGCATATAGTGGTAATATATGGTACCTAGGTACTCAGGGCATTAGGGTTCCAGGAGATCCTTATGTGCTGAAGCATTTCTTTTGCCACCCATAAGGAGCTCATACAAACACTTCATCAGGACTGACATTGCAGCCTGAGTGAAACAGTGTAAGCAATATTTCACTGCCATCTTCTCTGCACGAAGTTACTTATAAGTCACCTAGGTATCTAACCTTCAGACACTGAAGGCTAGGTGCATAGTATCTGTGTGTGAGATGCCCCCACATAGTCCAGGCCCATTTTCCCGGACTTCGCGAGTGCGGGGACACCATTATAAGTGTGCACTACATAGAGGTCAATACATATATGTAGCTTCACAATGGTAACCCCGTATATGGCCATGTGAGGTGTCTAGGAACTGAAAATTGTACCCCCAATCCAATTCTGGTATGGGGGAATTCCATGCATCCTGGGGGCTCCACCATGGACCCCCAGTACTGCTAAACGAGTTCTCTGAGGTTTCCACTGCAGCCCCAGCTGCTGCCACATCACAGACAGGCTTCTGCCCTCCTGGGGGTTGAGCAGCTCAATCCCAGGAAGGCAGAACAATGCATTTCCTTTTGGACAGGGGTATTACTCCCTCCCCCTTTGGAAATAGGTGCTACAGGCATGGGAAGGGTATGTTGCCAGACTCTCTGGTAATGCTTTGAAGGGCACAGAGAGTGTCTGTAGGAAGTTGGCTCTGTATATACTATTTCAAAGTAAGAAATAGCGTGTACAGAGTCCAAGGGTTCCCCTTAGAGGTAAGATAGTGGCAAAAAGAGATAATTCTAATGCTCTGTTTTGTGGTAGTGTGGTCGAGCAGTAGGCTTATCAGAGGGTAGTGTTAAGCACTTGTTGTACACACAATGTTGTACATAAGTGAGGAACACACACTCAAAAACAAATTCCAGGCCAATAGGTTTTTATGAAGAAAAATATATTTTCTTAGTTTATTTTAAGAACCACAGGTTCAAGATTTACAAACAATACTGTAAATGAAAGGTATTTCACTCAGGTATTCTGGGAACTTTGAATAATCACAATAGCATGTACAGTTTTGACAAAAATGGCAATAAGCTATTTTAAAAGTGGACACTGTGCAAAAATCAACAGTTCCTGGGGGAGGTAAGTAAATGTTAAGTTCACAGGTAAGTAAAACACTTACAGGGTTCAAAGTTGAATCCAAGGTAGCCCACCGTTGAGGGTTCAAGGCAACCCCAAAGTTACCACACCAGCAGCTCAGGGCCGGTCAGGTGCAGAGGTCAAAGTGGTGCCCAAAACACATAGGCTTCAATGGAAATAGGGGTGCCCCGGTTCCAGTCTGCCAGCAGGTAAGTACCCGTGTCTTCAGAGGGCAAACCAGGGGGGTTTTGTAGGGCACTGGGGGGGGACACAAGCAGGCACAAAAAGTACACCCTCAGCGGCACAGGGGCAGCCGGGTGCAGAGTGCAACCAGGCATCGGGTTTTCTATAGGAATCAATGGGGAGGTAGAGGGTCGCCTGGGGGTCGCTCCTGCACTGGGGTTCGGTTGCTTCAGGTCCTGGGGGCTGCGGGTGCAGTGCTGTTTCCAGGCATCGGGTTCCTTGAAGCAGGTAGTCGTGGTCAGGGGGATCCTCTGGATTTCCTCTGCAGGCGTCGCTGTGGGGGCCAAGGGGGGTAAACTCTGGCTTCTCACGGGCTCATAGTCGCCGGGGAGTCCTCCCTGTAGTGTTAGTTTTCCGCAGATTGAGCGGGGGTGTCGGGTGCAGAGTGGAAAGTCTCACGCTTCCGGCGGGAAACGTGTGGTCTTTAAAAGTTGCTTCTTTGTTTCAAAAAGTTGCAGTTTCTTGAACAGGGCCGCTGTTCTCGGGAACTTCTTGGTCCTTTAGATGCAGGGTAGTCCTCTGAAGCTTCAGAGGTCGCTGGACCCTGTTGGATGTGTCGCTGTTGCAGTTTTCTTCGAAGTAGGCAGAGAGGCAGGTGGGGCTGGGGCCAAATCAGTTGTCGTCTCCATCTTCACTGCAGGGCTTCAGATCAGCAGTCCTTCTTCTTCTTTAGGTTGCAGGAATCTATCTTCCTCGGTGCTGGGAGCCCCTAAATACTCAATTTAGGGGTGTGTTTAGGTCTGGGAGGGCAGTAGCCAATGGCTACTGACCCTGAGGGTGGCTACACCCTCTTTGTGCCTCCTCCCCGTGGGGAGGGGGGCACATCCCTAATCCTATTGGGGGAATCCTCCATCTGCAAGATGGAGGATTTCTAAAAGTAAGAGTCACCTCAGCTCAGGACACCTTAGGGGCTGTCCTGACTGGGGAGTGACTCCTCCTTGTTTTTCTCATTATCTCCTCCAGCCTTGCTGCCAAAAGTGGGGGCAGTAGCCGGAGGGGCGGGAATCTCCACTAGCTGGGATGCCCTGTAACAAAGGGGGTGAGCCTTTGTGGCTCACCGCCAGGTGTTACAGTTCCTGCAGGGGGAGGTGAGAAGCACCTCCACCCAGTACAGGCTTTGTTCCTGGCCACAGAGTGACAAAGGCACTCTCCCCATGTGGCCAGTAACATGTCTAGTGTGTGGCAGGCTGGCAAAAACTAGTCAGCCCACACTGGAAGTCAAGTATGTTTTCAGGGGGCATCTCTAAGATGCCCTCTGGGTGTATTTTACAATAAAGTGCAAACTGGCATCAGTGTGCATTTGTTGTGCTGAGAAGTTTGATACCAAACTTCCCAGTTTTCAGTGTAGCCATTATGGTGCTGTGGAGATCGTGTTTGACAGACTCCCAGACCATATACTCTTATGGCTACCCTGCACTTACAATATCTAAGGTTTTGCTTAGATACTGTAGGGGCATAGTGCTCATGCACATATGCCCTCAGCGGTGGTATAGTGCACCCTGCCTTAGGGCTACAAGGCCTGCTAGAGGGGTGACTTACCTATGCCACAGGCAGTGTGAGGTTGGCATGGCACTCTGAGGGGAGTGCCATGTCGACTTAGTCATTTTCTCCCCACCAGCACACACAATCTGGCAAGCAGTGTGTATGTGCTGAGTGAGGGGTCATTAGGGTGGCATAAGACAAGCTGCAGCCCTTAGAGACCTTCCATGGCATCAGGGCCCTTGGTACCAGGGGTACCAGTTACAAGGGACTTACCTGGGTGCCAGGGTTGTGCCAATTGTGGAGACAAAGGTACAGTTTAGGGAAAGAACACTGGTGCTGTGGCCTGGTTAGCAGGGTCCCAGCACACTTTCAAATCATAACGTGGCATCAGCAAAGGCAAAAAGTCAGGGGTAACCATGCCAAGGAGGCATTTCCTTACACATCTGACTTGCATAATCCAGTCTACACCTGTTCAGGGACCCCCAGTCCCTGCTCTGTTGCAAAACTGGACAAAGGAAAGGGGAGTGACCACTACCCTGCCCATCACCACCCGAGGGGTGGTGCCCAGAGCTCCTCCAGAGTGTCCCTGGGTTCTGCCGTCTTGTTTTCAGGGTGGTCAGGGAACTCTGGGAGCATCTGAGTGGCCAGTGCCAGCAGGTGACGACAGAGACCACTCCTGATAGGTGCTTACCTGGTTAGGTGACCAATCCCCCTCTCAGGGCTATTTAGGGACTCTTCTCTGGGTGTTTCCTCTGATTCAGATTACAAGGCTCCTCTGCAACCTCTGCTTCACCTTCTACCATCAGATCAACTCCAGAACTGCTCCAGGAACTCTACAACTGAAAAAAAGTATACAAGAAGGCTACTGCAACTCTGTAACTTCAGCTCCTGCCAGCAAATGCAATGGTTTCCAGGTCATGCACGCTCAAAGGACTGCTTGTCTTCATCCTGCACCAGAAGGACCAAAGGAATCTCCAGTGGAGTGAAAGAGTCACTTCCCTGCTTCTGCAGATACCTCTCTGCAGCGACGACCGGTACTCTGGGTCTCCTCTCCTGACAACGAGCTTGGATCCTGG
This sequence comes from Pleurodeles waltl, assembly GCF_031143425.1. NCBI lineage: Eukaryota > Metazoa > Chordata > Amphibia > Caudata > Salamandridae > Pleurodeles > Pleurodeles waltl. The sequence continues at coordinate 994,549,726 of NC_090447.1, read as the reverse complement.
ATCACAGGTGGTAGACCGAAGTGAGCCTGACTGTCCAAAGGTCCAACTGTGAAAATTTGGTGGAGGTAAGAGCTTGCCTCCCCAAGCCAGACAGTACCCCTGTGTACTGCATGTTTTGCAGCTCCTAGGGCTTCTCTACGCTTCTCCAAGAAATTCCTTCATGCACAGTGTAGCCCAGGCCCCCAGCACCCTACCCTGTGACGCTCATCTTCCTGAGTTGTTCTCCGGTGACGTGGAATCCCTTCGTTTAGTGCTGTGACAACTGCAATTTGCAACTCCATTGTCCCCGTGTCCTGGGACTCCTGTGGGTTTTGCCTGGTTTTCTGAGGACTCTCCAAAGTTCAGAGAGCCCCCTATGTCTCCTCAGTCCAAGTTGAGACTCCAGGTCCCTCTTGGACCCAGGTAGCGCCTTTTCCCGCCAAACGCGTCTTTTGCGTGAGCCAAGGCTTGTTGGCAGAATCCAATGTCAAAAACCAGCCAGCATACATCAACTCGATGTGGGACATCTCTTGCACCAAGCAGGAAACCGCAGCTTTCTCCTTTGGTGCATTTCTGACTTTTTCTTCCAATCGGAGAATCCACTTTTGCACCTTCATATGAGTTAGCAGGGGCTCCTGTTACTCCTGGACTCTTCATCTGGAGTTGGACTTGATCTCCTCTCTCTGCAGGTCTTTGGGTCCAGGAATCCATTGTTGATATCTTGGAGTCCTGCTTGGTTTTTGCATAATTCTTGATCACGTCTTCTAGTGTGTTCTGAGGAAACCTACTGTACTTTATTCCTGATTTCCTGGGCTCAGGGGTGGGGTACTTTACTTACCTTTGTTCTTTTCTTACACTCCCAACACCACTCTACACACTACTCTTGCCTAGGTGGGAAGTCGACATTCACATTCCACTATTTTAGAATATGGTTTGTGTTTCCCCTAGGCCCATTGCAAACTATGGTGTTTTTCACTATTGCACTATTTTATTACTGTTTAATCACCTGATTTTGGTTACTAGTGTTTATTTTATGTATAATACTTACCTCTTATGGGAGAACACCCTCTAAGATATTTTTGGCCTTGTGTCACTAAAATAAAGTACCTTTATTTTTTGGTAACACTGAGTATTGTCTTTATTGTGTGTAAGTACTGTATGACTACAGTAGTATTACAAGAGCTTTGCAAGTCTCCTAGTTCAGCCTTGGCTGCTCTTCCTACAGCTACCTCTAGACAACCTGGCTTCTAGACACTGACTCCATTTCACTAATAAGAGATAACTGGACCTGGTACAAGGTGCAAGTACCTTAGGTACCCACTACAAACCAGGCCAGCCTCCTACACTCTCCCCTTTGGCTTCCTCTGCACTAGACCACTTGGCTGTGCTTAGTGGTGTTTGGGGTGGATAGGGGCACGTTTTCTTTGTCTCTGCTGAAGGAACATGGGTGTTTGTGATATAGATGATATGTTTCTCTGTTTTCCTTCCACCTGTCCTCCTGTATGGGATTCATATTTTTCTCTGGGAGTGGCTCCTTTGAATTCTTGCTTTAGTTCCCTGGCACTCTTTTTCCTAGACCTTCCACTACATCCCTCTGCCTAGAAGGATAAAAATGCTCTTCTATGTGCTGATAATTGTGCAGTAGTCATGGCTGATGTTTGCCATTTGTGTCAGTGTTCATGGTCCCCGCCTTGTGACCTTGGCCTCTGCTGTGCTGCTTTCTGGCATGCTGTGTAACTCTAGTATGCTCTGTGGCACCCTACATTTGTGTGCATTTAGAGCTGCATAGTTGTGTCTCTCTGAAATGTCCCTTCCTTGGCCTTTTGCACCTATGATTTCTTCCTTGTGTGTTAGAAAGCCATTTGCCACTTACTTTAGGCCTGCCTGCCTGTTGTGGGCTTGTCTGCCTCACTGCTCTTTGGAGCCTGGGGCCTGTTATTACTGTCTTCAGCTATTCCTACCCTACCAGAGCTCTCAATTGGCTGATTAGGGTCCTCACCAGCTGTTTCAGTTTTACCTTCCTGCTTCTGTTTCTGGCTTGTGACTGGGGGTTTGTGGCCATCCCTGACGTCCATCTACGCACCTCTTTCTGGCTTGGTTTGCTGTGTACTAGGCTCATTTGGCTGTACTTTTGTGCATTGTATTGCTTTTTTTTGGCTTGTTTGATTCCTTTGGCTGGATTGCTGCTGGGCTTTGCCATAACAGATCCTCTCTGTTGATTCCATGCCCCTTGCCATAATGCAAGTATCTGAGTTTATTGCAGGCAATGCACCATCAAGCTTGCCACAGTAGCTTTGGCATTCCCATCTTAGTTGGTGGCTCTTACTTGGGGTTCTCCACATCTCCAGCCTCTCGCATTGGTATTTATGTGACACTCTAGGAGGATTTTGGTCTTACTTTCGCTCCGCTCGAGCTTGTATTTTTAAGTAGAGTGCTTTTTCAGTGTTCAAGTGAGTGGCACAGACCCTGCACACCCTATGGATTGTGACAGTGTGTTCCCTGCATTGGTTACAGTTGAAATGTTCTCCTATTCGGTACTCTATTCTAACTGTTTGTTCATGGTTTGTTAGTTTTACCCACCGTTAGCAGCTTTTCTTCTTGCCTGAGCTTCCTTCTGTTTCATAGCCCTTCTATGGTATCTGCTTTGAGTGGCTTGCCCTGGTATGGTATTGTTTAGTACACGTAGGTCACTGGGCCTGGCTGTCTTGTCCTTTTGTCCTTCATGGGTGGTCATTTTTATGGTTTATATGCTGTTGCCCTTTTCTTCTTGCTCTGTACTTCTGCTCAATTACATTGTGACTTTCTTCCTCATGATCTCTCATGGCCTCTTTTTTTACTCAGTCACTTAGTGCATGTGGCCCTGTTTAGATGTTCAATCCTGTGCTCTTTCTAGGTGAGGCGTCTCTCTTTGGCTATGTGTCTCACTTTTCCTTGCTGTTGACACCCACTGCTTTTGGTCCTGTTGGCTGGTTTCTGGTTCTTTGGTTCTGGGTCTTTTGGTGTCTGGTATTCTCTTGGGCTCCCTCTGAGATTTTCCTAGCATATGTGGCTTGGCTTTGTTACATTATGCATATTTGTAGAGCACATTATAACACAGGACACTATCCTGGTGATGAGCAGTTGCAAGTCTCGTTTCACATAGGGACTAGTGGGACTACTCAAAAAGCCAGGTCTTCTGCATCTGGCAGAATTTAAGAGAGAAGGAGGCTCTTCTATGTAGTGGCAGGATGTTCTATGCTTTAAGAGTGCTGTAGGAGACAGCTCAAATGCCAGATCTGGTTTTCCAAATGCCTAGGATTTATGCAAGAGGGGCTCCGCAAGAGCAGAGGTGTCTGGTAAGTATGTGAAAGCAGATGCAATTGTTGAGGTATGATGGGCCAGTGTTATGTAATACCTTGAAAGTGTGGCTGCAGGTTAGACATCCTGAAGTTCAAAGAGTAAATCAAAACCAATGAAACAGAGCTGGCCAAAACGAACAAGTTTATCAAGTGACATTATAAGCCACATCCTCTGTTCACGTTAGCCACAAGACCTAATACCCCAAGTGTCATAGAACACGTATGCCAGATATTTTTGTTCTTGCTTTCAGCAAACACTTAAAACCTGTATACTATTTTATTATGCTTAAGTACATTCCTAATCCCACTACATGTTGGCCATATGTCTGGAGTACATCTTAACCATTCCACCTATTGGTGATGTCTTTGGAGCACCCACTGGGTGTACTGACTATCTGGCTAACGCACAGCTGAATCTGTGATGCTCCTGGTTTCTTATTAAATGTGTAGCTCAACTGTGGATGATTGCTACTGACCGTTTCCCGCTAATTCTCTCAAGTATTCTTTGAGGCTAATCCCTAACTATCCTATAAACTTCTATTAACTTTCAATTCAATGGTTACAAATGTTATTTGTCCAATGTAGTTTTGTTGCAGCATTTTCCACAATATTTGAAAAATCTCCTTTGAGGGAGAACACATAACCCACACATAGAGTTTTCTATAAACGTCTTCCATTTGTCAACAAAGATGATTATATGCTTTATGCACAACAAATGACTAGCTTTTTTCTAGCAATTCATTGGAGAGACTGGTCTTCTGGTTGTCTGGTTAATTATTGACAAACTATATTGCTTTGACTTACGTGCTTTAAAGTGTACTTTTTCACAAATGATTCCTGAAAATCATTGATGGAGAGCAGGACAGTAGGAAAAAAATGTCCAAAATCAATACATTGTATGCTTTAAACCCTCCCTCGTGCTTCAGCATTATGTCAAAAATGTTAAGGAGATAGCACTTTCCTTCCCCTACCCCTTCTGATTTTTGTTATCACTGGGAACCATGCCCCCTGAAACAAATACCCCTGGCTACGGCTCTGAGAGTAGGAAAAGAATCATGCACTCAGGAACTTATTTGTGCACTTTCTCGCAAGAACAAAAAGACAAAGGCACAGTAAATTAGCTTGTTGGTTTAATTGTGGTAACTAGACACATGTAAACATTATTTTCAAGTAATGGATCTTCTAACAAAAGTGAGCTCAAGGTGTGCAGATTGGTGTAGATCGGTGCATTGGTCAATCAACTCTCATGCTGAATTGCATTTTCTGAACTACCTCTGTTGCTGGTGGTATCTTATGCATTTTCAAGGAACATTGTGATGAAAAAAGAACCATTCCCCCCCACCCCCCAGTTTTCCCTAAATTATTCAGGGTGAGGAACCCCTAACAGCCGTCAGAAAGGTCACATTTAGTTTTTATACTGCATCATTTGATAAAGTTTTTTCAAAACATTTTCCCCAAAACACCTCTAAAAAGTGAGGCTCACTCGCTCTGATCTCTCTGTTTGACTTCCCCTGCTCCCTCTGGCTGTGATTCTGAACAGCGATTACGCCCTATGCAGCTGACATCGATTGTGTTCTGGTTCAGCGAGAACCTGACCTGGAACTTTGGCTCTACTGTTCTTATTGCAGCAGGCTCAAAACTGATTTGTATATTGCTGGGTCTAAACTAAGATGACATGGTTTGCAAAACAACAATGGACTGGAATGCGGCCCTGAGTAATTATGAGTGGCTGAGAAAATTCCTGCAGTCCATCCATCATTTTTTTGTTTAGTTTTTGTATACTTCACTGATCACTTAACTATGCCCCCTTCAGCGCTTCAAACACTGCCCATTTCCAACCATGCAAGGCTGTGCCTTTTAACCACTGATCTCTCTCTTTCTCTCGCCCTCTCTCTCTCTCTCTCTCAATATAATGCACCCTCTAACCTTCCCTTCCTTGCTTTGTATAGGAAAGATTGTTGAGCCTTACACCACAGTCTCACTCCTCACCACCCCTCCTTCCGAGGTAATTTAGAAGTTTGCATCTTTGCTCCCATATTCTTGGCAGATGAAGGACTTAATAGAAGTGTTATGTTTTTTTTATTTTTTTTTGGGGGGGGGGGGCTGGTGGTATTCCAGCATTATTTGCTGAGAGAGCAGAAGAATGACTACATTTCAATGTGAGAAAATCTAAGCTTGGGCATAAGGAATAGAAAACTATAAACTCCATTGACTATGTGAAGGCCATTAGACAGGAATTATTCAAAATATGCTCTATTAATTATTAAAACTCAGTCCATCTTTATTAAAGTTTACTCTATGATTTGTCAACGTGGCTATAGTTTCCATGGGTCTCCATCCCTCACAAAGTGTTTAGAAAATGACATACAGAACTTTAGCACATGCATGACGCTTAAATTCATGGCTTCATTATTTTCCAACAAAGTGCTGGCCCTAAGTTCTCCCCAGTGAATGGGGGAGGCCTGAGCCCTGAGGCACTTCAGGCGACTGGATTTTCAATTTTGCCCAGTTGAGCATTTTTTTCAGGATGAGATGTGTGATGTCTAGAAAATTGATGTGAGCTGTGGGACCTAGCTTTGATTCATGTAGAATGTAAACAGCTCTGTTGCTGTCCACATGAAATTGTGTTAATGTTATATAGTAGTGTAGTGGTAATTTATATAAATGTTGATATTTCATCAGTCTAAAACTTAGAGCATAAATACATCGGTTTTGAATGTTAATTATATATATATATATACATATATATACATATATATATATATATATATATATTTTTATATATATATATATATATATATATGACACGCTAAATAGAATTTCAATTAAGGTTCCTAAAAAAAGAAAAAGCTGATGGCTTGAAATGTGTTTCAAATCATTTCAAAAGCTATACATGTGGGTGGAGAGCTGGAAAATGTGATCGGATGCTGTATGCAGATGACTACCAGATGGTAGGAAGAAAAAAATATATCCAGCGCTGAGACCAGCTGCGTGAAATAAGAACCCTGCATCCCAGGCCACGTTTGGTCTGAGTTACATGCTATAACCGTTCATGTTATTATGACATAGTCGAAGGCCAGTTCTGTTAATACGAAAGCGAACAGGGATTATGCTGTCATTTCCTTTAAGGAAATGTGTAAATCTGAAGCTTTGATTAGTTTCAGTCATTTTAGTTGAAACCAAATATCTGACGGGATCATTTTCTTCTAGGTCCTCTCTAAAAAGGGTAGGATGGGCTTGTAATAATGTAGTGCCATAGGAAGAGGCTTATAATTATCGACGGCTTTACTTATGTTGAACATATTTTCAAATAGATAAGCTTTGTCGAAAAAACAAATATGAAAAGAAAAAATATAACGTGTTTGCATTTAGGTTAGGCAAAGAAGCAAAAGAAAAGCACATAATACAACATGTGGAGAAACCTGCAAGCCTGTTCGACTATTTCGATTCACTGAAACAACGCTGGTCTCTGTGGTACACTTTTGAATGAGCCAGTCAAGGATTGTTTAAGGCAAGACCTGTACATTGCGTGGGATTATTCATTTGTACATGATTCACAAAGTGTTAGGTATAGACTAACAGAGTCGGACAGCGCTGTCAGCAGTGCCAGAAGGGTTGGAATGACAGGTCGGTGGTTTTTACCTGCTGCTGGCCTGTTATATGGCCTGGTGGGCCTGTGTGTACTATTGATTTCCCTGATATTACCACAAACATTGTCTGCAGCAAGCACAAATGCATGAAGTCTTCCATTGCTTGCAATACACCTGGGTAGCATGTCTTCACATGTTCAAAACTGCCTTTTTTAGCTGATGCAGCGCTCGGGCCATTTTACTATGGTGCCCGGGTCGATTTTCTGTCTTAGTTCAACCCTGTACGCCAGGGGAAATTACCTGTTTGGTGCTTCGTATGGGCACTCTTATCAAGAGGATAGCTATCAATAGCGAAGCAGATACAGGGGGTCATTACGACCCTGGCGGTCATGGACCGCCAGGGCCGGGGACCGCGGATGCACCGCCAACAGGCTGGCGGTGCATCCAGGCCAATTCTGACCGCGGCGGTAAAGCAGCGGTCAGAAAAGGGAAACCGGCGGTTTCCCGACGGTTTTCCCCTGGCCTGAGGAATCCTCCATGGCGGCGCTGCAGGCAGCGCCGCCATGGGGATTCCGACCCCCTTACCGCCAGCCTGGTTCTGGCGGTTTTGACCGCCAGAACCTGGTTGGCGGTAATGGGTGTCGTGGGGCCCCTGGGGGCCCCTGCAGTGCCCATGCCAATGGCATGGGCACTGCAGGGGCCCCCTAACAGGGCCCCACCAAGATTTTCAGTGTCTGCATAGCAGACACTGAAAATCTCGACGGGTGCAACTGCACCCGTCGCACCCTTTCCACTCCGCCGGCTCCATTCGGAGCCGGCATCCTCGTGGAAGAGGGTTTCCCGCTGGGCGGGCGGGCGGCCTTCTGGCAGTCGCCCGCCTGCCCAGCGGGAAACTCAGAATTACCACGGCGGTCTTTTGACCGCGCAGCGGTCTTCTGACGGCGGTACTTTGGCGGGCGGCCTCCGCCGCCCGCCAAAGTCAGAATGAGGCCCACAGTGTCTTCGGTGGCCCAGGTGTCTGTTGGGGCCACTGCACCCAAGTTATTGACTGTTTTTAACCACCAAATTAGAGAATGAGGGATCCAAATTCATGCCTTGCGTTAGGGCAAAAGGTGCCATTGCTACACCACTGACTCTTTAAATAACACTGTGACAGAGGATTGATGACAGAGTAGAAGTTGTAAAAAAAAGGGTAAATGTGCATCTAAATATTGTTATATCCTTTTTCTGTTCATGGGACACATATTCCATATTGAAACAATTCCTCTAGGCCCCTGCAAAACCTGGAGTTCTATTAGGCTCGCACCTGACAACAGTTTTGCAGGTAATGACCACAATGGTGATAGAGAGTTTTTAAAATATAGGAAACTAATGCAATACCATTAAGAATGTTGGCCTTAAATGGAAAATTGTGCTTTTAAATTAGAGAAAATGCAGTAGACTGCCATCTTTACCGTATTAGGCTTGAATTGCTGAAGTAGCATATTCTGCAAAGCTGACAAAGGTTAGGAATGTGAAATATTGAACTTCTGACAAGCTGACTTGAAAGTGATGACTTAATGTAAAAGAAGTTAGTTTTGATCTTCCCCAAGGCACTTTTCTCATGTAGTACAATAATTAAAATAGTTCAGTTTATCTCTGCAAAATAGTTGTTATCATAAAAAGACCTAGTACAGTGAATGGATAAGTAGCTTGTGTTTTAGTAAAGTTTTGGAAAAGCTTAAATATTAAAATGCAATTGTCTTAAGAAAAGTAAATGATGAGAACCCTAGAGGATTTAAACAAAGTAGTTGATACAAATTATTCACTTAAACATTGCAGTCTGTGGACTACTGTTTCTCTGGTGAGAAGACAATGGAGTGCTCCTGTTCACATGAAGACACCAAAAGCTGATTGGCTGACTAGAGAAAAAGAAGAAACGTGTTGCAGTGGCTTAGATTATGCTGTTTATATTAATGTGTGTGCCTAGAGTACGTCACATACTCTCACACTTGAGACTCTCCAGACTCATTCACTTTCCCTGCCCTAATCTATGCTGCTGTGAGGCTCAACTGAGTTTCTTGAACCTCTTTTTAAAGGAAGTTTTGGTTTGATTGATAACTGATATTGACTCTGGCGCCTATGATTTGACCCTCTGAGCTCTTAATGAGTTCTGACACACGTTTTTTCTGGTTCTCCCCAAAACCATCCTTAATCTTAGAATAGGGATTCTTTCCTTTTTGGAACATGTCTAATGCACTTATTCTGATATTGATTGCTCAATGTGATTTATTGATTAATGATTAATATTGATGGCATCATTATTGACTGAAAAAAATTGTGATGATTATTTAATTAATGTACAGGTCCTAGTGTATCTCATCTTACCTCAAAGGTCCATTGGCCTAAGACGCTGGGATTGCTCCCTGATGAGTTGGCAAGCTTTACCTCATGAACCGATATTTAATTGAGATCCCTGCTTCTGCATTGGCAATACATGGCATGCCTTTGCTAACATTAATTCTGCTAAAAAGGATTCTGCATCCAAATTTGAGGTTGTATGTAACAACGATCTACACAACAGCTCATGCTGTCATGCACACAATATAAATATTTTTGCCATCAGTGAAAATAAATGTTTTCCAATAACACGTTATTTAGAGCAACTGTACTAATCAAGGCACATTCACACATTTGTTACTACTGTGTAATGGTTACATTTGAGGTTATTACCATAGCACAACAGCATTCATATGAGAAAATCCCCCTTTTATTGCCTGGCAGATAGCATGTAAAAATTACGTTATACAATGAAACAAGGTCTCCTAGTAATCAAAATGCCTCTTCAAAGTGTTTTCATATTACATCACAATGTTAAAACCTTAAATCCTGTTTTTCGGTAAATACTTTCTGATAGAAAACAATTACGCATGACAAAATGCCTTACAATAAACCTGCTTTGTAGATGCACACAGTACAATATGATGTTTAATATCACTGTTGAGGTGGGGGGGACATGAACAACTGAGGGCTTCACCTCACATGAGTTATGGCCCCTTCCTACTCTCAACAATAGTAATATACAGCATGTTGGAAGAACCTCAGGTAAGAAGTGAGTTATTTTGGTGGTTGAAACAAGTGAATCCACTGAAATACGCTAGTTACACTTATGAACGCTCACAGAATACACTATGGGGGTGATTCTGACCCCGGCGGTCAGAGACCGCTGACCGCGGCGGTTCGGCCGCGGTCAGATGCGGAAAACCGTCGGTCTCCCGCCGGTTTTCCGCTGCCCTTGTGAATCCTCCATGGCGCGGAACGCGCTCCGCCGCCATGGGGATTCTGACACCCCCTACCGCCATCCTGTTCTTGGCGGGTCTCCCGCCAGGAACAGGATGGCGGTAGGGGGTGCCGCGGGGCCCCTGGGGGCCCCTGCAGTGCCCATGCCAATGGCATGGGCACTACAGGGGCCCCCGTAAGAGGGCCCCACTTTGTATTTCAGTGTCTGCTATGCAGACACTGAAATACGCGACGGGTGCCACTGCACCCGTCGCACCTTCCCACTCCGCCGGCTCAATTCTGAGCCGGCGTCCTCGTGGGAAGGATGATTTGCCCTGGGCTGGCGGGCGGCCTTTTGGCGGTCGCCCGCCAGCCCAGGGCAAATCCCAAAATACCCTCAGCGGTCTTTCGACCGCGGAGCGGTATTTTGGTGGGGGAAGTCTGGCGGGCGGCATCTGCCGCCCGCCAGACTTAGAATGACCCCCTATAACTCAAAGCCCCCTTGCCCTGTGTTCTCCTGTTTACTGTTTTTGTGTAACTGTGATGTTGGTAAATAGGTATTTTTCAGTAAATTTCACAGTAGTTTATACACACACACACACAAACAAACACACACATATTTGTTCACTTTAAAAAAAGAATGTTTAAAGAAAGTTACAGTTAGGTGAAAATATCAGTCAAAATGTAATGTTTTAAACTCAAACAGACACTGAAATTCATTAAACATAGGTAACTGAAGTACGTATAACTCCATTCACAAAAAGGCTGCCTCAAATTGTGCACAGGCATTTGGTGAGTGAAATAGTATTTTGCAAATCAACCTATGTTCTATTAGGTTGCATCCCAAAGTTCTTAATCACAGGAGGTCATAGAATGATCTGTCTAATTAATGATCATTAGGCTGGTGGAAATTTGCAGCCTTCTGAGATGGTGGCCTGCAATGTACAGCAGACCTTCATTCCTATGACTGCATCCCACACTGGAAAGCATGTTTTTTTAAAGCATCCTGTGTTCCTAAAAGGAACAAGATTGAGAAAACTTAAGGAGGAGAAGACAGTATTTCGAAAGATCATCTTCTGATGAGTCTATCAACATGTTTCCAAGAGGAAATGGGATCCCAAAGGGAACTCTTTCCCTTTGGGAATCAGTTGGCCCCCTATCTTAGGAGTTGGTAGCTCATTAATAGTTTGGAATTGCAATTGTGATTGTAAACTGTAAATAAAATAATTTCCGAATTGGAAAATGGAGGCAAGACATCCTTTTAATGCTTCCTCAATCAATCAATATTTGTAAAGTGCGGTTACTCACCCGGGAGGGTCTCAAGGCGCTGGAGGGAGGGGAAGGGCCTCATCCGAAGATCCACATCTTGAGGTTTTTCCTGAAGATAGTGAGCGACGGGCTTTGTCTGAGGTGCAGGGGGAGGTTGTCCCAGTTCTTTGCTGCAGTGTAGGTGAAAGATTGTCCTCCACTGGTGGTTTTGCGGATGCGAGGGTCGGTGGCCAGGGCTATCTGGGTGGAGCAGAGGAATCTGGCGGGGTTGTGGAAGGAGACGCGGTGGTTGAGGTAGGCTGGTCCTGTGTTGTGTATGGCCTTCTATGTGTGGGTGTGAAGCTTGAAGGTGATTTGCTTCTTGACAGGTAGCCCGTGGAGGGTCCCCAGGTGTTGAGAGATGTGTTCTCAGTGAGGGAGGTCCAGAACGAGTCTGACAGCAGCGTTCTGGATGAGTTGAAGTTTTTTGATGTTCCTAATTGAGGTGCCGGCATAGATAGCGTTGCCGTAGTCAAGCTTGCTAGTGACTAATGCATGGCTGACAGTCATGCAACAGTCTGCTGGGATCCATCTGAAGATCTTCTGAAGTTTGCGGAGTGTGTGCCAGCAGGAGGAGGCGACAGAGTTTACCTGGCGGGTCATGGATAGGGAGGAGTCAAGGATGATTCCTAAGTTGCGTGCGTGCTCAGTCGGTGCAGGGGGGGGGGCGGTGAGGGATGTGGGCCACTAAGAGTCATCCCACGCTGAGGTGGCATTTCCAAAGATGATGAGTTCAGTCTTGTCAGAGTTGAGCTTGAGGCAGCTTTCTCTCATCCAAGTGGCAAAGGCTTCCATTCCCGAGTGGAAGTTCCTTTTGGCCATGTCCGGGTCTTCGGTGAAGGAAATGATGAGTTGTGTGTCATCGGCATCTGACACGATGTTCATACCGTGGCTTCTGATGATGGCAGCAAGAGGGGCCATGTAGACATTGAACAGTGTGGGACTCAGTGAGGATCCTTGGGGGACTCCGCAGTTGACTCATGTGGGTCTGGAAGTGTGGGGCGGGAGTCTGATCCTCTGCCTCCTCCCGGAGAGGGAGGAGTGGATCTATTCCAGGGTACTTCCATGGATTCCTATGTCGTGGAGTCTGGTGCACAGAGAGCTGTGGGAGACCATGTTGAATGCTGCTGAGAGGTCAAGGAGTATGAGTGATGTGGTGTGGCTGCAGTGCAGGCGTAATCGTATGTAGTCGGTGGCTGCAAGGAGGGCTGTCTTGGTGCTGTGGTTGCTGTGGAAGCTGGACTGGGAGCTGTCCAGGGAGTTGTTGGCCTCAATGAAATTTCATAGTTGTGCGTTGACTGCTCCCTCCTGTTCTTTGGCGGGGTAGGGTAGCAGCGAGATGGGCCGGAAATTCTTTAGTTCTGATCGGTCGGCCGAAGGTTTCTTCAGGAGAGGGTGTATTTAACCATGTTTCCAGTTCTCGGGGAAGGTGCCCATGTTGATGGAGCAGTTGATTGTGTTACGGAGCTTGGGGCGAAGAATGTGTTGGCTCTGATATATGTGTGGTGCAGGCAGGGGTCTGAGGGGGCTCTGGAGTGGGTGCTGTTCATGATGTTGACTGTTTCCTCTGTGGTGAGCGTGGACCAGTTGTGGATGATCTGGGTGGGTTCTGGGGGGGTCGGTCACAGGTTCTGGTGCCAAGATGTTCCAGGAGGAAATGCCGTAGATGTGCTGGATCTGGTGGTGTAAAAAGGAGGCAAGTTTGTCGCAGAGGTCCTGTGACGGGGGATGCTGGTGCATTTGGTGGGGGGATCTGTGAACTCATTGATGACGGAGAAGAGTTCCTTAGAGTTGTGTGCAATGGAGTTGATGCACTCCGGAGTGTGTCCTTCCTTGCGTTCTTGATTTTTCGGTTGTGGGCGGTGGTTGTGGCTCTGAATGACGCGAGGTCTTCGCTGTTTTGGCTGTTCCTCCATTTTTTCTCCAAATGTCTGAGGGTATGCTTTGATTCTTGGAGTTCGGTGGTGAGCCAGCTGGCTTTCCTAGGTACAGGTTTGGCCGATTTCAGCCGGAGAGGGGCTAGAGTGTCAGCGCATTTTGGTGATCCATACGTTAAGCTTGCACACTGCTGTGTTGGCGTCATCAGAGGGAGGAGAGAGGGATTTCGTTTGCCATTCGGAAAGGATTCCAACAAGTCTCTTACAAGTCAAATTAATTTTCTGACTCTTAAAGTGTCTTTGTACATAAAGATAAGCACTTTGTAGTTGTTAACCCTGCTATTATGAGAATTGCAGGAGTTTCAATTGCAAAAGGCTTTGTAAATCTGGCCCGTAGTACGAAAACTGGCTTAAATGCAATTTACACCCTAATCGCTAAATCGTAGTTCTAACGGACCCAGCAGTGAATGAAGAGAATGTTTGAAAAGTATTTTAACAGACAGGGCACAGAATACCACTCCATTACACCAAAGTCCAAGATACAGTGACTTGTGAGGCCATCTATGAAGCTGTCTCCACAAATCCTCCTGTCCCTTTACCTTTACTTGCAGAAGTGGCTGGTTTCACATAGACTGACAATGAAATGATTCTTCCATCTCGACCAGCAGTTGTTGTGGTAGTTGTGGTATTAGCAATGAATGCATTGGGGAAGCTTATAGAAACACTTGAAATGTCCTCATAATAATCACCATGAGCTGCTGAGATTGAGGGAGTAAAGACGTGTAATTACTTCATTGCACTCCCATGGACAGAAAAGTTTAACTAAATCAATACAAGGAAAGCCCTCTCTGCTTGGCACGGAAATGCTACATCATCCTACCTCATCAGTTATTTTGACTTTTTCTTTGTTGCCTACTGGTGAACACAATAATCATGCAGGGCCTCTGCAAGTGCTCTGTCCATTTGATTTTCTGTTTGACCGGACTCTGACCCAAATTTTACCAGTTCGGAGTGAGATTGGCTACTGGCTCATCAACCCATATTATACGATTAAAAAGGTCTTACTAGCAGCAGATTAATATTCCAGGGGCACAAGACTTTTAACCAGTCACACTATTGGGATAATGCCTTTTGGGTGTCCAGATTCCCTAACAGTGGTCTCTTGCCATATTCATGTATTGAAGCTCAGTGTGTGGTTTACTGAAACTCTGTAAATTATGGGTACATTTGAGCCTATGTGTATGATGCACAAGTTAGTGGTCCTTAGTAGGATTTCTTAGTTCATTGTTGACATGCTAGTGTCCACATGCTGCTTCATATGTCCACCTCCCTGGAACCACTTATAGTAGGTAGATAAGTAGAAAGCTTCCAATGTAGAAACATTGTCACATTAAGTTTCTTCCTGCTCTAGGAAAACCCACTTATCCCCCACTTCCTATGTTGCTATTAGCTTCCAAGGTAATGAGAACAGATAGAGAGGTCTCTCTAAGGCCTGGATTCAATACAAAAATGGACTAGTCCATACTGGTGTAACATGTGATTCTTAGCACAAGAATCCAGGAAAAGTTAGACATTAAAAGAAGCACACCTCCAGGACTGTATTACTTGGCTTTGCAAGAACTGTACAGTTCTTCTTCCTGCCATAAGGCACCAGAGCACTTCTTGGTCGTCAGCTAAAAAGCAACCCTGTTGGTTCTACATTGTTGATGTTGAGTGGCCTACGAAGGTAACATTGAGTACCATGTGTGAGGGTCAGAAATGTGCTCTAATCATTTCATATCAAACGTGTGGTTGCACTTAAGGATTTAATGAAGCAGAGACTTTTAAGAGTGAGAGTTGCATTTCCACACATTGACCATATTTTGATGGTTGTCCTTGATTGATTAGTTGTGGGCTTGTAGTCGGCCCAATATGATAAGTAACGGGGATCACATATCAAACTGTTTCGCAACAAGCTTGAAGGAGTGCATATGCATGGAGTGTAGCACAAAAGTATAAGAAAGATAGAGTCAAACTTGTGGATATGTACCATCATCCTCTAAGCTGACCTATGTGATCATCTGTGTGGGAACAGCAAGGAAAATGGCTCCAATAATAATTAGAGCTTGCACCATGCAAAGACCAGATTACTAATTTACCCATAAAACAGAGAGCCTTCCACTGTGGTACTATCTGACCAATAATACCCTCGCCTTGACCTGGGCTTAATGCAGACATAGAAATAATATGATGGGTGGCAAAGTAGCCTAGTCCTAAACCAATTACATTGTCTGCATATCTCACAGTGACTGCATCAGCTTCTACCCCTCAGTATTAAAACCAAGAACACAATGAAGCATGAGCTTTTGGTGTCTGGCTGTCATCAGCCTTCCTGAAGACCCTGCTTGGAAACACTGATGTATTTAACAGAAGGCACATGGGAGAATATTCAGGATACTTGCCAGAGATGACCACTGCTCCTTCTTTCTCTCAAGAAGGAATCACCAAGGGAATTAGAAGAAGTTATTCTTAAGGGGAGGACAAGCATTCAGGCTATACACCGGAGATGTTTGTTGCCTCTTCTTACTCTCAGGACAGGGAGGAGTTTTCTGAAGAAGATTATCAAGGGATGGATCTGGAGGTGTCAACTAATCCCCACCATATGGTCAGCTCATGGATAATGTCAAGCAAGGGTACGGGGCTACAATTAATTGAAATGAATGGCATTGGAATATGAAGGAATATTTCTAGTAGATCAGAGAAATACATATATGCATCAAAGACAAAACAAAATAAACTGACAGAGGTATTTTGTTTCTTGCCTTTCTTACAAATGTTGTAGGAAATAAGACCCTGAGTAAACAGTGACTTTTTTGCCTCCATTCTTGTGCTCTCTGGATTGACCAATTCACAGTTCCACTTTTGTATTCATTTTGCATACAGGGAATGTGGCTCCACTGTCTAAGATATCAGAATTGATTTTGGGTGCTGCTAGTTCAAATGTAATTTTCTGGCTTTAGTGTTGACCCATCTTTTTGCTAATGTATGGCTCTCACAGCAGTAGCAATAGTGCCGACTCTAAGCATGAGCATCCAAAACAAAGACACAATGATGCATGTGAACATAACCCATGGCTGCCATCAGCCTTTCTGAAACAGGCATCATGCATGCAAAAAGGCCAGGCCCTGATTAGAAACTTGTCATCTTTCATAACAGATATTGCTGACTTATCCCTCACTCATAAAATCCACCCAATGGTATTGCTTAGGGAGAACTACTCATCAGCCTTGCTATCAAGGATCTCAGTGAATTTCTGTGGTTACCCTTTTCTCCATCCTCCCTCACAGAGGGGCCGATTCACAAGGGTAAAGGCAAAGTCCATGTTTACAATTTTCAGGTATGCACAAAGGTAAGATGAGAATAGTATCTTTACTTTCGCACTCGGGCAGATCATCCGCACTCAGGCCGGATCATCCACACTCAGGCCAGATCATCTGCACTCGGGCGGATCATCCACACTTGGGCCAGTTCATCCGACTGTGGGCCAGAATCATTGTAATTACGTGCACGTGTACATTATCAATCTGAACTGCAACCCAGATCTAAAAAACAGATAAAAGCAGCACACAAGCAAGGGTCTGGTTTCTCCACAACCACACTGTCCCTGCCTGTGCTGCACAACCTAAAGCCATGCTGCCCACTAGGAGAAAACAAACTATACAGGGGAGGAGACCACCATAATTCTGAAATATATTGTGAGGAACTATAGAGACTCCATGGTCTCCAACCATACAGCAGCAGTTTCTCACAGAAGGCAGCCTTATGGTAGCAGTTGGCATGGCATTGTGGGAGGACATCTGGACCATGAATGACATCAAGAAGAAGTGGCAGGATGGGAACAGGAGGGTGAAAGAGAAGTACACCAGGATAGAGGTGTCCAGAGCTCTCCTAGGTGTGCAAACTGGTGCCCGCCCCTGACTTACCCCCACTTGAGAGGGATGTCCTCTCCACCATAGACCCCCACCTGCTCCATGGGCTGCCTGTGAGTGATGAATGCAATGCGGTGCCTGATAATATGCAGTGATACTAACAATTACCCAAAATGTCTAATGTTTGTGATAATCAAAAAATGTGACCATGAATGTTGTCCCAAGTAATTGCAATCTGCATGGTGACTCAGACCATCATGTGTCTCAGTTAGTCCATTATACTACAAGTACTAGAATCCCTTGTGATGGTAATTGCACATTATAATCATTCAGTCCCAAACAGTGACCCATCACTGCAGCCTCATCCTCTTAACGCTGTTGCATGGCAATCGATAATGCCCCACATTAATTTACCACTGCTGTTAACATTTTGATGCAAATGTTTAGCTATGTGACAGGTTGCACATAATCAAATATCTTGATCATGTATGCTGACCTGTCCCTTCTGTTTTGCCACATACAGCCAAAAAACATTCATACACTGGAGCGCAGGTCTCTGCACCACTAGGGAGGCATTGTCACAGTGTCAGCAATATATGGTGTATGTCTAATGCCACTGTTGTCACTCATCGCCATATGCTCATATATGGTTTTTAACAGTATACCACACACCACGCTGACATGTTGGCCAATAATAGGTCAACCAAAAATGTATGTGTGCAGTACCTACCTAAGGGTTCATATTGTCCCTCATGTAGGTTGATTTTGAGTGGGTCTGTGCAGCACGTCTATATGCTACAAGTCAGTATGCCTCACCTTACAAGGTGTAAGGTGTTTTTACCTTCCCAGGTATACATGGTTCTGTCCCTCTGGGGAACTGTTATAAGTGTACACATTGTTCCTGGAATGCCACTCAAGTGGAGAGTGAGGAAACATAGTGATTTGTTCATCTTTGACACAGTCCAGGAGCCCATTTCAAACCATGCAAAGTGTCTTGCTGTAGCCTCATACACATGATTTACTGGTGTGTGCAGCCGGAATTATACAAAGAGTGATCCTCCGGTGCCTTGAGGGGCTCATAAATTTGTTTCCAGGTCCATCATGGAGAGGTGGAGTCACAACCTGTTTCTAGGTTAATAACATGGATACTTGCTGAGAAAATGCCAGGAAACAACAGCTAAAGTAATGATGTTGGTGAGTTGTGTACTGATACCAGAAGGCTTGCATTTTGGGAGTGTGGTAGTGGCTGGCAAATTGGTTACAGAAGAGGGGAAGCCTAAACACACTGTGGTTTAACTGCACAATGTGAAAACAGTGAGGGTAGGGATTAGCCCAGTTTTCCACTTCACGAAATAGTGCGATCCTAGAACAATATTTATAACACTTTGCCACCATGATCACAAAGGAGTGAACCTCGGAATAGAGGACTACAGGATGTGTGCTGTACATGGCCGTATTCAGTGTCAGGTAAAATAGACCATGATTTTGCACACGTACATTGAAAACACAGGCCAAAGGAAAAATTCACAGCAGAAATGGCTGACCTCACAGTCCAAAATTAGCAATGTTGTCCTGTTTCGGGAGTGAATAAATGTTACCCACACCTTGGTTGATAATTGTGTATTTCAAACACGTGCTTGTCAATGTACTGACAAAATTTGATGTGTAAAGATATACCAGCTGTGCATGTTCTGGAAGATACCACATCATATGTAGGATGCTTGATGCCAATAAAGATGTGGGTATGTCCAAAGGTAGCCAGAACACACTACTAATTCCATCCTAAAGCTCTCAGTAACCTCCAAATTCATGTTTGCCTGTAATTGTGATACCTGGTTGAAATAAGGGTCACCTCTAACTTGTAGATCACTGGCTCACACCTCTGACATGCACGTAGAATCATTACCATCATCCTTTGCACTCAATAATGGATACATATGTTACATTACAGCTGCTGCCAGGACTACTTGAATGATACAAATGACACCATCCAAGGGTTTATGAAACATCCTGGCTGCAGCAGTCAATTCTACTGCCATCCGTCTGTAAGGTAAGTGTGCCATATAGTGTTGTAATCTCCCCTTGAACAAAAGCCATATCTTTGTGGAAGGGGATGAGCAGATTTTGCCATTTTAACATTACTCCTTTAGTTGTTGTGTAAACTGTTCCCGACAAGATCAGAGATGTGTGTTTCAGGTGTGCATAATCACATATAATACATATAATACATGCAGAACATTAACCATGGTGTCACTTCTTTCCAAAGCTGGTGGATCACAGAACAGTTATTCTGCTACACACGTAAGGGGCCAGGGCCAGAAACTGGCATCTAGGGGGATCTCAATACCATATAGACGTGTGTTTGGAACTGGTGAGTTTTCCTTTGCATTTCACATCTGCATTGAACACCTCAATGTCACAGTGTGAGCTATAACGTCAAGTGGTACACAAATCGGGTTATTTGTAACAGCTGTTGATGTGAAGATAATTGGACTCAATACCTGTGTTACACCAAATCATGTTGTAAGCCAAGTACTTAGCCTGTTGCAACCTCTGTCTCACAGGTGGTGAGGACGAAGCATTGAGTCGGAGGAAGGACCATCTACCAGTGATGGGCACTATGAAATCCGAAGGGAGAACCCATTCCTCTTCCAAACTGCCTTGTCAGCTGCTAGAACAACACAGGAGAGGAGGAGGAAGTAGAGGCGGATAGGGGGTTGATTTCAAGTGATGCAGAGAACAATCCCCTGACCACTCTTGTTGGCCCAGGCAGCTCACCAACAAAAATCCACATCTGCTGTGGTTGACATGGTGCCTCATCCCACATCCCCAAAGGATTGCGCATTCCCCACACACCCCAACCCAAAGCTTACCTCTTCACAGCCCTCACATCCAGTTCAGATGTGTTGGTTTCCCTACACACTCCTACTCTGACAGTGTCTCACAGACCTTCTCTCCACAATCTGAGGGACATGCCAGCTCTGGTGAGGAGCAGGTAGATTCTAGGCACAACTCTACTCCTCACAATCTCCCCCTTGCCATCCACCCTGCTGGTAGACCTGCTGGTCACATCTGATGCCGTCCTAGGTAGAGAGGGCTGGCAGATATCCATGTTGGAGAGTGGGAGGAAGATTTCTTTCAGCAGCAGCCAGATGTGAGGCAGGACATTTGCGACATAGGTGCTACACTGTCTGACATGTCTGCCTCTCTACAAGACATTCACTGACTCCCAAAGTTGGTACACAGAATTACCCAGGTGTTAGAGAGGATGGATAGATCCTTGCGAAACATGGGGAAAAGGCTGAATGACATCATGGCCATATACAAGGAAGAGAGTGCAAGACACCATGCATTGGCTACGAAGATGATGGAGAGGATACTCAAAATGATTCAAAATCTTGCACAGTCAATGCATGGAGGGGAGCCAACACACCTACCTGCACCATCTCATCCCCAACACTTGGATTGCCCAGGGCCCCCAACAATCCAAGATGGAATTACTCCCCTTGCACATGCCCTCCACTGCACAGTCATGTCCTCTCCCTGTAGAGGGTCTGAGACCCCCTATCCAGGTAGATCCTGCCCTGTGCGGGGTCTGACACACCCTGTGCATGCAGTACCCCACCCTGTACAGTGTCTAACACCCCTTGTCTACGCAGACCCCCACTCCATACAGGGCCTACACCCCCTTTCCCGGCAGTCCCCCATCCTGCACAGGGTCCAACACCCCCTGTCCAGGCAGATGCCCCACCCTGGCGAGGGTACAACACCCTCTATTCAGGCAGACCACCACCCTATTCAGGTTTGGACACCCCCTGTCCAGGAAGATGCCTATACTGTGCAGGAAATACCACCCTCTGTCCGGGCAGACCCCACACTGTACACGGAACACCACAACCTGTCCTGGCAGAACCCCACACTGTACAGGAAACACCACCCCTTGTCCGGGCAGACCCCCACACTGTACAGGGTCCAGCACCCCACTATCCAGGCAGACCCTCACACTGCACAGGAACACCAGCCCCCTGTCCAAGCAGAACCCCACACACTGTACAGGGAACACCACCCCCTGCCCAGGCAGACCCCCACACTGTACAGGAACCACACCCACATGCAACTAAAAACCCCAGTAAACATGACACATCGCAATGATCCTCACCACCAAAACTGAGAAGACCAAAGTGAAATCACCTGTGAGCACTGTAACATATGTTTGCACAGCACTATGTAAATAAAATTCCCTTTCCACATTTGAATTGAGTTGGGAATTGGATGATGATGGTCAAATGCTTAATGTGGCTGTAGGCCATTTATGTGTCAACAAAAAAGATAAGACATGTTCATCACTAGAACCATCTGTGTACAGTTGTGTTATTCGGAAGACATAGCTAACCAACTACAGACATATGCTTCCATACTTTGGTTCGGGCACAGACAATTAACTACACAGCACCCATATATATATATGCATATATATATAGCATATATATATAGAGTAGGATATAAATATCATGGTCAAGCAAACAAAAAACATCCATTGGGAAGGGAGAAACTAAATCAAATAATACTCTTCACAGGGTATGGGCAAGAGACAGGGAGGGGGTTGGGCAAAAAATGTCAGGAAACGTCAAGGAAATCAGTCTATATACAAGGGGCAAAGAAAAAGTCCAGTCAAAGCATAATGTCCAGTCACATGTCATCCTGTTCATCCTCCTTTTCAATGACATTCAGATCAGCTGCTGTGGTGGTCTCGTCCCGGGAGGCCATTAGCGCACCTGACACCCCACAGGACAGAGACACATGGGGGCTATGAGGGGCATGGGGGGAGACAGAGTAGGAGGAAGAACAGGGATATACATGGAGGGTGGTACTGGAGGGAAGCTGGGACAGGGCAGCCATCATGGCTGCACCAAAGGAAGTGAAGGTGGCATTGATTGTGACAAAGGCACAATAATTATTCCTTCTGGACCTGCGCTGTTCTTCAAGGGTCTGCTGTAGGAGCTGAGAGGAAAGGTCCTGCTTCCCCTCAGATGCCACCATCCCTTCCTGGGATGCAGCCACAGGAGTGACAACATGGGGAGAGGTTTTTGTGGAACATGAGGGATGTGGGGTGTCGGGGACATGGGAACTCCTTCTGGGACTTAGGGAGGCACTTGGAGGGGCCGTGGGGGCAGTGGTGGCAGCTGGGTGCCTCAATGTACTTGGGGCTCCATGTGATAGTGAGGGGTCAGAGGCAGGCCCAGGTGTAGATATTTCCAGCTCTGGGTAGTCCTCCGTAAGGTCATGTTCTCCAGTTTCTAGGGAAGAGGTGACATTCTCTCTCCTGGTCCGAGGTGTCCAATTCAAGCCCTCCTCCCTACAGTTACTGCAGCCTTCACCTGGTCATTGTCTGCTGAGTCCATCTGGGTGGGTGCATTCCCCCTGCCTGTAGATGTTCCTTGTCCCTCCTCCTCTTCTTCTGCAGTTGAAGTGGCCATGCACACTGATGTTCGCAAGAAGCTCTTCTCAGTCCCCGGTCCTCTTCTTGGTCTTCCTGGCCAGCCGGGTCCCCTTAAATAGAATTGAGAACATTATGGTGTCCAAATCAAAGCAGAAAACATGAGTACAAGGAGCAAGTGCTGACTTTGCTCTCCTTTGATCTCACTGGCCAATTTCAGGTGTCTTAGATCCCAAATGTATGTGAACTATCACTGAGATGTCAGACATAACTCACACATTAACATTTGTCACAATTGTGGGAGGTATAACATTCTGCAGTGACAATGCCTAACCTTAAGATTTCAATATCTAGGCCAAATTCTCGAAGGCCATAAAAGCTGTATGTGTGAAAGATTGAACAGAAGTTCCAATTTGCCTAAGTAATTTGGGCCAAGGGTGTATTGTCCTCACTACCTAGTCATCTTCACAAGGCAGTCTACAAGTGAAGATGGGACACAGTCTGGATGACACTGTCTCCCCCAAAGCATGTGTCTATGATCACCCCATCAGTTGCAGGCTTTATCATCTCAAAATATTGCATGTCATCTGCTTTGCAGCATGGTCTGATTCCACATAAATGCTTTAATGGGTGTACACATAAAAACAGCCCTTGGTTCTGACATTTGCTAAGCTGTGAGTACATGTATTGGAGGATCCCTGAAACTATCAGCCAACCCACATGGCATGTGCTACATTTGGCAGGTCAAGACTGCATGTTGATGCTGTACACCAGCTGGCACGTGTGCAAAGCTGGCTCAGATAGCTAGATGTTACATAAGAAATACGAGCCACAGTTGTGAAGACGTGCATTTATTTAACTATGGAAATGTTGGAATCATTTTGTGTGAGACAAGTATTCCGAAGTCAGTCATTACTTTAAGATACATGAAATAATGCATTATGAAACACATAACAAAGTGGTAGGTTTTGTGCACAGCAAAGAGCATGTCCCCTCTCACAGCACTAGTGGGTTCTGTAATAGCTCCCTTTTAAACTTACTATTGAAAGCCTTTCTTGTTATCTCACCTTCCCCCCCCCTAGGCTTCTGTGTATGTTGTTTAATGTGCTGTTTTGTTTACACATTGGGCCTTGCTTTTACCCAGGCTTCTTTAAAACACTCCTCTCTAGGCCATGTGTTAATTTAACTCATTTGCATAATAACTGAAACTCTGCACACCTTTCAAGAACATGTGCAGCATGTGAGGACCACACCCAGCTCTTCAAACCACACCCAGCTCGGCACACCTTTCAAGAACATGTGCAGCATGTGAGGACCACACCCAGCCCTGTCTATAAAAGGCAGCCCTCGAGCCTAGCCCAGTGCTTGTGCTCGTCTACCTCCCGCTTACCTGAGGACAGATCCCTCGGCGCTGGCACTCCTGTTCTCTACAGACTTTCATTGGCTTCAATGGGCGCAGCTGCTGGCTCTTCCTTCTTCCGGTTTCCGGTTCCTCCTTGCCTCAGCCTCTCTCCTACAAGCAACCTGCAAAAGAGAAAGAAGACAAGGTTAGACTGATCAGTATCTCTTGCCAGCAACAAGTAAGTGCAAAACCTTTATTACCTGAAAGAAATTTGACAACAATTTCTGGATTCGTGTATAGACAATTTGAAACAAGATACCTTCCACGAACATTGTGATTCAAACTCTTTGTTACAACAATACTTTGCGGAACTTTGTGAAGCAAACATTTTTTTATGGAACTTTTAAGAATCGAACTGTGGAAACCATTAACAGCAAGGCAAACAGTAAATCAAGGACTTGCACAAATTACATGCTGTATTTTGACGTAAAAGTACAGTATTTGTTTTATAAAAGATTCTGGAAATATGGGAAAAGTGAGTCTGCTATTGGCAATTTAGGCTTTAGTTATATTAAGATGAATGTTTGATATTGATAATTCTTATAACGGTATTTGTTTAATGTTTTAGAAGCTTTAGAGTAATAGAAAGCACATCCCAGAGCAGTAACACATTACAAACCTGGAAACTAGAGACCAGGATCCAAGAGGTACTTTTAGAAGAAAATTTCTAATAAATAAAGGGATAGTCAGGAACCCAGTTAGGAATAGGATGTACTTATCTGTTCTTTGTTTATGTTTCATTAGGCACCAGTTTCTACCGAAGTCAGAGAGGGCCGCAGATTTGTGCAGCACTTCAACAGTGGAAACGCAAGAACGCTGTTGTCTCTTTATTTTATTTTATCCACTTCCCCCCTTCCCTTGAGCTTCTGTTCTTAGTGCACTGTTTTAAAAACTAGTGTGCTGGAACAAGCAGTTTCAGGGTGGGGTCGGATTGTCTTCAACCTCCATCAGAACTGAACAAGGACTCAGGTGAGCTGGGCTTTGAGAGAAGCACAAGCCTTAAATAAAAAAAAAAATTCAGTTCTGGTGGACGATGAATATCGGGGAAGAAATAGAGGGCATTGACATCACGGATATGGCGCAGGCCCTAAATGAGGACTTGGCTCATAATGAATCAGTGTCTGGCATCTTGCAACATATGCAAGAGGAAATAGAGAGATTAAAGATGGAGAATACCTCTTTAAAACAGGATTTAAGCAGGTATAAATTTAGGGTATCTCTGTGGAACACAGCTTTTACGCCTTTGTTTAAAACCTCCTCAGAGACAGGGGCGCCATCAAAACATACAACTTTGCCTCCCCCAGTTGAGGTCACTGTTAATGTTCCTAATGCTGTGCCCTTAGCAGCACCTGAACGTTTTCATGGAGATAGTAACAAATTCCATGTTTTTATCAATCAATGTCAATTACACTTCGTTTGTAAGCCACAACAGTTCCCTACTGATGCTACGAAAGTGGCATTCGTCTTGTCTTATTTGGGTGGCACAGCAGCCAATTGGTCAATTCCTTTCGTGGAGAGAGATGATCCCATCCTCCATAATTGGAATCAATTTAAACGTACCATGACCAGCCTTTTTGCAAAACACACTTTCATGCAGGCAAGTGATAATGAGCTTTTAAATCTTAAACAAGGTAACAAGGATTTATTGACCTATCTCACTAGTTTTAATCGTTTACTCACCGAGACACACTGGCCAGAAGAAAAGCGTGTCTCCCTTTTCTATAAAGGTTTGAGAGACGAGTTAAAAGACGCGCTGGCTCATATCGTTGATTTGCCAGAAGACTATTCGGACTTTGTAGATTTAGTTGTGAAATTAGAACATAGACTAGGAGAAAGAAAGGGAGATAAATACAAACTGGAATCACGGTTAACTTGTATTAGACACGAGAAGAAAGACCCAGATAATAAACTCCCTGAACCTGAGCCTATGCAAATAGGGACACTCAGAGGTTCACTCACATCAGAGGAAAAAGAAAGAAGGAGAACACTTCAATTATGTTTATATTGTGGAAGGGCAGGTCACTTTGCCAGAGAATGTCCAGTAAAGCCTAAAAATCCACGAAAGGGTGCTGTTTCCTCCACCTCCTCAACTGAATCGGGAAACGATTAAGCTCGACAAGGGGAGAGGTTACTTGTTCGAGAAAACATCTTAATCAAACCTCTAATGCTGCAGCCTTCATGGTACCGCACATACCTAGACATTTCATAATTCAGGTCGTTTTAATTGTTACTACCCAAGTGAGGCATTCTCTCCCTGTCCTACTGGACTCAGGCGCAACAGGAAATTTTGTGGATAATAATTTAGCTGAAAACTTAGGACTTCCTATGTGCCTAAAGCCTTGTCCAGAAGCAGTATGTGCAGTGGATGGGTCAGAATTGACCTCTGGATTAATCACAAAACAAACAAGTCCACTTGTTATGGTCTGTCAGAACGGGCACACAGAGGTGATTAGCTTTGATCTGATGGATACTCCTAATTTTGGTTTGATTCTCGGGGTACCCTGGTTAACAACTCATAACCCAAAAATTGATTGGGTGAATAGAAA
The DNA here is from genome assembly GCF_031143425.1 of Pleurodeles waltl. Classification (NCBI taxonomy): domain Eukaryota; kingdom Metazoa; phylum Chordata; class Amphibia; order Caudata; family Salamandridae; genus Pleurodeles; species Pleurodeles waltl. The sequence continues at coordinate 994,523,083 of NC_090447.1, read as the reverse complement.
TGTTACTTTGGATTCCTCTTTCTGTAGAACCAATTGCTATCAAGAAGCAGGTACAGAACAGAGCACAGTATTACACTGTGCTAGTGTTATACAAGATGAACCAAGTCTCCCTCCTGAATATTCTGACTTTAAAGACGTCTTTGATCCAGTAAAGGCTAGTGTGCTGCCCCCACATAGGTCTTATGACTGTCGTATAGATCTTATCCCAGGGGCCCCTTTACCTAATAACAGAGTATATGCTTTGACTGACGAAGAAACCAAATACTTAAGAACCTACCTAGATGACCTACTACAGTCTGGGTTCATCCGTCATTCCACATCTCCGGTGTCATCTCCACTCTTTTTTATCCCGAAGCCGGATAAATCCCTGCAGGCGTGTATCGATTATAGAGGACTAAATAAGGCTACAATAAATAATAAATATCCCCTTCCTCTAATACCTGTGTTGTTGGATCAGTTAAGACATTCTACTGTATACACTAAACTAGATTTGCGGGGAGCTTACCACCTGGTCCGAGTAAAAGAGGGGGATGAGTGGAAGACAGCTTTCAAGACAAAGTTTGGTTTATTTGAGTACACAGTAATGCCCTTTGGGTTATGTAATGCCCCTGCGGCCTTTCAGTTCTTTATAAATGAGGTCCTACACGAATTCCTGGACGTTTGTGTCATAGTATACATAGACGACATCCTCATTTACTCTAAGAACTCAGAAGAACACACCCAACATGTTTGTGCAGTATTATCAAAGTTAAAAGAAAATCATCTTTTTGCTAAGTTAGAAAAGTGTACCTTTAATGTCAGCAAGGTGGACTTTTTAGGATACTGCCTGTCACCTCAAGGAATAACTATGGATGTAAAGAAAATCAGTGCTATTGCTGATTGGCCAGAACCATCCTCTGTAAAAGATATTCAGAAATTTCTGGGTTTCGCCAATTTTTATAGGAGGTTTATTGCACATTTCGCAGACATTGCTGCCCCAAGCACTACCTTGTTGCGGAAAGGGCAACGATTTCTTTGGACTGATGAGGCGGCACACGCCTTTCAACTCCTAAAACAAAAGTTCACTTCAGCCCCAATTCTGAAACATCCTGATCCTGACTTGCCTTTTTTTGTTGAAGCGGATGCTTCACAAGTAGCTTTAGGAGGAGTTCTCTCTCAACGAGATGCAGTAGATGGCCAGTTACATCCTATAGCCTTCTATTCCAAAATGTTATTACCAGCTGAACAAAATTACACTGTGGCTGAAAGGGAACTACTAGCTATCAAATTAGCCTTTTCAGAATGGAGGCACCATTTAATGGGAGCCAAGTACCCAGTTACAATCTTTTCTGACCATAGGAACCTACAGTTTTTTGGATCACTTAAAGCACTAACACCACGTCAGATGCGCTGGTTAATTTTATTTAGCACATTTGACTTTGTAATAACCTATAGACCAGGTGCACAACAAATTCAATCTGATGTGTTATCTAGATACGGACATACTTCAGACATGAAACAAGATAAAATAGGAGAACCCATTATTCCTCCCCAAATGTTTTTGGCACCAGTACAACAGAAGGATTTCATCACAGATCTATATAATGCACACATGCAAATAGCACCTCAGGATTGGTTAAAAGATTCCCATAACACAATACAACGAGGTTTATTGTATCACGACAACATGTTGTTAGTGCCCACCTCGGAATTACAAACACAGGTGATAATTTGGCATCACGCCTCACCGTTGGCAGGTCATCCTGGTTGGGTAAAAACCCTGGAAAATGTGCAAAAACACTTTTGGTGGGACACTATAAGAAAGGACATTAAGCAATTTGTCACTACCTGTCCAATTTGTGCAAGACATAAATCTTCTCATAAGGCCCCTGACGGTTTGTTAATACCAATGCCAACACCCAAGCAACCTTGGCACACTGTGAGCGTAGACTTTATTGTAGGTTTACCACCTGTAAAATCTTTCACAACAGTGTTGGTTATAGTGGATTTTTTATCTAAAATGGCACATTTTGTACCATTACGGAAATTACCCACGGCAGAATTTGCCGATATTTTTATAAGGGAAATTGTGCGTTTACATGGTTTGCCAAGCAAAGTGGTGTCAGACCGAGGGAGCCAGTTCAACTCTAAAGTTTGGAAAAAATTATGTAAAAAACTGAAAATAGATGTGGCATTATCCACTGCTTTCCACCCAGAGACAGATGGACAGACTGAACCAAACCTTACTTCAAACGCTACGTTGTTTATTGGCTGATTATTCTAGTGAATGGTTGGAAGCTCTCCCTGTAGCAGAGTTTGTTTATAATAATACTGAGCATTCAGCTCTACTTTGCTCACCATTCTATTTCTTGCAGGGGTATCATCCAAGAGCTATACCCATTTTGTTAGAAGATTCTCTGTTACCTACAGTAACGGATAGACTAACAAGGTTAGGTGACATACAAGACAAAGCCAGGAAACATTTATTAAAGTACAAGGAAAGCATGAAAAGACAAGCAGACAAACACAGATCTGAGGCCCCAATGTATAAAATCGGTGACAAGGTATGGCTCTCCACAAAGAACCTAAACATAGAGGGATCCCGAAAGCTGCAACCACGTTTCATTGGACCCTTTAGTATAACTGCCATAGTAAACCCGGTAACAGTAAAATTAGATTTACCAAAAGAATATCCAGTACATACTACATTCCATGTGTCCTTGCTTAAGCCGTACAATCCAAAAACCCGACCTGAACCACCACCTCCACCCATACCAATTAAGGGAAATCTAGAGTATGAAGTGAAAAGCATAAAAGACTCAAAAAGAATTAGTGGACGTCTGTTTTATTTAGTAGAATGGAAAGGATATGATGAATCTGAGAATTCATGGGAACCAGCATCATATGTACATGCCCCACAGCTGATTAGACGGTTTTATTTAAAAAATCCAGGAAAACCCCGTCCTGTAGGAGGGCCTTTGAGGGGGGCAACTGTTAGGGTTTGTGCACAGCAAAGAGCATGTCCCCTCTCACTGCACTAGTGGGTTCTGTAATAGCTCCCTTTTAAACTTACTATTGAAAGCCTTTCTTGGTATCTCACCTTCCCCCCCCCCCCAGGCTTCTGTGTATGTTGTTTAATGTGCTGTTTTGTTTACACATTGGGCCTTGCTTTTACCAAGGCTTCTTTAAAACACTCCTCTCTAGGCCATGTGTTAATTTAACTCATTTGCATAATAACTGAAACTCTGCACACCTTTCAAGAACATGTGCAGCATGTGAGGACCACACCCAGCTCTTCAAACCACACCCAGCTCTGCACACCTTTCAAGAACATGTGCAGCATGTGAGGACACACACCCAGCCCTGTCTATAAAAGGCAGCCCTCGAGCCTAGCCCAGTGCTTGTGCTCGTCTACCTCCCGCTTACCTGAGGACAGATCCCTCGGCGCTGGCACTCCTGCTCTCTACAGACTTTCATTGGCTTCAATGGGCGCAGCTGCTGGCTCTTCCTTCTTCCGGTTTCCGGTTCCTCCTTGCCTCAGCCTCTCTCCTACAAGCAACCTGCAAAAGAGAAAGAAGACAAGGTTAGACTGATCAGTATCTCTTGCCAGCAACATGTAAGTGCAAAACTTTTATTACCTGAAAGAACTTTGACATCAATTTCTGGATTCGTGTATAGACAATTTGAAACAAGATACCTTCCACGAACATTGTGATTCAAACTCTTTGTTACAACAATACTTTGTGGAACTTTGTGAAGCAAACATTTTTTTAGGCTTTAGTTATATTAAGATGAATGTTTGATATTGATAATTCTGATAACGGTATTTGTTTAATGTTTTAGAAGCTTTAGAGTAATAGAAAGCACATCCCAGAGCAGTAACACATTCCAAACCTGGAAACTAGAGACCAGGATCCAAGAGGTACTTTTAGAAGAACATTTCTAATAAATAAAGGGATAGTCAGGAACCCAGTTAGGAATAGGATGTACTTATCTGTTCTTTGTTTATGTTTCATTAGGCACCAGTTTCTACCGAAGTCAGAGAGGGCCGCAGATTTGTGCAGCACTTCAACAGTGGAAACGCAAGAACGCTGTTGTCTCTTTATTTTATTTTATCCACTTCCCCCCTTCCCTTGAGCTTTTGTTCTTAGTGCACTGTTTTAAAAACTAGTGTGCTGGAACAAGCAGTTTCAGGGTGGGGTCGGATTGTCTTCAATCTCCATCTGAACTAAACAAGGACTCAGGTGAGCTGGGCTTTGACACAAAGGCCTGCATGTTACAGAATCTGACACAAGAAATATAACCTCTTGACCCCACACTAGACAGTGTCTGGACCATCCCTTTGCCAATGCACCCAGTAGTGGTAAGGCCCTTGCCTTCACCAGTCAGGGTGTTGACATTGCATTTCTTCATATAAATGAAAGAGTGATGGCTATTCCTCTGTAGTGTTCTGTACACTACAAGTCCCAGGATGCACTTTGGTCAGGGCTTCCTATGTGATCCCATTGTGTATTGGCCTTGTGACTGCTGCAGCAATTGCTGGGATTAAGTGTAAAGAGACATGAGAGACAATGGGGCATTGTCCTTATGACAGCGGCAGCAATTGCTGGGATTTTTCTGGGATTATGCGAAAAGAGACATGAGAGATAAACAAAAAGCATGCATGTTACGAAATCCGACACAAGAAATATAACCTCCTGACCCCACAAGCAATATAACCTATTGACCCTACAACCTTTTGTCTGGACCATCCCTTTGCCATTGCACCCAGCAGTGATAAGACCCTTGTTTCACAGTCACAGTACTGGCATTGCATTTCTTCATATAAATGCAACAGTGATGGCTATTTGCCCCGTAGTGTTTTGAACACTACAAGTCCTAGGATGCACTTTGGTCAGTGCTTCCATTGTGATCCCATGGCTTATTGGCCTCATGACTGCTGCAGCAATTGCTAGGATTAAGTGTAAAGAGACATGAGAGACACACAAAAAGCATGCATGCTACAGCATCCAACACAAAAAACATAACATTTTGACTCCACACTGGACAGTGCCTAAAATATCCCTTTGCCATTGTACCCAGCAATGATAAGGCCCTTGCTTCATCAGTCATGGTGTTGGCATTGCATTTCTTCATATAAATGTAAGAGTGATGGCTATTTCCACTGTAGTGTTCTGGACACTACAAGTCCCAGGATGCACTTTGGTCAGTGCTTCCAATATGCTCCCATGGCACATTAGCCTTATGAATGCTGCAACAATTATCCAGATTGTGTACATGGTGACTTGTGATACATGTTGGTACAGCTCAGTTAGCACTCACACCATGATTCCAGACACAGTATGCAGCCCATACGCTTACTAGATCTCTGCTGCTCCAACATCTCCAGCTGGGCATGGAGGGTCACCCAGGCTGTCCTCAGCACCCTCCTGTACAGCGGCGGAAGTCGGGGCCAGTGCACGTGGGGCTGGGAGGACTGTCCCAATAGTTCATGGGCCTTCAGTCAGGCCCAACGTCTCAGGTACTCCCAGCGCTTGCAGCATGTCCTGACCTGCCGGTGGTAGATGCCCACTGCACTGCTCAATCTCCTCCCAGAGTCGGGTGAGCACTACATTGCTCAGCTTGTCCTCTGGGCCCTCATAAAGCTGAGGGTAATTGTCTAACACCTCCTCCTGCTAAAATGTCCAATTATGCCTCACTGAAGGAGGGTGACCTCTCATAAACTCCCTCATCCACTTTGGTATGCACAAGTTAATAGTAGCCTGTATTGTTTTGCACAGCATAGCATTAAATCATAACTTACACATGCCTCTGTACCCTCAGCTAGGTGTGAATCCAGGCAACTGGGCCATTGTACAAAACAGAGGGCAGGGTATACAGGTGCGTGACCAGCCAGTAGACACTTTTTTTACCTGACCAACATGTTGTGTCATGGCCTTCATGTGGTTTGCACTCTTAACGTATGTCATATGTACCCCCAGTTTTAAAGACACAATCCTCTATGATACACACACTTGCATTTACTGCTTCTGTGTTGGCGCTAGTGTGACAAACTTGCCAGTGCTGCCATGGCTTCCCAGTCTTGCTCTGTACCTCTGGCCCTTGGTGTACTTGGCACAATGTGTCCAGGCTGGAAATCACTACCTCCGCCTAGTTTGGTGATGCAGGGCAGTCTTCTTAGATGTAAGCAATATATGTTGACCACCTGAACCATAATTGGAAGCAGTCAATACAGTTCCACTGTCTGTGGAAGATGTACTTATTACCCACCATGTGCCATGGTAAACTAGGTGCAGCCCAAAATTTGCCCTCATGATCCCAGCATTGAGACGTTCACTTCACATGGAGTCTTACTACTATGCTACACATCCACTACACCTACATGCACTCTGTCAATCTTGACACTATGGCCTTCATTATGAACATGTAATATACATAGTAGAACCACCACTATTGTAGGTCCGCCACTGCCAGGCTTCCTCCGCCAGGCAGCCTGGAAGTGGCAGAGTTACATATCCGACAGGGTGTTCCAGTTTCCACCAGCCTTTCCCTGGCGGTTTACCCTGCCAGGGAAAAAGCTGGCATAATGGGTGCCTCGGGTCCCCCTGGGGGCCCCTGCACTGCCCATGCACTTGGCATGGGCAGTGCAGGGGCCCCCGTGCACAGCCCCATCGCGCATTTACGGGAAGTGAAATGTGTGAAGGGTACAGCTGCTGGCTCCATGTGGAGCCGGCGTCAATGATCATGCTCTACATTCAGCTGGGCCGGTTGGCGGAAACAATGTTTCTGCCAGCCGGCCCAGCTGGATGTACATTATGTGGACGGCAGGGGCTTCTGCGCCATTGCCAAACTTAGCATTTTTTGCCGACAAGTTCATAATGCCCCTTAATGCCTATTTGCTGGTCTTCCAAACATGTCTGCCACATATGTACTTCCACCCCCTTCATCTAGCTCTCGGTTTTGCAGACCACTCATCAGGTGCTGAAGCTACCACTGCTGGCCTTGGCCATCAATACCATTACAACTGATAGCCAGACCTATTTGTTGTTCAAAATCACTCTGTAGGCCATCTGAGATGATGTATCTGGAGCCTCCCTAGCTCTATATTCTGCTCATTGGAGTCTTCTCATGAGCCCAAGCTCCCTGTTCCAGATTGCTGTAGCTCTTCGACCCCCTTTGTTAGCCATTAACCATTTTTGCTAGCTTTAGGCCCCTTAACTTCTAAAACTCTTTCTGCTGTTCCACAAAGACCAAACTAATTTTCATCCTTCCACCATTTGACCCCTGTGGCACATTTAAATCCTTCTGACAAGTTTAAATCCCTCTACCCTTTGATCTACCTTCAGACAACTGAGATGACATCAGAGCATGGCTCAATGATCATACTGTAACAATACTGGCTTTTTATTCACTTTCCATTCTCTAAGTTATCTGAAAATACCCACAAATTCTATAAGTGGGCTAAAAATGAAAGGTTTTTTCGAGGGGTTAACAGCATAAGAAGCATAAATGGGAACTATTCACAAAAGATCATATATGTCCTCCTAAGTACACCTTTTCTGCTTGGTGTCAGTCCTCCTGGTCCTCACCCAAGCCCTAGGTTAACTAGCTCTGATCATTCAGTGACTAGTTTCTTAAATCTTCTGCTTCTGGTTTTGCACTAACTCATCCATTTAGTCTTGATGGTCTTATTCACCCATCATGGTCATGCTGACTCCTGTCATCCCGGCTCCCCATGTCCTGGTTCTCCTCCTCGCTCTGGGCTTCCTTGTCCTGGTATGCCAGTGCATGGTCCTCTTGGCTTCTGTTACTTGATCTTCCTTCGCTCTTATCCCACTGCTCCTCCTTGCCCTCATCCTCTTGTCCTGCTGGCTTTGGAGGCTGAGTATATGCTCTTGCTCTTGATCATCTATGTCCTATGTCCTATTCTCCTAGTATTCCTCAAAGTCAGTCTGGTTTGCCTAACTCTGAACTTCCTGTTTCTGGTCCTCACAGTCCATGTCTCTTCCAAGTTTTGTGCCCATTATACGTGATCCCTTTGATTCTGGTGCCCCTTATTTGTGTCTTTGTATGCCTGAACTTCTTAGTCCTTCCAGGTCCCCATCTCCCACCCCTTTTGGTTCTCTTCAGGTCCTTTCAACCATCATCCCTTTACTTGGTTCTTCTGATCCTTCTTGTCCTCTTCTTCTGAATCCTGATAAAAAAAAGCTGCTGGTCCCCTTGGTGCACCTAGCCTTTTTTTGTCCTGATCATCTTAGGCCTCATCCTCCTAGCCCTTGTCCACCTGGTTTGGACTGTCCTGGTCCTCCTCACCCTGTGTTTTGTCCTCATGGTCCTTCTGGCACTGTTCCCACTGGTTAGGCCCTCTTTGTATTGGTTTTCTTTGTTTGGGTCCTTCGGAGTCTGGTCACTTTTATCCTAACTCTCCTGGTCATCCTGGTCCAGTCCTCTTGGTCTTCCTGGCTCTTGCTGTCCTGGTCACCCTGATCTTCCTCACCATGGTCCTGCTATTCCCAGGTTCTGGTCTTTATGTTCCACTCTGGCTCTGGTCAGAAGGACATGGCTATCCTGGCACGCCTAGGAATGTTTCTGGTCCTCTTTGTCCTTTTTTGTATTTACATTTATTTATTTCATTTTATAGGCAGTGTTTATACATAAAACACCCATCATTATTTAGCTGTGCCAATGTTCTCACAATGGTAGACAACATACATCAAAAAACAAAAACATTTACAATAATGCATAACATCAAAACTGGATTCAGCTGCATCAAAATATACACACCCTGTGCAGGTTTAATCTTAATGTTCAACGAGCATTCTACAATTCAAATAAGCTCTCTGCACACTAAAAAAAAATGGGGCAAGGAAATAAAAGGGGAGGGGTCTAAAATGGTAGAGAGAATTAGAAAAGAAAACACCACTCCACAAACTCCCAAAATCATCATCTTCCCCTGAGGTCAGCAGCTAGTCCCCAAATGATCATAAGCTATAGTGTCTTCTGGATGCCACCTATTCACATTATACCACAGCGGTGTGTCAGGAATTGATGTTGGTGGTGGCAGTGCAGGGAGTAGGGCAGGAGCCTATGGTTTTGCCATTCCAGCTATTGGCATAGGAACACCTTCACACCTAGAAGCTGTCCTTTTGGTTCTGATCCTCCTAGTTCTCCTTGCTCTAGTTCTGGTTCTCCTGGCTTTGGTTCCTTTAGTATCCTTTCTACTCCCCCTTCATCTTTCCTGCCTATTCCGGTCCCCTGGACCCACTGGATATAAGCCTTGTGCTCCTTATCTTCCTAGTCTCCCAGAATCTGGTCCTGATTCTCCTGGCTCATGACCTTATGATGCTTATCCTCATGGTTCTATACCAATTGGCCATTGTCCTCCTTGTTCTGGTCCCGCTAGGCCTAGTCATCCTGTTTCTCATCCAGTTGGCCATCCTGTTCCTAGCCCTCCAGCCTGATCCTCCTGACTGTGTTCATATTGGCCATTATATTCTTGTCCTGATCCTCTTTTTCCTCCTCACCTTGGTAATACCGTTCCTGGTGCTCAGGATCGTGCTTCAGGTAACATTTATAAAAAATGACTCAAGATGTGCTCCCTCATCATTAGATTACATAGCCCATCATATGTAGTGAATGTATTATCTTTTACCCAGCACTCCAATGGTTTTAGTGAGTCATCTACTGAGTTAAAAACACAACACAATAAAAACCACACTCCAATTTATAAACTTAGAGAATCATTTATGAACAGAATGGCACCAAAACATGGAGCATGGGTCGGAAACACAGATCAGTTTGATCCCAATCAAAAAGTTACCTTCACGCAGAAAATTAATAGTAGGTAGAGTCCTCAGCGGGACAAAGCTTAAGGCTGGGTCCAAAGGCAGGCTCATCATTAACAGGTTGATGAAGGACAAGGTCTTGGTGAAGCTGTCAACAAAGGCAAGAAAAGCTGTGAGTGGGAAAAGTAAAATAGTTGCACTCAGGAACTCATTGATGTTGATCGAATGCTACTCGGTATCCAACCCAGTGATGATTTCTACCTTTGGACTTAGACTCTTTTCTGGTAGTCAGATCACTGCAGCGGGCCAGGGCTGTAGGCAGCGGCCCAAGAGCGTTTAATGTTGTCAGATGGCAGGCAGCGACAGGCCCACTGGATAAGATTTGTTTCTGTGGAGAAGAACGTAGTTTGATCTGTGGCAAAACCAAGCCACCCGGTGATGTACCATTGGCATGTCAGCTGGCAGGCTGGAAAAAAAATTGGCAAGATTTTTAACCCATTCGCTGCCAGGCCTTTTCCCCCTTAGGGGCCAAGCCTTTTTTTGGCTATTTGGGGTAGTTTGCGCTTAGGCCCTCTTAACTTTTTGTTCACATAAGCTACTCATGCCAAATTTGCGTCCTTTTTTACCAACATCCCAGACATTCTAGAGGTACCCAGACTTTGTGGGTTTCCCTGAAGGAGACCAAGAAATTAGCCAAAATACAGCAAAAATTGTGGTTTTTTAAAAAAAATGGGAAAAAAGGCTGCAGAAGAAGGCTTGTGGTTTATTTCCTGAAAATGGCACCAACAAAGGGCTTGTGGTGCTAAAATTACCAGCTTCCAAGCTTTCAGGATCAGGTAGACTTGAATCAGAAAACCCAATTTTTCAACACAATTTCAGCATTTTGCTGGGACATACCCCATTTTTACTTTTTATGTGCTTTCAGCCTCCTTACAGTTAGTAACAGAAATGAGTGTAAAACCAATGCTGGATCCCAGATAACTAAACATTTCTGAAAAGTACACACAATTCTGTATTCAGCAAGGGGTAATTTGTGTAGATCCTCTAAGGTTTTCCTACTGAAAATAACAGCTGAAATAAAAAAATATTGAAAATGAGGTAAAAAAACAGACATTTTTCTCAACGTTTTACTCTGTAACCTTTTCCTGTGATGCCAGATTTTTGAAAGCAATATATTGTTACGTCTACTGGACTCTTTTGGTTGCGGGGATATATAGCGCTTGTAGGTTCATCAACAACCCAAGGTACCCAGAGCCAATAAATGAGATGCACCTTGCACTGTGTTTTCATTCTATACCGGACATACAGCAATTTATTTGCTGAAATACAAAAAGTGAAAAATAGGTATCAAGAAAACCTTTGTATTTCCAAAATGGGCTCAAGATAAGGTGTTGAGAAGCAGTGGTTATTCGCACATCTCTGAATTCCGGGGTGCCCATACAAGCATGTGAATTACAGGGCATTTCTCAAATAGATGTCTTTTTTACACACTGTCTTACATTTGGAAGGAAAAAATGTAGAGAAAGACAAGGGCAATAACACTTGTTTTACTATTCTGTGCTTCCCCAAATCTCCCAATAAAAATGGTACCTCACTTGCGTTGGTAGGCCCAATGCTCGCGACAGGAAATGCAACATGGACACATCACATTTTCCCAAAGAAAACAGACCTGTTTTTTGCAAAGTGCCTAGCTGTGGATTTTGGCCTCTAGCTCAGCCGGCACCTAGGGAAACCTACCAAACCTGCGCATTTTTTAAAACTAGACACTTAGGAGAATCCAAGATGGGGTGTCATGTGGGGCTCTCACCAGGTTCTGTCACCCAGAATCCTTTGCAAACCTCAAAATTCAGCCAAAAAAACACTCTTTCCTCACATTTCGGTGGACAAATCAAAATGATCAAACACAAAACTACCAGTTTTTGTGAGGTGAACCGTCGTTTTTGGTCTGGGCTCAGCAGCCATATAGGGAAACCTACAAAACCCAAACATTTCTGAAAACTAGACACCTGAGGGAATCCAGGGAGGTCTGACTTGAACGAATCCCCCAATGTTTTATTACCCAGAATCCTCAGCAAACCTAAATTTTAGCTAAAAAATAAAAATAAATCCACATTTCTGTGTGGGATCACCACACTGGTACAAATTTTCTACCACCCAACTTTCCCCTCAGTCTCCTGGTAAACATGATACCTCACCTTTGTAGGTGGGCCAAGTACCTGTGACATGGAAGAGTCAAAAACATGTCGATATTGAGGGGGAACCAAAGAGGGTCAAAAAGGGCAGTTTGAAAAAAAAAAATTTAGACTGACAAGTGGGAAGAATTTTTATCTGTATAGATGAGACAGTGCTGGGTGGTAGGAATTTTCCTGCAGATTCCAGAAGGTTCCATTACAAAAATGTAGAAAAAATTTGTGATTTCCAGCAAAGTTGGAGGATTGCAGGACATTGTGGGTAAGAAAATGGTGCGAGGTGCATGTGAAGCACACCACCCTGGACTCAACCAGATGTTTATTTTTCAGATGTGTCTAGGTCTTGTGGATTTTTCTACATGGCAGCGTCCCAAAGTCCAAAAAGTTTGCCCTCACAATTCCAGGTGGGACGATTTTGAGAGTTAGCCAAACTCTCTTGGCCCAAATGTAAAACCAAAATCCCAAATAATCAAATGTCCTCTTGCTTGCTGTGGGATAAGATGTTTTAGTGTGCAGGGAGAGAGCTAAAAGACTGTTGCTCCCTTCAGTTGGGGTGGGGGCATAACCATGCCCATACTGGTTGGTAGCAACCACCACACTATTTTAGTTTTTTCTAATTTCCTGGCATCTAGTAGACTTTCTGTCCCCCCCCCCCGGTATGGATCGGGGGTAATTGCCCCATCTGCCCACTGGTGAGCAAAACAACTTTGGCCCCATTTATTTGGGGTGGGGGTATGGCCATACCCCCACCCTCTTATTTTGACAAAAAAATCTTCCCTGGTCTCTGGTGGGCTTTCTGCCTCCTTTGGGAGCACTTGGACCTTCCAAAAATAGGATGATCTGCCCCCAAGGCGGGCAGATATGGCCAACAGTAATGTGCCCCCATGGGGAGCGACCCTTGCCCAAGGGGCTGTCCCCCCAAAAAGAACACACACACACACCAATCCCTGTTGCCTAAGTGGTTTCTGCTCTCCCAGGGGCAGATCTGCCTAATAGAAATAGGCCGATCTGTCCCCAAGGGGGGCAGAAATGGCCTAAAACCAATTTCCCCCCGGGAAGCGACCCTTGCCAATATAAATAAAAATAAAAATATCCCTAGTGTCTAGTGGCTTCAGCCCCCCTGGGGGCAGATCGACCTAATTAATATAGGCCGATCGGCCCCCAGCTGGGGCAGAAAAGGCCTAATAAAAAAATTACCCCCCTGGGAGCGACCCTTGCTTAAGGGGTCGCTCCCCTTATCAATATAGAAAAAAAAACATCCCTGGTGTCTAATGGCTTCTGCCCCCCTAGTGGCAGATCGGCCTGATTCATATAGGCTGATCTGCCCCGGGGGGGCAGAAATGGCCTTAGATTAAATGCCCCCCTTGGGAAGCGAGCCTTGCCCAAAGGGGTCGCCCCCTTCTTTGTTTACACAAAATCCCTGGCGTCTAGTGGGCATTCCTGCAGCATGATCGCTGCAGGAATGCACAGAGAGACATGAAAAGGGAAGGGAAAGCCTTTCCTTCCCTTTTCATGCCTCTCTGCTTCCCCTGCCCCCCGTAGCGAGCAGAAACAAATCAGTTTCTCCTCAGGTTGCGCTGGAAGCATTGCTTCCAGTGCGACGGGAGTTGACTTCTGATGAGGTCAGGGCGCGTCACGGATGGGAGGTGGAAGGGGAAGCGATTCCCCTTCCAGTCCTGCCCTGGTGGGGTGGGGGGAAGGCCATTGGGGGGAGCCCAGCACTCCCCCGAGGGCCTATACCATGACGGAATGGTCACATCCAGGATGTCTTAGTGCCGCGCTACCGGACGTAACTATTACGTCCATGGCGGGAAGGGGTTAAAGTCCCAGAATTCTAGGATTAGGCTGGAGGGATATACTCAGATACCAGCCAAGGGTCCTCACTCTAACAGAACCCAGCAACAAGGTCCATGACACATCCAGTTGAAATTGGTCAACTGGATTCATCCAGTAAATTGGGCTTCTTGCAGCTTTTGTGTTCCTGTTACTTAACAAGAGGTCAGCCAATTGACCCTTTGAGTCCACTTCTTTGTCCTGGGTTAAAATGGGAGCAGGTCCAGCTGTTAAGTTTCTCCTCACAGGTCTCAACAGCAGGTGCACAGGTCCACATATATTGAGAAGAGGATGCCCATGGGTGCCACATTTATGACAGACTCTAGCCTTTGGGTGTGGTGATTCCTGGACCCTTCCTAACCGATAGGGAAAAAGTTCCCAGGCTTAACGCTACCCACTTATGCAGCAGTTCTTGAGTGCTTTACTACAAGCAATTCTACTGTGCCCTTCTCTGCCTAAAATCAAGATGGAGGAATCTTTCCTCCCTTGTACAGAATTCCTGTGCGCACCCCACAGATATGGTCAGTGAAATGAGCAACTCCGCCAGGGGTCACTCACAAACGGTTGCGGGGGCACCTCTTCTCCCCCTAGGATTAGACCCAGGCTATCTAGAAGGGCAAAAGAAGGGGTATGCCCAAGTGTTCATTATATCTGCTCGTGACAGTGTAGGACTCTGAAAATAATTCAAAGCCTAGATGATCATCCTGTCAGAGGAATATAACACCTCTCCACACCCAAGGCCTTTCTTCTCAGGCCTTGGAGCAAGTTCACACCTCATTAAGAAGCTATTCAGCTCCTCAGCGACAGTGGGAAGTTCATGCAAATTGCATTCCAGAGGCTTTAGGCAGACAAGGGGACTATTTAAAATTGCCTCTTGTAAAACATACAGTAAATATCCAACTATGCAATGTATTGGATTTGTAATAAATATGTTAAAAAGTCCAAGAATTTCGGTTTTATCTGTTTCATAGGCATTACCAACTCTATTTACCTTTAATATTTTCCCCCAGTGTCTTCCTATGGAACAACTACCTTTGCTACAGTGAAAATATATTTTGAGGCTTTGTCACTGTGAGGATATGTTTTACATTAAACATTTACATGTCCTACCTTCAAATACCATGCATACTGTCATACTGCACATTGAGGCCTACTTAGGTGTGACAACATTTAAAAGGAGTGTTTAGGCCTCTCAAAAGGAGTTATTTTGACAGGTTGAATTTTCAGTTTAAATCTACACAGCTAGGTCACTGGTGGCAGACCTGTAGTTATTTTTTGCACTGTCACTTTAGCAGTGGCACAGTATGTGCTGCAGTCTACTAGTGACCATTAACTTAGAGGCCCTGGGTATATTCTTGTGACATATACTAGGGACTTACTGCTAAGTTAAAGGTGCTAATTAGAAGTGCAGCCAATTTAAAAATGTTTAAGGGGTCAGAGCACATATCCTGGGGCACAAAGTCTAAAAAACAGTGGCATCATTGCCAGAAATTAGGGTAACCTTGCAAAAAGTGACATTTTCCTACATCCATTATTTCTCTTGATAATATTTAAGAACTGCTTTAGTCAAGCACCTCACATACTCTTGTCCAGGCGCCAAAATTCCTAGGCAACTGTTTCTATGCTGTACTGCTGCTTAATTTCTGATGCAACTCCACCCACACAGCACAGCCAACAGCAATAAAGATGGCATTGCTATGGGGCCTACCTCCTCATTGATAGCTCTCCATGTACCTACCACAATACTAAGAAACTAAATGATTGTGCTAGATCACTTTTTAGAACTAATGAAGCCCCTTTCTCCAAGCTGCGAATCCCTGCACTTTTGAAAAGGATCCCTTTGAAGAAACAAACTTTTGAGAGTGATAGTTCATTCGACTGATGTGGCAGTTGATTTAATCTGAGTTCAGGGTAACTTGGTGTCATTTATAAGCGAGACAGCAGTTTACTTACTCCCTCATGATAAAACATTCAACACCCACTTCTTTCATATTCATCCCTTAATATGAGAGCATTTAGAGTGTTAATTTATAAAGTTATTGAAAGAGGTTCTTATCAGTAAAACAACTTTCTAATCTGTGTTTTACCCAATACTGTCCAGTCAGCATTCTTTTGTGCTTTTTTTCCTTGGTACATACAGAAGACCCTACTTCGGGACTCATGTGGTCTAAATGTTAGTAGAGTCCCTTTTGTCACAAAAGTCATCAAGATGTGACAGTTTAAGCCTTAGGTTAACCAAAGAACTAATGGTTTGAACATAGAAATTGCACTGACACATTTTTATCAATGTGCATTCGCTTACATTGCAGAGCTTGACATAGGTGGTATTTGAATTAAATCACAAGTTAGAAAGATTAAATTGATATTATAATGTAATTTAGACTCTGGATTAACAGAATGTATTGAAATTATATTAGATTTTTAATGATTAATGAATTAAAAATGTGTGCGAAAGCGAGAGAAATGTACTTCTCTGTTATATCTAATGAAATGCATTTACAAAGCCTTCTTGTTTAAAATGAAATGAATTATTGACATTAATGAAGTATTATTAAATTCTGAGTGCAAAACTTTGCATATTATATTTGTTTTATGAAAACATATTAATTGAATGTATTGCTGTATTTCCTTTCCGTTAGCTTAAGTGAGGCCTGTTAAAGCTTGCATTTTGTGACTGTGCAGGAAATACTTATTCATTTTTAGGGTCAAGCCTGCAAGTGCATGCACCAGCACATGTGTTTCGCTTGCAAGACTCTGTTGTATTCAGTAAAGAGCTTGGAGTCCACCTGCCCCTCACCATTTGTTGGTTTGCATGGCACTCTTCTTTACAGCCTCGTAATTTGTCAAAGCACGCCTGCCATTATTTCCGTTTCTCTGTGTGGAGCAGGGATCAAGCACTAATTTATTCATCCTAATTCATGCCCATTGGTTGCTCTCAATCTGATTGAGGTACTATTTGTTTATTTTAACTTCTAGTACCCCCAAACAGAAGGCTTGTGACTGGCACAAATGTGCCCAGCAGTACAAACAAAATAGCAACGTTTTATTTTTTAAAGCTAACTTTTTTATTTTGCCAAGTCGTCTTTTCTCAGTTTCCATGCACCTTTTCTTTAATTTTTGCTAGTAGGCGCTGTCGTCAAAAGATGAAAATTAACATGTTCTAAATATGTGAGATCTATTGCATTGCAAATGCTTGCTTTAATGTGAGTTTTCTTTCAGGCTTCATTCCCATTAGAAGACTAGATTTTGGTAATAGGCCCTATCGTTTAGACATATAGAGAATGTATCATAGTGTCCTTGAGTGCAGAACATTGTGGAACATGGTTTGCCATTGTATACAATTGTTTCAAACGTACTTGGAGTCACACATATGGAAGATGTTCTCAGACTTGGGAAAAGATGTGGATGTTTCCATATGGAGTCATTTGATCGAATATTATGAAATGATGCCCCTTCAAAATAGCATGGGCTAATACATTGGCAAATCAAAATGCTTTATGAACTTTATTATAATGTTGACTAGTTGGAGTTTGATCAGATACTTTCCAGATTCCCCAATCAGATCCTTAATTGAAGAAGTGTTCCTGTATGCTGAGCCCCTTGGAGAGGTATCTTCTTCTTTGCCCTTTTGAAATGTTCCTTTGAGATTTGGAAATCTTTTCCTATCCCCTTTAGAAGACTCTTGATCGAGCTTCTGACAAGCTGACACTTAAATTTTTTCCTATCTTTTGCCCACTTTAGCTGGTAGCTGGCAGTCTGAGATTATCTTTTTCCAAATTATTTGAGCCCTTTTTGTGCTTTTTATCTTTTGCCTGCATGTGTTTTCCCCTTAAATGTATTTCCCTGATTTGGTTAGCTATAGGGTTTCACCGTGCCCAGATAAATTCTGACTCTGCTAAATTGAATTAACTGATGATTGCTACTCCTGAGCAGTGTTTAATTTCTGTATCTCAGATATTTATTTTAATGATAAGTGTTGTCCTTCTCGAATGCTTAGCTTTGTTAGCATGAGTCCGTCTGAACTTGTTCCGTTGCCTTGGACAACTCTTGGTGATTATGTATCTTTATAACTTGGTTTTACAAATTGTCTACATGATTTTGAGCTTGAGTTTGTAATAAATCCCTAACTTTATTCACAACTGGAGTTTTTCTTCTGTGGCCAGATTGGTCAAGTCTAAAAATTCATCAACCTTGAAGGACAGTGATTTCTGCGAAGGATGAAAATGCTCTATCAGGACTTTTACAATTTCTCCTGCTCATGGAAGAACTGAGGGTGGTAGTAACCTTCAGACATTGCCTTAGCAGGAGAGAGAACCAAAGAATCATGGGCCAGATGTACAAACTTATTTTCAGGCCATAAGGCCTGTGATTCACAAAATTGCTGAGTTTGAAACCATGAAACACATTTGAGTAGTGTACATTTTGCAACTTGGAAAAGTGTTTCTGACTCACAAAACAGCGTTAGTGCCCCATTTCTAATTCCAAAGAAAGATCCATGAAAGTCACACCCCTTTCTAAAGCAATTACATGAGCAAACATTTAGTCAACTTTTAAAACAGGCCCGAAGACCTTCCTCTTCAGGGAGTTGTAGTTAAAAGTCAGTTACCATGATTGGCTTAGCAGTGGGATGCTCCCTTTGGGAGCAGTCGCCCATGCTTTAAAATAGATCTTCATTCATTCATTCACTCATTCATTCACTGTTTCTATGTATTAATGGGTTGTGACTGCAAATGCAGAGAAAAGCCATTGATTGGTTACAAACGTGGGTTGTTAACTGGTTCACAGATGGGAATTGTGTATTGCCTCAGATGGGGGTGTGGCAGACATTGGTCCAGAGGACCACTGCATCTCCCTCTGATGTTGTCCTAGGATGTCAACACGTTTTTAAAAGAGCTTTTGTCCCTTTTAGTGGAATGGGTTGCTCGAAAAAATAATGTTGACATAACAGAATGATAAAAGCAGGGATGGATGTCTACTGTCCCTAACAAGCCACCATCTCTTCATTCACAGTCATCGTAGGGGCCAGAACACTGTGGCCTACATCTTGAAGCAGGAGATTTTGAGATCACCTGCAAATATACATGTTTTGAACTGTACATCACTCCTATCTCTTAATGAAGAACATTTTCAAACCGGTCTGCACATACTAGCTTGCCAACAGGGCTTAGTACTTCAAGTCTAATATCCCAACTTCAGCTAACCCTAATTGAATCATTCCTCTACTCTGAAGGCAGCATCTAGATTCATGGACAGAGGAAGATTACATCCCTGCTTCTTCGCTAGCACTTACAGGTAAGTAAAATATACAGTGAGTACATTTAATGACGTTGCAGGACCGCCATTGGTTAAATATTGTGCAAGCTTAGCAGGTTGTCATAGGTTGACTTACATTAAGCAGCTACCAAACCCAGGATGATTGTACACCTACATGTAAGTACATGTTTCTAGATCCATGCTCTTTCATGATTACCTGAGCACATAGGTCTGTGTATATGTGTGTTTGAGAGAGAGGATGTGGATATGTGTGTTTTCTGTCTTTGCATGGATGACCTGGGTAGTGAAATGTGACATCTTGAAGCTCTGTGTTGTTAAAGTGAATAAGCCTAGATGCTGGTTTGAATTTCTTGTCTTCAGTTTGTTACTCTCTTGCGTGTTGTTTCGCTGAGGGTGCTGTGCTAGTGGATGATCCTTTTTTCTTGCTGTGCACATGGCAGACTTGGCATGTTCTCTGATGTTCATTAACATACTGCTTTCAGTGCTTGACACTTTTAATTACTGTTACTAGTGTTTTTCAACTACGTGTTTATTTTGTGCTCCAGTTGTGCAAATGTTTTTGTTAAATGTGTTGCTTGTTTATGTGATGCTGCTCTGACCGACCATCTGCTGTGGGTGCCTCTCAGCGACGTTTTATGTTGTGCATGCCTTGCAAACCAATAAACATAAACATTACCATAGTATTGTATCATCTAATTAAATATGGATTGGTTGTGTGCAAAGTTGAGTTTCCCTGTGCTTTTTCGCTAATGGTATTAAACTTTTAGAGCTTTGAAAGTGTTTTTAGAATCTTGTATTTTAGTAAGATTAGCATAAATTAGTATACATTTTTCTTGTAGTGTTTTTAGTTTGGGTTGTCTTGATACACTTTGTGGCTATTATCTTTGGCGAAATCCGGACATCCGCCTGTATGTTTAATTTGAGAAGGTGTGTGAAATGGTCTTGTCTGAGCAGTAGTTTTGCCTTGCTTCAACGTTACCTTTCTATTCACAAGTGGCGTCTCTTTCGCGATGTGAATTTAAACAACTAGCAAAGTACTCAGAGATCATAGAGCCGGTACATCAGTTTGATTTAGAGCATTAAAAAATGAATTTCGAAGAGGGCGTGTTCCCTTGTGTTGTTTTCTTTAGCGGAAATGAGACGGGGACAGGATGTGACTTTCCTGTGTGGGTGGACCATATCAAGATTTGGCTGGGGGCTTTCATTGACATAATAACTGATGGAACAAACACAAAGTCGTTCATTAAAATGGAAGGACAAAGTTTAAACTAAATATGTTGTAGTCAAAAGTATTTCTCCTAGCAGAACAATGCCTACATTTTCCAAATGCTCATTTGAAGGTGCCTTTCCTTGTTTCATATAAAATATTAAATACCTGTGAATACTTGGGAGCATATCCAGAAAACATAGGTGTGCATAAATTCACAAGCCTTTATTTTCTACATAGTGGTAGTTTATACCTGGTTACACAATTTGCAGAACTTTCTAACATACCAATTGTCAGAAGAAATAAATGTAAGTGAATTTAATTCAAAATAGTGGTCCCTTGATTTTGACATGACGAACTTGGTTGAGCAGGCTGCAATACCTGTAACCATAGCTAAAGATCCCAAAAAAGTCCTCTCCTGACCCCTCAATCTAAGGATGCCACGGAACTATGAGGAAACCAATTCATGTCGATATCGAGCACAACAGATTCCTCTCTTTCTGCACCTGAAGAACCCTTCCTTTGAATTAGTTGGGAGGTGTGTATTGGAAGGTTGTCTTTTCAACTTTCAAACTTTGAAGAATGAAGAAAGTGGCATTTCTCAGTCTAACCAGAATATCGAGGGTCAGTATATATATATATATATATATATATATATATATATATATATATATATATATATATTCACTGTAAAAACCAAATGATACAAGGATGTTATAGTTAGGAAATAGAATTTTTTTAAAAAATGAAATTCAGTTAAAAAAACAAAGGTTACAGGTGCGTTATAGTTAGATTTTCGATTTACTTGCACAAAACCAGAGAAATTCAGCAGTTATAGTTAGAGGTATTTCAAGTAAGTATAACTCGTGGCCTAAGTCGCTCCTTTGATCAACTCCCTATAACCAGCCAAACTTGCACTTCAGACGGCCTTCGGCATGTGGCCAGTCCTTGCTGTCGACCTCCCCAACCATCTAACCATGAAAGGAAGAGAGAGAGAAAGTGAGAGATTGAGAAACAGAAAGTGGTTTAAGCTTTGATGAATTATGTACTTAGAATGAGATGTTTCCAGACAAATTGAAAAGAAAAATGTTTTTGTCAATTAAAAAGAGTGGGATCACCTTTCAGTATGTAACTTAAATATTTATAGTTGAAAAGAAACTAAAACAGGAAATGACCACAGACTCACCTAGGTTAGGACCCTTAACCTTAAGTGTTCATGGCTGAGACCTTACCCACTAGGCCAGAAGTGACTCTTATGGAATAGTGTCCAGACTTATTGACAGCTCTCACTTATAGAGAGTGAAGTGTTTGCTCTGACTTGGCGGGAGCTGTCAAAGCTCCTGCCAAGACAGAGCAAACAGCTATCCACCCCTGGGGGTTGGCGTTCCCCAGGTCCATCTGTGGCTTCAAGATGGCTGCACCCTCCAATAATTCAATTAGCCCCGGGGAGGGCTACAGTGGGGCCTCATGGTCCCCACATTGTATTTCATTGAGGCCCTGGGGAGGTGTCAGTCCCTGGGGCTGCAGGAGGGGCCGGACAGACTCCCGGCATTCAATTTCTTTTCAATATTTTCAAAGCCCAAGGGAGGTGGCAGCCCCTGGGGCTGGAAGGGGTCATGTGCCCTCCCCGCATTCAATTCCTTTAAAGCTCTGGGGAGGTGGCGATCCCCAGAGCTGTGGAGGGGGGGAGTAGGCTCCCCACATTTATTATAAATAAGCCCCAGGGAGGTGGCAATCCGTGGGGCTTCAAAATGCCCTAGGAGGAGGGCCCTGTGTGCCCACCTTCTTTATTTATTTCAAAATGCCCACAGAACCTGACCCACCCGGGGGCTTAAAAAAACAAGCACGGGAGCCTATGCATTTACATTTTTGCTGTGAATTTCCACCATCACTGCAAATGTGCAGCAAAAATATAAAAAAAATTAATGCTTTTTGCAGTGGCTAAGGGGCAAGGGTGTACTGACCTTAGGCCCTTTTCTTTTTTTTCATAATTTTTTTCTAGGACTCTGCTGAAGCCAAGTCCCAAGATGGCTGCCAACACTGCCTGGTTTGAAGTGTTGGCATCCCATCAGACCTCTGCAGCTATGTGCATGATCTCCTATTATTTGCAAAGTTATTGGGGAGGATTTATGGCCCTAGATATATAAATGTATTTTTCCGTTAATATCTCAAAAACTACTGAGCAGATTCACACCAAATAACCAAAGGCACAATCTGTGGGACAAAATATAGCTTTCTGCCAAATTTGGTGTAATTCAGTCCAGCAGTTTGGGCTGTAGTCATGTTCAAAACTCCTATGAGAATTAACATGGAAACACGTTTTTGAGCCTCTTTTTTCTCTTTCCCTGCTTGTTGGATCACCCCGAAAGTTCACATGCACAACAAGAATCACCGGCACACTTTGTTTGGAAAATTTTGTGAAGATTCGTCAAACGGTGCCGAAGATTTGGGAAAGTCAAAAAATGATTTTTCTATAGAAACATGGTCCTAACAAAAACTGACAGTCATCAGTAGGTAGTTATAGTTAGGACCTAGTTTCCATAGAAAAAGCGGTTTTTGGTTTGCTTATAACTGTGGTGCCATTTGATGAATCTTCACAAAATTTTACAAAAAAAGTGCCCTGCATTGTCTAATTCTGTATGGAAAATTTCAGGGTGATCCATTGAGAAGGGCGTCAGAAAAAGGAGGGTGGTCAAAAAATGTAGGTTTCTCATGTTATTTCCCTCAGTGATTTTAGACATGACTACAGCCCGAACCGCTTAACGAACTTGCACCACATTTGGCAGAAAGCTAGATCTTGGTCAAGAAAGAACACTTTTTGTAATTTGGTGTAAATCCATTCCATAGTTTTGGAGTTATTAAAGAAAAAATAAATTTGTATATCTAGGGATGTGGAAATCTGCAGAGCTGATAGATCTCATGCTGAGATCTTATTGGCTGGCAGCCATCTTGGGACTCAGAGTCAGCTGAGTCCCAAGAAAAAAGTTTAAAATACAGAGGAGGCAGGATAGGAATACCCTGACCTTCTAGGCCTGGTGGTAGGGTCCCATTGGGGACCCCGTCTGGGACAAAAAGCATTTTTTTAAACGGCTGCAAAATCACTGTGAATCCGCAATTTTGCTGTAAATGTTTTTTAAAAGATTCAGCTCTTCAATGCTGATTTGTTGCTCCTGCTTCTGAATTCTCCTTGCTTTTCCCCTGTTTTTTCAGTGCCTACTCCTAGCTTTTCCTTTATTTTCACTGCTTTGTCCTTGCTTTTTCCACTGTTTTTTGTGGGCCCGATCCTGGCTTTTCCCTCAGTTTCACTGCTTTCTCCTTGATTATCTCCAGCTTTTTGTGTGCCTTTGCCTTGCTTTTCTCTCATTTTCACTGCTTTCTCCTTGCTTTTTCCACCCATTTTTGGAATGCCTTTGCCTTGTTTTTCCCTTGTTTTCACTGCTTTCTCCTGTTTTTTTATGTTCCTTCTACTAATTTTTCCCTTCATTTTCACTGCTTTCTATTTGTTTTTTACCCTCATTTTTTGTGTGCCTTCAAAATTAGAAAAAAGGGCTAGTTCTTACCATGCTACTGCATCGCTTTTGCTCCTGTATTTTCTTTGCTTTTTCCAACATTTTTTGAGTGCCTTCTCCTTGCTTTTCCCTCATTCGCACTGTTTTCTTTTTGCTTGTTCCCACATTATTTGTGTGCCCTCTCCTTGCTTTTCCCTAGTTATCACTGCTTTCTCCTTGCTTTTTCCCACCTTTTTTGAGTGCCTTCTCCTTGTTTTTCCCTTGTGTCATGGGGGTGGGTGCATGCAGGGGTTTAGTTGCAGGGTCCAGCCACAGGCCAGGCCCTGTGGCCAACCCACCTGCTGTGCACGGCCTTTGGACAAGTCCAACAGGGAGTTAGATGGGGCCAGGTCCTGCTCTCCCCTCCTCTCTGCATTAAAAATAACATAGAAATTCACTGAAAAAACAAAGGTTGCAGGAACATTGTAGTTAGTAATTAGCATTTAAAACCACTTAGAAGTTCACTAAAAAATCAAAGATTAGAGGGACGTGATAGTTAGGATCAGAATTTACATTCACAAAACCATAAGAATTCAGTTGTTATTTTAGAGTTATTTCAAGTGCTGCTTCTGTATATATCTCTGAATTCTTCAGGACACACTCCACCTAGATTTGACTAATCTCTTATCAACCACCTAGATGCACAAGTGATATAGATTAATGATATTTGTTTTCCATGCATGGATTTTAGTGCATGAAGCTGCTTTCATTGTCTTATTCTGCAACAGCAATATGATTTATGTATAGAATGCTTGAATTAATCTCAGCAACGGGCAGTCACTTAGGCTGGATTCTTTTCCATTGTTTTTTGCCCACCCTGACACTCTAGACAAAGACGCACCTTATGCAATGAATTACTGACCCTGTTTTGCATAAGAAGAATCTATTCTGAACTGCCAGGCAAAGTCCCCTCCACAAGGGACCACAAGCAACCCCAGACCGGTGTGGTCTTACTTGGGGCTTCTCAGTAGGGTGTCTCTTGAGTCCTGTGGCACATTGAGCACCGGACCAACCCATCACACTTAGAGCATCGACAACAACAACACTTGGTCAGTACTGATTTGCATTATGTGTGCCTCTGTCTTGAACGGCATGGTGTGGATGAAAAAAAAGATTAACTGGAAGGCAGCCTGGAGCCATTGGCAGTGGCTAAGATTAATTCAAGCTTTCCATCAATCACCTAGTTATTTTTTTCTTGCCTTATGCAGGACACATCTGGAATCAAAATGAATTACTTCAGATACACTGAGTGACAGAATTTGCTTCATATTTATTTAGTTAGTTGGTGAGTGCCTTTTATCATGTTACAATAAAGTGGGAGCAATAGAACATGCATAAATGAAAGTAAATAGTAACACTTTTAGTAACTATAATTAGAGCTCAGTCACAAGAGACAGACATCACTTTTATTAGTATTCAATAGCGACCTTCAGGAGTTCTTTGATCGTAAGTTTGGTGTAGTTTTCTGTTTTGGACCCATGGTCTCCTACGGTTTAGGACCCAGCCTTCCCATAGATTGACATCTGTGTTTCTGTCAGCTGACTGGACTTTGTGTGATCAAGTGCAAAGATGTTGATGGATAATTCCAAAAAAGGGTAGTAGTGTAGCACCAGCGCTTGCATGCATGTAAGGCCTTCATTGTAGTAGGCCTGGAATTTAATTGTAGTAGCTA
Source organism: Pleurodeles waltl (assembly GCF_031143425.1). NCBI lineage: Eukaryota > Metazoa > Chordata > Amphibia > Caudata > Salamandridae > Pleurodeles > Pleurodeles waltl. The sequence continues at coordinate 994,497,596 of NC_090447.1, read as the reverse complement.
CTGGAAGCAAGTGGAGGTAAACCGCATTGCAGTACAATGGTTTTTAATATATTTTGCTACTCTAAACAGACACTAGCCATACCTAAATTAATCTGGCCATGCTCCAATTGGAATGTCTAAGGGGCGTGGCCAGGACGAGGACCTATCAACATGCTCCTTGTCAGAGCTCTGTGTGCCCGGCCCAGCAAACCATGCAATTACTGCTAACTGCTGACATTGAGGGGCGTATGAAGAGCATTCCTGTTCCTAGTCCTCTGGGTTGGTCATTGGAGCAGCTGAGGACCCGGGAACCCGGAGAGACTCCTATTTTCTGGGGACTTAGTGGCCAAACAAGGAACCAACATGGCTGCTGCCTGTGTTCGTAGGCTGTGAAACATGACCTGTACAGTCACCTAGAGAGGAGTTGCATAGCAGAAGTCGGTTCACTTGCTGCTTGATTCCAATGGCACAGGCGGATACTGCCTTTGCCTGACTGTAAATCCTTGTAGCTCAGCACATTTGCAGTGAGGGACCCTGAAATGGACTGAGAAGTTGCCCCCACCTAGCTTGGTAGAAAAAGTTAAGGTGATTTGGAGCAAGTGAAGGTGCATGACGGCGTGATCTCCAGGGCCCCGGGGCCTTTACTTTAGCCCTGACCACTGCACTCCCAATATTAGTGGTGACTCAGCACTTGGAACATGCAAGTCATGGGCCCTCTTAAAATGGAATAGAAAACTTCATGGTGTGTCAGATGTGGGGAAGCTCAAGTCACCTAGAAAATCAGCCCTGCTGGGCTGGATGGGTAGACTACAGTAAATACAGACAGGGAGCAATTTGAGGAGACTTAGGGCCAGATGTACCAAAGGGTTTGCGCCTCGCAAACTGCGAAAATCGCCATTTGCGATGTGCAAAAGCCTCTTTGCTATTCAGAAATGCATATTGCGAGTCGGGACCGACTCGCAATATGCATTTCAGAATCGCAAATAGGAAGGGGTGTTCCCTTCCTATTTGCGATTCGGAGTGGAATGCAATTCCATTTGCGACCGCATATGCGGTCGCAAATGGAGTCGCAGTTACCATCCACTTGAAGTGGATGGTAACCCACTCGCAAATTGGAAGGGGTCCCCATGGGACCCCTCCCACTTTGTGAATGGACCCACAAATATTTTTTCAGGGCAGGGAGTGGTCCAAAGGACCACTCCCTGCCCTGAAAAAATACCGAAACTAAAGGTTTCGGTTTTTTTTTTAAGTGCAGCTCGTTTTCCTTTAAGGAAAACGGGCTACACTTAAAAAAAAAAAACTGCTTTATTTAAAAGCAGTCACGGACATGGAGGTCTGCTGACTACAGCAGGCCTCCATGTTTGCGAGTGCCTAGACTCGCTATGGGGCCGCAATTTGCGACCCACCTCATTAATATTAATGAGGTGGGTCATTGCGACCCCATAGCGACTCGCAGACGGTGTCTGAGACACCGTTCTGCATACCAATTTGCGAGTTGCAAATTGAGGGTCGCAGGGACTCGCAATTTGCAAGTCGCAAATTGGCGTTTTGCTACATCTGGCCCTAAATCCTTTGGGCCCGCAGCTTTGGCACCAAGGCGACAAAGGCCCCTTCCTTTAGCAGTGACTCCAAACTCATTGATCTTGGGAACCCTGGACTTTGCATCCATGTACGCAATCTTGGCTAGTAGGTGTCCCCCGTGTCCTCCTTTTGGTGACCCTCACAACAGCTAGTATCAACTCAAACTGACAAACCTATTTCTTTAAAAGATCACTTTCCCTCATTGATGCTACTATCACTCTGGATCAAACGCATCACATATTCTTGAACTTTAAACAGAGGAAGACCCTCACCCCAGATGTTCTCACTAGACTGCATTATTTATGCCAAAAGGAAGAAATCCACACAGCTGCATGAAAAATAAATACAAATTCTATTTGAGGGTGACAAGCTCTCTATTTTTCAGGATATTTCCTCTGATACCTTGGCTAAAAGAAAAGAGTTCAGGCCATTAACAGAATGTCTGAAGACACTAAAGATTTCTTACCACTGGGGCTTCCCCTTCACACTTAAATTTACATTCCATGAACAGTGACATTCTGCAACCACACTGGAGGAAGTGGAATCAGTTCTCAATCTAGATAAAAAAACTACTGCAATGGGGCACGTTGAGGAGGAGACCCTGAATGAAGAAAGAATGCCAAAGCAACAATTATCTGCCCCAGGAGTGTGAAACCTTAAAGGTTGGCATCATCACGATCAATAACACTAAACTTAAAACTATTGATTTTCATTTGGCATTCCCAAAGAATGAGAGACGAGTGCGAGACTGGTGTTGCATTCCAGTAGCTGTCTCTGTGACCTTCTCCTACCCTTTAACGTGCATGATTGTGATTGACACTCTACTTGTTGATGCCCTTAAGATGGTTGTAAGACACTTTGGAGGATGACTGTGGCTGTGTTGAGAGGATATGTTGTTGGTACTGTGCATCAGATGAGGGTTCTATTGACCTTTACTACTGCTAGAGTTACTATCTCATGTATGGTTGCTGGATCCCGGGGAAAAACGTGGATGCTGCCCCACCGTTGGTATGGGCTTAGTGACAACTGTTGCAACCTTTTCATTGTTACTCTATTTGAGTCTTCTAACATATAGTTACACTGATTGTACAGGGCCTGAACACCCCGTTGAGGAGGACAACTCTGTTGAAGTGGCTCCATTATGAATAAGCCTCACTAGTGTTTGTACAGGAGACTCACTCATTGAAACGGGATCTTCATTGACTTTACTCTCCACTAATTCCTTTACAATATCACTCAGTTTGTCGACAGAGGGCCGGTGGTGGCTATTCTATTAAAAAAAGCATTATATTTTCAAATGATGGGCACCTATAAGGACTGCTAGAGCCGTTTACTGTTAGTGTAAGGCAAACTGGAGGATGTATCGATTACTCTGGTATACATGCACGTCCCGTTCACGGGGCAGGCAGATTATTTTCAAGATTTTATAGAATACCTATCCTCCTTCTCAAGGGAACACTGATTTTAGCTGGACATTTCAACAACACCATGAATCCAAACTTAGATCAGGTAGTAGGAAAAATGTCCCTAGGTATCCCCCTACCCTGGTAGATGGTATTACAGATCTTGACTTAGTGGATATTTGGAGAGAACTACGTGGGACAGAGCATGACTGTGCATTTTATTGTAATGTCCATAGGACTGCTACTAGAATTGAAATGATTCTTAGACAAAGCCACTCTCTCCCCCATTTCCCGTAGTGCATGATAGACACACAGGTACCGTTTGATCATTCACATATCACAGTTCACTACACTGGAGACTCCCCTCGCCGCCCACCGACCAAACAATGGCATATGAATGAGGTGGCATTGCAGAACCCCCTCTTCCAAAATTCAGTAAGTGAAACTTTGGACAATTATTTCCATGAACACACTGAAAGCAACACTTCACTCGTGGTTGGTGGGATAAGGCCAAAGCAGTTATAAGGGGGAACTCATATCCCACATTACAGGATTTTTTCCAGAGAAATTGCGCCAATAGACAAATTCCTGAGACTGAAATAGAACAGCTAAAATGAAAACACTGAATCGTGATGGACATATCGAGCCTTTCGAACAGCAAAGGAAGAGCTTAACATCTTTTTATGGAGGAAAACAGCCAGCGAACTCTTGTGGACTAGACAAAATTATTTTGAGAGAGGGCATAAGGTGAACAAACTCTTGGCCTATAAACCTAAAGTATTAGAACATCGAAATACAATGAAACACCCGAGGCTCCCTTCTGGAGCTATAGCTCACTCAACTCAAGCCTTTCAATACTACTTCTTATTACTTTATGAAGTCTTCCCTATGGTGGAAGCAGAACAAGAGACATACTTGACTTCTACTTTTTTTCAACCCTCCCTTAATCTACTCTCGATCAGTTTCAGGATTTTATATCAATATACAAAGTCACTGATGCAATAAAAGTGTTACCGTCCGGTAAGACTCTGGTCCCCGATGGGTTCTCGTCTTTATTTTTGAAAGATTTAAGGAACTTTTGCTGGCCCTATATCAACCCTTTTTAATTCCAGTACAACCATATACCCGGAGACAGTGCTAGTGATTAAACCAGGCAAGGGCCTCGAGCTGTGCTTCTCTTACAGGCCTATAGCTTTGTTAAACACTGATTCGAAAATATTCATTCCAATTCTTTGCAAACAACTGGAAAGGATATGGCAATTTTTAATACAGCTGACATAGATTGTCTTTGTCCTTGAAAGACAAGTGAGGGACCTTACACACTTGCAATAGATTTTGGCAAGAAAAGGATAGGCAGGGTATTAGTTTCTTGCTCCCCTCTTTAGATGCCGAATAGACATTTGATCGGCCAGGTTGGCATAATACATTCAAAGAATTAGATAATACCCACTGGGCCCGCAAAAAAAACAATGGTTAGGAGCTAATTATACCTGCCCCAGGAATAGACTACACATCCACAACAACACTGACACATCTGTACTGCTTACTGCTGAAGGGGGCGATGAGACAGGGAGGCCCGCTTTTTACCTTGCACCTTTGCCTTAGCATTGGAGCCATTAGTAGGTAGGATTGAGGCTAACCCCGCAATTCAAGGAATCAAGGCGAAGGGTGTCTCAGACAAGCTGATTCTATTCACAGGTGAGACATTATGCTTTATATTTGTCCTCCAAACATTGTTACTTGTGCCTATCAATAACATTGAACAGTTTTAAGACATTTCAGGGATTATAAACAATTATGAGAAGTCCAAAACTAAGGGGGTACCTAATCTTCCTCTTCAATGGAGTGATGTTCTCACTACATACATGTTTCAGGTAGAAACATGTTCCTTAGCATACGTTGGCATTTCTATCTCAGCTCACCAGGAGCAACTCCTTTGCAGATATACTAATCAAAGTTTTATATCGCTGGGGTAGGTTGGAGATCAAGAGCGGCTGGTGACCTTTTCTAAGTGGTGGGGTGAGCGAAGTGTCCCCCACCTCCAAAAAGACAAAACACATTTTCTCTCCCTACAAAGCCCATACTAAAAAAAAAACCTCCCTCAAAAGTCCAAACAAAAACAACCCCTCCCTCCAAAAAAAAACATACACAAACTAAAGTACATGCATTATGCATGTTATATTAATTAAATAAAATGAAATTGTATTTACCCAGGGGCTCTGCGTCCCCCTCACTGTTCTTTAGAAGATTGTAGAATGAAGAACCCCCCCAACCAATCCAGATACTGCTCTCATGCTGGAACCAGCATGAGAGCAGCACTAGGATTGGCTGGAGCAGGTTGGCCTGAGGTCTTTCAGGTCCTAAAGGCCTGTGTTTGGTCTCCACCCAGCTGTCTAAGAAAAGCTGGGTAGAGAGCTTAAAAGTGCACATGTCACTTTGGCCAGCACAAGACAGCCCGCCAAAGTGACATGCGCACTTTGAAATGTCTGGCCACGACTACTCCAGCCCTCCATGCTGCTAATCAGCAGCAGACACACCCTCCTGGCTCAGGGGCAGGCTGGCAGCTGTGGCGTGCATTGGCTAAAAATAAAATGACAATTAAATCATTTTATTGCCATTTTTTGCAACACTTAGCGAGGCTTGCAGAAGGAGGGGGGGGGCGACACTCCCATGCCCTCATGAAGAATCCACTGCTGCCTGATTTGAACGTACCTCAAGTATACAAATGAATTTCTTTCCAAGACTTCTCCCAGACTGCCTCTTCTGTTCTCTCCAGGGCTGTTGCACACTAAATACAAACATTTTTTAGATTTTATATGGAAGGGTAGGGCACCCAGAGTAAATAAAAAACATTTAGAAATCACAATGAGGGACATATGAGGATACCGCAGATTGATAGATGTATTAGAGAGCCGCAGCTCCACCCCTTACTGGACCTAGCGAGTAACAAAGCAAAGGTTCAATTTAACAAACGTTTTTCACCATCTCCAATACATTTTTCACCGTAGCTTCCTACTTAAATGAGGCATCTAGGCTTCCTACTCACCTCCACTGTATGACTCTCACACGCTGGTAGGACTGTGTTAGATGACTGGACATAACATCGTCCCCCTCCCCAAAGTCCCTGATTCTCAATAACCCAGACTTCTCTGCCTTGTTGACTGGAGCTTTCATAACTGGTTCCAAAGCTTTACAGCCACCTTAGGAGATCTCTGTGTTAAATGGAAATATCTCAATCTCCAGAAACTACACAGAATGTGGGATGCTAATTCTGGGAGGGTCTTTCAACTGATGCAGCTCCAGCATTGGGCTACCTCATCCACAAAACAAATTATAGTGACCAGGAACCGTACACCGATTAAGGCCCTTCTTAAAGAGGGTGACATGAAGAAAGGCATTACATGCACATTTAGATATTTAGAGATACACAGCATAACATTTAAACCCTTATATGCAGTGAATTGGAAGGAGGAGTTGAGCTTGACGAGGAAACCTGGGTTGCTACATGGTATAGGGTTGCATCTGATTTGATTTGTACCCAATATAAAGAAATGGCTACAATGTACTACTCCAGTGGTATCTGACACTAGTCAGATTACACACTGTGTGTATCCTCTGCCCAATCTCCGAGATGCACAACATCAACAAGTGACTCTGAGGGATCCTCTGATCCAGAGGACCAAGGGGCTATACAGGGTGGAGTCAATGAAGACTGACCTCATTGGATTCTGAGGTCTCATGGTATAGGATTTGGAAATAAGATTCATCCTTATTTATTTAGTGGATGTACTAAGAAATTATGCTGAAGGTATTACTTTACCCAGATTTAAAAGTGGGAAATGGTGAACTCTGATACCCCACAATGTTATTTCCATTTTTTGTTTTATAAGTTTTAGTTTTTCTCATGTATGACTTGATAGTATATATCTTTTATCTACAGCTGTGTATACCGAGAACAGAATGAACCTGTACAACTCTGCATATGAAACCGTTTTTTGCATCATCTTCAGACCAAGGTTCCTCCAAGCCTGCTGCAAATGGATGTTAGAAAAACGGTATCACGTGGCTTTGTTAAAAAAACTCAATTAAAAACACTAAAAAATAAATGAAAGTCACCACCAGGTGGGAACATAGGCAACCTCAGAGCCGTCTTCGGCTATTTGGGTGTATGAACTGGGATCCTGCCTGAGTAATTTCGAGCAGCTGAGATTAAATCAGGCATTCCACCAATCACTTTTTCTGTTTTTCTCAGTGAGACATCTTAGATGCAATAAATATGCCCAGACGCTGGTCCCAAGTTCAATCTGCACTTCACTGTTAATCCCCCCAAAAATGAACGTCCACCCGGATTTATGTGGAGAACAATCAGCTGATTTAATGTAATGTTAAGAAAAGAGACAAGTAATGAGTAGAAATGTATGGTAAAGGAGTGGGTACAGCGGGATGAAACTCACTAGTAAATAGGAAGGCATAATTATCAGATGGTATAACTAGAAGGAAGACATCAAAGCACAATAGCAGGGCATAAAAATGAGTCAAAGAGCAGCGAATTGTACACACAAATAGTTGAGAAAGACTATAGACAACCATGAGGCCACTATGGATTTAGCAAATCGTAATCTAACTTGCCATGCCTCTATTTTCGAATTAACCATTAGATCATTTATACGATCCACATTAATTATGATACCATGCTATCTGTGTCAGTGGTGCATTCAAGCTAGCAATTTACCAGATCAATCCATGCCAGGTTTGACACACAAAATAGGTTTACAGACATGAAGTGCATAATGGTCGAATGTATCCCCTATTTCCAAGGCCACAACACATGTCCTTCTTAAAGATTTAAATGATGTCACATTCCAGTGGGGAATAACACATGGATCCCCCATTGCAAGAAATTGCTTCTGCAACATGATTACTAAAGAAGTTGTGTTCCCAAACTAATAAGACAGAATCACATATCTCAATAAAATAATTTTCACCTGAAAACACGTTTCCATTCCACGAATTTAGAAAGCAGTCACTCATAATGTCAAAGGGGTGCGTCAAAACTTGTTTGCGTTGTTTGGTGGCACTAAGCCTCAATATTCACTCTGGAACTGTTGTTATATGGAACTGCTGTCACAAAAGGACTACTGGGAAAATGTCCTTGGTCCAAATGGACTGCACAGCTGAGATAAGTAAGTCCACATCCTGGAGTGTTTGGAGAAGCATAGGAGAGTCCTCTCCCTACAAATGTTTGATAGCAATCTTACTAAATGCTGCATTGTACTGCAAAAATTTCAAAACAATTGACCACAAATCCACAGGTTTGAGAGGCAGTTCTGACCAGCATTCATAAAATATGCCAATAATTGATTGTCTTTGAAATGATACTGACTTCCGCAAATGTTGCTTTGGAAAGATCTTCTGTAAAAAATGACCTTTAAAGCTTCAGATTGTTCACTAGTCCCTAAGGTTAGGCTGGCCTTAGAGGTTCAAGACTCAAGACAGTGGCTATATGCAGTGGTCTTTCAGGTGCGTAACATAAGCCCCCGCAACCCGCGGAGTGCGGGGGCCCTGATCTCCAGGGGCCCCCTTAGCGCACAAAACACTCACTGACAAGGATGGTCCGTCTGGGACCTAGTTTTAAAGTTGTGCTTGTCCCTCTCCATTAAATTAAATGGTGCAGGCTGCGCACCATGCTGCTGCGTGAACTTCAGCCGCAGGGTGGGGCTGGGCTGGTGTGACTGTTTTGTCATGCTCAGTCAGTGTAAGCTGCACATTCAGTGGCCGGTGGGTCCGGGACACTGGGACCATAATTTAATTGCCAGCGAGCTTCTGCCACCCGCCTGTGCTTGCCACTGAAGCTGCAAGTTTGTCTCAGGTGAGTCGGTGTGAGAGAGTGAGACTACCCAGAGGAAGACTAGTAGACTATCAGTCCAGTCACTCAGTCTCACTATTGAGTTGTTGTATCTAAAGTCTCTCCTCACGTCTCTGCGGTGCAGTGGGGGCTGCTTTCATTCAGGAACGTAGCTGAGCCCTGGGGTTGCTTGTGAGGCTCCCTAGAGCTGCCACAAACCTCAGCCATACTAAGGCAAGCCTTCAGCTTCCCTGCGCTTATACCAATGATATTGCGAATGTGACTATGCGAGCCTGCAGCCCTGCAAGAAAGGCACTAGATTGATTGATGTGATGGCAATCTTTAGTGAAGGGTCTGGTGTCTCTGGTCGCTGGAAGGGAGAGAGGGGGGTGGGGTTCCCATGGGTGTTGTGGTGGCAGTGCTGCATTTTTTAGGGTTGCTGCTAGCAACATCAGTGTGTCCCCCACCTCAGTATATGTCTTTTGTGCATTTGGGGGAAGCCCGGGCTTGGTTGCAGGAGGCGCTAGACATTATTTAAAGTGATTTGTGTACATGGGTTTTGGTGCCCCTTAGCCTGCAAGTCTTTCTCTGGACATGCCACCATGTGGTGAACGCCTATTTCCCCTGACACCTCCTTTCACACACAGCAGCTCCTCTTCCACGCCACTGCGCCAGGCCTGATTCTGAGTGCTCTGCCTCTGCCTCATATCATGGTTATCGAGCCATATCCATGGGCTTGCCTCTTGCCAGGGCTTCCCATTCTTTACTTTCCCCAGATCACAATAGCTGCCTCTTATCTCCAAAGACATTTTAAGGCATGGACATGGGCAAAGCGAGCTCTGGCCCAGAGCCTCTGCCTTTCAGGGGGCCCACTGATAGAACCAGCTCTGTTCTGCAAAGTCTTGCCCAGATGGCATTTAAACAATTTGTTTAAATACTGTTTCCCTTTGCTTTATTTTCAACGTGGGTGATATGTGAGTATCAATGAAAGACATTTTGTAGAGAAATATTATGTTTATGTTACATGTAGCATCCATAAAAAAGTAGTTTTTAGAGCAAATCAAGACCTCACATACGCAACATGTCACATAGATTATTTGCAGTAATATTAGTGAGCTGGTGCTCTATTGCAATATTGAAACCACACACCACTATCTCTGACTATTGCATGTAAACACATGTATAATGTGGATGACTGTGCAGTGGTGGCTGCCATTTAACAGAGGTGGTGGGTGGAACATGGCGTGAAGGGACAGGGGTGTTTAAAAAGAAAATACATTTTTTAAAGAACAACACTTATCTTTGAGGGGAGACTGGTGTGTCTCCCCTCCATCCTCTTCTTCTTCCTGGCTGCACAGGCTCCAAGCCAATAACAACGCTGTTGACAGCAGCGTTGTGATTGGTCTGAGGGGCCTGCTTCACCGCTCAGACTGGGAGTGGAAGCCTGTGCATGTTCTCCATTTGGCTGTGCTATACAGCCGGGTAGAGAACATGCAAAGTGCGCATGTCTTTTTGGCCTGCCGAACACGGCTGGCCAATAAGATATGCTCACTTTGTGTACACATAGCCCTCCTTGGGCCCCCTCCCTCCAGCCCAGCCCGCCCCACCCTACAAGGCAAAATAAAATGATAATAACGTAATGTATGTTATTATCATTTTATTTTTCATTTTTGGCAAAAAACAGTTGGATGATGCCCCTCCAAGTGTGCCTGTGCAATGTTAGTGACCTGGCCAAAGAGGACATGAAAGTGCTGAAATTGGATCATACATTCAAAACTGTTTATAACAGGGGCACCCAAAATATGCTTGGCCCAGGGCCCCCAAAATCCTTAAGGTGTACTTGGCACCATCTGTGAATATGATGGTCCTAATTACCACAACCTGGCACATCTATGTCAAAGGAAAATACATTTTTTGTACAAAGTTCAACAAAGCACAATTGTAGCAAAGGTACAGAATGCTTAAACTCCGCTGAAGTAATTCTGATGTTATATGAAATGCTACCGGCACTGTGTATCATTTCTCTTTGTATTACGAGTGTGCTCACATCACATTCCCTTGAGTTGAGTAAAAGGCCCACAGCCCCCGCGGTGCGGGGGGCGAGCTCCAGGTGACCCCCTATGCCCATGACCTGGCCTGAGTGAGCCCGGACAGGGGACTCCTTCATGTCCTTTGCAGGGGGGGGGGGGGCTCCAGTTTCGTTACGACACTGAGGTCTTCAATCTCTGGGGCAGCACCATTCCAGCGAGGGCATGAACAGATGTAGGGATGTGCCAGGCTATGGCCAAAAGAATCATGGAGAGCACAGACAAACACTTTGTTGAAAATATTGGAGGTGTCTCGTTCTGTAACACAAACAATAACTCTGTGGTCAAACATGTATTAGCTGAGATTAGGTCTCAAAGGACAACTACCAACATCTCATCTCTTCATTTCTGATAAAGGATTACACTCTAAGAACCATTTAGGGTGACATGTCTCTCATAAACTCCATAAAGCAAAAAGCGATTTGACTAAAAGGCCAGGGCTTCCATGAACTGTCACAAATGGCACGGGGCAGCTGTCAGCTCGGTATTAAAATGTGCCTAAGGGCAAGACCAAACATCTATTTTTGACAGCATTTCTGGCTGTCACATTAAGTGTCACAAACAGTTTTAAAAAAAATGTTCACTTTCATATAGGGATTTGTTTTGTAAAGCCAAGTAAGACACTGCTTGTAGAATGTTTTTTATCATATATACCTCTACCAAGCGATCTCATTGGAAAGGTATGGTTTTCTTGCCCTATTTAATCGTACTTACATCTAAGATGAGAGGCTGAAAAATACTAATACAAACCAGCTTTGACGTTTTTGTTTGTTGGTGTGCGTGCCTTCAAGCCCCATATTTTTTTTACATGCTTGCAGTGTTTAACATTGTACAAGATATTTGTCAGAATTTAAGGTTTGTGTTTTTTGGGAGTCCCGATGATTTTTTTTTACTCAAGGGGCTCATCATTGAAAAGGTTGAAGACTTATGTTTTATCTAATTGTGATAATATTAAGAAATCACCCATAAAGCAATATGCAATTGATAACGCGTCCTTCTATGTTAATTTATGACACATTAGGACTCGTTTTAGGCCAATGAATCTTGTGACCCAGTGGAGAGACACCGTAGGACGAGATAACTGATCAATATGTCAAGCAATATATCAATAATGTCATCAATATTCACCACCACAATGCACTTTACTTTGGATAAAGACATTAATCAAATTGTCGACGCAACCATGACCTTTCAGTCATGAATAACCACACCTTTGATAGAATTTTATGAATTTTATTCCCTATTAATTACAATCTACGAGCAGAAGAGTTAATCTCAATACCAGGAAACATAAGAGCATAGTCACAATATGGCAACTGTGATAAGATTTCATTAATGCAAGAATCACAAACATAAGAACATAGCACAGTGTGAACATAGATCAGAATACAATAAACGTCATATATGTCTCAGTTCAGCATAGCGTAACGTCAGTCATTTGTCTATTTGCGTCAGTTGAAGTGAACTCCTGTCCTAACCACTAATTAGCATCAGCATGTTGGGCTTCATGCAAAAACAATTTAGAACACCAATTTAGAAAAACATCTAACTATGGTCTCTGTCAAAGTGAGCAGTTGGTACCTAGAAAGGAAAAGCAAACAGACAAATTACAAATTACATTGTCATAATTACCCTCCAAGGATTAGGTCAGCACACAGGATCAATCTTCGTCTTCAGGACATCGGTCAAAACGCCATCAGTCTAAACTTCGTCTAAAGGACAGGGGACACCTCCCTCATAAGGAGGAGAAGTGTATAGGGCAGTCTATGGATGAAGATGGTTTTAATAAGTCTCAAAGTCACCAAACAGAGTGACAGAGTTTCTGGATAAAATCAATAGCATTCCCTACCTAGTTCTGTCGACCTTTCTGTGACATGGGTTTTTATCCCTTTTTCGTAATACCTTCCTCCAAAATTCTATTGGACATTTGCTATACCCCACCATCTTTAACCTATCAAATTATTCATTAGGTAATTCTAATTGTCACCCCACGATAATTTATAACACTTTGATTGGTCTTCATAATTGGCGTTTTCGGAGGTGGCACATCCGGAGGTTACTTCACAGCTTGGCACGTTTTCTCGGGTCATGAGTTCCTTTGTCCATGGTTTAAACGTCCTTGTACATTACATTAATCTACATTTGTTTCAACTTCGTGTATAGACCCATACAAAAGCAGCAAGCATGCGGATGAGAACAGGATTGTACTGATACATTGAGTTGAAGAAAAATAACATTTTGCAGGGTCATGGCCCTTTGCGAGTCAGCACGCTGAAAAACAGAAAAATGCTTTTAATATGAGAGCCAGGCAGCTAAAACCCACAGCTCACGCTAACGTAAGGCCTATGAAATTTTCAATATAAATGCAATATCATAATCGTTAATATAACTTGATTAACCATAGCATTAATGATTCTATTTATGAGTTATTAGTTTGCGTATACATTTGTGGCCACACACATTATAGTCATAATTCAAATGCACGTTTGAGCAAAATCACTATTATTGTCGTTTTCTATGCAACATCGTTAAGCATTGATATGAGCATTTCATTTTAATATGTTATTTAAACTACACTCTCTCACAATCATTTGTAAACTAAGGATATTTTCTGCATGGTCATTAGCATGTTCCAAGCTCAGCATGAATAACCACCCACATATCACCTTCAAACATATTCTGGAAAAGAAGACATTTTGTCTCCAAACATCAGCTTTTCATTTTCTGGAAATGCACTGATGTTTGCCTCTAATTGGAATATTGACAATTTCTGAAGAAACAATTATTTGTAGTCTAATAAAAGCTTTTGATTTTTGCTAAAACGTCTTGTTTCTGCCACCAAAACAAAATAGTTGCATGCAAATATAGCGTGATCAACATTTTACCGGAGTGGTAATCACATAGACGCATTATTCCCGAGAAGAACATACAATTTACAGGTGGGCTACAATGGATTAGGAGTGCTCACGTCATGTGACATATACACACAATCATGTTAGGGACAGCAACGGAATGCCTTTAGTTGCTTCAGAATCCTAGATCTGTTTACTATAGCGTCAAAGAATGCCCCTATAATTTCATAGATGCTTACAGTCTACCAGGCGGCCACCAGAATACATGGGATGACTAGAATTAAGCCAGTTGCGGCCATACTTATGCTAGGGAATCCGCCATAACGCCAAGAAGCGCGGAAATAATGTCAAAACGTACTCTTTTTCACAGACATTCACACACACATGCAGTAACAGATGTTCACACTTACACCCAGACACACATGCTCCAGCACACCCACCCTCATAGCCTACACACTCAGAGAAGCGCATGCACACACATACATGTACATAATGATTGACCTCCACTACTTGATCGTATTACTGAAAATCAAGGACAACAAAGGTAAGTGTATATAGGGAAGAATAGATTCACTATTCCTAACGCCACGTCCACATACTTTGAAGATTTATGTGTGGAGCAAGATAAAGAAACTCTAGACTACTTAATTGTCAATATTTATTTTGATATTTTGGCCTCAATGTTGTGCCATCAATATTCTGTGGTCGATAGACTGTTCCATTGCTGCCCTTCATTGTAGCTCTATTCTCCTCAAGCGGGTCACAATGGATAATATTTGATGAGTAAATTCTTACTATGCCATTGAAATGATTGTAATTGAAAATTACACGAGCCACTGCGCACTGAATCAATTCTTAAGTAGATATATTTGGTCATGACGGTATTTATCAGCGAATGATGGATAGGAACATACACTTCTTATAAAATCTCTGCCTACCACATCCCGTGAACGCATTTGGCTGAAGGCAATTCTTGTTGAAAAGAGAGTGATTGGTAATGCCAGATACAAATCAGATGACTGGTTTTCTGAAACTAGTCTGAGGCTGTCATATGATTTAGTCTGGTAGGATAAACAACGTCCCTGCTTCTCGCCTTACATGTATTGTAAAATCCAGAAATAATTCAAACAAATGATACCAGCTGGGCAGTGTGTTATCCTCTCGACTCCCTACGATAAACGAGGGAGATGCACATTTATGGAGACATTAAGAGAAAAAAATGGTCTCTCTCCCAGACATCCGTACATATTATTCTATTAAGTGCAAGTGGACATTGGTGCCATTGCCGGATTGTCTTTTTAAAATGAAGAAATATTGCCAAGACGCCATTTATGTCACATTGTGGAGTGCTGAAAGTGCATCTTATACCCATTCAGTTAGTCGAAATATATGTCTTATTATTATTTGGCCGAGTTCTAATTGTTGTGTTCCAAAGTACATTCACAAAAGAACAAGCAACATCCAGAATGCGTTTCGACTGAAAATCTGAAAAGGTTAAAGACTTTCTGATTCATTAAGGTGAAAAAGGAATCTTATATGGTAACCCAACTGTAAAACAAGCATTTGCAATGGAATGGGTCTCGCATTTACTCGAGTTAGAGCTATTATTGTTGTAAACTCCTAACTGGAATTTTCTTGCCACATAAATTGAAAATGAAAAGCAATAGTTTCAAATGAGCGAGCTGATTCAAAGAGCCACGGCATCAGTGTAAAGCAGCACACAAAAGGAAAGAGAAGTTTGCTCGCAGTCCAATGTATCACCAAAAGTGCAATTAGCCATGTAACAGGAGCGATGTCCAAGGCGGCAACTAAACCGCTCCAAGGAGGGACAAACGTAAAGCATTTACCAACTAAAATAAAGGATTTTTAAAGGGCAAGCCCATGAACGAGTGATTGGGATGGGCGTGCGGTGGGTGTAGTTAAAAGCCCAGATACATACCAACACGTCGGAAAAGCAGTGCTGCCAAAGAGCTCTTGTTTTTCAACATTGTTCTCATATACTTGTTTTGGGAACCCAGTCCCTTGAAGTTCCCACTAGGCACTGGGGTACTTGGCTATTCCATTCCCACAGACATAAACTCGGACTCCCATTCCATTGTTCTTCTTCAGAGGGGGCCTAATGGGGGGATATGCAGTGTTCAGCATCCTTGGGCTCTGCTGCAGAAGCCTTGGCTCCTACAGTGTACAAGGTGGCTCTATAAGCCGACTCGAGTCATACTTCTGTCACAGAATATGCAAGATACTCCTAGTGTTCTATCGAATTGTTCTGAATTTTTAAAGACCCATTAGATCCTGTTGTAAACAAACTACATAACAGCATTGAAAAAATACAAAAGTCCCCAAAGAATTTTGAAGCAGGTGACCCCATTTCATTTATCCTTGGCTAGGTATCCCCTGTGGTTTTTGTTTGGGCAACCATTTGATGAGCCTCTAATCCCTAATTAATTACCAAACTGGATGTTAGGCAATGTATGTTAGCCCTTGCTGAACCCTGAGAGGGAAGGCCCCACTTGATCTTCCCTACCTTTGGCCTAGAGGGGTAGCCACCTAATCCCCCTCACACCTAACCCTGGCTGGTGACAGCTGATAAATAGTTGATGTAGTGTTAGGTGTACCTGGGGTGTTGCCTGCTAACCTCTTAGTCTAAACTGTGTTCCTGAGGCTTGAAGTTGACAGGGGCCCAATAACTTTTTTATTTTACTAAATATAATACTTGCAGACATATATGTACAGCTAAGGCTGTTGTGATCCTTCACAAGCATTAGTGTGAAGAATTATGTAAACAGCTTTGTGAACAAGCAGAGGGATCAGGAAGGTGGAACAAACCCCTCCATTATGGCGGCCCACCGCTCAACCACTGCTACTCCACTTCTCTCAATATAATTGAGCACCACAGCCCAGCTCTCCATCGACAGAAACCAGAGGGAACTGTAGCCCGATGTCCAGGAAAACAGCCTCTCAGGAGGCACGATTGCCCCTACCCATTACTGCTTCGCTGGTGGTCTAGGGTCCAAACACACCACCCAAACTCTGCAGCCATCAACCCAGTCCCACAATGCAGGGGAGCAGCTGGAAGAGAGTATAGCTGGAGTGCAGGGGGAAAACAGCCCTTAAAATATGTTTCCTTGGACCCTTGCTACACAAATATTTGCCAACTTTCCATCTTTTATTTAAAAAAATGCCCTAGCTAGTAAGTAAAGAATGCATGGATTCACACATTCCACTTAACAACCACCTCACTAATAGAGGAAATGGGAAAAAAGTTATTGTACTCATTATTGTGGGCAGAATCACTAACTATTCACAAAAAAAAGATGAGATACCCTATGCACGATAGGGCAGGAAGCCTACAGACATCTGCGCTGTGTGACCTTGGCCCGTCCTGGAATGATCAAAAACCTCCTTCTGTGTCATGTAAGGTAGGAGAGCAAACCTACTGACCTCTGTACAGTATGACCTGAACTGAGTACACTAACCCTGAAAACCTTCATCTAAATGCAGAAAAGGCAAACCATGATGACAAATTACTCCAATACAAAGTGAGTTCATATGCTGTATCCTTGATACAGTCTAAAGTTTTGCGGGCAATTATCAGTGGAGTTATGGCACACAATCCACCATACTTTTCTAACTACTTTGACATTACAGTATAGGCGCAAGAAACTATTTTTTCAAAAGCACTCCTTGAAAGCTCGACACAATGGTGCACGTCCTGACATGCACAGAAATATGGGTTTTAGGTCACTATAGTAAGTGGCCCAAAGTTTGGATTAGAAGTTTAGGTATAACATGGATATTTCAATGAACAAAACTGTGCTCAAACCACACTGATCTATGGAATGCACAAACCTACTAACAAAATGAAGAATGACACCCAGGAAGACAACGCGCGCAAGTAGAATAAACAGCCTCGTTTTTAATGAAAGAGAAGAGCTTTTTTCAAGAGCTTTAATGTTCTCTTAAGGTGAGCAGACACGTCAACATATAGAGTATTTGACGCAGAACCTAAACTCACAGAAAGTGCACATTGGAAAGCAGGGAAGTGAACGCACCTCGAAGCAGTCCATGTCACCTCATGAACATGTTTTAGGATCTGGAAGGTACCCGTGTCGCTCGCTCACTCAGCCAGAGGCCTCTCGGCTGACACTGCCAGTGAGAAAGAACCTGTGCTAGAGGAACGCGGGAGATCTGCGGAAAAATTCAGAATGGTTAGCCTAAGCTGCCAAAGAAAATCCAACAAGGAACAAGCAACTGGATATGACACTCTGCAGCAGAACCCTAAATCAAATTAACCGATTGCAGATACTGTTTCGCGAGAGAAAGACTGTAGAGCTGGAGTACGAACGAACCAAAAACAGAAAGAAGGAAGCCCACAGCAACTCATAAAGATACTTTGACAATGTCCGACAATTTCACGTAACAGGGAGGTCACGTAACTGTAAAAAAAAAACAAGAATTTAAAATGCACTAGGGTCTCACATTTGTCGGAGTTACAGCTGTTCGCAGTTGTAAACTCCCAACTGGATTTTTCTTTCATTAAAAGGAAAAAACAGCGCGATCGCGCTGCTACAGTTCACACGTAATAATACCTATCAACAGAGAAAAAGTAGTCCACATACTACAGGCAGCAAGCATGTTTTCTGTACTTGGTTGCTGCGCTCGAGGAGGGCTAACCACCGGAAAAGGCATGACCTATGCATGCATTCCGCTAATCAAAAGAAGCGGATTCTAGCAGGCAAGCCAACTTGCCAATGAAAGACACTGGCGTGACGTTGAGGGGTCTCCAAGCCCTTTTCTGATACCAAAAGCGTCTTGCTAGCGACACGAATGCAAGAGCGCATGCGACGCAGGCTCGACCCTAAAAATGACGTTAGGAGTCATTGAGAAGTTAGTGTCACACCGCAGAAGCCAGATAATTTCGTTTACATGGTCACAGAACTGAAGGATGACTGGGAATATCGTTTTACATAACACAACCATGCTGATAATGGTTAATGGAAATAACAGAGAATTACAGGACTCTAAGGAGTTGAACACCTGTCTGGAGAACATGGAAGCTAGTACTAAGGAAACTCTGAAGCTGACAACAGACGAGAGAGTGCTTGTGTACCCGGCACTGAAAGAGAAATCCACCCTTCTGATGCTACAGAAACGTCGAGTAGACTGGATGGAATCTGTGGCAAGGCGTTGGGTTGCCAACGAACACATTGGAGAACTTGCAACTCAAGAACAAAGACAGATAATTTCAGATCACCACACAGACCCACAAAAGATGGCATGATACTGCTCATTTCTTATGTTATTGACATTCATTTAGATGTCTTTCTACTAGTTTAGAATGCCCCTGAGTTGATACATCCTGTGATATGTACTTGTGGGCTAGACTGGATGTGCGACACAGAGGCCTATTTTTGATTCCCAGTGCTTATGGCTGGCTTATGGGTGACCCAACCAGGATGAGCAGCCCCCTTACCTCCAAATGGTTCACATGGTCACTGTTCCCTCCCTCTCATTAGGGGGTCTTAAACATTTCCGTGTTTCTGCCTCTCTATTAGGTCATCACACTCTTACAAACCCTACCTCTCCCTAAGTGCTGCCCCTGAGGTATCCTATGTTATTTTTTCTAAGTACAATGTTGCTTAGTGGGATCTCAAAGCATTACCAACTTGTTTAAACTTTGTTTTTGGATAGGTTATTATATCTCCCAATTTAGTAGATTTACTTGACACAACACTTTCGTCCCTCTGAGGATTACAGTTATACAACCTGCTTGTACAATTGTACCTGGCCCCAATTCCTTTTTCTTTCCCCGTCCCGGAGAATTAATCATTCCTGACATCCTCATTCTTTACCTAAGCTGCCCAGTCACATGTTACCGGTGAATGACCCTTTGGATTGCCCTTGAATCTCCATATTGTTGTGTTCTCTATTGTTTCCATTTATCCTTGCTCATTCCATATGCAGGATCTGCTGAGTGACAAGTACTCTACCAATCACCCCATCTCTGCCACCTTTATTCACGCTCTGATTGTTAAGGATGGCAGTAAGCATTCATGAGCATGCTGTCAAAAACCTGACCAAAAGTACTCAGTAAAATCACGTTCAACAGCAGTCGCCATACTTACCACATAAAGAAGAAGAAAAACTTAATCCTCCAATGCCACTAAGTCTCCTGAAATTGAACTCCTCCAAGAGATTCACTTTTCACCACTAGAGGCTCAGACATTGAAGAGGGATTGTTTGGGCAAGCTGCTCCATGTTCATAACATGTCAAAGGGGATGTTGGGGGGCAGGGGTCAGCTTCTTACAAACAGGGAGTGGCAATTATCTTTCAGCTGTCTTTGCCTTCCTCAGAGCTGAAAACCTGATCTGCCCCCCAAATGGGAGCAAGCGCCCTTTCATCTCACAATTATCTGTAGTACTATTAGAAATGGATAAGAGCAAAACAAAATAGTAGCGTGTGATTGGAACACAACTGCAGACCAAATGTTAGACAAATAAGGTAGGCCAGACGCAGGGGACACTAGAGAATGTGAAATTCTAATTGACCTTATGAGTAACAACAAGCTGAACTACGGGTTGAGAAACCCACACCTACTTGACAAAGACAGGTGACTATATCCACAATCCGAAATACAGAAGGGCAGTTGCTTTCCTATTAACTGAATTTTCCCAAAGTATTTGTTTCCTTTTTTGTCGCTCTGCAGGTGCTGAAGAATGGTTTCTATCAGATATCTCACAAAGGTCAGCTCTAGAGGGCAGAATCACTAAGGAGGAAATCAGTTACTATCGAGGAACTGTACTTGGGAGAAGTCCTGAGTGAAGTTTGTCATAGAATCTTTTTTAAACACAACAAACTTAAGGTTTTGGTATATACAGTTTAAAGTATTCAGAGAAGCATAACAGCTA
Organism: Pleurodeles waltl; assembly: GCF_031143425.1. Classification (NCBI taxonomy): domain Eukaryota; kingdom Metazoa; phylum Chordata; class Amphibia; order Caudata; family Salamandridae; genus Pleurodeles; species Pleurodeles waltl. The sequence goes on along the minus strand of NC_090447.1, from coordinate 994,476,940 downwards.
GGCCACTTGTGTTGCGTTGCGTTGCTTTGATGACACTGATCCAAAAAAGATTTTGAGCAGATGGACTGGGCAACTTTTTCAGGATGCTGGAAAGGGCAGGCTAGGATGATAATTTATTAAAGAAGGGGCCAAGGCATTACACAGATCCCACAAATCAAGTAGCTTGCAATGGTTTCCTATCTAATGCTTTTGAGTTTAAAGCAGGATGTGAGATAGTGTTGCTTACTTCCCTGCCACAATTCTTCTGGGCACTGGAATCCCCTTCACCTCAAATCAGACTCTCCACTGAGATAAAAGGCATCATACCACTGGCAGCCCCCACCCAGAGTTCCATCTTTAAGCAGATCTCATTTTAGTGATGTTATTGATTCTGAAAATCTCAAACCCTACAGGTATTGCTTTAGAAGATGATTTTTCTTTCTCTCCTTTCTATAAAATAAATTGGTCCAAGACTGAGGCTTTGCGAAGGCTGTTACACCAGAGAAGAGCTGGGTGCCCTTTCCTTCAGATTGATGCTGAGTAACCTCAAATACCAGGGCATTTTGATGAATAGTGGCCGGAAGGACTTGTTACCTTTGTGTGCTAATAAATCTCTGTGGGACCCTATAGAATGTAGTCTGTTAGCCCCCAAAGACTTTGAATTACTGTACTGTGTCAGTGAAAGATCCACAGAAGGCACCAATCCTATTATGCATGCCACAGCCTTGGACTGGTGACTGGTCCTCAAACACCTTAAGATAGATGGATCACTGACACTATGTCGTTTTAAGAGATTGCATTGTCAAACATATAAGAAACAAATCATTTACCATAATATTGTGAACCTATACCTACAATGGCAAGTAGAAAAATATCAGCAAAAATATATAGTTGACACTAATATTGCCAAAACATAGACACAATTATTGATTTTTTAATATAGAGCTTAAAGTAGTAAAGGGATAACATTTACAATTCCTACTCCAGTCTATGTAGCAGTAGGATCAGCGTTGGATTTTGGAGGAATCAAATTTGCTGTTCCCACTCCATTCAGTCCAACAGTAGGAAAAGTGTTGGATTTGTGAGAGGTAAAATGTACTATTCACCCTCCAGTCTGTGCAGCAGTATGGAAAGCTTTGGATTTTAGAGAGGTGAAGTATACAATTCACACTCTAGCCAGTAGAACTATAGGGAAAGTGTTGAAAGTTTGGGAGATAAAATTATCAATTCCCACTCCAGTACTGTACCAGTATTGAAACTGTTGAATTTTGGAGGGGTGAAATTTACTACTCACACTTCAAACAGCACAACAGTAAGGAAAGTGTCAAACTGCAAAGAGGTTAATTTACCTTTTCCTACTGCAGTCTAAACAAGAGTAGGGAAAGTAATTCATTTCAAACACATTACATACTTACGCAATGCCTTGAATGTGGAAAAAAATTAAACTCCTAATATAAAAATTATTAATTTACATAAATATATATGTAATAAAAATAAAAAAGAACTACTCATTTTACATATATACTATTCATTAAAGTGATTAGCAATTCATAAATAACTGGTATTCAATTATTAATTAACTTCTTACCCTATACCCTAACAACCCTAGCAGCCCGCATCCAAAACATAACTTAAAAAATACATATTCTGTTATTTACATATTTAAAATCAATTTATTAATTAATTAACAGCTCATACTTAGTTATTAATTATTTATTACTTAATTAACGTCCGAGCCTAGTCCCCTACAAACCTAGCAGTCCACAACTAAAATATAATTACATTATTTAATAGTCCAAAATTCTAGAATACACAGCAATTTCAGGGGCATAGTATCAGGTCTAGATGGGGCCAGACTTGACACATTGTTCTAGTCTCCAACAGCAAATGCCCTTCAACGCAGATGGCAGCCAAAGCTCTCAGAACAATTTGATGATGAGGAAAAGTCTTAGAGCCTAATTACGAGTTTGGCAGTTGGACCGCCAGTCCGCCATTTTGGTGGTCTTGAAAACACTGTCACTTCAGTGATTCCCCAGACCGCTGTCTTCGAGTTATACAGGCAGGACCGCAACCGTCAAGCAAAAAAAGTAAGCAGACCGCCAGCGGTGCAGCAGCCTGGATATAGGCAGTCTGACCTCCAGCTCCCTCAGTTCTGCGGATGACCACCGAACATATTGCGATCACACAGTCACTGTGGTGGTTCCCTTGTGATGGTCAGCTAATAGCGGTCGACCACTGCGGTTCACGGTCAACAAAGTAACAGACAACTGCACATTGGACGAATTAAAAAATGACACAGCTGACACACAATGGCCCAGTGAACACACCTGCAAAGGACATTACAAAATAGATCTCTTCCCAGACCACAATCCTTTGCATTTCCACTGAAAGACAACGAAGACAGAGCGCCTTTTGTTGTAGACTACATAGATTAAGCACCCCTTTTTTTACCATCCCATAGAACACCCTGTACACACTTTTGTTCAATAACACCATACTGCACTTCCCCTGTTAAATAAGTCCCTGTCACTCTTTTTTTTTTTTTTGTCACCATGTCATGTTAAAAAAATCTCTTTTTTTCCGAAGATGAGTTAAGAGCCATGGTGGATAAAATCATTAGAGTAGAGCCACAATTGTTTGGAGCACAAGTCCAGCATACTCCTCTCAGTAGGAAAATGGAAATGTGGGACAGGATAGTCGACAGAGTGAATGCTGTAGGCACCACCCACTGCACAAAGGAGGACATTAGGAAGAGGTGGAACAACCTCAGGGGCAAGGTCCATTCTCTGGTCTTTAGGCACCAGCTGCAGGACAAGACGACTGGCAGCAGTACTTCCAGTGCCCCGTTGATACTCTTTCCCTGGGTGGAGAAGGTCTTGGCCATCCTGCATCCTGAGGGCTTGACAGGACATCTAGAGGATTGGAGTCTGGTAAGTTACAGCAGAAATTAAGTCACAAAAATGCAATGTCATGCATGCTCACATCTCGCCTTTTGCCACTGTCTTATTCATAAACCCCACCAAAATTCCGTACCCAGAGTATCAGAGTTTAAACACTGTTGGTGTGTATCATTGGACCCAACATCACAGTTACCAAGACCCATCACATGGCATATGTCCAAATGGGGCCTGGACATCTCAAAATAACAAAAACGCATTCCAGGATCCATGGTATGTTCCAAAATGAAAATGTATGCTCAAAAATAAATGCAGCCTGCCTACAGGTATGTAGGCGTTGTAGAGTACAGAGTGACCTGAAAGTAACTCGCAACAGGCCCTGTTTCAGGCCCTCCAACCACCATCCCAGTGCTCACTTGCCCATATAGCCCTGTTTGTCAACTAACAAATTAAGTTTATTCACCTGGGGGGGAGAACATTTGTCAAGTGTGTGTAGTAGAGAGAGTGATCTGGCTGCAAATCCCAGCAGACCCTGTTTCTGTAACTCCAACCATCAGCCCAGTGTTCACTTTCTCCAATACATCTGTAAGTGAACTCACAAATGAAGTATACTGACCTGGGGGAGAACATTTGTCCAGTGTGTGTAGGAGAGGAAGTGGCATGACTGCAGTTTCTGGCAGTTCCTGTTTCTGTAACTTCAACCACCAGCCTAGTTTTCACTTGTGCATATACCCCTGTTTGTCAACTCACAAATTAGGTTTACTCACATGGGGGGAGAACATTTGTCAAGTGTGTGTAGCAGAGAGAGTGACCTGATTGCAAATCCCAGCAGGCCCTGCTTCTGTAACCCCAATCATCAGCCCAGTGTTCACGTGCCCCATTACAACTGTAAGTGAACTCATAAATGAAGTTTAGTCACTTGGGAGTGATCAAACACAGATCATGCTCAAATCAGAGACGTGTCTTTCTACATAGCTCTAACTTGACTTGCTATGCCAAGATGAAACTATTGAGGTCAAGAATGACACATTATCCAATGTGTACAACAAGTATTCATAAGCCCTCAAGATGTATCACCAGATTGGCAGCAGCAGAAGACACATTGACACAGCACTGGGCATATGTTGACTCCAGTCACATAAACAACAAAGTCCTGCATCTGCCTGAATCCCACTCAACTAAGCCTCAAAATAGCATAGCAAAGCTATATCTTAACTCTCCATTGTGTTGGCTACACTGGTGGCAAGGTGTCATTTTCCAGCCATACTCCAAAGTGCAACTGATCTGCACATCTCAGCAGCTACTTGAGTCAAATTGAGTTGGTATGCTTCACACATGTCATGTCAAAACACCCAATACCGTGGTCACTTGCCATAATTGGATTAACTGCATCTTAACTTTGTCCAAGGTCTCTGCTTACTGTAACTCTAAACCATTGGAAGTAGATGTCACGATACAAGCAGTAACAATGTATGTTTTACATCAATAGGTGGATTTGCCGCTGGACACACAGAGGCCACGGAACAGACTTCCACTAACCCCTTGGAAGAAGCCCCCAGTGACGATTACACTCCTGGGCATCTGGACGTAGTAGGCAGTCTGGCCAATCTGTGCAACCTGGTCATATGGCAACAGTGAGTCTCACTGTGTCCACAACATCACCTCGCAGTCCTGTTGCTTCAACATCCCAGGCAACCATTCACTCCCCAACCTGTGTCCCAGGCACAGTATACACCATCTCGTGCCCCCCACCATTCTTGGATCCTGAGTTGCAGTGCAATACTTTGGACAATGAGGGTCCAGGAACAAGTTGGAGAGGGCACCCTGTGGCAAGGGCACAGGCCTGTGAGGGGACGGGGAGGGATGGTATGGGCCAGCAGGGTGAGGCCACTGGGGCTACTGTGGGCCAGGACACCATCAGCCATGTCTTAGGGCTCCATCAGGAGTCCCAAGGAGTGATGGGCCAGGTGTTGACAGAATTCCACGAAATCAAGCAGCTACTAAGGGACATGTATGGGGACATGCAAGAACAGATGGAGGCCCACAATAAAAACATGGCCTCCCTAACAGGAGTTTTGAGAGATATATACACCACCCTGAGCAGGGCTTTTCAACACCAGTCTACCCCTTACTTTGACTCATAAACAGCAGGCCCTTCAACATCAGTGCCAACCACTGTAAGGAAGGCCCTGCTAGAGGAACAACAAGCCCCAGACACCCCTGCCTCTGTAGCAGCAGAGAACCCTCCCCTTCGCAAGTGGGGATGTCCAGCAAAGAATCAAAGAGGTGTGGATGGCAAGACACCCACCACAGCAAGTAAGAACCCTCCTCCTTAAGGACCTCCTTAGTGTGTTACACATTCAGTCTGGACTGATCCTGAACCACCTACCATTTCCAATGGGACGAGTACTCTGGACTTTGGACTCCCAATGGTGTGGCATCTACTCCAATGATTTCATTCACCATGACTGACCCCTTCTCATTTGAATTTTTATTGAGGCATGTCACGTATATTTTGTGTTAATCATAGCTGCCCAATTAAATCACCCTTTCTGACTCATTGTCTGCTGATTTTGATTTCATATTTAGCCATGTAGGTATGTCAGACCATGTGAAACATACAATGATGATCCAAGGTACTTGTTCAAGATGGAATATGTTACATGTACACAGTGTCCAGCTCCGGATTACAACCCTCCAACACAAATACATAGATACAAATGTCTGCTCAAAGCTAAAAGTTTTGTTACAGTGATCAGCACATAGACTGTCAATATGTCTGAACTATTGGAAATCACAAATGATTGACTCATACTGAGTAAGTGAACAGGTACATACCCCCAGCCCACAGAAGGAAGGGATATGCAGACATTTTCATGTTCAATAGGTAAACATTGATGTGGTTGATGTCATCAGCTTGGTCTCATCACATACCACACCAAAGTAATAATTTAACATCACATAATCCAAGATTCAGACAGATGGCAGTACAACAGTCCCTGATCACAGGGCCATCATAATCCTAATCCAAAGCCCACGCGGCTAGTGATGTGACACAAACATATGTCAGTGTTGTGGCACAGGCACTGTGGCCTAAAATAATAAAACACATCTACATCAACATCCTAGTCATAAAAACTAGTGTATAGCCAATGTGAAGGAAAAATTACTTGGTTGTTAACTAGGGCCACAAGATGACACACATGATGCATCAGGCCCACCGTAGCACATAAAACAAGCACAGTAGGCACTTCTGACCTTCTACCCAAACACTGTGCAAGCTGTTGTGGCACAGGTCTCATACACCTAAACTCTGTGACCTACATTACCTGGAACAATCCATGTCCACTTCATATGTCAGAATAGCACCACATACCTGCCAATGTCACAACTCTGAAATGCCCACATGAAGTTGTCATGGTGAAGGTACCTTTACAACTTACAAATCAAAGAGTATCATAGACTTGAAACCATACATATGACACAAGTCACATAGCAAGCATCTGAAAAACAACGTGCATTGCAAGAAAACAGAGACAAACAAAGCAACATCATCAAGGTGGGGATGTGTCAAAAGCTATCTTATCGAGCAGCCTTTGGCTAGTTATTAGAGAGTATCAACTCCCTAGCTGTATCCAAAACACTCAACTCCACACATTCTCATAACTACAGTTCATTGTACAGTCACAGTCATGACATCATGACATAGTTACCCTCATGAGAAGTAGCTGCGGATGAGATCTACTTGCAAGTCAGCTCCATCCTCTTAACCACTGTCATCCTCAACTGGCTTTTTAGGATTCTCAGCACTGCAGGTTCCCACTGTTCTGGGATGTACAGGATTTTCCTCAGCAGGGCAATGTTGTGAAGCATGCAGCTTGCTACAGTGATCTGACACACTTTCATAGGTGAGTACAGGAGGGCCCCACCACTCCTGTCGAGACACCTAAATCTGGACTTCAGGAGCCCAAAAGCCTGCTCTACTGCCTGCTGTGTTCTTCCATGGGCCCATGGAAGCAGACGTTCCCTGGCATAGCTGGAATCCTCAGGGGAATCAAAAACCAAGGACAGTTTGGATATGCTAAGTCTCGTGTTAAGGAATGGGACATGAGTTCAAGAATGAGTCACTCACTTCATGATTGTAGCAACTGACATTGCTCACAAACAATCACGACAGACGTGACTTACCAACCAGCCAGGCACTCTCTGGGTGCAATTGTGACATCTGCTGGGGTATGGTGCTGTTCCACATTCTGAATGAATCATGGGCTGATCCAGAATATATGGCACACACATTTGAGATGTAGCAATCCAATCAAACAGACACCTTGCATTTAGATAGAATGGAAGTTCTTTCTCTTGTGATAGACTTCTTCAGTGGCCCGCGGTGGCACCAAGCCAAAATGTCTGCCATCAATGGCTCCCACCACGTGTGGGAGGATGGCAGAACCATAAAAATCAGCCTTCACATTGCCTAAATCCTCACGTCGGAGGAACCTGATATAGCTGTCAATGTGTTTCAACATTGCTGAGAGGAACTCCTTCAACACTAGACTGACCATAGGTTCGGACATACCAGCAGATAAGGTCACTGTATGTGCGAAGGACCCTGTGGCCAGGAAGTTTAATACAGACATGACTTGTACAATAGGTGATATGTAGGTAGGATTACTGTTAGCTGGCATCAGATCTGGCTCCAACTGATGGCATAAGTCCTCCATCATTTTCCCATCCAGGCGGTATGACTGAATAATGTAGCATTCCTCCAGGGTTTGAAGATCTGGCAGTAAATGGTGAACAGGTGGTTGTTACATCCTCCCTCTCCCAGGATACCTATGTGTGACAAGACATGATTTGGAACATTAGTCAGTAGGTCCACAGCAACATACATGATGCATGCCAACAATATCATGTGACAAAGCATTTCTGATTACATAGACATGACACACAGTACACATCCCAGCTGGCAAGTACACAAGGGTTACATGTGACCACAATGGTTGTCAACACATGTAGCCACAACGTGGATTCGGGCGAAACCCAACTATCTGCTACACATTTGCCCCTCGAAATGTGACTGTATTACCCGACCACCAAATATACCGTCTGCGGTGGTGAACAGTGCACTACCGTCATATGCCATCTGTGCCCTGCAACACACTACACTGATGGTTGAGTAGTAGCATCCATATAACAAGACAGAATAAGGATGTTTTTGATGTTCCAACACATATATTGTAGGTGTAACACAGTTTACAAAGCCATATACAGTATTTCAGACACCAAAATGGTGGATGCCTGACCTACTCCACTGGGCATTAGGAGCCGCCTGCGACTGCCGGAAGAAGTCTGCTTGGTAGGCGGTTCCGACTGTGGCAGACACAGCCATAAGCTATTGTTGTTGACTGTGGTGGTCGCGGACCAATTGCTGTGTCTTTCAGTGGTGATGACTCCGGACATGGCAGACGTGACCACCATGTTGTACAAAATCAGTCACTTGACTCCTGACACTGCTGCCAGCAATGCCTCCTCTACTTGAACTGCTGTGTGCCACCTCTGGGAACAATCATGCCACGTCCAGCTGGTGATATGGCCCCTGCCTTCTCTCCCGAGGAGCTGGGGAGGCTTGTAAATGAGGTCCTTTCCCTATATGGACAGTGCTGTGGATCAACAGGGGAGCAGATTAGTACCTTATGTTCTCAAGTGACTCTGTTCAACACCATCCTTTCCCTCCTCACAGGCTACAATGTGCCTCTGTGTGCCAGTTAGAATTCTTGTGTGTCTGTTGTTGCAGTCTGTGTGACATCAATGGAATATACATGGTCCAGGTATTGGTGATTAGCACTAAATGTTGTGTTCATTAACATTGTGTTGTGTTATGTTTTTTGGGGTCCTAGATCCTCCATGTGTTGGATGCACATACCTAAGCAAGAGACTTTACTGCCATCCAAAGGCATTTCATTCTTTATGATCGTTGTAAATGTTAGACAACATGTACATGCATGACAGCATGAGCTATGTATGGATCTTGTTTGAGTCATGTGAGGATCTTGTAAGCAATGTGACTAGTGCCACACATCTTTCATCCCACATTTGACCTTGCAAAACTGTGGACCGGAAGGCATATCATGACTCACTCTTCCCTTCAGGTTGCCACACAAACTACAAGCCACATTGATGATGGCCACATGATGTACTGTCATGTATGGAAGTGATGGAAATGTGAGTGACATAGGTTCTGTATGATCAGCGTGCAGGGACGAGGGCCTGTCAAATGCATCTCCCAGTTTGGGACATAGGTCAGGGTGTGGGAGAGTCACTGTGGCTATACAACTGTGGCACTGTGTTGTGTTCTTTGTTGTTTGGCACGCGGCAACATTACCGCGTGCCGAGCCTATTTTGCGTGCTGCCGGCTGTCGCGTTCTCCCGTGATCTCAAGCGCGAGAGAAACGGTTGAAGGCTGCGGGGCCGGAGGACGTGACAGCGGCGGTCTCTGTATTTTTACGAAAATAAACTTGTTTAAATCTTCACAACGTCTCCTACCTTTCGTCGCAACATCGAAATTTGGCGACGAGGGAGCCATTTGACCGCCGCTAAGCACCCACGCATTACAGTGTACAGCCTTCTTCCTGCTGGAAGCACAAGGTATCTTGGAGCCAGGCTGGGGGAGGATCGTGTGACTAATTGGCAGCAGACAACTAGAATGGAACTCTGCAGGTGCTTTGGTTGGCAATTTTAAGCGCCATCTTGGATGTAGTTTTTGTCAATGCTACACTGGGCCACAGTATTAAGGATAACAGCGAAAATACCGTTACATTGGATATTTTTGTCTTAAACGCTACACTGTATAATTGTAGCAGGGACTGCCGGGAAAAATACGTCTATATTGCTTTAAAGTGCTACAGTTTTTTTGTTGTTTTTATGGAAACAATATTCATCTGAACACGTCCTGGTCAGTTCTGTTTTTTTGGTGCCTCTTGATTTGTGCTATGCAGTCTGTTAAATCCTCCACCACCCTTTTTGGAAACTCCAGATGCCCCTCCCATCCCTTGGAGACAATGGTTTGACGGTTTCGAGACGTGCCTAGGAGCTATTGGAGCCTCTCGTTTTCGCCCTGAAAGGAAGAAGTGTCTTCTTTTACATTCTTTGGGATATGAAGGTAGAGAGATTTTCAAACACTTACCGGACCTGCCGCAAACTGATGAGGAGCTTGATGAATATGATATGACCACCAAGAAGTTGTCCACAAGGTTTGATGTACTCCCGAGTTTGGTGGTTTTGCGGCACAAATTCTTCAAGCGTCAGCAGTCTCAAAGTGAGGATGTTGACGCATATGTCAGTGCGCTGAGACAATTGGCCTCGAAGTGTGAATTTAGAGATTTCCAAGACCAGTTAATAAGGGACCAGTTCATCGGTCACTGCTCAAATAAGCACATTCAACAGAAGCTACTTACCATGGGCAATCCTACCTTGGAAGATGTCATTAAAACAGCTAAGAGCGTTGAACTGGCGTAGATATCTCTAAAGGAACTCTCAATAAGTACTGGGGTGAAGGACTCTGATCAAATGCATGTGAATGTCGTTACTAAAATGAGTGCGGTAAAGAAAGGCGACTCGAGAAAATATGACAATCCATTCTTCAGGTCGTCTAACATATGTTTTAGATGTGGGAACATGCCTCACTTTAAGGATGGCAAAAGTTGTCCAGCAAAGAATGCTGTATGTAGGAAGTGTAGTAAAGTAGGTCACTTTGCTAAAGTCTGTCAATCCATGTTTAATAAGCAAGCTAAGGTGTCCACAGTGGTAGAGGAAGAGGGGGGAAATGAAGAGGATTATTTTGTTAAAGCTTATCAAGATATGATTGTGGTGGTCACTGAAAAGGCATGTGGAGTCAAAGATCAAAATCAATGCGTAGATCCTCTTGTAGATATTCAGGTTGGTGATAAGTGGCTTCGGTTGTTGGTGGATTCTGGGGCACATATTACTATGATTACATCGGATCTCTTCCACAATGTTTGGGGTGACAGGAAGTTATTGCCTCCCGACAGATCACCTGTGTCTTATGAGGGCAGGAAAATTGACCTGGAAGGCTACATAGAAGATAGTCTTGAGTTCAAGGAGCGAAAGATCTTCGGTAAAATTTATGTGGCATATAAAGGTTTGAACATTTTAGGATGGTACCACCAAGGGCTGTTTGGCATGGTGTTGAAACCTGGTGCTAAAGAACAAGTACTTGTTGTAGAGAACTCAGAATCAAAGGCACCATTTGAAGAGGAGTTTCCTAACATTTTTGCACAGGGTTTGGTAAAGATTGCGGGTTTCAAGCACAAAATTAAGGTAAAGGATCGGGTTATCCCAGTGAGACATAAGGTCAGGTCCGTACCATTTAGTCTAAGAGACGATCTTAAAGCTGAATTGCACAGATTACAAAATAATGGTGTAATTGAGCCTATTGAGTCCAGTTTGTGGCTTTCTCCATTGGTGGTTGCCCGGAAACGAAATAGGGACCTACGTTTATGTGTGGACCTGAGGAGTCTCAATAAGGAGATATGGGTAGACTTGTATCCTTTACCTAAGATTAGCGACCTGCTCGATGAGCTCAGAGGCTCTATGTGGTTTTCAAAAATTGATCTTGCATCAGCATATCACCAGGTGGTGTTGTATGAGGATTCGCGCCATTACACAGCTTTCAATTCCCCATTTGGCACTTTCCAGTTTTGGAGGATGCCATTTGGGTTAGCCTCCGCTGCCTCAGCGTTTCAACGCATCATGCACAAATGTTGGGGGAAGTACAGGGCATTCTGGTTTTCCAAGATGATGTCTTGATTCATACTAGGGATTTGGAAGGTCATCACGAGAAAATCAGATCTGTCCTTAAAATTTTTCAGTCATATGGCGTATGTGTAAGGAAAGAAAAATGTGAGTTTTACAAGAAAAAGAAAGAATTTTTGGGTCATTGTGTGTCTGGGGATGGTGTTGCACTGCAGCCCGGTTTGGTAAAAGCGATTGTGGAATCGCCTAATCCCAAGGAAAAAGACGAGTTGCGATCATTTGTAGGCATGTGTGAATACTATTCTAGGTTCATTTCCAATTATGCTAGCAAAATGAAGATTTTGTCAAACTTGCTCAAGAACAAAGTACCATTCATATGGGACAGTGAGTGTCAATCTACATTCGAAATGGTCAAGCAGGAGTTGGTCGATGCAAGTCCATTGAGTCCGTATGACCCCAGCCAATTGTGCACCATCACTGTTGATGCTAGTAGGTATGGATTGGGTGCTGTGCTGTCTCAAGGTATGGGGAAGGATGAGAAGGTTATTAGTTATGTCTCTAGAGTATTACGTGAGTCAGAATTCCATTACTCTGTGATCGAAAAAGAGCTGCTAGCATGCTATTGGGCTAGTGAGAAATTTAGAAGCTATATATGGGGGAGAAACTTTGTTGTTCAAACTGATCATAAACCATTGGTGTACATTTTAAATGGAGACAAGATCAATTATACAACCCCTCGTATAGCACGCCTCACCACGAAACTGTTACAGTATGATTTTCATGTCAGATACATTCCAGGAAAAGATAATTTCACAGCTAACTTTTTATCTCGTTTACCGGTTAGTGATGAAAGTACTGTTGATGTGGAGGATGATGTGGAGGATTGTTTTATAGCGGCTGTGGATGCTGATGAATCCAAAGTGTGCACGGAAACGGTATGGAAGATGGCTGAAAGCAATGACGAGGTGCTATCCAGGGTTAAGCAGTATATAGTCAACGGCTGGCCTAAGGAAAGGAATTTGAATTCAGAGGTCCAACCGTATGCCAAGGTGGGTAATGAGTTATCAATTGAGGATGGCATTGTGTTAAGGAACGATAAGTGTGTACCTCTGTGCGAGGTTAGACAAAAACTGGTAGACCATGCACATGATGGGCACCTTGGTAGCACTATGACAAAAAGACGGATCAGGGCGCTCTATTGGTGGCCTTCTATGGATAAAGATGTGGAAAGGGCAGTTCATAGATGTGTTGTGTGCAATGGTGTCGAAAAAGGGTTGAAGATTGTGAAGTCACCATTACAAATCATACCTTTACCAGATAAGGCTTGGGTTAAAGTATGTGTTGATATGGTTGGGCCCTTCAATTTTCTCCCTAGTCACATGCACTATGCCTTTGTACTGATGGATTACTTTAGTAAGTGGCCAGAAGTGCGGTTTTTCGCTAAGCCTTCGGCAAGTTCTGCCATACAGTTCCTCAAAGAGATCTTTTGGAGGGAAGGATTTCCGGAATATTGTGTACAGTTGTGAGCAAAGAGATGGAAACCTTTTTAAGAGAGTCTGGTGTGAAACATTTGGAGAGTTCTCTGTACCATCCTCAAACGAATGGTTTAGTCGAAAGAATGAACAGAGTGGTTGTGGAATGCATAAAGTGGGCTAAAGCGAGTAGATTGGATGTGGAAGAGGCTGTGAATTCGATGTTGTGGTTTTATCGTACCACACCACATTCAGTGACAAAAATCTCCCCATTTGAACTTTTGAAAGGTAGGCGTAGTATGTCTAAACTTTTCCCGGCTTGTTTAGCCAAGATCGCGTCGGGTAAATTTCGTGATGCAGTGGACAAGGATAAAGTTGGGGATGAGGTAAAGAAAAATCAGGACAGGGTGAAAGCTAGGTATGGCCAGAAAAATTCTACAAAAGAATGCTCTTATCAACCAGGTGATGTTGTGCGCATTAAGTTACAGACCTTTGTGAGGAAAGGGGAAGCTTTTTATGGAAGTCCAGTTACAGTGAGGAAAGTGTGTGGTAATGCTATTATGGTTGAGGGTGGTCAGTGGTGAAATGTGAGTAAAGCTGTGAAGGTGAATGACGACAGTGACTGTGGAATGAAAAGGTGTAGTAGAGCGGTATCAGAGGGCATGGTTCAGGAACGATCGGCGTTAAACACTAAGTTGGGAGTTCCCCAAACACTTAGAAGATCTGTTCGAGTGAAACGGGTGCCGCTCAAACTTAGGGAATCTCATTGCTGTTAGCAGGAAATCTACTTGTTGTTATTGTTATATTCGCCAAGATTGTTTAGTGGTTTAATGTTATGTTATTTATTTTTTTATGTTGGGTTATGTTCCTCTGGTGTGTAGGGAAAACAAAAAAAGGAGATATTATGTTGTGTTCTTTGTTGTTTGGCACGCGGCAACATTACCACGTGCGAACCTATTTTGCGTGCTGCCGGCTGTCGCGTTCTCCCGTGCTCTCGAGCGCGAGAAAAACGGTTGAAGGCTGCGGGGCCGGAGGACGTGACAGCGGCGGTCTCTGTATTTTTACGAAAATAAACTTGTTTAAATCTTCACAACGTCTCCTACCTTTCGTCGCAACACACTGTGCAACACTTGCCCTGAATGTCTCAGTCCATTGACTAGATTGGGAATGAGTACAGAGGTACATCCCAGAACTAGTCTATATTTACATTTTGCATCATTGTCAATGTTTGTCTTTGACTCACGACATGCCCCTTACTCCCACAGCTCAATTATCACCTTCATAGAAGTCATATTTGTCCTGTGCAGGCTTATTGCACAAATGACAGATGCACAGTACACACAATGTGTAGATTTCTGGGAAGCCATGACATCTGATTCAGTAGCTTGGGTACATAGCAGAAATTGGACAATGCATACCTTTGTATGTTGGATACCATCTCTGTAGTTTAGACATATATGTCCCAAAGAGTGTGCAGTGGTACAGGTACATACCACAACAACCCCCCCTTAAGTGGCATGTGTCTGCATTAGGTAGGCCACATGTCCACACAGTCACAGGGAAGACACTTTCTGTACCCAACATGCTAGCCCCTTCATTGTCACTCAACTGTAAGGGTGAAATCTCCACTATGGAAGTTGACTGTAGAGACTGTATGAATAAGCCAATCTCACAGTGTAAATGTGTTAGATGAGTCAGGTCTAAGGAGTTTACCCTTCAGAAGCCACATAGGTGTGTAGTGTGTCAGTGTGGCTCACATCACAGTACATGTTGCTTGAGCATGGGCTTCCTGATGTGATTAGACTTGCTTATTCATTGTAGGCCATGAGCAGGGTAGTGGGTTACTCTGCAGTTGGATACAAAAGTGAGTAGTCTTGTCCCTGTACTTACTGGCTGGTGTGCTTTACAGTTGTGGTGTGTAGACAATTAGACAATTTTCTGCTTGATGTTTCTGATGTATGTGACACAACCATTTGGGAAAATACTTGTGATTGTAATTGCTTGATTTTTCGCTTATATCCATACAGGTAAATGCCCATCAGAAGAAGCAGATTTGGAGAGCCATCGCCCACAAGGTGAGGACCCTGGAGGTCCACCGCTGGCATAGTGCCCACTGTCACAAGAGGTGGGAGGACATGAGATGCTGGGCCCAGAAGATTGCGGAGGTCCAGCTGGGGCTGTCCTCACAGCGTGGGCAGGGTCACGTCAGACCATGCCCCCCCTAATGTCCCGCAGTGGCTACCCGGACCTTGATGGGTGTTTGAGGGGAACACAGCAGCCATAAGGGGGTGAGTATAGGGCATATTCCAGCCTGTCACATTGCAAAGTTATTGTGTTAGGTTCTTATATCTCCCCCTGATGATGAGGGATGAGCCATGTGTGAAACAGTAGATGAGTAGCTGTTTGTGTAGATATGTTGCATGGTGCATTTTGATCTGCTTTGCCTATTGGCTGAGAGACCTAGAACACAACTGTGTACAATCCACAAGCCATTTGCTTTCCAGGGACAACACATGGCTGTGTACATTGATCAATCAAGTAATGTTTGTTGTTGTAGTGTGTGTAAATTCTACGCTAGAGATCTCTACTCCTCGGTGTTACAGGCCAAAAAAAAAGAATGGATGGATCACTGTCCTCAGCCATGTGTCTCGTCTAATGAGTAAATTGCCATCTGCCCCCCAGAGGCCACTTGTTTTCAGTGTGAGACGAGTGCTGGTGTTTCACTACTGTCTCTAATGTGAAGATGGCCAACATACATGTGACAGAGCATACAATGTTCTTTGGGTCAGCTACAGATCAATACTTTCCCTTGGTAAGTGGGAAATGCCCATTGAAATTATTTAGGTGCCATCACTGTTTCCAACATTCCTTGTGCCAACATGTTAGCATGTGTCCCTATCTCTTTTGACAAAATGTGTACACTGCTGGTTCATGCGTGGACTGCCTGTGCTCATGGGATGATTTCTGTATCCCCTCACATATACGTGCATGACAACCTGTGTTTGAAATTGGACATGTAGGAGTAGAGTTTTTGCATCCAATGTGCATTTCCATGCCATTGATGTGGTATCCTGTGGAAAAGTGCACTGCCCATGTGTAATGGGTAAGGTTTGTTACCTGACTGCTGGCATGCATCATGGAGTGACTTGCAGTTATGTTAGAATCATATGTGGTTGGATACAACCATTCATCCACAGACATCTGGGTTTGCAGGACCTAAATCTCTGGGCCTCTCCCACAAAATAGAGGAGTAATAGTGTCTACTGATACAATCAGAGTATGTCATTGTAAGGGGTGGCTCACATTAGTGATGATTTCCCTGGCACTTACTGATTCATTGTGCTGTGGATTTTAAGGTCATATCTCCCTGCCAATTTACACATTTTGTCTACAATGTACAAATTGTCAAATGTGCAGCATATCTGAGCAACATTAGTACTACCACCATGCCTACATTAGGCACATTTCCATGTCATGTTCTCCAGGCTACTGTACTGTTGTCAGCAACATGGCAGGTTTTAGGAGCATCATTTCTTATTGTTGTGTTATTGTGTATGTGACAAATAGATGTCTGCATGACTGTGTGTGGGTCTGTGGGCATGAAGCTGGCATTGGCCTCCTCTTGTATGACAATAGGTAAACAAGGTATCCTCCATGAGGCAAACCATTGAAGGTGATATGGTCTACTTGTTCAATGGTTACTATGATTGCACAACTTCAGCCATGTACCCGTAGTTGTCTGAGATCTGGATTTTTCTGTGGGCAACTGTTGACAGTTCAGATGGCATGCTTGCATACAGTATGGTACATGTAGGAGGCACTTTGAAGTAGTTTGTTGTTGGGTCCTACTTGATTTCATAGTAATGTTTGCTAATCAAAGCTGTTGTTCAAGTGTGATCAGGAACCTGTGGTGACCCTTTTTCTCTCTGTATTTGCAGCATCAGCAGAGGCCAGTGAAGGAGACAAGGCACAACCAAGAGGGAAGCATCTGTTCATGGTACCTCCAGTCTTGACACCACCGACATGGAGGGACCCAGTGGGTCGGAGGGTGAGGGGACTACCACTGGGGAGACAGGATCAACATCGTCATTATCAGATTCTACCTCCTGTTGCCACTCTCTAGTGGTGGAGGACCCATCAGGACCTACTCCTGTACCATCTTTGTCTGCCACCCCAGTCCTATCGTTACCCTCCCTGTTGCTCCCCACCGAGTTGGCCGTTCCCCTTCACCCAAGAGGGTGGGCATCTCCTTTGCTGCAGACACCTCTTCCCCTGCCCCTGTTAACCCTGCTGCCCTGAGTGAGGAGGCTATTGACCTCCTGAAGAGTATCTTTGTGGGGTAGGCTGCCACTGTGAATGCCATCCAGGGGTTTGCCAGCCAACTTCAGCAGACCAATGCATTCCTGAAGGCATTCATAGTTCCATGTCTGGTCTACAGAGGTCTTTTCAGGATCTAGCCTCCTCACTGAGGGCAGCCAGTCACCCCCCCAGATTCCTCCCCCTCCACCTCCCTCTTCTCAATCCAAATTCCCTATTCTCTTACCTCTCACAAGCACACAGACACATCCGCACATACCCATCTCAACACTCACAAGCAACACACATCAACATAAATACCACAAGACACTCCATCATATAGGCACTCGGCATATACCCCCAAACATGACATCAGCCACCACTTCACCAGACACCCCTACTGACCCACTAACCACATTCAGCATACCCACAGACACCACCACAACAGCCAGTGACACATCCACAACACCCACCATACACTCAGATACGAGCACAACAAACAGACACGTCCACCACATCCACCATACCCACAGACACCAGCACAACACCCACAGACACATCAACCACATCCAGCATATCTGCAGACACCACACCAACAGACACACAAATATCCACAATATCAATCATACTCACAGACACGACCCTAACAGACACACAAACATTCACAAAATCCAGCATACCCACAGACACCATCCCAATAAACACACACATCCCACATTACATCACTCAGCACCTCCACCTCCCAGCCCCCAAGACACGCAAATGCCCACACTTACACAAGTGACAGACATCACCCGAACAGAAGCATGCCTCACACACACACACCTGAAGGCGTATTCACCCACACACAAGACAACCACTCCCACTCCGTCAACCTCCAAACCCCCATCCCCTTCTGCAGACCCTCTGTGCTTTCCCAAGGAGAGTTTCCTTTTTTCACCTGCCCTTTCCCCTGCTCCCTCCAACCCCCCTCGCAATAGGCCACCACGCACATCCCATCCCTCCCACATTAAAGTTCTCCCCTGTCACACCTGCCCCCCCCTACAAGCACACATCCCCTTTTCCCCAAGAAGAAGCCCACCCCTCCAAACAAAAAGACCCCCCTTCCAAACCCAAACCTACCCATTTCAAATCTGACCCAAGCCCACCCACAGAGGGTCCCTGAGGTGCCTGCCTGCCCACTCGATGCCCCTTTATGTGGAGGTTCCCTGGCAGTGGAGTTACATTTGGGCAATGGCCTTTGTTCTGAATAATTTGGAGTTAATAAACGCAAGTTGTTTTTTTGGCTACCGATTTTTCCTGCAATTCCTTTTTTACTTTTATGTTATTCCTAAGTAACTTGTGTTGTATGCCTACATTTGTGTGTTTCACCCAGATTGCTGATCCATTTGCTGTTGTTTGCAATATTTGACTTTGTGGGTAGTGCTGGTGTCACCAAAGACAAAGGTAGATGTTGACTGTATGGATATGTGAGTGTTAATGAAATTAGGGTGTCAGTGCAGTGTGATATATTTGATATGGTAAGTATTTGAACTTGTGTTGTCCAATGTCAGCATGCATGGTGTTAGGCTAGTCCCCATGGTATGGATTGTACATTTGTCTCTTGTGTGGAAGCTAGAGTTTTGTTTGTCCACACATGGAGGATGTTCAATTGTGCTACTTTCCTTTGCATTTGACTGTGCATGAGTCCATTTTGTTCTGTGCACCTTTCTTCTACTTCATCTAGATGTATGGCCCATGCTGATGCGGTTGTATTTGCTTTCTTGTCTTGCGCTTCCACATCACGCCGATAGGCATGTCACTTGGCTCTATTATTGTTTGTCCCTGAGATATCGGAAGGGCCAGATTCTGTGCAAATGTGGTTTTAGGGGTGAGTGCAAAGTGGAATGTGTCCCAGGGCAGCATCCTTCTATCAGTGCCCCATTCCTATTGTGCAGGTATTTTTTGCATAGTGAGCTTGGGAAATTTGTCTCCCAAACTATTGTGCATCCCTTTGTCCTTTCATTGTGTTACAATGTGGGTGATGTGTGGGTCCATTGCAGGGCTGTTTCATGGGAGAGGTGTTTGTGTTCTATGATACATCCATACATATGTGTGTTAAATCTGACAACAGTCCCTGGCATGTGTGCAATGTGGGGGTGTCAGTTATATTGTTAGATGTATCTGTTGTTGCTGTTGTGTCACACAATGTTGTGTACACTTCACTGTTCCTGAGATGATCAGACATGTGCTTTGTGGAGTGTTGCGGTGCAGTGTCAGTGACCTGCCCAAAGGAGGCATTTTATGGCAATAAATGTGACCTTCTTTGCAAACGACTCTGACTGTGGACACAATGACACATGTACTTGGTGCCCGTAGTGTGGGACCCATATCATGTGAACGACGGTGTGACGGTCTGTTGTTGAAGATAATGACACAGGTAGGTGTGTGAACTTCCTAACTTTTGTTGCATCCATGACGGTGTGGATTTTGGGCACCTTCGATGAGCAGCAGTGGGACTTGTGTGATGGGCTCCATGGCAGCACAGGAAGTGTTACGCTGCCGGAAGGTGAGTTGCTTCCTTTCTGCTCTCTGTTTCCGCCAGCTTGGACATGGTGGTTGGACCACCACAGCCACAATAGAAACATCATAATGAGTCTGCCAGAAACACTGGCTCCGCTGGCCTGTTTTTCCTGCCTCATCACTGCTGCTGTCTGTGCTGCCTGGAAGTACCAGCCGGACTATGGCGGTCTTTGCTGCATAGGCCCACCAACATCTTAATACAGTGGTCAGACCGCCAAGTCGATGGCAGTCAGACTGCCACCTCCACCATAGCAGTGCATGGACTGCCAAACACCTAATCAGGCCCTTAGTTACTTGTACCGCATGATAAAAGTCTCAGAAAGGCCATATTAGAATTCAGGAACTTTAAGACATTCCTCGTGTGCCACTGGTTGTTGCTTCGACTGTACATGATTAACATGAGCTGAGGTGTATACAGGATGGGTGCAACATTGTGGATGTCTTGTAGACCTAACAAAATTCTGCAGGCTACTGGTGCCAAATAGAATCCTCTCCAGAATCCTCTATGAGGCACCACATATCCATAACAGCTGCTTTAGTTACGTGACATGCCATGTCTGACATTGTGGGACTGACCCCACACTGGAAGAAATGACTAGCCACAACACTGTACATTGTTAAGGCTTGTATACTTAAATACTAGAAAACCTCATAATTCCTGACAAACTCTGATTGACTTAAGAAAATGATGGCCATGGCATGGTATGAGCATACAATGCTCAACAAACTCAACAACCATATGGAGAAGTTTCAACTGACTTAGAAACATTTTAGAGGGCCTCCAGAGATGGTGCAATGCTGTCTGCTAGCAGTTTACCATCTATCTCCTTTGAACTCCAACAGACTTCTCCACTTACCCTCTATACATACAAGATTGCCCTGTGTCATCCGGTGTGTAGATGACACAGTTTCTGCTGACTTGGTGGGATGATGAGCCTCCCTTAAGGGGCTAAATAAGGCTTGTGTCTGCCTCCATAGTTAAGACTATAGATCAATTGGCTAGTAGTGATTAAACTTACATTATGAAACAAACTTAATTGGAGCTTATTCTGAATGCAGAGCAATTTCTAAAATGAGTGAAAACAAGGACTTCCTCCTCTATGGTAAGTTTGAGACATGAATTTTTTTTTAGAGGCATTATTGCACGCATTTTCTAATGACATATTTTGCCAGGTAAAACCTGGTGGAATTAGTATGTGGCAAACGGCCAGGAAATCAGGAGTTATGTTTGGAAATCAATGCAGGATTTTTTGATTTACTCAATAATTCCCCATTCCTCAGTGGACAATCTTAATAGTGTAGTACTAACGTCCCCAGAAATTACTGCACCCTCGGTATTGCTAGTTCTGACACAGTATCCTGTTTAGATTTTTTGTAGTGCAGCAACATTGGGATAGAGGCTTTCTGTGCATGTTGAATGCACTATGCAACAATACCTCAACAACAAACTCCTACACAGTTTGGAGATGTGGCAGCCATTTAGGATTTCTGTGTATACCATCCTTAATTGACGACCTTTGTTTACAATCATGACACCATATGCACTTCACTATGTGGAAATTGAAGATAATTCTCTTGAAGCCATCTGTCCCAACCAGGTACAAAATAACCTCAAGGATGTTGGCCAAAAACAGCATAATCTGAGAGCTTAAACAATCAAGGGCACCAATTAACTGGACTGTCTCACCCTCTGCCAAGTCTGAATGTTGACTACCTATATCAAGCTAATCCCAACTAAGCCCAAATTCACACTCATCTGAATTATCACATATCCCAAATACAAAAGTGCCTCCTCGACATGAAGCTGGAAATATTCACACCTCAAAGCTCCAAAGACCGAGGATCACTTCAACAGTGATGGCCCCTTCTTCACACCCCACTGTATCAAGAAAATACAGCCAGCCTGGTACAATCTACTGCTTCTACACAGACTAAAAGTCCACCTCCCTAATTTAGAGTTTAGAACTACCATTCAAACCCAGATCCTCTACCAACTGTATGCCAGTCATTCCTACTCCATCTGGCTGCCCAGAAAGAACATCTATCATGTTTGACTGATAAAAAGTGCTGAGGAAATACAAGTATATCATTTCCACCCTGAAAGACCTATGTCCCCTGCTCAATTTATGAAAATAATCATTGAATGATCCCAAATTTTGTCTTCTGAGCTAGCCGCCAGAGCTGCAAAATGCCTGGTTGCCAAATACCTCAGCAGTCTAGCCTTGATTCCTCCTCAAGCCCCCTTGTAGGAGGCTGGCCTGGCTTGTAGTGGGTACCAGAGGTACTTACACCTTGTGCCAGGTCCAGTTATCCCTTATTAGTGTAGAAGAGGTGTTTCTAGCAGCTTAGGCTGATAGAAGGTAGCTATGTCAAAGCAGCTTAGGCTGAACTAGGAGACCTGTAAAGCTCCTACTATACCACTGGTGTCATATGCACAATATCATAAAAAAACACAATACACAGAGTTACTAAAAATAAAGGTACTTTATGTTTATGACAATATGCCAAAAGTATCTCAGTGAGTACCCTCGGTATGAGGATACATTATATACACAAGATATATGTACAGAAACCAAAATTAGGTAAGTAATAGCAAGAAAAGTAATGCAAACAGTGAAGAATTACAATAAATTGCAATAGGAGCACATAGGTATAGGGGCAACACAAACCATATACTCCAAAAGTGGAATGCAAACCACGAATGGACCCCAAACCTATGTGAGCTTGTAGAGGGTCGCTGGGACTGTAAGAAAACAGTGAGGGTTAGAAAAATAGTCCACCCCAAGACCCTGAAAGGTAGGTGTAAAGTGCATCTACTACCCCCAGAGAGCACAGAAGTCGTGATAGGGGGATTCTGCAGGAAGAACAAACACCAGAAATGCAACAACAGTGGATTTCCAGACCTGAGTACCTGTAAGACAAGAGGACCAAGTCCAATAGTCGCGACAGAGTCGAGAGTGGGCAGGAGCCCAGGAAATGCCAGCTGAGGGTGCAAGGAAGCTGCCACCTGTTGGAAGAAGCTTGGAGTTCTGCAAGAAAGAAGAGGACTATGAACTTCTCCTTTAGAGGATGGATGTCCCACGTTGTGATGAAGCTTGCAGAGGTATTCCCATGCAGAAAGACCACAAACAAGCCTTGTTAGCTGGAAGGGTTGCAGTAGAGGTTTTTGGGTGCTGTTGTGGCCCAGGAAGGACCAGGATGTCACCGCTTGGAGGAGGACACAGAGGGGGTGCCCAGCAACTCAGGAAGCTCTCACAGAAGCAGGCAGCACCCGCAGAAGTACCTGAACAGGCACTTGGAAGGAAAGTGAACCAGAGTCCATGCAAAGTCACAAAAGGGAGTCCCACAATGCCGTAAGACAACTCAGAAGGTTGTGCACTGCAGGAAGGAGTGTCGGGGACCCAGGTTTGGCTGTCCACAAAGGAAATCCTGGAAGAGTGCACAGGAGCCAGAGCAGCTGCAAATCACGCAGTACCCAGCAATGCAATCTAGAGTGGGGAGGCAAGGACTTACCTCCACCAAACTTGGACTGAAGAGTCACTGGACCGTGGGAGCCACTTGGATAGAGTTGCTGAGTTCCAGGGACCATGCTCGTCAGGATGAGAGGGGACCCAGAGGACCAGTGATGCAGTCTTTTGGTGCCTGCATTAGCAGGGGGAAGATTCCATCGACCCACGGGAGATTTCTTCAGAGCTTCTGGTGCAGGGTGAAAGCAGGCTACCCCCAGAGCATGTACCACCTGGAAACAGTCGAGAAAGCCGGCAGAATGAGGCGCTACAATGTTGCTAGTAGTCGTCTTGCTACTTTGTTGCGGTTTTGCAGGTGTCCTGAGCAGTCAGTGGTCAATCCTTTGGTAGAAGGTGAAGTGGGAGATGCAGAGGAACTCTGGTGAGCTCTTGCATTCGTTATCTGAAGAATTCCCCAAAGCATAGACCATAAATAGCCAGAAAAGGAGGTTTGGCTACCAAGGAAGGAGGATTGGCTACCAAGAGAGGTAAGAGCCTATCAGAAGGAGCCTCTGACGTCACCTGCTGGCACTGGCCACTCAGAGCAGTCCAGTGTGCCCCCAACACCTCTGTTTCCAAGATGGCAGAGGTCTGGGACACACTGGAGGAGCTCTGGTCACCTCCCCTGGGAGGTGCAGGTCAGGGGAGTGGTCACTCCCCTTTCCTTTGTCCAGTTTCGCTCCAGAACAGGGCTGGGGGACCCCTGAACTGGTGTAGACTGGCTTATGCAGAGATGGGCACCATCTGTGCCCATCAAAGCATTTCCAGAGGCTGGGGGAGGCTACTCCTCCACAGCCCTCACACCTATTTCCAAAGGGAGAGGGTGTAACACCCTCTCTCAGAGGAAGTCCTTTGTTCTGCCTTCCTGGGCCAGGGCTGCCTGGACCCCAGGAGGGCAGAAACCTGCCTGAGGGGTTGGCAGCAGCTGCAGTGGAGACCCCGGAAAGGCAGTTTGGCAGTACCCGGGTACTGTGCTAGAGACCCGGGGGATCATGGAATTGTCTCCCCAATACCAGAATGGTATTGGGGTGACAATTCCATGATCTTAGACATGTTACATGGCCATGTTCGAAGTTACCATTGTGACGCTATACATAGGTAGTGACCTATGTATAGTGCACACGTGTAATGGTGTCCCCGCACTCACAAAGTCCGGGGAATTTGCCCTGAACGATGTGGAGGCACCTTGGCTAGTGCCAGGGTGCCCACACACTAAGTAACTTTGCGCCCAACCTTCACCAGGTGAAGGTTAGACATATAGGTGTCTTATAAGTTACTTAAATGCAGTGGTAAATGGCTGTGAAATAACGTGGATGTTATTTCACTCAGGCTGCACTGGCAGGTCTGTGTAAGAATTGTCAGAGTTCCCTATGGGTGGCAAAAGAAATGCTGCAGCCCATAGGGATCTCCTGGCACCCCAATACCCTGGGTACCTCAGTACCATATACTAGGGAATTATATGGGTGTACCAGTATGCCAATGTGAATTGGTAAATTTAGTCACTAGCCTGTTAGTGACAAATTTGGAAAGCAGCGAGATCATAACCACTGAGGTTCTGGTTAGCAGAGCCTCAGTGAGACAGTTAGGCATCACACAGGGAACACATACAGGGTACATACTTATGAGCACTGGGGCCCTGCCTGGCAGGGTCCCAGTGACACATAGACTAAAACAACATATATACAGTGAAATATGGGGGTAACATGCCAGGCAAGTTGGTACTTTCCTACACCCCTTTGTTCCATTACACTAAATTTGTGGTCTCTAATTTCTCTATTGTACTTACTTTTGCAGCCCTGCTTTCTCCTTTTGCCACTGTTTTCTTTTTTGTCTCCTCTTCCTTCTTCTTTCATTGTTTTCTTTTGCTCCTTTGCCCTGGGTCAATCGCTGATGATGAAAAATAAGTTCTGTTCTATCAAAGTGAGTGCTGCTGTTCACCATTGGCCGTCATCACTACAAGCCAAACACTGCTGTCCCATGCTATTCCCCCCCAGTACGCATATAACAGCTTCATCACCTACACGGATGAAGGAACCCCTGCATGGTACCTGTCACCTGTTATGTGGAGGTCTTTGTGAGACTCCTAAGGTAGGCCTATGCTTGTTTTCTTACATGTTTGCAACTATCAAGCAGAATTAAAAGAGTGCTCATGGAGAACTACTGTTTGAGAAATTCAGTTAGCAACACTACCAAAGAAGGACAAGTATATCTCGGGGAGGTCAGCAGGGAAGTTGTTAATTAGTTTCAAATTAATGAGACTGAGGGGCTTATTTATGGGGAATTGGTGTAGGGCAGCACCATAAGTCTTCTTACTCTACTGCCCTGCGCCAATGCGAAAGGGCAGGAATGCACTGTATTTATGCTATATGGTGCATTCCTGTCCTTCCCCCCTGCACTGGTGCACAATTGACTGCCTAGTAGGCCTAGACGTAGAACTCCACTCCGCCGGTGGAGTTTGCAGAATTCGGGCACTCCGCGCTATGCGACGTAGCCCAGAGTTCCCGAATCCCACTCTCCTCCGTGAAGCGGAGTTAGTTTGTGCTTGCAAAATTGGGTTTTGGAGCTCTCTCGCGAGCACAACGATTCACCTGGGTCACTAGCGAGTTCGACACCTCGAATTCTCTTGCGTTGCTTCCAGCTGTGCCAGCAGCAAAAACGGCTGCTCGTGAGTGTGAACTCACATCTGAAGTAGATTTTCTACTCAAGAGCCACTATATCTAGGCAAAAAGAGCTCTTTTTGACTAGATTTTCTTCTCCAATGTGCCCTGCAATTTGTTTTTCAGATTGAGAAGCCTTTTTTCTAATACAGGAAGGAAGTGTGTAAGAGACTCCAACTTTCTATTCCTGTCCAACAGGCTCCTCCCAGTGCTTTGTCCATCCACTGGTCAATTTTCACTTGGATTTCGAGGTGGAAGGATCACCTTCTTTGTCTCTAGGATATACCTTTGGAATTAAAGACTTCATTTTTGTGATATCATCACACATGTAAGTTTGAAAACTACATTGAATAAGGGTGTTGTTGTTTGTTTGCTTGGGCATGCATCAGCATTTCGTTGTACTTTAATTTGATTTAGAAATGTATAATGGTGGGTGGCCTGGAGTTTAAACATGGGTCTAGTTATCATTTCTTTTGTATTTCATTGATTTTGCACCTTTTGTAAAGGAAAATTGTTGAACAGCTCAATACCTTTAATACATGTTCCCATGTGCAATATTATTTTAGCATGTGGCCTAGATTTCCAAAGGGTCAGTCATCCGAGTCCAGTAAAAACAGTGATCAGTGAATGAAATACATATTTCAGTGGTATATGTTTTTAAAACTTAATTTAGGGCAGGGATGGCACTGGATTAATTTAAATGTAAAATGTTGGCTATTGTTTACATTTTATTTTTTTGCAAAATGTTTAGATATTGTTGGGTAGTAATATTTGAAGACACAGGAGGATGTAGTTTGACCATATGGCTGACTGGCAGCCATTTTGTCCATCCAGCCAGTGTTCTTTGCCCTAGGCTTGCATGTGTTCTGTGTTTGCCATGCCTCCTTGCTCCTTGTTGTTGTTCTTTGACCATGTGGCTAGCAGCCATTTTGTGCATGCAGCCAGTGTCCCTTGCCTTAGGATTGCATGTGTTCTTTGTTCTCCATGCTTCCTCCTCGCTCCGGGTTGTCGTTGTTTGACCATGTGGTTGACTGGCAGCCATTGTGTCCATCCAGCCAGTGTCCTTTGCCATAGGCTTGCATATGTTCTTTGTTTGCCATGCATCCTTGCTCCTTGTTGTTGTTGTTTGACCGTGTTTGGCCATAGGCTTGCATGTGTTTTTTGTTTGCCATGCCTCCTTGATCCATATTGTAATTGTTTAGCCATGTGGCTGGTTGGCAGCCATTTTGTGCATGTATCCAATGTCCCTTATCCATAGGCTTGCATATGCTCTTTGTTCTCCATGCTTCATCCTTGCTCTTTGTTGTTGTTTGACCATGTAGGTGGCAGACATTTTGTCCACCCAGCCTGTGTCCTCTGCTATAGGGTTGCATGTATTCTTTGTTTACCATGCCTCCTTGCTCCTTGTTGTTGTCGTTTGCCCATGTGGCTGGCAGCCATTTTGTGCATGCAGCCAGTGTGCCTTTGCCATAGGCTTGCACATGTTCTTCTTTGTTCTCCTTCCTCTTTGTTGTTGTTGTTTGACCATGGGGCTAGTTTTCAGCCATTTTGCCCATGCAGCCAGTGCCCCTAGCCAAAGGCTTGCATGTGTTCTTTGTTCTCTATGCTTCCTCCTTGCTATTGTTGTTTGACCATGTGGCTGGCAGACATTTTGACCATGCAGTCAGTGTCCCTTGCCATAGGCTTGTATGTGTTCTTTGTTTTCCAGGCTTCATCCTTGCTCCTTCTTATTGTTGTTTGATCATGTGGCTGGCTGGCAGCCATTCTGTCCATCCAGCCAGTCTCCTTTGCCACAGGCTTGCACGTGTTCTTTGTTTGCCATGCCTTCGTGCTCCTAGTTGTTGTTGTTTGATCTTGTGGCTGGCAGCCATTTTGTGCATGCAGCCAGTGTCCCTTTGCCATAGGCTTGCATGTGTTCTTCTTTGTTCTCCTTGCTCCTTGTTGCTGTTGTTTGACCATGTGGCTGGGTGGAAGCCATTTTGTCCACGCAGCCAGTGTCCTTTTCCAAAGGCTTGCATGTGTTCTTTGTTCTCTATGCTTCTTCCTTGTTCCTTGTTGTTGTTTGACCATGTGGATGTCTGGCAGCCATTTTGCGAGTACACTGTGCAGCAAGTGTGTCTTTGAGTTAACATAGGTTTACATACAAACATCGTTAGTTATTGATCATTTGTTTTTGATGTTTCTGTTTCTAGATTTTTTTCTATTCATTTTATTTTGTACATTGTTATTTTTAATTTTAATTTTGATGCCATTTTGCATTTCTTTAATTTACTTTTTTTATTTTATTTTTTTATATTTTATCTTTGTTTTTTATATTTTTTTAATTTCAATATTTAATATCTTTTGTATTTTCATTTTTATATTTTATTTTAAATATTTTTTAACCTTTTTTGATATATCTTGACTTTTTTTATTTTTATTTTTATTTTTATTTTTATTTAACTCTACATTTTGCCTTTATTCATCTATTGGATCCTTTCCATTCCTCTATCCAGCTATCCACCAAAGCAATTCCCCTAGACCACCTGGCCACCATAGGTTATTTTATTTAAAGGATTATTCAATTCACCCATGCACCTCTCTTTGACTACCCCAGGTGTCTCCTAAAACAGATGTAAATAAAGGAACAAGCTACGTCTGCCTGTTGTGCTGTCTAATTTGAAATGTAATTTTGTTATGGTGTGGTTTGCTTTTACAATAAATACAAGGTATCTTACATAGGTAATCAACTGCACTTAGATTGCATTTCTTTATACTATTTTCGACCTGGTGCAAAATGGCATGCCACATTTCATTAACTCTGTGTTTTTCTTGCTTGGTTATTTTTAGGTGTACAAGAGAAGATACCCCACGTCATCCGCAGTACTGCAAAGAGAAGACCCTACATTTACTTTGGTCCACAGGCACCAATCTCTTTCGCTTGTGCATCTAAGTGCCACTGCCAACCTAGAGCTAGTTAAGATGGCCCCAACAAAAGTTGCTCCGAAGAAAATGGCCAGTGAGAAGAAGAAGCTTTCCGGCAGTGGCATGCCAACCGCAACCTTTTTCGGGAGACCTGTGGCTGCTGCCACACCTGCCTCCAGGGAGGAACCTAAGAGCACCCCTGCATCAACAATAGCACCACCTTAACCCAAGCCCAAGTCAATGTTTGTCAGTGAGGCAGCCACTGCAATCATGGCGACCCCAACGAGCAGTGATGTTGAATTGGATATGTCCCTTCAACAAAGTAGAACCTAATCAGTTCAATAAACAGAGCAAAGTGGACAGCAGCCGCAGCCAAATCTTCCCAAAGTTGGATCAGAACAGGAGATCAAGCTTTCTGTCGAGCAAGAACCTACTCTTCTAAAAACAAGGGCCCAGATCTCCAGCAAGAAAAAGGAAGGGTACTTCTCTACCATCTACTCCAAGCACCACTTTTGAAGACAATGTTAGAGACGTTGAGTGGACCTTAGCAGAGTATGGGAGACACCAGGAGAGGCAATGGAAAGAAAAATTCTAGAAAGCTTTAAAATTATGGAGGGGGGTGATGAAGAGGAAGATGACAATAACACAGTCAATGTAGAAGCTGGCACAGAGGAGTCCGACATTACTGTCCAACCTGCTCCGAGGGATGTGGCACAGACAGCACCAACAGCTCTCCTATTTGTATGCCCCCAGCAGAGACCTGCACCAACCCCTACCTCAGTACAAGTATGCACTGCAGAGAGGCAATTGACTCATCCACGACCAACTACATCCAGTTCTTCTTCAGGCATTGGCAGTGGCCCAATAAGAAAGTACTCCTCCCCAGTTTGGGACTTTTTTATGATTATAAAACAAGAGGAGAACATTGCCATATGCTTCATTTGCCACACAAGTGTTCATCGAGGTAAGCTTGGTTCACATTATGGTACTGGAGGCAGACGACCCATATGAAAAAACATCATGTAATCCAGTGGGAGGAGCACCTTAAACAAATGGCTCAACGTGGTCGCAGTGGGAAACATCAGCTACACCTGGTCAAATCACAGTGGAAACTGAGGAAGAAGATGGTGACATCATCCTAATTCAAAGCAGCCCTGTCCCCAGCAGTGTGCCATAATCACCCGCATTAGCAACCTCACAATGGCACAGGAAGACTCAGAGTCAGATGGGGACACCACAGCATACGGTGACTGCAGCATCACAACACGCATAGAGTATTCCTCCACCTACATCTGAAAAATTGCTGGTGACAGTGGCCTCACAAAAGAAGAAAATCAAGCCTACGTTATGGGCATGTTTAGGCAGGTAGGGCCATATGACCACAACCACCCAATGGCACGTTTGCACAATGGCAAGTTGGTTAAAATGTTAGTGCTGGATCTCCTCCCTTTTTCTTTTGTGGAAGGGGTGGGATTTTTAAAGTTTCTGCCAGCCCTATGCCCGAAATGGAAGGTTCCAAGCCAGACCTATTTTGCCAGAGTTGCTGTTCCAGCACTGTATCACGATGTGCTGCAATTGGTTATATAAGCTTTGCAGCAAAGTGTTGCCCACACTATCCACCTGACGAAAGACATGTGGACCATTTGTCAAGCAACTGATTACACATACATCACTGCACACTGGATCTCTTTTCTAGTGGTAAAACAAAAGCTACCTACATGTCTTGGTCATAAAGACATTTTTAAGAGCATTTAGTGGAATGCAACAGCAGCCATGTCCACCATCGAGAAGAAACACAACTGCAAACATCTTAGAGGAATTTAACAGCAAGGCGTCTGAATGGCTACAACCCAAAAGTCTTCAAGTTGGATTAGTTGCCACGGACAATGGCAGTACCAAAGTCAAGGCCGTGGTAGACTGTGGCTATTTCAGTGTCCTTTGTTTGGCGCACTACATCAACCTGGTTGTGCAAGACTTTCTTAAAAAAGAAGAGATAGTCAGCAACATATTGACCACCAGCAGATGCATATGCACTCATTTCAGCCATTCCTTTAAAGCCCGGAAACAGTTGTGTATTATTCAGCATCATAACAGAGTACCAGTTAAAGCCCTGATACAGAAGGTGCCAACACATTGGAACTCAACCTATTATATGTTGCAACATCTTTTTGAGAAGTACAAACAGATCAATGACTATGTCATTGCTAGAGGAGCTGATGCAATTGGGACAACTATGACCTTGGATGCGGACAAATGGGGCCTAGTCAAATGCCTCACAGATGCTGCTCCCTTTTGATTTTTCCACGTGGGAAGTTAGCAAGGAGGACAGTACAATGGGCCAAGTTATCCCATTGTTGCATCGCTACTGGAGCAGATAAAGAAGGTGTCTGAAAGTTTCACATTCAGGGGTGCGAACGAAAACCCAGAAGCACATGCCTTGGTCACTAGCCTAAGCTATCGCTTGACTTGTAAAGAAAGGCTGCAAAATGACATCATCTCGTCCAAAAGACTACATCTGTGCCAGCCTACTTGATCCACGATACAAAAAGATTCTTCCTACTATCATTCCTTTTTCTGAAGGGGATGTTTCACAATACATGAGGTGGATTGTTGAGCAAACAGAAGAACTGGAAGAACAACAGCTAGAACTTAGAGTCCTGCTCCGCAGTACCGAGGTACCACCTTCAACTTCCAGAGAGGGCAGTCTTGTCTCACAACCAACCCTACCAACAAGAAAACCGGTGATAACAGCAACAGAAAAATTGGACCCAACCTCTGCATTGGCTTGGTTTCAAGTGGCAGGTCTTAAATCTAGTGCAGAGGCGAAATGAAAAATTAATCGAGCAGATGGCAGCACCAATGACTATTCAGAGCATATTCCAGGAGTATCTGGATGACCTGAAAGAGGTGGATGTGGATCAAAACCCATTGATGTATTGGTATTGGAAGATGCTCCAATGGCCAGAGCTCAGCAGGCTGGCACTAATGTTACTGGTTTATCCTGTAGCCAGTGTGGCTGCAGAACCTGTGTTCAGTGCAGCTGGTGCAGTTGTTACAGTGAGAAGGGCCAGTCTCTCTACTCAAAATATGGAGAGATTGACCATGTTCAAAATGAACTAGCATTTTTATATGACCTGATTGCACCATTCCTGAAACACAACAGGGGGGGAAAAGAATGATTTGTCTGAATCAAGCCTGTCAGCTGACCAATTTCTGGGTGAACCACCAGAGTTTGAGGACAAATTCTATTTCCTTGAGTGAGCATGCCAGGGCCAACTCAGAACTTTTTCATTATTTCTCATTCAGCTTATTTTTCTCTTTCTTTGTTGAAAAAAATGCTAGTGCAACATTTTGTTTGTGTTGGACTTATGCTGCCCCAACATTGATTTTGTAGTCACATACAAACCCAGATTGGAGTTGGACTTATGTGCAGTGAAGAAGTCCCCACATACCCTTCAGGACATTGGAGATGCTGTCTGCCTCCCCACATGCTTTTGCCTATCCAATACATCACCTAGCAGGGCTGCCCTAGAAGATCATTGATTAAAAGACTGCCAGTTGAAATAGTTAATTCCAATGTGTGGAGACCCTCAAAGAGGAGGTATTTTGTTCAACCACTGTGTTTGGATTGGAAGAAGTAACTAAGTAATTGTTGCACCAAGTGGTGATATATTGATTGTGATTGTGAATTTGTGAGTGATAACTGATATATGTGGTGGCTGACAGTGAGGGAGGGAATTCAACAAAACTGTAAATTTGTTTTTCATTATTTGCAATGTTTGGGGGCTGATGGGTGATCATTTTTTCCTGAAAGTGAATGGCATTTCAAAAGTAGTGAGCATTATTTGCAGGGTCTACTCATTTTTTCTGGTTCCTCAAAACAAACCAGCCACTTTACTTCCAAAACACAAACTTACACCTTAAATTCTCCAGTTCTTTTTTCTCTCTCTCAACAAAGTAGTGCACTTCAACAGTAGTGCACTTCACAAGTCTACCTTCCTCGGTTTGGGATTGGGACAGAGTTACTCTGATTCTGAGGAGGAAGATGGAAGGACTCAGGGCAGGACTACCTCAACAGCTAGAAAGGAGCACGTCTTCAACTTCAAAGAGAATCCATGATGATGGCAAAGACTCTGAGGCCTAGTACTCACTCAGCTCTGTGAAATGGAGAGAGGTGCGTTGATTTGAAAATGTTCCTGAGTATGTGGTTGCTGCATTACTAGCTCAAACATGAAACTCCTCTCATGTTCTTGCTCTGCCTCTGAGTCTTCTTTGTACCCTCCTGAGACATCCTGTCTCCTCATGAAGCTTACCTTGCTTTCCTTTACTATATAATACAGCTACTGTTTTATCAATACACAGGCCATCTCCTAGCCCTCTCCTGCACAAACAAAACTCCCAAAGCTCAAGACTCCAGCTTACCTACAAGACAGGTTCAGGCAGTGACAGACATTCCAAGAAGAATGGAGGTACATCACCCAATTTGGCAATACAATGTCACTTTCCTTTTAACAATCATAATCTTTTGAGAACTGGGTGGGTTAGATCCAGCCTTCCATATTTTAAAACTTTAAGACATAACACGTAGGATATACCATATGGGGTCTCTATGAGGCAGAATGTCTGTTTCCAATGAATTTACTGAGCTGTGTTACTTTCTTACTTATCCCTTTCAACAGATTGATGATGTTGTGCTGCTCAGTGGCCCGACGAACATTGTTGTGATTTACTTTGTATAGTGTTTGTCTTTGTCACACCTTTCCCCAATGCCCCTTTCCCATCCATTAATTGAGTCCCTAACCCTCTTCTCCAAGGCTGTGTGATTTATTGAGGTATGGCCTAAGTTCACACCATAAATGACTTGTTGGGGAGGATGTGGTGAAAGCAAGTTGGCAAAACCAATTCACTGAATGACCTTCTGCCTTCGATTACCTGAGCAATATTCCACACCGGCCCCATCAACATCTTCATTCATGCCTTGTGTGTGTGTTCCGTAAATGCTTAAACCAGTCCAAACAATCCTGAGTATTAGCTCACTTCTTACTCCATGATCTCATTTCCTAAGTTTAGTTTTATTATACTATTGCTCCCACCCCATTGCTCAGAACAAATTGATGTTCCCATATTTTATTATCATACTAGGTCCTCTTCTTTCCTTTGTGTCAAAACTGTCATTGTGGTTGTCTAGTCACAGTCGTCCCACAGTTATGACATATGATGATGACCCACTAACTCTCTGTTTTCTTTCCATCAAGTTGAAAGTGATGAATAACCCTTTGATGAATCCTGTAGTTGGAGTTTGCATAGGTGGGAGTGGCACTTTCTGTCAAGTTATGTCTTCCCTGTGAGCATGCTAGCCTGCTACTACTACTACCTATCCTACCTATCATCCCCTTAAGATTTTATCTTGGTAAACTCCTGCAGTAAGAAGAAGACTACCTCACGTCATCTATTCAGGTAGGAAAAGTACTATGAATTGAAGTGAGCTTGTTTACTTAGTATTTAACTCCTTCTGAAAAAGATGTTGTCTGTGTGTACTGGGTTTTTGTAGGCAAAATAGGCAAGGGAAATCATCTCCTAGTGGTCAATAATAGTTGCAGAGGGCAATAGAGCAAGCTCTAAGTAAAGGACATACACTTTTTTGTGCAGATTAAAAATAACAGGCTACACTAAAAGACAGCAGTGCAAACTAAAAGTCTAAAACACCGAAATAAAGATTTGAGATGCAAACTAAGTAAAAAAATAAAATACCCTTCATTCTTTACAGATATAAAACCCTGCCTCTCCACCCATAATTGTTCCAACTATCTCCCCAAACAAATATAACCTGGTCCCCAAAAAGTCCAACAAAAAGTCCAAACTTGAAGTCCATCCCAACTCCCTCCCTACCACCTCCCCACCCAAACTATTTTTTTTTAAAAAGGACTTAAAAAAGGGCACTGTTTATATGGGTCTGGAGCTGGTCGATGCTTTGCTATATCCTGGCAAGATGCCTCTCCAAAAGGTCCATCCACTTCAGGATGCGTCCTTGAAATGCCCTATTGGAGCTGGAGAGTGCAGCAGCAGGTGAAGTCACGGACGCTGACTGCTGGGGGCGACGCAAGTGATGTAGTGACCAGGAGGCTGGGCACTGGCATGCTGTTCTGCTGGGTGCGAAGTAGCTGTTTCAACCTTTTCCTCCTCCAGGATCACCAGGTGCTGGTACTCGGCCAAAATGTTCGCCAGCCTCTTCTGTCACAGACGGGCCGCTATCTCCTGCCTAATTGGTGGTGGTCATTGGGCAGGAGTAGCTATATCGTGAAAAAGACGAATAACAAAAGACAAATTGTAAACAATGGTTTGAACAAACACGTGTTCAAATGATAGACAGTGGATGGCACAGTAGGACTACATTGCTGCTCCCCTAGGGATAATGGAATTTGATGTGATTATTATTTATAATTAGTAGAGGCAAATGGCCAATATTTTATTGTTTACCTGCACATGCCTCACATAAGAAGCACTAACTGTCTGGTAGAAAAGAATTAATGCAGGATAAGACCAGATAAAAAAACTGGAGATTTCATTTTTTTTCTTTTAAAGGCTTTTCTAGAAATGAGAATTACCTCTTAATACGATGAGTAAGGCATTATGCACTATGGAATACAAGTTGCTGTGCCAAATTATTGTAGTTCTGCTAGTCAGCGCTACAAGTACATTTCTACTGTCTGCAGCTCAGGCAGCTGTAGCTGGCAATTATATATCTTTAATTCCAATGGCCCTGCTCTCCCCCTCTTGCCTTTCACTTAGTTTAGTTTCTACCCTGATCCCAAAGGGGAAGATGAATAAATTTTAGATGCATCACACATGTGATGTTTAAAATGTGGTTATGTTTTCCTGTCTGCCGATAGTAGATGGGGGCGGAAACAATGCACTGCACTACAGGGAAAGGAATGGCCTATATAGATTGTATTTGGCATGGTTGTCACAGAGTATCCCCTACACCAAACGTAAAATCAAGTCGGACACTTATTAGTCCCACTTTACTCACTGGTCTCTCCCACCATCACAAATTCTTTCCAACAAATTGCTGGGCAGTAAGGGAGGTAAAGAAACTTGACTTACTCTACTATAGACTAAGGCAGATGGATTAGGCAGGTAGGTAAAGTTTTCACTAAAGAAGAACAGAGGTACGTCACAGATCTATCTACAAAAGAAGAGTTCCCTTCATTATTCATCCAAGCAATTATTCAAACGTCCTTTCATTCTTCCCCTATATACAGTATACACCCATAGCCTCCACGATTTAAGCTTTACATTCTCTCATTCAGACTTCCACCCAAATTCGCAATCCTTTATCAATCCTTTCAGTACCCACAATATCCATCCTTTCTTTCAATCATCCTTTCACCCATCCATCTATTTACCAATACCAGTACTCACAGCTGCATCCTTTTCATCCACTCATGCATCCTTTCCTTCCACTCCTTTCATCCATCCTTTTCTTTTAACTTTCCGTTCTTTCCCGTTTCCATCAAGCCATCATTTTTAGCATAAATTATGTGTGCTTTTGCTGAGTTGCCGATAGAAGAGGCCATAAGTAACCCAACCACCACCGTAGCTGTAATGCAGAGGCGTCATGAATCCAATCACGAAAATGCCTTGTAGCTAGTGGAGAAGAGTAATTGTCAATAAGCAAGCAAGTAGACTTACCAGTCCCTATCCTGTGCCAAGTCTCCCCCTGCTCCATCTGCTCCTGCAGTGGTTAAACTTAAGCCAACTCGGCCTAATCCACTAGTGGTTGGCGTGGGTATAACAAAACAGTAAACAGTTTTTAGATGCCAGATCCCATTCTTAATTATTTTAAATAAAAAAAATGCAACCACAATCATTACAGTTCGGTTTGCACTGCAGTATCATCTGTCAAAAATATCATTCTGGGCATTTTGTTGGAATGTTAGAAAAGCAAGGTAGACAAACCAACCAAAAGCTTTGCATACTAGAGGGGCAGACAAGCCAACCAAAAGCTTCACATAACAGACAGTGACAGAGCTATAGCCAATGATTGACGATGACTCAGAATCATTTAAGAACAATGTATGGGTGGAATACAAAATTGTCAATGAAAGACAGAAAAAAAAGATAATGCCGGCATAACAAGAATTAATTAAACAAAACTTGGATAGGGGAGTTGGGAAAAAGGGAGACAGTATACAAAAAGTAAACAAGGCAAAATTAAAAGTTGTGTAAAAATGGGCAGAGGTAAAAATTTGGGAAATAATAAGATTAGTGAAAGCTAGGACTTACTGGGATGAGCAGAGCCATCAGCATCGGCGCTGGTGGTCGGCGCCTCCCCAGCTCCTGGCGGTCCCACCGGTGCAGTGCCCTTCTTCTTGCTCTTGGGTGCTGATGTAAGATTAGAAAGAAGAAAAAAAAATAATGGTACCATTAATCTCCACAAAATTATTATATAACAGGCAAATGCAATAACATTGTACTTAAGTCAGATCGCCTATGGTACTATACCAGTATGATCAACTATTGTTGAGTTGGCTATATGCCTAAAATCCCTGTTCCAAATGTCCTTAAGAAAATCTGCATTTAGAACTAATGAATTGCAGTGAATGATCTTTCATTCTATTCTCATTTCTCAAGCCCCTTGATGGACCAGCTCAGTCTCCTTTTTTTGCAATGCATGCATTCTTGCGTCAATGTGACATTGCTTGGGACTGTACGTGTTACATAAAGTCACAGAGAATGCTAACTCACTGATATCACTAATTCACTGTGGAGTTAGGAGGCCAGAGGAGTCTGCGTTACAATGGCTTCTTAAATAATCAGCCAAAGTGAGTACCTACCTACAAGTATAAATATCAGTGATGTAGCACCAAGCACCTGGCTAGCTCTATCTGGATCACAGAATAAATAATAATCTAATGTAAATTAAACATAATTTACCTCTGAGTGGAAGCCGGATGCTATTATAAAAAAAAAGTTATCAGTGTAGAACACAAGCCCGATAAAAATAGAATACTTACCAAGCCTCGGGATCTCCACGCTGAGAAGGTCGAGCAGGTCCTGCTCGTGGTCAATGATATCCACTTAGCGGTGCATCAGCTGCTGGGTGTGGGCTGGACCTGGGTGGTGACCATGACCAACTGGTGCACCCTAGCCAAGCGCTGCCAGCGCTCATTCAGGGGGAACCCGCTTCCAGGTCTACTGCCAGCATGGAGGGGAAGTGGCTCTGCACATAAAAAACAAATACTGCCACCTCCTCCTCGCTGAAGATTGGGTGAGGCTGCACCGCTTGATGGCGCAACTGCCCACAAGGCAGGTGGCTGCTGTTGCCCAGCTGGTGCTCTGCCATGGTGCTGGGTAGGTAGGGTAGGAGATAAGAAAAAGAAAGCGGAGAAAAAGAAATTAAAAAATATGGAGATTTTGAATGCGCGCATGCACTTCTCGTTGCATGTGACATCAAATGCAACGCAAATGGGTGCAATGGAGAACTCTGCCCACTAGCAGAACTCTGTGTAGCACAGCTGAGTTTTTTTGCCACTTCACGGAGTTCCGTTTAGCGCGACTTCATGCACTCCGCCCAGGCCTAGTGCCAACGCAGACACCCTAGCACCATGGTAAATCACCACGGTGCAAGGATGTTTGCATTGCACCATGGTGCATCACCATGGTGCAAGGGTGTCTGCATTGCATGTAGGATTGTTTTTGTGCAGGAAGGGACGGCTTCCTGCTCAAAAAGAATCCAGAGAAGTGTTTTCCTCTTTCTATGTGTGCTGCATCCTGCAGCACACATGGAAGAGGGAAAAACTAGGATAAATGCAAATATTTCTCCTTGTTATGCCTCTCCTGGGGAAGCATTAGGTTTTGGCACTTCCCGAGGTTTAGGTGAATAAATAAATCTGGGACAGCATTAAAATCCATGGGTGTTACATGGGAAAACCCACCACTACGCCCGTGAATGCCTCCCTGGTGCAGAGTAAGGCAACGCTGCGACTTGGATTGCTTTGTCTTACTCGATATCTATGAGTCCATTCAAAACCACGCAATGTGGCTTTGCGTGGCCTTATAGATATGGTTGGGAGGTTTTCACTGCTGAAGCATCAGAAAAAATGATACTCCAACGGCGCAAGCCTCTCATAGATAAGCACCTGAATGTATCAGTTTGAATAAGCTGTAAGACTGTCACCTTGCTAGAATTGGCCATGGAGTGGCTACTTCATGAGCTACACTTGGGAGAAAACCTGTTTTCTAGTTAACATGTGTTTTTTGCTTAGCGAATTAATAGACAGTGGCACGAACCACAGCATAGAGAAATTTACTAATGGTCGTTTTTTGTTTTCTGGTGACTGTAATGCAACCATCCCAAATTATTGCGATCGGACAATATGCGAGCCAAGAAATCTTTTCCCTGTGTATTACCAAGAAAAAGACTAGGGAAAGATGTTAGAATGCTGTAAACATTTTCAACTCATTAGAAACATAGGTGGTCATTACAGCCTCGGCGGTCTTTTAAGAAGACCGCCGAGGGACCGCCTTGCGGAAGACCGCCAGTAGTGGCAGTTTGCCGCGTGGCGTATTATGACCGTTGGCTGCCCTCCGTCGTTTTTCCGACGGAGAGCCGCCAACAGCCATACTTGCGGGCGGCGGGGAAGGGGAGTTTGCTCCACCTCCACCGCCACGCCAACAGAACACCGCCGAGCTAATCACTTCCTGTGATTCTGCGCGGCGGTGTCCTGTTGGCGGTGTGGTGTTGGCGGAGCTGCCCCCATGGCTCCCGTCCCCTCCCGGAGGATCGACAGAACAGGTGAGTCGATCGTCCGTTAGGGGAGGGGGGCGGGGGTGTTGTGTGTTGTGTGGGCGCATCGGGGTGTGCGTCTGTGTATGTAGGGGGGGTGTGAGTGCGTGTATGCTTGCGGGGGTGATGCGTGTTTCTGAAATGTGTGCTTGTATGTCTGCATGTATGTCTGTATGGATGTCTGTATGGATGTATGCGTGAATGTGTGAATGTGGGGGTACGTGTCTGAGTGTGTGGATGTTGGCATCTATGTCAGTGTGTGTGCATGTAAGTGTGTTGGTGGTGCCTGCGTGCATGTCGGTGTGTGTCAGTAAAGGTATGTTGGGGGTCGGGGTGGGGAGGGGGGCCCTGCCACCTTTGGGGGGGGCAGGGTTGGTGGGGGGTGTAGGGGAGGGAGTCGGGGTGGGGGTGGGCACTAGGGGGGACCCCTATCAGTGCCAGGGAAGGAATTCCCTTGCACTGATAGTGCTTACCGCCATGGATTTCATGGCGGTTCCTACCGCTGGAAATCCACGGCGGTAAGCCGGGTCACAGTACCGGCGGCGGTATTGTCACGGCCGCCGGGCTGGAGACCCTGGTCTCCAGCCCAGCGGTCGTCTCCGCCCTGGCGGGCGGAAGGGGAAAGCGGCGGATGGCCATGGCGGTAACCGCCATGGTCATAATACTGAAAAAAAGACCGCCAGCCTGTTGGCGGTCTTACAGCCGCTTTAACACCGTCCGCCAGGGTTGTGATGACCCCCATATTTCTAAAATGGAAGATGTGAAGATTACCACACTGCCCATATTACATCGGGCCCCTTCATCTTGCTCATTGATCACAATTTTGTGTCCTTTGACTTCTACATAACTGATGATCTTAATTCATGAGTGAGAATGAAAGCTGCTCCTAACCATCAGAGTTTTTCTTTCTCATATGATTTGCACACAAGAATGTGAGGGAGAGTGATGTCCTGCACGCTTTAGTCACACCTTGGAGGCACTAAAAGACAAGGGAACATATCATGCATTTTTATCCTTCAATAACTTTGTAGCAAGAGGATTTAAGGATCTGATAGTGGGTTTTTACTAGGAAAAGATATCTGAGGACAACAATGGTTTATCCAGTGAGCGCAAATTAAAATCTAACTGTGAATAGCTTGATAAAGAACTGTGGGGCATGTACAAGCCCCTAGCGCGACCTTGCGCAACCATGGCTTATTTATTTTTTTACGCTAAGGCAGCGTTAAAGTGGCCTTTCTCCAGCGCCGTATTTACAAAGTGGTGCAATGCTTGCATTATGCAACTTTGTAATCCCTTGTGCCACATTATGCCTGCACCAGGCATAACATGTGCGGGGGGGCTATCCAACGCAGGGAGGCCTGAAAAAATGGCACAGTGAAATTTAAAACACTGCACCATTTGTTCTGTCATTTTTAACACCTGCTGAGAGCAGGCGTTAAAACGACGTACCCATTTTTATCAATGGGTCTCCCTGTGCTTTGCTGCACTAGAGTAAAAAAATGTATGCTAGTGCAGCAAAACACCACAATAGTGGAAAAAAAATCAAAGCGATTGTCCTAACAACTGCCATTGTGCACTGTATTGTAAATCCGGTGCAACCATGGGGTCGTTAGGTGGGGTAGGGGCGATGCAAGAAAAGTGGTGCATTAGGACTGATGCGCCACTTTCTTGCAAATATGCCCCTATGTACTCTGAGTCACAATGTATTGCAGGACACTATGACATGATATAGTATACTTATTATGAGTAACCCATGTTTTAGAGTATATTAGTTGCCAAATTGGAAGCTTGACCTAAAGAATGTCATATTTTTCCATTTAGCATAACTAGGTGTCATGTGAGCATATCTATGGGGCTGGATGAAGCAGTGCTGGCCACCTGGTGAGAACGTGTCCCACTATGCGCCAGCACTGCTATGCCGTACATTTGCAGACTGCTCAATGGCTTTTGATACCATCAACCAATCAGAATTGTGGGATAAATTAATTTCCATGGGTGGGCTCCAAAAATGTTCAAATTAAAAGTGAAATGAATTCCTCTACATGGAATCGAATGCAAATTAGAAATTACATACTGGGATCTCAGATCAGATACAACAGGCAAGTCAGAAAAGACTACTCTCTCACCACCTTCTTTTTTAATCTTTGGATTAGTGATCATTATAATGACTTGGCAAGTGAGCAACTTAACATAAGTTAAGTACATAACCAAGCGCAAACCCCTTAAATTTAAGAATGTATAGCTTTTTAGCACATGTAGAGACAGTGGGTTGTAAAGTGCATAATTTTACTCACTGTTTTCAAACTTATTTCAGAGAAGGACCCTCCTGAATTCCCGTAGAGGTCGGTGGGCTCATTTGCTACAATCTGACTTTAAGCATTGTTAATACAGGTGTAATTCAGTGCCTTGCTAGTGGGCAGTACCAATGGCAAAAGTGGGTGATGCCTTCTGAGGAAAGAATTGCGACACTTGCAAATTTAATTAATAATTTAAGCACTGCTTATGGAACTACTCCTCAAGTTATTTTAAGACAGTATACTTTATTTGAAACCAGGTTGGTTTCCAGGACCCCATTGTTCGGACCATATTTCATGTTACAGATTCTTCAGCTATTGTTTTGCAGCATCTAATCTCTGACTTAGCTATAATGTTAAACAAGTATTTGCAATGCAACGGGTCTCGCGTTTGCTCGTGTTAGTGCTGATAGTGTTGTAAACTCCTAACCTGACTTTTCACAGGTAATGAAACCTATCGGCAAAAGTGCATTTATGTACTAACCGGAAAAAGTGCAATTAACTGTGTAACAAGCGCTCAACTTCTCCCAAGCGAGATTGCGCTGGGAAAATAGAGAAAAAGTAGTCCATGAGCCGGACAGAAAACAGCAAGCCTTGCATGTTTTCTGTACTTGGTCGATGCGCTCGAGGAGGGCTATCCACCGTAAAAGGCATGAGGTATGCATGCCTTCCACTAATCAAATTAAGCAGATTCTAATAGGCAAGCCCACAAGCCAATGACAAACACTGACATGACGTGGACAGGGCTCTGAGCCCTTTTTAGGGTTGAGCCTGCGTTGCATGCGCTCGCGCATGAGTATCGCAGTGAGACTCTTTTGTATTTAGAAAAGGGCTCGGAGCCCTGTCAACTTCACTTCAGTGTTTTTTATTGGTTCGTGGGCTTCCCTAATAAAATCTGCTTGCTTTCATTAGTCGAAGGCACGCACATGTCATGCCTTTTCTGGTGGCTAGCCCTCCTCAAGCGCAGCGACCAAGTACAGAAAACATGCGAGGCTCGCTGTTTTCCATGGGCTCGTGGACTTTTTTTTCTCTAATTTATGAGCGCGATCTCGCTTGGCAGAAGTCGAGCGCTTTACATACTTGATTTCACTTTTTCGGGTTATGTACATAAATGCACTTTTGCCCGATAGGTGAAAAG
Source organism: Pleurodeles waltl (assembly GCF_031143425.1). NCBI lineage: Eukaryota > Metazoa > Chordata > Amphibia > Caudata > Salamandridae > Pleurodeles > Pleurodeles waltl. The sequence goes on along the minus strand of NC_090447.1, from coordinate 994,433,674 downwards.
TCGGTTTAGGAGTTTACAACGCGATCAGCTCTAGCATGAGCAAACGCGAGACCCGTTGCATCGTAAATTCTTGTTATTAATTACTAGTGTGTCTCCCTTAGTGAAACGCATGCGCAAGCGCATACGACGCAGGCCCGACCCTAAAAATGAGTAACCCATCTGCCTTGTTGGAATAATTAGGGGTTGCACCGAGTTTGATTAATTCTTCATAATGAAGGTTAAGAATTCTGATTATAATTGCCTCTTCATTCTTAAAATAGTTTTTTTTAATTGTGTCAGGAAAGATGCTTTATTTAAACATCAACCAGGCTTTCACTTTCTTTACCGCGAAACAAAAGTCATTGCAGTGCGATTTATACGTGGCCGCAAATGAATAGCTATTTTTTTTTAATAACGATCCATTTGCAAACATAATTCATTTTCTCGATGGCCTAGATTTGGTAAATTACCGTACACAGAAAAGACAGGCACATCACCCTTTTTCCACGTGTTAACTATGCAATTTATTAAAATGCTATTATATTGTTGTCTCTTCTGTCATTGCACATGTTCGCTATCGGACTTACAAGTTTTGCTTTATTTTCTTTATTCTTAACGTTGTATTGATGACTCTTTCCGTAGCATAAGTCGTTTAAATTTGATTTTCTTTGAAGCTATGTATATAATCAGAATTGAAACAAAGAGCTAACTCGTTCTTTTGTATTTTTTTATTGTTCAATAATGAAGCCCTTTTTTACATTCATGTGAATTGCACCTATCGAAACAGAGAAATATTGTTATATGAGTATTTCATAGGTACACTCATTTGTTCCACACACTCAGTTTAGAATAGCACGTGCATATATGTAGCACCGCCTACCAGTGCAAGTATGTGGAGAGATGAGTCCTTCAGATGATGACCATCTTTCTGAAACCATGGCATCCCATAACAGCATCCGTTATGTGCATCAAGCGTCCAAGGTAAAGCACAATCTCTTGTATTAGAGAAGCACTCAGACTAAAGGAAGCTAACTCTCACAAGTTGTCACTAAAGAGGATAGGCATTCAAAGAAACCAAAAAATACCAACATCTCACTAAATATAATGTCCAAAATAAATATGAGGGCTCTTTTTTATTTTTGTTTATATTGAGTCAAAAAGAAGAAAACTGCAAGTGATAACTTCGATATTTCCTCTATGAATGAAAAGCCCCTACTCAAGGCTTAATTGAAATAGCGGAGAATGACTTGTTCTCCATCCGGTTGATGGAGTAAAATAATCAATTGTCTTGACAGAGTACCTGTCATCTGCCTGTAGAGATGTCCACAGGCTCTTGTCATTGACAAGAAGTGTCATCACAGTGGTTCCTGTGAATGCGTTAAACGTTTGTCGGACGGCTCTGTCAAAACATGACTGTCACCCATCAAACGTTTAACACGTTTTTGCTTTAAAAAAAAAAATCTAAAGCAGGATTCGCTTTAAAAACACAAACTGACAACTCCACATGCCACAGGAGTTGTCTCCTATGCGATGGGATCATTATTTCTTTTTAACCTTCCCTCATCATTAGGCTTTACCTTGTGATGACAAAAAAACAAAATAAAATTATATAACACAGTCCACTCTAAATTGAGCAGATGGGGTTATATGTAAACCTCGGATGGCCTGCACTCCATTGGGCAGTCGGCAGAGTATGTCTGCATTGAAGCCCGAGTAGGCTCCACTACTGACATACTTAAGGTCTTGACACCTGTAAATCATGTAGGCGAACCAAGGATTTGGTGGAGAGGTAGTGACAGGTACCCTCTCTGCCAAGCTCTAAATCACACCCTTAAATATTTGCTTGTATGCACATCCAGAGAGTTGAGTTTCAGTTAAAAAATATTAAGTACAATTCTAATTGTTTTCTCTAATCAATCCTCAACCCTTTCTGAAAATCTGAGCCTGGTCTACTCTTTTGCAATTTTAGGAAGCTAAGGGCCCAATCTTGCAGCGTGGTTGACTTGTTCTTGCTAAAGGTACCTGAAGCAAAAGTCTAGAAATTATTTAGAAATGTTAAACTTTGTGTTGAAATGTTGGGACAAAGTGAAAAGAACTGCAACAAAGATGGGGCAACTGGTAGTGTGGATGCATGATGTTATTGATTTCAAGAACCAGGAATTGAAAGTCCACTGATTTGTGGAGGTCTGGCAGGAGGCCACGTATGATTGATGTTTGGGACCAAGATGAATGTGTTTAAGTTGTCATCAGCAGTTTAGAATGAGTGTTCAGAGTCAAGGGTGAAGCAGGATAATTTACCATCTGTGGTTACGTTGTTTCCGTTTTGCCCTGGAAAGCAAGTCTTGGGTTTGGGCTTATCCAATACTGTTAGTCATAAGGATGAATGCTGTCTTGGTTGGGTTTAGATAAAGCTAAGTGAAGGATTTTCAGGTTTGAAGGACAAAGAAGCAAATGCACTATCCTGTAGATTGCATGCTAATGAATCTTGATAAGGCAATTCCTTGTGAGACTTTGGTGCACATTAATTAACATTTTGCACTTGGTTTGTGCTACAAAAGTGACACAAACTGGCACAAAAATGTTTTTTTATTTACTCTCCAGCTGGAAAGAAGTCTCAAAGTAATACAACACCAGTCTTTGTGCTGCTTTGGCTAAAGTGATGTTAATAAGGGAGTGTTCCATGAGTGATTCATGGGCATTTCCATGCAACGCCCATGGTTTTTTAAACAAATCCCTATCTACAAACAATGATAGAAAGGACTTAATGCCAAATATAAAGCCTTTTTGAGGCAGACGTTAAGAAGGAGAAATGTTTTATTTTCTCCAAACTCGTCTGACTTTGCATGTGTAACACACTTTATAGCACACATCCAAAGTGGGAAAAATTTTACGATTTGTCTAGGCATAGTATTTTGTAATGACAGAGTACCCCACCAGTACAAAACATATGCTTGACATGAAGCAGACAACCTTTTACTATGGTGCAAAGGTGTATGCATGGCACTAGCCTGCCTGATTGTGTGCCATCCTGAGAGAGAGCAGTACCACGTCATATCTTAGTGTCTATAGTGTTGCCCTGCTTTTCTTGATGCACAACTCAGTACAGTAACTTTGCTGCAATGAGTTTCTGGAGTTTTAGTGCTATCCCTTTGTATTTCAATGATTGCACTGTGAAGTGGAGGTGCCCTTCTGGATAAATCTGTTGTTATGCAATGTAGGATTAAATCTAGCATATTGTAATGTCTTGTTGATGCCATCACATTCGCATATTGGTTTGGGCATGGATAGGACTAGTATTGGATTGAAACACTCGTGGATTTGAATAGTTTTTTGCCTTTCTTGGTGGCTTCCTTGCGTTAATATGTGCAATAATTGTGTTGGCTGTGGACAGGATACTTTTTAGTTCTAGCAGTTCCTCCCAACATTCTGTTTTGGGACATTTCATTTTTGGGGTATGAACTGGGGTTTTGCTGCTTATATACTCTTGTGTGTACCATGAGCTGATGATTTTCATTTTGTGGATTGTAACCCTATAAACGAATGCATGTTGATGTTTGCTTTTAGATTTAAAAGATGCTTTAACATTGTTTATGGATTGAATTGTGGCTGATAAGATAGGGTGAGTAGACATTGCTTGAATGTGTAAACTGATAATTCCCTGAAGAAGTGATACTGTTGCTTAGCTGGTTTTAATTAGAAGTGGCGAGCAGTCGATGAGTGGTGGTTGGAGAATTGGACAGTGAAGTGATCTACCCATTCCAGTTCCTCATTAATATCTTCATCGTCAAACATAGTTTTATTTTGATTAAAACATAAACGCATCGTAATACCAAGCAATGGTCCAGTTGCAATTAAAACGGTCAAGTTACAAATATGTGATGCAATGCAGTTATTTAAATATTCCATAAGAATACAAACCCATTATCGTAGCTCATACAGTAAATTATTTCCGTCACAACTTCTATTGTCTATATTGGCTTCTAGTTAAAATCACATGCTTCTAAAAAATGCAGCAATTTATGTGCAGCAAGTGAGACATTTTTCAATAATCACATACTAGATTTATTTTTAATAAATGTGTCAAGGCACTGAAGATCAAGCCCTTTCGGGCAGGATTATGCTTTTTCACAAGGCTGGTATTAACTGACAATTTAAAATAAAAAGAAGTTAGACACTGCCTACACCAGTGTAAAGATGACTCCACATACTATAAGTATGTTCTTGAATTTATTCCATTAATTTCCAACACACTTATGAAGCAGGCAAAAGATACAACATCACCCACGTCTCTCGCCTGTTGCCAGTGCTGTTCTGTCAACATTCCAGAATGTGCAGCTGTCACAGATAGCATTCCACGGGGGCATCGGGTACGGTGTTCCATTAGGACATAAGCAACATTGCATAAACATTACATCACTGTCTAGTTGCAAAACTACACACCTTCCCGCTTTATAAATTTAAGGTAATATGCAACTTACTGTTCTTTAACTCTACCTATGGCTCAATACTTGCACATTGCACAGATGTACTATATAAATAAGACTAATGTGATAGTTGTATTTTTTAACACAAATATACATTTAAAACACTAATATAAGTGTAATAATGTTCTCAGCATTTATTCAGCATTAAACTGATGCACCTCTATTTGATGTTTCTGCTGTTCTGTTCTGATGAGGACACAATACTACTCACAATAGTAATAATCATGAAATCTCTTTGGTATATGTTCAAGGCATCTCAGTCTCCTCCTTTTATTACTTGTACTTGCTTCCTCATTGTCTGGCATGTTGGGATCACTTATCTCTTGTTGATTTAGTGTATTCTGATGATTAGACCTATAGGTATTCTCAATATCTTCTTCGTCTAACCACCAGTTATACTTTTGCATGGTGTCAACTTCTTTTCCTTTAGTGTGTGGACTAACACCCATATTTTGTTTTTCAACACAGAAAGGGAAGACACATGCCATACTTTACCATTACTTAGTTGTGCTGAATTGCAAATAACTTTCTCCACCCTCATAGGCCATGAAAATTTACTTTGGCACTTCCCTACATGCCCACATCTTTTCACTATTACGACGTCACCTACATTTATTGGTACAGCTTTACAATTATATTTTGAGTCATGGTAATCTTTACACACCCTTTGCATTTTTTCTTTATTGCATTTTACAACCATTTTACTCTTTTGGCTGCTTTTAGTAATCAAATGTTGTCCTTGGGTAGGGGGGTCCCCCCTCTCATGAGTTCAAATGGACTCGACCCTGTACTTGTGCACGGAGTGATCCTGAATGCCCACAACGTTTCACTAGTCTCTCTCTTCCACACTAAGCTGTTGTTGCTGGCTAACTGGACTATTTCCTTTATTACACAGCTAAACCGTTTAACCACTCTATTCCCAGCTGGATGGTATACTGAGGTGGTTTTGTGTACAATATTATTCCTTTTTAGGTACTCTTTAAAGCCATCAGATGTAAATTGATGCTCAAGATGGTGTTGGGCAAACCTTCTCACATAAAGATTCTGTCCAAAAATGTTATAATACAACTGGTATTAGCCTTTTGTAGAACATCCACTTCTGGCCACTTTCTGAAATGATCCATCAAAACCACAACATTTACGTGTCTCTCTGCTTCACAAATAGGTCCCATTATGTCTATACCAACATTTCTCCAAGCCATACTTGGGAGGGAAAGGGATGCAGGGGCAGGCTAAGGGTAACTTTTGTTTTGTCAACGTTTTTACATAACATGCATTCTGTAACATCCCTCTCCATTTTTTATCTACTCCTGGCCACCAATACCCACGTTTCACTGTTCTTTTAGTTTTCCTAAGCCTAAATGTCCTTCATGACTTATCTCTAGGATTTTAGATCACAAACTCACTGGGGGGAATATTTACCTTTTCTTAAAATTAGCCCTCCTTCACAAGATTATTCATTCCTTAGTTCCCGGAAAGGCAGCAATTCTTCTTCTACTTGCTTCCTATCCAGTCACCCCTTCAAAATAACACCACACACTTTAGGAAATATAGTATCCTGTTCTTGCTCACACTTCCCTTCTTCACTCGAAATGCCATGATATTCCTTGTAATGCTCGATTCGCTAAAATCTTCTGCCACCTCATCATTCATTTCCTCAGTAGGTAGAGGCATGTGACTCAGGAAATCAGCCACCATATTCTTCACCCGTGAACGTACTACACATCATAATTGTAATCAAACAATCAAACTAATACATGAGCCAATCTCGGGGAAGCATTGTATAAATCTTTTGTCATCAGTACTTTGGTAAGTGGTTTGTGGTCACTGCTTAGTGTGATTTTACTTACCCAAAGGTACTGTTGGAAGTGCTCTAACCCCCAGACGCACGCAAGTGCTTCCCGTACAATAACAGAATATTTGTCTTCAATGAGAGTTAAGGATCGGGCAGCGAAAGTGATGGTGGGTGGGAACTGCCCTAATACATCTTCTGCTAGCATCCGTGGTGTTCACGCTGTGTAAACTAGGGTCAAAACCTTGCAACGGTGGTGATTTGCAAATGTCCTCTTTAAGAGACACAAATGTTTCCTGACATTTGCTCAACCATTCAAATGTGTTCTTTAATTTGAGTAGAATTCCACCAACTTCAAGAACTCATAGACTTAATCTTTGTTCTGGGGGCTGAGTGTGTCACTTGTTGCATCAAGTAGTTCCTTTTAGGCCTACTGCCCTCTGCTGTCACTAGATGTTCTAAGTATGTGACTTGGTCACATGCAAATTTACATTTATTATAGTCTGCTGTTAAGCCTTTATCTTCTAGAATACTTAGAATAATGTTTGAATATGTTTTTTTCTAGTCTTTCCCAAAATCAGAATGTCATCCTGGAAAATCATTAGGTTCGCTACCTCTTTAAAAATCTTATGCATCTACCTGTGGAACATGGCGGCAGCTGATGTCAATCCAAAAGGTATTCTTTTGAATCTGTAGCACCTGAAAGGCATTACAAAAATAATTAAACTTCTGCTATCAGGATGTAACGAAATTTGATGTTTAGCACCTTTAAGATCTATGGTAGAAAACCACCTCACCCCTTTCATAAGACCTAACATTTCGTTGATGCCTGGTAAGGACAATTGATCAATCAAGATATTATTATTGAGTTATTGAAGTTGAATGCATAACCTCAAACTACCATTAGCTTTCTTGGCAACAACTAAGGGTGAAACCCTTTCTGAGGACTCTACTGGCTCAATAATCCCTTCTTCTTGTACTTTGTCCAATTGTATTCTTACATCATATTTTAAACAAAGGGAAATGTTTCTAACTTTATGTATTTGCAGCTTTGCAGCTTTTTTCAACTGTATTTTATGTCTGACACTTCTAGTTTTCCAATGTTTCCTGTAAACACCTTAGTGAATCTATTTAGTACTGTTTCCCCAATTCCTGATTTGGACTGTAGTGTTAACACGGGTTCTGGGTTGTTTGGGTCTAACGTCATACCTAGTCTAACCAGCCAAAAACAGAAGGACCTGTGACTGTAACATACAGCTTCCCCATCGTCTCTCTATTTTTTAACTGAAATCTCAATTTCCTGTACCTAAAATGTCAATACGTTCACCCGTATAACTTCCTAGAATTTTCATAGATTTCTTTCCTCACACAACTTTATTGACTATCATGTATGGAGATTCAGAATCAGCAAGTATGGAAATGTTTACTCCATCAATTAACATTCCACACATGGGTTTTTGCAGACCTATATCATCATTTAGTTCAGCTTCTTCCGATGTGCTGGTATGACAATCCTCATCTTGATTCAACATTTTAACCATACCTCCTGTCTTTTTTTGACACATCTTTTGAAAGTGTCCTACAACACCTCATTTTAAATATTTTTGTTTGCTTGCTCGGCACTTCGTATCCTTTGCTAGGTGATTAACACTGCCACACCTGTAGCATTTGTTCCCCCTTACTGTTTTTCCCTTCCCAATCTGTCTTCTCAGGAATTATCTTCTTGTAACTTTTTGCACTTTTCCTTCCACTCGATTTTGCTATCAGTCCTTCTTCACTTTTTGCTTTATTTTCTGAAAGTACCGCTTTAGAGTATCTACCAGTCAAATCTGCTTTCTTTACAATGTCTATGACATCTTGAAGGGGACTTTCTCCTTTGGCCCAGAGATTGTCCTGTATGCTTGGGTTGGATGTGTGCATGACGTTTTGATCTCTGATGAGTTTGTCCTGAAGATTTCCAAATCCACATGTGAGGGCTAAGTTTTTTAAGGCTGATACAAAATCCTCTATTGATTCATCCTTCCCTTGCTTTCTGTGAAAAAATGTATGTCTATCAACTGCCACACATAACTTTGGTTTATAATAACTGTTTAAATCCTCAAGAGCATTAGAAAAAACAACTCCTTTACCAGCTGTTCTTTGTTTTTTGTTTTTTTATATTGAATTTAAAGTCCTGGCTCTAAGCAATGTTAAAGTATTTTTAATTTCTTTTCTGCTTTGAACTCCTCCTCATCATCAAAAAGTGACATGCAGTTGGTAAAATATTCTTGCCATTCTTTCCATCTCAAAATTGGTTTCCCGTAAGGTGGCAGAAAAGGTTGAGAAGGCAAATATTCCACATATTTCCTTTTGCCGTACTTTAAAACAATTGCACAGTCAATTGGCACAGTTCTATGCACTGTCACCAAACTAGTGATCTTTCCAGAATTTTTTTCCGACCCACTAATTAGCGCATAACGTTTAATTAGACTCACCTCGATCGATCTTGCAAAAAATTATTTGCTGCAATTGAAACTAGTAGTGCTGCACGATTTTTTGTCCCTGCCCTGCTCTTAAAGTCAATACAATGCGATGTTGTAAGTTTTAAGATTTAATTGCTTAAGGGATGGTGATGACATACGTTCTCATCACGCATTGTAGGCACGCATTGAACTGAGCTAAGTCTGGTGTATGAGTGCCCAAACTGAAGACTGTCAGCACGCATAGCTCTATGCCTTTGTGTGGCAAAAGGCAAGATGGTAGCGTGCTATGATGTAACACACTAGTCACGTCGCACACGCTAATGACAAAGTGTTCCAATGAAGATGTGTCTACTGACCTGTGAGCTCCAGTGACTGTGTAGTGACTCTTAAATCAGGAGAGAGTTCCGTTATTCCTTCAGACGTTTATCACCGTTCCACATGAAATCGCAATAGTCCAGTTCATAAAATGAGGAAAAGGTGCACGTTCCAACACGTACGTACCTTTAGCTTTCCTCCATGTCAGTAAAACCAGTTTCAATGTTTGTGAAGTAAATATAAGTAATACAGTCCACTTTTGCATGCCGATGGGTCCAGTGTGTTGGAACTCATCGCCAGTTCTGTAAAGATGACTCCTCACACTATAATTATGTTCTTGGGTTTATTTCAATAAACCTGTGCTGCAGGCAAAACATACAACATCGCCTATGTCTTCTCTCACATGCTGCCAGTGCCGTTCTGGCAACATTACAGAATGTGCAATTGTCACAGGTGGCATACCAAGGGGGACTTTGAGTACGGTGTTCCATCAGGACGTAAGCAACTTTATATAAACATTACGTCGCTGTCTAGTTGCGACACAAATGATCCTCAAGATTAAATAAGCAACAGGCCTGAAGATCACCCCATCAATCTAATATACAATGCATCGGCATGCCCATAGACCTGGCTTAAGTGTGCTAATGAGTAGAATTAGCCATTACTAGATGTCCTACCCGAGTTAGCAGCTTTAATCACTGTACTTACCCCTTCTATCTTCAATACTCCAACTTTGTTATCCTTGGCGACTTTAACGCCAGAGGCTTGCAAACAAAGTATACCTGCATCCCAAACCTTCAAAAAATCTGCTCCAACTTCAACCAACAACCTGATCCCACCCACCCTGAACCAACTCCCTTTGTCTAGTCAGCCAAAACTGTGGTGCAGCTTAGGTCTTCCAATGCAATACACTAGTCAGCATGGAGTACACGATTCACAAAATACAATCCAACTCACCTCTCGATCCTTGTCCCCCTGCTATGCTTCCCAAGCTGGCCCCTGTCAATAACCCACAAACCAACACCCTCTTTAACTTGTCTTTAGAGAGTTTCAAGGTACTGTCAAGCTGGAAAAAGGCACTGGTTATCCCTCTGTAAAAAAATGCCAATGCCAACCCACGCACTTTGAGCAATTAAAGGCCAATCTCTTTCCTTCCACAACTTGTCAAGATGTTAGAATCACTGGTGAACCATTAAATCACAAGCCATGTGGAACAGAAGAAGACCTTACATCCCACCCACCGTGAAATCAGCACTTCTGTGAGTCACAGAATATATCAGAGGCAACGTCGACTCTGGGGATAAGGTAGTGGTAATCTTGTTAGATTTCTCTGCTGCCTTTGATACTGTGTCGCACTGGATCCTACTACAAAGACTGGAGCAGGTGGGAATTATGAGCAATGCTCTGGAATGGCCTCATTCCTTTCTAGCAGACAAACAACAGGCAGCCTTCCTCGTACACTTTACCTCCCAGTCTAAGAGCTATTGGTTGCGAGGTCCCTCAGGGCTCTTCTTTGATCCCAACCCATTCTAACATTTATCTGGCTCCCTTAGCCATGTTGCACAAAGTTGGGGTATGACTATCATCCTTTACGCAGATGAAACTCAACTAATGCTATCCTTCCATCAGTTCAGTGACACTGTAATCAGGGATTTTCAGGGCTGTCTTGCATTCATGGCTCAGTGGATGCACAGCAGCTGCTTACAACACAATTTCAACAAAACAGGAAATCTTAATGTTTGACTCTGTCTCCACGCTTGACATCCTGTGTCTCTGGCCATCTATGTTGGGACCTGCTCTCACTACTTCCACAGTAGTAAGAAATATGGAGGGCATATTTACAAGAAATGATACAATACTGCAACAACACAGTGATGGGTCAAAACATGTAATGCTGCTGTTCGACAGATTCTTATTCCATGGAAGTGTTGTATTTACAATACGGTGCACCATGGTGTAAGGATTCTGGTTTCATCCAAAAAAGTGATGCCAACCTGTGCGCTGCGCCTTTAGGAAATCTGATGCTGCTGCTGCAAAAGTGACAGTAGGCTAATTTGCGACATGTAAATAAACGCAAGACACCCTAGCAACACTTTTGAGTGCTGAAGACGTCAAAAAAGAGGTAAAAAACTCTACACTGGGCTTTAAAAAACGGGAACACTCTCCTGAAGCAGCTATGGAAAAAAGAGCAGACCGAAGGGTCAAAGACAACCATAGCAACCCCAGTGCCAGACAGGATATCCAAACAGACTCCAAGGGGAAGGGGACTAGGAAGAGGAAGTGCCAGTTTAGTGAGGTAGAGATTAACATCCTGATCACTGATGTGACAGAGCACCAATACCAGCTCTTCATCAGTTCAAAATTGCCATTAGGGAGGAAAGAGGCTATATGGCAGTCCATTGTGGACAAGGTCAACAGTGTGGCAGAAGTCAAAAGTACAGTGACTGACTGTAAGAAGTGCTAGCATGATTGCATGCACAGAACAAAGGAAAAACTGCCCAGCAACCTCAAGGCAGCATTGCACGCTGGAGGTGGACATCCGGCGCCCCAGGTGCAGCTGGATGAGTTGGAGGAGATGGTAGCAGCTGTCATACCAGCGGAGTTGGTGGCAGGAGTCCCAGGACATAACAGTGCTGCCTATGATGAACAGCAAAACCCACATGGTATGTTGCAACGAGGGGCAATGTGGCAACTAGGTAATGTTATATGGTGCAGACAGCTATATCCCAGCACTCCACTGCACTGTCTGCAGGCCAAAGGGTAGTATGCTGGATCATCTATGTTTAAATATCACATAAATGTGATTCTTGCTGACCAGTTACAATTTGCACAGCTCATTATAGCTCTTTCACCTTCCTCCCTTCAATGTGTGAAGTGCAGCATCAGTCCATGTTTATCTTTCTTTGTATAATGGCACTTGCATTGGAACGTACATCACTCACCACAACTACAACTTCCAGAATACAAAGTAAAAAACATGGACTAGAACAATACATCAAGCATGCACACTGCTACCCTGCACAGCCTGGCTGTGAAAATGCAGTCCACCTTGCACCATGAAGCTACTCGGTCTCCCTTGGGCCCATGCACACTAATCTAGACTGTAAATATTCAGAATGGAATGGGCATGTCAGAAGAAAAAACATTCATCTGAGAGAGGGGTCAGGTGTGGGCCATGGGAAGTATCTATAAAAAGGGACATTTTAAGAGGAATGTCTATAGCACCCTGCATGAAATTATATTGCACTCAGCTGACCTGGTGTGCAGTGTGGGAGCACACAGGTGTTAGCTGCCATGGAAGGGACCACCTGGACTCCTCTCATCTACTATATTGGCCTGGGCATGGGGGGGGGGGCAGATGCAAGAGATGTAAATCAGTGGATCATGTATGTCCAAACTAATTATGATGTGTGGGCCTGGTGGACCACTGCTAGTGCTGTGCATTGTAGGTTCTGGCCCTGCACATAAAACTGCCACTCGATCTGAATGAGGAAACGGTGCATACCAGGGAGGCGAGAATGGCAATGTGTACTGTCTGACTATGCCACACTTGTGTCACAGCTGGATAGAGATGGCAGAGAACAGCCCATTAGGGGAATACATATACATGTCATGTGGACTGGGGGAAGATGTAGCACATGCCAGGAGGGGGTCTGATTAAACTTTGCCTCACGGTGCCACATGTATACGTTGGAGGACATCAAACAGGGACCTGACAAGGGATAGTAAGAACTACTTACCCACCACAAATGACATGAATCACAGAAGACCCAGGCTGAAGTGAGTGGGCCTAGTGATTTTGGAAACATAGGTAGGTACTTGGCAACATTTCCAACACCACTTCTATGTGGGGTAATGCCTGACCCCTAGCCCTCACTAACACCCCAACATGTAGCTCTATTGCATATGGTCATCCTTCATCTAGGTGTTGTAGGCACATAGGAGTGAATTAATGATCTGGGTAGCATCACTGTGTGGCACTAACGTGTGCCCCAGGACCTAAAAGTGGGTAACCAGAGGAGGCATGTACATATACAATGGCGTGGGGCTGAGTCAAATGACATGTGATACTCAGCAGATAACCAACTCTGATCATGATGAAATGGGGTGCATTTCAGTGATGGTAATCTACCCAGTAGGACAGGGCCTATCCCCTCAGAGTAGGCACACAGTGCATGCAAGAACAATGCAGAGATACTGCCATCTGTAAGGGAACTACAGTGCAATTTGCCATCAATACCCATGCATAACAGGTGTCCTATGCATCACTGTTGAACTGAAAGTGCTAAATCTGAAACCTTGATTGTCAATCTGATTTCAAATCATGGGTCCCATAAAGACACCATCTCCTGTCTCCAGATAATCTGCCTACCATCCAACAGACACCACATGCCACCCAACCCAGAGCCCGGGACTGTAAGCACCCACAAATACTATTCCAGCAGAGAGTGGTAGGAGTCAAGCGGTAGCTGGCAGATCAGGTGCAGGCAGGGATGGAGACCATGGCGGGCAACCTAGAGGGAGTCTGTAGGTTCCTCAGTACAAAAAGTGACAACTTTTCAGCCGTAAGAGGCACCAACTTTCTGTTCTATGGCCTCCAACAGTCCCTGGCTGACATTGTTGGTGTCATGAGGCAGAGGCATGAGCAAATGGTCTGCCAAAGTCACACCAGCGAGGTTGCCAACCAGTTGAAGGCAATCAGAACCATCTTAGAGTCCATGGAGTGGAAGCAGGGCTCCTTCATTACTACCATGGCTGCCTACCACTGCGACATTGCTGGTGTGTTGCAAAAACAGCAGATCATCTTTGCTGCTGTGCTGCCTTACGTGTTGCCACAGAGAATTGCTGCTGTGGACATGGGATCCACATCTTCACCACACACCACTTATGTGTGTGTTTGCCTCCCTCAACTCTGGTACCTACAACACCTCACTCACAGGAGGCACCACACACATCAGAGGAGGAGGGTGTGGGCTGCACCTATTTCACCCACAAATGAGGCCAGTAGCTTACGTCTGTGCCACATATCCATTTTCTCCTTTGCCCTGTGCTTATGAACATGCTAGTGTAAAATTAACTGGCACTGTCTTTAATTTCATTCTGCCCTGTTGACCTAACATATTTGTAGACTGTTAATGTGGCCAATCCACCCTAAGGGCAACATGGTCTTCCTCCTCACTGAATCAATCCTCTCCTCCAAATGTCCCATTACATGTCCCCCCATGGACTCTGGACATCCACTGTCTCTATACATCTTTTGGGGCTGTTGTCCTTTGAACTATTCCTGTGAACCTCCTAATTATTTGCACATGTAAATACAAGGTATGTGTTGTAGGTATGTTTGAGTCAGGACTAAGTTGAACGTGGTGCAGTGTGTGAGGCAAATACACCAACTACTTGCGAAAGGGACATGTGTGTATTGGTGCCAGGGACAAAGCCACAAAGACAGAGTTACGCATATTTGGTTAACTTGATGTGTATGTTGATTAACAAGCAGTTATTCAAGCATGAAGTGCAACAGGTATCATACAGTCAAGGATAAAGGTGATTTAAGTCACACCATAGTTGGCTGGTCTACCTGTGGATAGTAGCAACCAAACAACATGGCTGTGACAAACAAACAATGCATATGTGAGTGTGTAAGGGGCAGGCATCTGTGTGTGAGTTACAAATCCTTGGATTAGGGAGAATGCTTTAAAAACCACATCACTCTGATGCATGTCGCATGACTTACCCACACATAGCAATTGTATGTGAATACCTGTGTGGGGTTGTGTATCCATTCAAATCCAGATTGCCAATACATTGTTCAACAATGTTTGTAGATATCTCATGTGATTCCATGGCCAATCTAACAGGTACCTATCCATAGGTAAATCAACTAGTCACACGTGTTGCCAAAACTGCTACCAAAGCCAAAGCCATGTACTTAACATTGCCTAAGCAGACATACACAGTACATCGTGATATAAACTTTTGTGTAGCAAATAATTATATTTAATGAGACCTTAAAAAAGCATTTGACTAAAAGTATCTAACATACAAATCCTAACTATGCTAACCTAACCTACAGTACATTATCCTAAATGCTAGCTACAACTACCTTAACTTAACCTACCTTACTCTAAACTTTTAAGACCATACAATAAGCATAAAGCCTCCACACCCCTTAAAACACATCTTTAGAAAAAGCCAACAGAAACTACATCTATACATCAACTATCTAAACATACAGTCCAAAACAATTTTTTTTTGTTTATGATTTTTTCAGATAAATTATATTTTCTGTATTTTTTTCTATAAACACATATACTGCACATCTCCCCACCCTAAAAAAATAGCTAAATACCACAAACCCCTAAAATTGTACCCATCCCAACTAAAACCTATAAATTAATATACTTACCCTATTGTTCAACAACTAACATAAACTAAGCTATAAAAATATCTTATAGTAATAAAATCTATAGACAAGGTGAAGATAAGAAAGGATCTCTGTGGCTCATTTGTGGTGTGATTGTTTGTCCACAGCCTGTTTGTTTTCAGTGAGTAGAAGAATAACATTGTCCATTTTATATTTTGTGGTCCAGTCCTGTCACTCGGAATTTTAGGTTCAAAATTTATTTTCACATATCCTACTCAAAGGTGCCAGTGGGTCCTGTGTACGGAGTGTGGCTTAAATGTTGTTCTGTGTGCTTGCTGGTGGATGTGTTTGGAACCGGTACTGCAGAACCACCCTGGTCTGCTTCAACTGCCTTGCCTTTGGTAGACCTGTCCACTGTAGGTAAGGTAAGATGCCCCATTTGCCTGATGCTTTCTCCACTTTAAATTTCTTTGCCATAGCCTGATAGGCTTTGTTGACAAGCAGGATGTGGCAGTACCTTTCCTCCTGGATAAAGTGCTGCCTCTTCTGTTTCAGAGTCATGTTTTCTGTTTAATCATAAAGAAACAATCATCATAATATGTCAATTCTATTTTCAAACATCACATGTTGTACTTCCTATACCTCAAACTCATCTTGAAGGTCAAAGTGAACATGCATGTGCCTACTATTGATTATCTCCTCATCTGCTGAAGCCAAGGTACCAAGTCTAAGCAAATGTCGCTTAATGCAAATGCGCCATCTTGGCACATCTAGGTATAGCCATGTCAGTACTGAGTATGCTTAAGAACAATGCTATTTTGTAACCATGGTATAGTACACATTTCTTGTTTCACTGATCATTAGTGTCCCTTCTGCATCCTGTAATGGCCTTGGTTCCATTGGTACTAGCCAAAGTAAGATGAGCAAAGTCTGCAAAGTCTATGTATTGTGTCACAGTATGGGTGCTTGATGTGGCAAGGACACATATCTGGACACATTGCTACCTAGACATAACATGCACCAGGTATTAGATGTAGGAATGAAGGGTGGATCGCTCACTCACATCACACATAGACATTATGAAACATCTCCTATATAAATTTCTGTAAATCCATGGTGGGCCATGTCACAACTCTTTACATACTCCCAATGTAATAGCATGTGTCCCACTACACAGCCTAGTGTCTATCCCTACATGTCAGACATTAATGTCACCTTACTGCAGAGCAGCACTCAGCACATTCATTTGATGGATATGTGCATGCATGCCCTAAATCTCATTTGCACAGGTATCTTGTGATGTAAATAGCAATTGCTTTCCAAAGTGTGATCCTGCTTGTGATACATTTAGGAGACCATCACAGCCAACACAATCTGAAGATGGATTTTGGCACTGGCATGTTGGATGACTATGCTGTGCAGACATCCCTCCAGTCTAACACATCTTGCCATATTTGAGAAGATGACAGGGGATAGGAATGTTGATGTATTCACCATAGAGTATGTGGCATTACACAAAATGAGTGAGTCCTTCAAATGCATTACCATGTGTAGAATGTTTACATCTGTCCTTGCTACACTTAGGGATTTATTCACAAGTCTCTCAGTCCCGGCAGAACCTCACTTTTTGTGAGCGTCATGTGGGGCTCTCTACAGGGCCATATTTAAAAGACTACATAAAGCCAAGCTGCATGGCTTGTTATGACTCTGTAAATATGGCACATAGGCCCTCATTATGACCCTGGCTGTGAGTGATAAAGTGGCGGTAATACCGCCAACAGACTGGTGGTAACTACTGCCAAATTATGACCACGGCAGTGATAACTCCCATAGACAGCCAATGTATGACACCAACCGCCAGGGCGGACACAACACTGACCACGGCGATAGCCGTCAACAGCCAGGGGGAAGACAAAGTACCACTCACCATATTGAGAACCTACAATCCACCACTGTGGAATCGCATTTCTCCTGGAACCATCTTGGGCCTAGTGGGCCTTGTGATACACAATGGCCTGTTTCTGCTGAACACCTTACAATGTAAGATTAGCTAGGCCTATAAGATGTTATGCTGCTTGGAACGCATTGTATTGCAAGGCTTGCTAATTTAACAGCCATCATGAGATATCATTGCATGCTAGCTTAAGCAATCCTCACTCTTGAAAGTACCAACACATACAGTTTTAATTCCTATTTTCTATATATAAATGTATCACTCGATATTAGATTCATGGGACATATTGCGCAAGTTTCTTGCTTATGACTTTCAATCCGTATATGGTGCATTATGAAGAATTAAAGATAAATCACAGGTGCAGTGTTGCAAAATTGATCATGTGTCAATATCAAGAAACAATGAAATGTATTAATGTGCTTGCGGTTTAATAGTATAAAAGATTATGGCTCTCATTACAACCTTGGCGGTAAAGGCCGCTGACTGCCGTGCTGACGGCCACCAACATACCGTGGCCGCGGCAGAAATCCGCTACAGGTATTATGACCCACATCTAGAAATCCACCACAATACAGACACTCACACAAGTCTGCCACACCAAAGGTCAGTGATAAACTGGCGATAGCAAAACCCACACCGTTACGCCAACAAGAATATGCCCACACTATCACTACCCACGAATCAACGCAGCGTTCTTTCAACCGCAGTAATCCATTGGAGGTACACACCGTTGCACTCAAAATACACACACATTTACAAAACACAATCACATTGGACAATTCAAAATACACACACCTGATACACATACAAACCCACACACTCACACTACTATAAAACACACACCCACATTACCCACAACCCCTTACAATGACATTTGTGGAAGATGCAGAGAGAGAGAATAGCAAAGACAACACCAGCATTCGGAGGTACACAACACCATCACCCGTACATCATCCATACACCATCCACGCACATCAAATAACACACCCCAACACATCACACCACACATCACATCAACCATCACCTCACACATCACCTACACCACATAATGGCACCTCAAAGAGGAGGAGCTCAGGGTCAGGGTCATGGTGGAGGAAATCATCTGGGTAGAGCCCCAGCTATTTAGATCACAGGTGCAGCAGACATCCATTGTAAGGAATATGGAGCTATGGTGGAGAATTGTCAACAGGGTCTACACAGTGGGACAGCACCCAAGAACACGGGATGACATCAGCAAGAGGTAGAACGACCTACAGGGGAAGGTGCATTCCGTGGTTTCCAGACACCAGGTAGCAGTACAGAGGACTGGCGGTAGACCCCCACCTCCTCCCCCACAACTAACAACATGGGAGGAGAAAGTCTTGGCAATCATGCATCCTGAGGGCCTTGCAGGAGTAGCAGGAGGACTGGACTCTGGTAGGTCAAATCTTTACTATTATATCCCCCACCCTAACTGCATGCCATCACAAACACCTACCCCTACCCTAACACTCATTACCCCAACACCTCACAGATACCCCACTATCACAATCCACACATTCCAATACCAAACCCTGCATGTCACAACAATGCATCACCAAAGCATGTCCAGTAGAGCGACTCAGCCAGGGCACACAATCACTACTCACACAAGGGCCAAGGCAATAATGCAAGCACAGGAGTAGAGGGAAACTCACCCATTGCACAAGATGGCACACAAAGATACAATAATTATGCATTTACACCCCAACAGGACCCCTACCCAACGTCACAGAAGGTGCCAGCCATATCCAGTACCCCCACAGGAAGAGGCCCACAGTGACAACAGCAGCTCTGCACGCCTGGATCAACATGACCAGCCCGGCCCATCAGGCACTTCTGGACAGTCGGTTCCCTTGCCACAGTCCCAAACCACCACTGAACCAACCCCCTCAGGACAGGAAACACCACCACAGCACCCACCCAGCGGGCCCATGCCACTGTCCCCAGGACACATCAATCAGCAGTGGGTCCACCACTACAGGGACCCCAGGCAAACCCACAAACACAGGATGATCAGGGACCTGGGGTCAGTGGCAGTGGGCACACGATTCATAGGACAGAGGCACAGGACAACAGGGAAGCTGGGAGGACTGCTGTGCGACAGGGGGAGGACAGGCCCAGGGAACCCACTCTCCACGAGGCACTCTCCAACATCATAGGAGCATATCACCATTCCCAGGAGACCATGGGCACGGTACTGGCCACGATTCAGGAGACCCAGTGGCTGCAGGAGGAACAGTACCTGGGGATAAGGGAGGACTTGAAGTCTATTAACACCACCCTGGTCACCATTGCAAGGGTGCTGGCAGACATGACCAACACCATGAGGGAGACAGGGGCATACCACCGGGCCACTGACACCAGCCTGAACGATGAACAGCTCTCCACGTCTGCCGGCGCTAGTGGAAAGGAGGCCTCGCCACAAGACCAACAGGCCACCAGCACCCCACCTCCTGCAGAAGGAGAACCACCCCACAAACGGTCCCTACGATCCAGTCACAAGACAGAGAACATTGCCAAGACCCCCGCCAGGAAATAAGACTCTCCTGATTGTCACCCTTCTTTCCCACTATGTCACCCTGACCACCTTGAACTGCCATTGCTCCACTTCCTATGCCCCCTTGGACAATGCACCTGTGATGCAGAGAGACTGGACCCTACCATGGATATTTCTTCACCATCACCCCAGCCCATTGCACATCCCCCTCCACGTATTAGCACTTAAAAAAACACCCTTAAATAACAAAAAAAACTGGAGTCAGTCTGTACTTCCACAAATGTGTTATAACAACCTCTTTGACAAATATCAATATTAATGTTTATTTGCACATACCAAAGTATGACAGTTGTTGGGCAGCAGTGAACATAGCAGAAGGCAGAATGTGGTACCCAGAGCTGTGAAAAGGAAAGCCAAACTGAACTGTCAGGGTCCATACACAGAGGTAAAAAGGCAGACTTATACAATGTCCTACAGTAGTCTGATATGAGAGGAGCAGTGCCAGTCTCTTACCTGTGTCTCACTGGAAGTACTGCATGATGATGTTGTTTCGGTTGTCAATATCTTCTTCTTCTGCCTCCTCTTCTTCACTGTCCACAGGCTCCACAGCTGCCACAAGACCAACATCCGGCCCATCCTCCTGCAGTAAAGGCACCTGGCGTCGCAAAGACTGGTTGTGCAACATACAGCATGCCACGATTATCTGGCACACCTTCTTCGGTGAGTAGTATAGGGAGCCACCTGTTAAATGGAGGCACAGGAATCTGGCCTTTAGGAGGCTGAAAGTCCGCTCTATAATCCTCCTAGTTCGCCCATGTGCCTCATTGAGCGTTCCTTTGCCCTTGTACAGGGATTCCTCACTGGGGTCAGTAGCCATGACAGGTTGAGGTAACCAGAGTCACCTGCAAATTTCAAGGGATATCTGTTAGACATACACCAACCCTCAGGGACTATCCCATACCCAGACACCTATTCATGCTGTGTGGGGAGCTTGGGCTCACCTATTAGTCACACACGGTGCCTCTGGAGTTGGCCCATCACATAAGGGATGCTACTATTCCTCATAATGTAAGCATCATGCACAGAGCCAGGATACTTGGCATTCACATGAGAGATGTACTGGTCTGCCAAACACACCATCTGCACATTCATGGAATGGTAGCTCTTACGATTTCTGTACACCTGTTCATTCCTGCGGGGGGGACAAATGCCACATGTGTACCATCAATGGCACCAATGATGTTGGGGATATGTCCCAGGGCATAGAAGTCACCTTCCACTATGGGCAAATCCTCCACCTGAGGGAAAACGATGCAGCTGCGCATGTGTTTCTGCAGGGCAGACAACACTCTGGTCAACACATTAGATAACATTAGCTGTGACATTCCTGATGCCATGGCCACTGTTGTTTGAAAGGAACCACTGGCCAGGAAATAGAGCACTGACAGGACCTGCAATAGAGGGGGGATACCTGTGGGCTGGCGGATAGTTGACTTCAGGTCAGGCTCCAATTGGGCACACAGTTCTTGGATTGTAGCACGATCAAGTCTGTAGGTGATAATGATGTGTCTGTCTTCCATTGTTGACAGGTCCACCAGGGGTCTGTACACCGGAGGATGACGCCATCTCATCATCTGCCCCAGCGGATGGGCCCTATGAAGGAGAATGGTGAGCAGAGGGTCATGTACCACATAGGTTGCACAAAGGTGTTTTACACTCATGTGATTTAATCGGTGTGTGGTGCTGTCTGTCCGTATTCCTTCCCAAATTTGCTGTGATGCAGTTAGGTGCCCTGCTATGTGCACCCCTGAAATGGCGGCTGCCTGACATGTAAGGAGGGACAAGGGGAAATGAGGTAACTGTGCTCGCGTTGTGCAGCGTCGTGGTACGGGGTCGAAGACCGCCACGCAATTCAGCATTGGTTATCATTGGGCCCTAAGCGTGCCACGAGCCAATGACGATGTATGCCGGCGGTGACGGCACGCACCGCCGCGGACGTGACTGCCATTTTCTATCTGTTCACTCACTTGATACCTGTCCTTCAACAGGAGAGGACCTACACTGCAAGTGCTGCTGTGACCTCAGTCTGGAAGCAACAATGACTCGAGTGTCTGGGGAAAGGGCCCCTGCCTTCATCTCAGAGGAGTTGGACAAACTGGTGGATGGGGTCCTCTGCCAGTACATGCAACTCTACGGTCCTCCAGACAAACAGGTGAGTACACTGTGAGCATGATGGATGGGACATGAATGTATGGAGTGATCTGGATGGAAGATACATGTTGTGGGGGGGCTGTGACCTGCATGTGAGGATGCTCAGTGTATGTGTTTCAGGGCATGGGTGGTAACTGGTGGCCAATGAGTAAGAAGAACCGGACGGGCAGTAACTTCCATTCTTACTTTACCTTTCCTCTAGGTCAGCGCACACCAGAAGAAGGGTATTTGGCGTGCCATCGCCAAGGAAGTGCGGACCCTGGGGGTCTATCATAGACGCAGCACCCACTGCCGCAAGTGATGGGAGGACCTGCGCCGCTGGAGCAAGAAGATGGCGGAGGCCCAGCTGGGGATGGCCTCCCAACGTGGAAGGGGTGCCCGTCACACCATGACCCCCCTGTGGCTGTGGCATATCCGGAGTTTGATGGGCGCTTGAGGGCATCACAGCAGCCACAAGGGGGTGAGTACAGTCTCATTAAGCTGACTCTGCACGCTTTACGAGGTGTCTGGGTGGGGGATGTGGGCTGTGGGTTCCCCTAGGCCAGGGCAAATGTGGTAGGGTAGGTCCCTTGTTAGGCAGGCTCTGTGCCACTCCAACCCCTATAGTGGTAGGGCCATCTACAATTAGTCAGGCTCCTGTGGGTTCCAGGTGTGCAGCAAATGGGGTTAGGCATAGTCCCCCATGGGCAGGTGCTTTTCCTAAGAACTGTTAATGCATGGGCTAGTGCATAGGGCTGCTCCCTGTGTGTTGTGTCTGCCAGCGTTAGTGGTGTTGCTGGCATTGACCATGTGTCTCCTCTGTCTTTCCCCCCCTTTTTGTTTTGTCACCCTGTCTTTGTGTACATTAGCATCATCTGGCGGAGGAGCAGTGGCACCAGAGCAGGAGGGAGCTGCAATCCACATGGGCCAGGAGGGTGAATGTACGGAGTCTCAAGGCGCCAGTGGGATGGAGGGCGAGGGGAGCTCCACGACGGGGACAGGAGGTGACACCAGTGACAGCGACTCCTCCTGTGATGGGAGCTCGCATGCAGTAGCGGGCACATCTGTGCCCACCACAACAACAGGTACAGCCGCCACCACCCCACCAGCACCGCCCTCCCAGCAGCCCCTCAGCGTGTTTCCCTTGCCTGCTCACCCAGGAGGGTGGGCATTTCCTTCGCTCCAGGCACCTCGGGCCCTGCCCCAGTCAGCCCTGCTGCCCTCAGTGAGGAGGCTATTGACCTCCTGAGATCCCTCACTGTTGGGCAGTCAACCATTTAGAATGCCGTTCAGAGTGTCGAGAGGCATTTGCAGCAAATAAATGCATACCTGGAGGGCATTCATTCTGACATAGCAGCCCAACAGAGAGCATTTCAGGCTCTGGCCTCAGCACTGATGGCACCAATTGCCCCTGTGTCCAGCCTCCCCCTCCAACCTCCACTACCCAGACCCAATCCCCTCTACCTCAGCCTATCCCAAGCACACCTTCAGACCAGCATTCACACACATCAACACACAAAAGTGGCTCAGGCAAACATAAGCACCACACATCCCACAGGCACTCACACAAGCACCATACCCATGCAGACACACCAACATCCACTGCCTCCACTGTGTCCCCCTCTTCCATGTCCTCCACCTCTCTCCCAGTCTCGTCTCCACTCACACCTGCATGCACTAGATACTCAGCCACTAACTCCATCATCAGCACGCCCATCACCACGCACCGCTCACGTGCAATCACCACCCCCACTACCATTCACACGTCCCCTGTGTCCTCTCCCAGTGTGTCTGTGAGCCCTCCTCCCAAAGTCCACAAATGCCGCCACACACCCACTCAACAGCCTTCCACCTCACAGCAGCCTCCAACCCATGCACCTTCACCAAAACTCAGCAGACGTACACCTCCTACAACCATTACCTCTTCCTCCACTCTCAAACCCCTTCCATCTTCCCGTCCCAGTGTGTCTAAGAATCTTTTCCTGGCTAGCATTGACCTCTTCCCTACACCACCCCCCGTCCTTCCCCTAGGGCCAGGTTGGCTAGAGCCCTAACCAGCACCTCAGCTACCAAATCCTTGTCCAGTGTGGTCCCTGCAAGTCCGGGAACATCGAAGGTGGCACCCATCAGGGCTGCCAGTGTGCCACCTAGGAAACCAAGGACCACCCTATTCTGCCACCTGCCAAGGTAAAGAAGGGGCCAGCATGTAGAAGAGAAAAGGCGCACCAACCACCCAGCAAGGCCGCTTCCAGAACCAAAGAGGACAGTGCCAAGGTCCCAGCAACAACTTCCAAGATGGGGAAGGGACACAAGAGCAAAGGGAAGGCAGCGCAGGGCACAGAGCCTCCGAGTGAGGGACTGATGTCACCACTTTCGCAAGGCAGCCCAGCAACCTGTACCGCCGTGGGTACCGCCGCAACGACCACCACCTGCACCTGCACTGTCACCTGCACGGCAGCTGCCTCAACTACAGTCACCAGCATCATCCCCAGTGGGCAGTCTTTAGAGCTGCAGGAGATGGCCTGGTGTCTCCCTCCACAAGTGCAGACACCTGCACCACCGGCAGCATCTCCAACGCAGACACCGCTGCAGCCACCGCCACGTGCCACGCGACGTGCCCAGCCAGTGCCACTACAGCGGACATCAGCAGCATCCCCAGTGGCCAGGCGTCCGAGGCTGTAGGAGATGTCCTGTACCCTGCACACACTACATGAGGCACCACCACAAGCACTGGCACTTCCAGCAGTTTGCAGCTTTAGTCGTCGCAAGGAGGAGTGTGGCTCTGCCTCCATGGAGTATCATGCTACCTGTTACCGGTGAATCTCGTGGCTCAAGCACCCATGTGAGGGAATGGGAACTGCCACACTGCTGGTGAAGCATCACTGGGCACCATGCCCCCTCCAGAACCAGTGGAGAATAGCATCCACTACCCCAGTCCTTGGCAGGATGAAGCACTCTGGGCACCAGGCCCCGTCCAGAACCAGTGGAGAACAGCATCAACTACCTCAGTCCTTGGCAGGATGAAGCACTCTGGTCACCATGCCCCCTCCATACCCGGTGGAGAACAACATCCACTACCCCAGTCCTTGGGAGGATGAAGCACTCTGGGAACCATGCCCCTCCAGAACCAGTGGAGAACAGCATCCACTACCCCAGTCCTTGGCAGGATGAAGCACTCTGGGCACCACGCCCCCTCCAGAACCAGTGGAGAACAGCATCCACTACCCCAGTCCTTGGCAGGATGAAGTACTCTGGGCACCAGGCCCCCTCCAGAACCAGTGGAGAACAGCATTCACTAGAGAGACTGTGGCGTTGGACTCCCCAGGAGCAAGCAGTGGGAAAACCACCCACTTGAGAGACTTGAGAGACTGTGGCTTTGCACTCCCCAGGACCACGCAGTGGCCACCCACCCACTTGAGAGACTTGAGACACTGTGGCTTTGTACTCCCCAGGACCACGCAGTGGCAACCCACCCACTTGAGAGACTTGAGAGACTGTGGCTTTGCACTCCCCAGGACCAAGCAGTGGGCATTGTGCCCTCTCGAGGAGCAGTGGCATCATCCCATCGTCCGGCTGAGGTGCCCCCCTCCCCTTCCCCCTGAGGTGCCCGTGTTTTTTTTCGACCTGATGCCCCTGCAATGTTCTCTCCGTTTTGAGGCAGGTGTCATGTGTGGGCTTCTCCCATGCTTTTTTGGACCACTGGTCCACGGACATTTAATGGGACAGTGTACGGACTTGTGTACTTGCTGTAAATATTTGTATATACTGAGGATTTTAAGTTATCTTGAGCTACCTGATTGCTCGATTATTACACTAGTTAAACTCATTTGGTCCTTGCCTTCTTCCAGGGGGCGACGGGGTGTATCTGTGATGTTATTGGAAGTGTGTGTGTGTATGTTGTGGGTGGGGGTGGGGGCATTGCGTGTTTCGTGTGTGTGTCACTCTCTTCCCCTCTCCCCTGTGTACTAGGTGCAGTACTCACTGTCATCGTCGCCGCTGTCGTTGATGTTCCTGGTATATGAGGAGGTAAACCAACATGAACCGGACCTGTAACTCGGGCTCCATAGCGTCCTGGTTCCTCGTTGGGTGTCGAGAAGTGAGTGGTTTCCCTTCTGTGTTCTGTTTCCGCTGTGCTTTTGATGGCGTTGGTACCGCCCCGGAAAAGCTGGCGGATTGGTGCCTTGTCTTCCGCTGTTCTGTTGGTGGTTACCGCCGCGGTGTTTGATTCTACCGCTGTGGCGGTCGGAGTGTTAAAGTTGTTGGCAGTATTACCGCCGCTTCATCACCGACCGCCAGGGTTGTAATGAGGGCCTATGTATTACTTCCTTATTCAGACTGTCCGAGCTTGACACAGGTTGCTTAGTCTCCTTGTGTACATAATAAGCAACTTATTTCTAACTACAGAGCAGGCTGGTCTTCGGCTTTGTGTCGTGAATTGTCTTGAACAGGCTTGGCTTCAACGTCTTGGTGGACAATGCGGTGTCTGAATTGACGATCTCCCCGGCCGCGCTCCTGCCTCTGTGTGGGAGGGAGACAGCACCTTGCGAGCTGTACGGGCCCCTCCTGGACAGGGAGCTGGGGCTGTCGTGAGTATCTGTCACTTCCTTGGTTGCCTCTCACTCTGGTTCTTTTCTTTTGTTATGGCTGTGTGAGTTTCAAAAGGGGGGAAGTGAAAAGTGGTGAAATATCGGTTTTTGGTTACTAATGGAGCTGTGGATAATTTGGAAATATGCTGCTCCTCTTAGCCTGCTCTTATTTCTTGTCATGTTTGTTCTTTGTTTTCGTTGGCAGACTGATGTTCCTTCCCCTCAACTTCCTGGCCCCTCTACAGTGCCTTGTTCGGACCTTCCATTGGTGGCCTTTCGTCTTTCACCTGGGTCTGGAATTTTGTGTTAATATTCTTGTCTCTGTCTTATCGCAACATTTTCTTCCCCCTTTTATTCTAAGTGCGTAGGTCCCGTTTCATTTCATCTTTCAGTGTCTGCTTCAGATGTTTTCTGTGGTTTACTTTAGCCGGTGAGGCTGTGTGTGTGAGACAGCTGGTAGAGTTGTCTTCGGACACAGCTGGAGGCGCTAAGTGGCCACTGCATACACCCAGGAAGGGCTGGTATGTATAGCATTGGTATCTCTAGCCATAGGGGCTAGAGAGGAATACTCTGGCCAGAGGGGGCGGTAACTGTCATGTAACGCCACAGTATTGCGGGCAGGAGGTGCCCAGGTGTCGATGAGTGGTAGTTCTCTGCTCCATTGGAGCAGGCAGGCGGTGCCGGGCTCTTTCATGTTTCTTCTGTTCTGGGTTACATTGAGACTCTCTGTTAATTTTTGCTTTTCACAGAATTACTATTTCTTTGCAGGCCACAAGTGTAATGTGCGCTGATGTTGGAATGTGCTGAGGTAGAATGGCACATAGAAAAGGATGAGTGTTGAGTGAAATGTTCATAATGTGAGGTGTTGTATGAGTTGACCGACTGCATGCACTTTAAGATATGAATAGGATGACTGTGACGGTATATTGAATGGGTGGATGGGTTTCCTGGTTGACCTCGCTGACATAATAAAGGGGTGTATTGACACATAATGAACTGACGGATTTAAGCTGATATTATACCAGGACCCAAAAAAGGGGGTGCATGACAATATTACTACAACAACTTTTTACTACGAATTCTTTAAGGACCAGGATGCAGAAAATATTACATACGTGATATTACACGAACATAGACAGAGGCTTCATTGTTTGGCTCCTGTACACCATACTCTACAGTTACCACACACCAGTGCAAAAGGTGGGAGACACTATCATCGCTCAGGGCCAGTACCTGTTTTATGTTATATTGTCCTGAGTGTGCTTTTGTGCACTGTTTACCGCCTGTGCCTCACCTGTGTGTTACCCACCGTGGATTCGGTCTGGGTTCTAATCCCATACAGCCGCCCCCTGCTTTCGGATAGGATAGCAAGGGTGTGGGATTCTTGCCTTTCTCTCCTGACCTTTCTGTCACCTTCTACTCACCATAAGGACGCTGGTTACTCAGCACCTTTGGCACCTATCTATTTCCTACTTGTGCATGCTTACAGTGAACAAGATAGACTGTGCTGTGATATGATCGAGACAAAGATCTCTGCTTCACTAATAACAAATGCGTTTGACAGTGATTCTCTGAGTGCGTGAACACATCCACTGTCTACCCCCTCATGTATCGTTTGGTATGAGTGGCAAAGACAGCCTGCTGACATCCTCTTGTTTCCCGGTGTGACTGAGTTGTTTGCGTAGCATTGTAAGGGACAGGTGTGATTTAGTCATGGGGAGCCCCCTTAGTAAAGACTATTTGGATACACACCAACCTACTCCCCCCAGGGACTCACCTGCACATCAAGTAGCTGTCAAACAAGGCCTTCACACATTAATGTTTCTTGAGAAATGGCACAAATTGACTGCCAAGAGACAGGACTTGCAGTTCCCTAAAAACGGCACAAACGACATGAATAAGTTGTCATACTTGAGACAAATATTGATTTTAAAGGGGCCAAAGATTCAAAGTTTAGAATGGGACGCATTCTATGGCTGGGACATAGTTTTAAGAGATCTAAGGGTGACAAACGATGTGAAGGACAAAGTGCATAAGGAGTTGCAGGATTTGAAAGAAAGGTTTTACCAACATAAAAAGAGAAAAGACAAAGTGGAGGAATGGAGAGATAAGATGCTCAAAGTGGTAGGGACATTTCCATCTCTTTCTGTGGTGAGTGCACCATCACAGGACCAGGGTGTACAGGGCGCACAGGAAATGAAAGAGGAGGAGAGAGAGGACCCACTTATGGAAGACATACTGATGGGAAGCCTAGGATATGCCAACCAAAAAGTGGGGTCTGAGGGAAAAGTGCACTTCGAGCACTCAACGACAGGGGCACAACCTCCTGCGCTGTCTTCAGCTCAGAAAGTGGCAGCCTGTGTACTGCCACAGGACTTGGTAAAAGAGGAAGTACGAAAGATAGAGCTAGAGGCTGTGACGGACTATCACTTGTTGCAAGAAATAAAAGAGGAAGCAGTTCACTCTGATCGGAAAATGAGCAAGATTAGTGAACAATTACTCGTGCAAACAAAGAAAAAGGGCAAAGGGCCATCCCTGTTGAAAACAAATTGGAGACAGGAGTTTGAGGATTCCTCTGGGGATAGTGATCAAGCGAGACAGGAATTACATAAGGTCATATGGGAGATATGTGTCTATGCACACCACACACAACACAACATCCATCTCCTGACAAGGTTTTTTAGAAACAGCTTCATCAGGGTATAGAAGAAATAGCATTTCAAGTATACAGTCTAAGGAAAGATCACCCTGTAATTCTCCTGGGCCACAGAAAAAAAGTTTCTAAAATCAGACAGTAAGAAGTGCCGTGCTATTGTGGCAGATGTCATTGATAAAAGAAAAACACTTTCAGACATAGAAAAGGATAACACTAGGGTGCACAGTGAAGAAATATTGAGCTTTAGCACATGCAGAATTAATAGCCCTAGCTACCGAGGTACACAAAAAGTATGCACAACACACCAAAAACACAGGTCCCCTACCACTGGAGTACAGTTGGGATACCTCCCAATTGAGTTTTACTGATGCAGATTTACACCCCTGGGATAATGCAAAATTTATTGAAACACTGAATTATGCCATAAATACATTACAAAGGTGGAAAGAATTAACAGAGGGAATAGACACGGCTCAGGTCCTTAAGGACCTAAAAAAGGGGACAGATCCAGAGCAAAAAAAGATGTTGCCCCTGAGAAAAGTACCAACACCCTCTACAGGGAAGGAAGACCATACACCAATATATGTTTACGTACCTTGGAATAAGAGTGATTTTTTTCTCTTTTACCAAAGACTTCCCAAAATTGCGGGATGAGCTCCACAAGTGGTACACAGAAATTAATGGGATAAAGGCCATGGGAGGGATGCTTTGGAAAGATCTGAATATGTTATTTAGTATAATAATAACGAGAGATCTATGGGAAGATTGCAAAAAGGTGGTGGGGTGGAGAAAGGAGGAACCAGAGAGGGGAAAGGGAGGAGCCCTGGGAGATGAGGTGGAGACAGCAAGAGAAAAGGTGATAAAATATATACGAGATAAGGTACCAGAAGAGAAGGTAGATTGGTCCAAAATAATACATACAAAGCAAGAGAAGAATGAAACTATAAATAGTTATTATGACCGTCTCCTTCAGGTATACCAGCAGAGTAGTGGAATGAAGAACCCACTGGGAGAGGCAATGCCAGCGTTTGTAACAACATTTGTATATGGATTACAACAACCTATCCAAAATCACTTCCAAACATCTTTTGTGTGCTGGCAACAAGAGCCCATAGAGAAAGTGCTAGTTGCAGCCACCTACTGTGCGGACTATCACATACACCTACAAAAGGCAGACGAGGAAAAGGCAAAGAAGGACCAGGTTAAGCTAATGGTGGCACAGGAACGATTTTACAATAATAGCCAGGGCAGGGGAAGAGGAAGAGGCAGGGGTAGGGGACAGGGTGCATGAGCATCCCCTGCCTGCCCCCCAGGCTCCACATGTTTCTACTGTAACCAGCAAGGACACTGGAAAGCAGAATGCCCCCTCCTAGCCAGAGGTCCAAGGGGTAGGAGCCAACCAAGACAACAACACAGGACACCACCCCCACCTTACACTAACAACGCATATGATGCCCCTGCCAAATCAAGATATGCCACAGGCACCTCAGGAGGGAATGGATTTCCGTTTCCACCCCTCCAGAGACACACTTTACAGGTCCGGTATTATCAGTAGACCAAGAAGGCCCACATGTAGATGGAACAGTGTTAAGCAAAGCAATACCATTTATGGGTGATACGGGAGCCACAAGGTCAATGCTGAGAGCATCTGATATACCAGATGCACCATTATCAGGAACACAGATAACGGCTGTAGGAATGACAGGGCAATATGTGAATGAATAGTCAACACAACCACTTACATTTAAGATAGGCCCTATCATTGTAAAGCATCAATTCATCTTTGGTAGACATTGCCCAGTAAATTTGCTAGGTAGGGACCTCCTATGCATATTACAATGTACTATCAGTTGCTCACCTGAAGGAATATTTTTAGAAAGCAGGGAAAATGGCATAACACTGTAATCATTTATGAGATGTGATCCCCGAGAAAAGGTGCAAATGCAGGGCCTCCCACCGAAATTACAAGACTCAGTCCCAGTGAGGTGTGGGCTCAAGGACCTAATGATGTTGGGAGAATATTGGACTGTCCTCCAGTGCGAGTAACACTGCGCCCAGGAGCCCCATTACCTCAAGTGCCACAATACAAAATAGCTAAAGAGGGAGAGGAGGGCATAGGCCCAGTAATAGAAGACATTCTGAAGAAAGAAATATTGCGGGAGATACGAAACAGTCCTGGCAATACTCTGATTCTCCCGGTGAAGAAGGCAACAACAGGGCACCCGGTGTACAGAGTTACTCAGGATCTTCGGGAACTAAATAAAGCAGTTATACCATCATTCCCTGTGGTTCCAAACCCAGCCACCATTCTATCTAACATTCCCAGTACAGCCACCCATTTCACCGTCCTGGACCTCAGCAATTCCTTTTTCTCAGTGCCCCTTCATAGGGAATCTCAGGGGCTATTCTCTTTTATATTTAAAGGGAAAAGACTCACAGATTATACAAAGGAATTCAACCTATTTTGCCATGAGAAAGGAGGTTGCTCCTCAGGGGTATTGACACGGAAACACAGCACCTTCTACCGCCCAGTGGCTTACTATTCAGCTACCCTAGACCCAGTGGCAGCGGGTCTTCCCCCGTGTTTGAGGGCGGTGGCAGCAGCCGCTTTAGCAGTAGAACAATCTGAGAACATTGTTCTAGCATACACCCTAGTACTACATGTCCCACATGCAGTTGATACATTATTAACCACCACCAAAACCCAGCACTTGACAAATGCTCGCCTCTCACGGTATGAGCTGACACTGTTGGCACCGCATATAAAGATTAAGAGATGCACCGCATTAAATCCCTCCTGTCTTTTGCCTACGGAGCATGATCACGATGATCCCTCCATAGACAATTCCTTCCATGATTGTATTATGGCAGTTGGCAGACACACCAAGGTGAGGTCAGACCTCAGAGACACCCCATTCCCAGAGGCCGAGGGTGATTTGTTTGTCGATGGTTCATGCATTAGGGATCACACTGGGATACTACGGGCTGCCTATGCTGTGGGAACGGCTAAAAGATTATTAGAAGGAGGAAGACTGCCCACAATTAAAAGTGCCCAGGCAGCAGAATTAATATCACTTACAAGAGCATGCAAACTGGCAGCAGGTAGGACGGTGAACAGTTACACAGACAGCCAATATGCTTTTAAGGTCATGCATGATTTTGGTCAGTTATGGGCCATGAGGAGATTCCTCACCTCAGCTGGCCAACACACACAACATGCATCATTATTTGCTGCTTTGTTGCAAACTCTACTCTTGCCCAGAAAGGTCGCAATTGTAAAATGTACAGCTCACACCTCTGAGAAGGATTACATTTCCATGGGAAATGCATTTGTTGACAAGGAAGAGTGAAGAATAGCACTAGGTGGGTGTGACTACGAAATGGTGCAGATCACACCTACCACAATGGCTACAGAAGAAAGCACATATTTTGATCCAAAAGTGTTCAACATCAGGCTGTAGAATCAAAATTAGCAGACTTGTAAAAGGATGGCTGCAAGAAGAATGAAGAGGGTATCTGGGTAGGACCTAATGGTAAAATATGACTGCCATCTACGTTACTTTCCTCCATGGCATGCCTTTTTCATGGCCCCTCACACGTGGGGAGGGATGAATGATACGATTGTTCTCGCAGTGTTGGTTTAATACCAAATTTCGGCAATATGCAGAACATTTATGTAAGAAATGTCCCATCTGTGTACAATACAACACTGGAAAGGGTACGCCAACTGCTCCAGGCACCTTTCCACACCCACATGGACCCTTTAAAAGTCTTCAAATGGACTTCGTTGAGATGCCCCGTATACAAAATAAGATATGTTTTGGTAAAAGTCTGCATGTTCAGCAAATGGACTTAAGCATACCCCACCAAGAATTGTGATGCACAAACAGTGGCCAAATGCCTTTTAAAAGAGCTAATGCTGCGCTTTGGAGTGCCGACTCTTTTAAGCTCTGATAATGGACCAGAATTCCTTTCACAGGTTATTCAAAGCCTTTGCAAAGGGTTAGGAATAACACAGAAATTGCATTGTGCATATCATCCACCCGCAGCAGGAGCTGTGGAAAGGAAAAATTAGGTGCTAAAGAACAAAATAGGTAAAATATGCGCGGTGACTGAGTTGTCTTGGATTGATGCACTACCAGTGGCACTGCTGGCTATGAGAAGTACCCCAGAAAGAGTCACAAAATTGAGTCCCCATGAGGTGATATTTGGGTGTCCCATGCACCTACCAGGCCACATGTCAGTTGCCCCATTGGCAGTAACAGATGATCTGTTGCTACAACATTGCGTTATCTCCACCATCAGGTGCGGCAGGCCTTACCAGAAGAAGTAACGCCACCAGATCACGGATTGCAGCCTGGCAGCTGGGTGTGGGGTGTGGGTCAAGGCCCACACTAGATGCCACTGTCTAAAGCCACGGTGGAAGGGACCCTACCAAGTCCTGCTGACAACAGTCACAGTAGTCAAGTGTGAGGAACTCGCATCCTGGATACACAGCTCACACACCAAGAGGGCCACTTGACCAACGGACATCCAGCCACCACCAGCGGTGCCTATGAGAATCTCACCATCACCGCAGGGGTACAATCTTCGATCAACCAGTAAATCAAGACAATACTGACAGGACTGCTTGTGCTGCGCCCCTACAGGAGTCAGGAGGTGCAAGCGGGTCCTGCAGTGACATCTCCACAGGACTGCTCGTGCTGCGCCCCTTCAGGAGTCAGGAGGTGCAAGCGGGTCCTGCAGTGATTTCTTCATAGACTGCTCGTGCTGCACACCTCGGAAGAGAAAGGGTGCAAGCGGGTCATATTTGCACATATCAACAAAGTACCAAGATTGGTTTCAAGTGCTAGTAACCTCTGATACCATTCTATTCTGTGAAGCGCCACTGAGAGAACAGAGGAATAAAGAACTGAGTACAGAACTAACATTGTGACATTTTACCTATTGAGAAAACAATAATGCCTGGAAGAAGGGGAGAAGGGAAAAAGTGGCCTGTGGTGTTAACTGCCCTATGTACTCCAGTTCCAGCAATAATATTGACCATTATATTGATACTATATGAAAAGAAAACACAGGTATCATTTCTGGACCAGGAACACTATATGAATGAAAGTGAAATACAGTTACCATTTCTAGACCAGTAACACTATATGAATGAAAGTAAAAAGGGGATTGTGGGTGTGGAAAAAGGAGGAAACACCAGCCTGGTGGAAAAGGTGGGGAGCAGGGAACGGTCAAAATGGGATGAAGATGGAGACACTTACAGTGAGAATGTATTTGTGCAAAGGGTGACATTATATAAAGAACTTGCAAATGTGTCAGATTGCTATATTTGCACTCACCTACCCACCACTACCCAGGGGATAACAAATTATACACATATTCCCCTTAGCCAGTACATTTCATGTAATATGGGGCCAGATGTAGGAAAAATGGAAATTGCAACTTGCAATTTGCGAGTCCGTGCGACTCGCAAATTGCAACTCGCAATTTGCCATGCAGAAAGGTGTCTCAGACACCTTCTGTGACTCGCAATGGGGTCGCAAAGACCCACCTCATTAATACTAAAGAGGTGGGTCGCAGTTTGCAACCCCATTGCGAGTATGGGCACTCACGGGGATGGTGGCCTGCTGGAGACAGCAGACCACCATGTCCGTGACTGCTTTTTAATAAAGCAGTTTTTTTTTTCTATCTGCAGCCCGTTTTCCTTAAAGGAAAACAAGCTGCAATTAGAAAAAAAAAACGAAACCTTTTGTTTCGGTATTTTTCAGAGCAGGTAGTGGTCCTTAGGACCACTACCTGCTCTGAAAAATTGTTTTCGTGATCATTCACAAAGGGGAAGGGGTCCCATGGGGACCCCTTCCCGTATGCGAATGAGTTACCATCCACTTCAAGTGGATGGTAACTGCGAGTTCATTTGCGATCGCTTTCGCGGTCGCAAATGAACTTGCATAGCGTTGCGAGTCGCAAATAGGAAGGGAACACCCCTTCCTATTTGCGAGTCGGAAACGCATTTTGCGAGTCGGATCCGACTCGCAAAATGCATTTCTGCATCGCGGAGAGGCTTTTGTGCCTCGCAAACTGCGTTTTTCGCCGCTTACGAGTCGCAAAACCCTTGCTACATCTGGCCCATGGTGAGCAATATATTGGAGAAGGTGACTAAGACAAAAGTAAAAAGTAAGGTGAGAAAGGGAAGAAATACAGTAAAAAAAGGGAAGAAAGTGAAAGGCAGGGGGAAGAGAGAAAGTGGAGAAGATAAAAAGGGAAGTGGCAGAGTATGTGATTAAATAGTACTGAGACAAGCGTTATGTTCATGGCAAGACTTCCACAGAAATAAAAATAACATCACTTCAAATACATGTGAAGAAAAAAGCACCATGGTGCATTAGATACAGAAAGGGCAGCATCCCATTTAGAAACCCGTTATACAGTGAAATATGCACAGCTATAGCATTAGAAAAGTGCATAAGCCCAGATTTTCCTGACAACAGCAGCATAGATGTGGGGGTCAGCATCTGC
Organism: Pleurodeles waltl; assembly: GCF_031143425.1. Lineage (NCBI taxonomy): Eukaryota > Metazoa > Chordata > Amphibia > Caudata > Salamandridae > Pleurodeles > Pleurodeles waltl. Next base: position 994,397,852 of record NC_090447.1, on the reverse strand, counting down.
TCCAAATACTCCAATCTGGACCAAATACGTGATGGCCCAAAAGGTTTGTCGATAAGTATCTCAGCCCCAAGAGGAATATTCTTTGTATGTGGAACCTCTGCATACTTTAGACTACCAGCAGGGTGGCAAGGCACCTGTTATCTAGCATTTGTACTACTTCGCATTTTACATGTGATAGACTTGTCCAAGGTGATAAAAGAGGCACCTCGAGGAGTACGCAGAATAAGGGCGCCCTCTTGGATAGATAGGGCTATAGCAGTGGGAGCAGTATTGATGCCACCACTAGGTGTTGCACACTCAGAATACCAAATACACAAATTAGCAGGATTAGTAGAAAATGTAGTAAGTTCCACAGCTGCAGCCCTAGGGAATATCACCGAAGAACTAACAGATATGAGAGCTGTTGTAATGCAAAACAGGCTTGCGCTAGACATTATTCTGGCAAAAGATGGTGGTGTATGTCACGTGATCCACCAAGAATGCTACGTATATATTCCGGACAACAGCGGAAATGTAAGAAAAGCAATAGGGGAAATGGAGAAAGTAGAAAAGGGAGCTAAGGAAGTGTCAGATTTGACAGATGTAGGGGAATACTTGGGGACATTGCTGCATGGTTCTGTGGTTCCGTGGTTGGGGATATTGGCTGATAGAAGTACTGGTTGTGGGAATAGTGGCACTAATAACAATATGTGTGCCGATAAGGGGTTTGTCCCTCTTTCCTGACTATGCTGATGAAGAATATCTGTCATAGGAATACTGTGCATCCCTGCAAATGAAGATGTGAGGATGATGTCAGGGAGGGTAACCCCATTGAAATGGCACCCAGCCATCATGATATTTAGGTTGTCATTGAGTATCAGAGGGCGGAATGTAGAATCGCATTCCTCCTGGAACCATCTTGGGCCTAGTGGGCCCCTTGATACACAATGACAACAAGGCCTGTTTCTGTTGAACACCTTACAATGTAAGATTAGCTAGGCCTTTAAGATGTTGTTATGCTGCTTGGAACGCATTGTATTGCAAGGCTTGCTAATTTAACATCCATCATGAGACATCATTGCTTGCTACCATAAGCAATCCTCACTCTCGAAAGTACCAACACATACAGTTTTAATTCCTATTTTGTATACATAAATGTAGCACACAATATTCGATTCATAGGACATATTGTGCAAGTTCCTTGCTGATGACTTCTAATCCATATATGGTGCGTTATGAAGAATTAAAGATGAATCACATGTGCAGTGTTGCAAAATTGATCATGCGTCAATGTCAAGAACAAATTAAATATATTAATGTGCTTGCAATTTAATAGTATAAAAGATTATGGCCCTCATTTCAACCCTGGCTGTCGGTGTTAAAGTGGCGGTAATACCGCCAACAGGCCGGCAGTGAAAAAAATAGAATCACGACCACGGCGGAAACCGCCAACACAGCCAGCCACTTTAACAGTCCGACCGCCACGGCGGTAGCAACAAACACCGCGGCGGTAACCGCCAACAGCCAGGCAGAAGACAATGTACCTCCCACCCCACTACAACGCGCCCATCTGCCCTCTTTTCAGGGGCAGTACCAACGCCATCAAAAACACGGCTGAAACAGTACACAGAAGGGAAACCACTCACCTCTCGACACCCAAGGAAGAACCGGGACACAATGGAGCCCAAACTACAGGTGTTACCCATGATGGTGTATCTTCTCATCTACCAGGAGTATGAACAACGGCAGCGGCGACCACAGTGAGTACTGCACCTAGCACACAGGGCAGAGGGAGAGGAAAAAGAGAGTGACACACACACGCGCAACACGCAACACCTCCACCCTCACCTTCACCCCCAACACCATACACACAAACACATGCATCAACAATACATATACACCCCGTAACCCTCTAGAAGAATGCAAGGACAAAAGGAATTGAGTCAAATGAGTGTCAGATTAGAAATAGATACACGTTACAAATTCAAAAACAGTATTTACAATATTTAAAATATGTACATAAGGCGGTACATTGTCCACTTAAAATGTCCGTGGGCCACTGGGCCAAAACTCGTAGGCCAAGCCCACACTTGACTCCTGCCTCAATACGGAGAGAACACTGCAGGGGCATCAGGTTGAAAACACACAGGCACCTAAGGGGGATTTCGAAGGCGGGGGCACCTCAGCCGGAAGAATGGACAACGCCACTGCTCCTGTAAGGGGCTCCAAGCCCACAGCGATGTCCTGGGGAGTGCAAGGCCACAGTCTCTCAAGTCTCTCCAGTGGGTGGTTTGCACACTGCTTGCTCCTGGGGAGTGCAAAGCCACAGTCTCTCAATTCTCTCAAGTAGGTGGTTTGCCCACTGCCTGGTCCTGGGGAGTGCAAAGCCACAGCATCTCAAGTGGATGCCTTTCTCCACTGGTTCCGGAGGGGGCTTTGTGCCCAGTGTGCTTCATCCAGCCAAAGATAGGGTGAGTGGATGCTTCTCTTCCCTGGTCCTAGAGGGGGCTTTGTGCCCAGTGTGCTTCATCCTGCCAAGGATAGTTGAGTGGATGCATTTCTCCACTGGTTCTGGAGGGGGCTTTGTGCCCAGTGTGCTTCATCCTGACAAGGATAGGGTGAGTGGATGCCATCTTCCACTAGTTCTGGAGGGGGCTTTGTGCCCAGTGTGCTTCATCCTGCAAGGATAGGGTGAATGGATGCATTTCGCCACTGGTTCTGGAGGGGGCTTTGTGCCCAGTGTCCTTCATCCTGCCAAGGATAGGGTGAGTGGATGCCTTCTTCTACTGGTTCTGGAGGGGGCTCTGTGCCCAATGATACAACACTTGGGGTGTGGCAGTTCACAGTCCCTACCTGGGTGTCTGAGCCATGAGATTTGCAGTGACTAGGATGCATGATAGTCTATGGAGGCAGGGCTAGAGTCCATCCGGCGATGACTACGGCTGCACAGTGGTGGTAGTGTAGGTGCTGGTGGGGGTGCTGCCAGTGGTGGAGGGAGGCTCTGGTCCCTCTCCTGCAGCCTCAGACGGCTGCCCACTGAGGCTGCTGCTGCTGACAGTAGTGGTGCTTGTGGCGGTGCAGGTGGCAGTGCTTGCGGCGGTGCTAGCGGCGGGGCTGCTGGTGGTGCTGGCCATGGTGCAGGTGGCGTGCTGGCAGTGGTGCTGGTAGCCACCAGGCCTTCACCTGCAGCCTCGGACGGAGGAAGTGCCATGCCTGGTGTTTTGTGCTCCTTCATCACCTTGGCAGATGGTGGTGTCACCTTGGGTCTGGCAGCTGGAGTCTTTGAGGTGGCCTTGGGATGGTTGTGGCTCCTTCCCCTTGCTGGATGATGTCCCCTTCTTCACCTTGCCAGGTGGCGGAATGGTTTTTGCCTTGGCAGGGTTTGGTGGCACACTGGCTGGGCTGATGGGTGCCCCCTTTGAGCCTCTGACAGCTGCAGGAACCACAGCGGACGGGGACTTGGTTGCTGTGGTACCGGGCTGGGTTTTGGCCACCCTGGCTGGAGGGGAAGGACGGGGGAGGGGTAGGGAACAGGTCAATGTTTGCCAGGAAAATCTTCTTAGGGACACTGGGGCGGGAAGAGGGAGACAGTCTGGGAATGGAGGAAGAGGGAGTGGTTGCAGGTGGTGTCTGTCTGCTGACTTCGGGTGCAGGTGCATGGGCTGGATGCTGTTGTGTGGTGGATGGCTGTTGGGTGGGTGCTTGTGTTTGTGTACTTTTTGGAGGACGGGGCACAGGCACAGTGGGAGAGGACACAGGGAATGTGTGCATGGATCTGGGGGTGGTGACTGCCAGTGAGGGGTGTGTAGTGATGGGCGTGCTGGACGTAGTGGATGAGGATGTATGCATGCAGGTGTGAGTGGAGATGCTAATGGGAGGGAGGAGGATGAGGAGGAAGAGGAGGGGGACACAGTGGAGGCAGTAGATGTTGGTGTGTCTGCATGGGAATGGTGCTTGTGTGAGTGCCTGTGAGATGAAGTGTGGTGCTTGTGTTTGCCTGAGCCACTTCTGTGTGTTGATTTGGGTGAATGCTAGTCTGAAGGTGTGCTTGGGATAGGCTGGGGTTGAGGGGATTGGGACTGGGTAGAGGAAGTTGGAGGGGGGAGACTGGATACAGGGACAATGGCTGCCATCATTGCGGAAGCCAGAGCCTGAAATGCTCTCCGTTGGGCCGCCACACCAGAGTGAATGCCCTACAGGTATGCATTTATTTGTTGCAAATGCCTCTCGACACCCTGGATGGCATTCAGAATGGTTGACTGCCCAACAGTGAGGTATCTCAGGAGGTCAATAGCCTCCTCACTGAGGGCAGCAGGGCTGACTGGGGCAGGGCCTGAGGTGCCCGGGGTGAAGGAAATGCCTACCCTCCTGGGTGAACGGGCATGGGAAACACACTGAGGGGCTGCTGGGAGGGCGGTGCTGGTAGGGGGGGTGGCACAGAGGCGTCCGCCACCACCAGGGAGCTTCCATCGGAGAGGAGTCGCTGTCTGTGGTGTCCCCCCTGTCCTCGTCATGATGCTCCCCTCGCCCTCCATCCCACTTGTGCCCTCACCGCTGGTGGATTCTGCTTCCAGGACCATTTGGGATGCAGCACCCTCCATCGCCGGTGCCTCTGCTCCTCGCCAGATGATGCTAATGCACACAAGGACAGGGTGACAAAACAAAAAGGGGGGGACAGACAGAGGATACACTTGGTCAATGCCAGCACCAACACTACCATTGGTGTACACCACTCAACAGGGAACAGCCCTATGCACTAGGCCATGCACTACCAGTTACAATGCTAGTCACCAGCCCATGGGATACAATGCCTAATGCCATCAGCTGCACAAATAGGGCCCTGACCAGTAGTAGCTGCCCACTAACACGATTGGGGTTGGAGTGCTTCAGAGCCTGCCCAACAAGGGACCTACCCTGCCATGTTCGCCCTGACCTGGGGGCGCCTACAGTCCACATCCCCACCCAGGTAAAACCTTAACGTGCGCAAAGTAATGAATCTGAATTTTCTACTCACCCCCTTGTGGCTGCTGTGATGCCCTCAAGCACCCATCTAACTCCGGAAAGGCCACCACCAGGATGCAGAATATCAGGGGAGTCAGGGAACTACGGTCACCCCTTCCTCATTGGGAGGCCAGCCCCAGCTGGGCCTCCGACATCTTCCTTGCCCAGCGGCGGAGGCCCTTCCACTGTTTGCGGCAGTGGGTGCTCTGCCTATCAAAGACCCCCAGGGTCCACACCTCCTTGGCGATGGCACGCCAAATACCCTGACCTGCAGGAAAAAGACAGCAGAAAAGGGAATTAGTTAACCGCCCGGACCGTCACACTCATGGCCCACCATATCCCTCCCATCCCCTTATGCACACACATTGACCACCATACATGCAGCACTCTGGCCAGGACGCCTCAGCCTCCCCCTACATGTGGCTTACACACACAGCACGCCATACATTCATGGCCCATGCATAATGCTCACAGTGTACCCACTTGTTTGTCTGGAGGACCGTAGAGTGACGTGTACTGGGGTAGGACCCCATCCAGCAGTCTCTCCAACTCCTCCGCAGTGAATGCAGGGGCCCTTTCCCCGACACATGAGCCATTGTCACTTCCAGACACAGGTCACAGCAGCACTTGCAGTGTAGGTCCTCTCCTGTTGAAGGTCAGGTAGCAAGTGAGTGAATAGATAGAAAATGCTCACGTCCACGGCGGTGGTACCATCACCGCCGGCGTACATCGCCTTTGGCTCCTGGAACCCATAGGGCTCAATGATAACCAATGCCAAGATGCGCAGCGTTCGTTGACCCCCTACTACAACGGCGCACAACGCCAACGGAATTACCTCATTTCCACGTGTCCCTTCTCACAGGTCAGGCAGCCTCCATTTCAGGGGGACACAGGCCATGGCACCTTACTGGCACCTTACTGCGTCACAGCAGACATTGGCACAGCAACTGACTCTCAGATTCACATACTGCTTCTGTAAATGTAGAAATGCATCATTATTGCAATGGATGTGTGATTATGACCCTCTGCTCACCGTTTTCCTCCGTAGGCTTCAACCGCTGAGGATGACTATGAGATGGAGACATCCTCCAGTGTACAGACCCCTGGTGAACCATGCGGCAATGGAGGACAAACCCATTATACTAACATACAGACTTGATCGGGCCACAATCCAAGAACTGTGTGCCCAATTGGAGCCAGACCTGATGTCAGCTATTCGACCAGCTCATAGGTATCCCCCCCCCTCTAGTGCAGGTCCTGTCAGTGCTCCATTTCCTGGCAAGTGGTTCCTTCCAAACAACAGTGGCCATGGCATCAGGGATGTCTCAGCCAATGTTCTCCAACGTATTGACCAGAGTGTTGTCAGCCCTGCTTAAACACATGCACAGCTACAGTGTATTCCCACAGGTGGAGGATTTGGCCACAGTGAAAGATGACTTTTACACACTGGGGCCTATCCCCAACATCATTGGTGCCATTGATGGTACACATGTAGCATTTGCCCCCCCCCCCGGAGAAATGAACAAGTGTTCAGGAATAGAAAAAGCTATCACTCTATGAATGTGCAGATGGTGTGTTTGGTGGACCAGTACATCTCCCATGTGAATGCCAAGTATCCTGGCTCTGTGCATGACGCCTTTATCTTGAGGAATAGCAGCATCCCATATGTGATGGCCCAACTCCAGAGGCACCGGGTGTGGCTAATAGGTGAGCCCAAGGTCCCCACCCTGTATATGTTGGTGCCTGGGTATGGGGTTGTCCCTAAGGGTTAGTGTATGTCTAACAGTTGTCCCTCAATGTTTTCAGGTGACTCTGGTTACCCTAACCTCTCATGGCTACTGACCCCAGTGAGGAATGCCAGGACAAGGGCAGAGGAAAGTTACAATGAGGCATATGGGTGAACAAGGAGGATCATGGAAAGAACCTTTGGCCTCCTGAAGGCCATGTTCCGGTGCCTCCATCTGACAGGTGGATCCCTGTACTACTCACCCAAGAAAGTGTGCCAGATCATTGTTGCATGTTGCACAACTTGGACTTGAGACGCCAGGTGCCTTTTATGCAGGAGGATGGGCCTGGAGATGGGCTTGTGGCAGCAGAGGAGCCTGTGGACAGTGAGGAAGAGGAGGCAGAGGAAGAAGATGTGGACAACAGAAGTAATATCATACAGCAGTACTTACAGTGACACACAGGTAAGACACTGTAACTTCACTTTACTTTTCATTTTTTTGTTGGACATTGTACATGGCAGCCTGATTTCCCTATGTCTATGGCCACTTACTGTACCCTTTGGCATCTCTATTTTCAGATCTCCGTGGCCCACTCTGACTCCTGGTATGTTTACTGCTGCCCTCTAAAGGTCATACCAATGTATATATAACTGTACATATGACGGTGTTTATTTAAGTGCTCATAAGTAGAGGGGGATGTGCAATGGGCTGAGGTGATGGTGGAGGAATGTCCAGTTAGAGTCCAGTCTCTTAGTATCACAGGTGCATTGTCCGTTAGGGCAATGGAAGGGGAGTAATGGCAGTTCAAGGTAGACAGGGTAACAGAGTGGGACAGAAGGGTGACAATCAGGAGAGTCTTGTTTCCTGGCGGGGGTCTTGGCAATGTTCTCTGGCTTCTGCCTGGATCGCAGGGACTGTTTGCGGGGTGGTTCTCCTTCTGCAGGGGGTGGGGTGCTGGTGGCCTGTTGTTCCTGTGGAGGGGCCTCCTGTCCACTAGCGCTGGTAGAGGTGGAGGGCTGTTCTTCGGTGTGGCTAGTGTCATGGGCCCGTTGGTGTGCCACTGCCTCCCTCATGGTGTTGGCCATGTCAGCCAGCACCCTGCAATGGTGACCAGGATGGTGTAGCTGTGTTTGAGGTCCTCCCTGATCCCCAGGTACTGTCGCTCCTGCAGTGGCTGGGTCTCCTGCAACTTGGCCAGTATCTGGCCCATCGTCTCCTGGTAATGGTGGTATGCTCCCAGGATGTTGGTGAGTGCCTCCTGGAGAGTGGGTTCCCTGGGTCTGTCCTCCCCCTGTCGCACAGCAGTCCTCCCAGCTTCCCTGTTGTCCTGTGCCTCTGTCCCCTGAACCGTGTGTCCACTGCCACTGACCCCAGGTCCCTGATCGTCCTGTGTTTGTGGGATTGCCTGGAGTCCCTGTAGTGGTGAACACACTGCTGATTGACATGTCCTGGGGACAGTGGCATGGGTCCGCTGGGTGGGTGCTGTGGTGGTGTTTCCTGAGGGAGGAGGCTCTGTGGTGGTATGGGACTGTGGCATGGTAACCGACTGTCCAGAGGTCCCTGATGGGCCTGGTTGGTCATCGTCATCCAGGCGTGCAGAGCTGCTTTCATCACTGTGGGCCTCCTCTGGGGGGGGACTGGATGTTGCTGGCAACTCCTCTCCGGTGACGTTGAGTAGGGGTCCTGTGGGGATGTAGTTTGAATTGTCCAGTGTGGTGGTGTTTTGTAAGTGTGTGTGTATTTTGAGCTTGGCAGTGTGTACCGCCAATGGTTTACCGCGGTTGAAATACCGCTGCTGTGATTCGTGGGGCCTGATACTGTGGGCGTATTCCTGTTGGCGTAACGGTGTGGGTTTTTGCACCGCCAGTTTATCACTGACTTTTGGTCTGACAGACTTGTGTGGGTGTCTGTATAGTGGCGGAGTTCTATGTGTGGGTCATAATACCCTTCACGGACTGTTGGCGGCCATCAGCACGGCGGTAGGCGCCATTTACCACCAGGGTTGTAATGAGGGCCTATGTATTACTTTCTTATTCAGACTGTCTGAGCTTGACACAGGCTACACGTATTAAACAACTCATTTCTAGCTACAGAGCAGGCTGGTCTTTGGCTTTGTGTCCTGAATTGTCTTGAACAGATTTGGCTTCAACACCTTCCTCTTCATGACTGGTGAAGTGGGATCCTTCACTGACTTCCCACCATGACTAGGTGGTGCCACCACTGTCCGCGTGGACTGTTTGTCTGAGGTGCTGGGCTGGGTCATTGGGACCTTGCTCTTACGGGCAGGATGGGGGAGGGAGAATGAAGAGGTCAAGTTGGGCAAGGAAAAGCTTAGGGATGGAGGGGCGGGAGGAGGGATGGAGTGGAGGTTGAGGGATTGGTTGTAGGAGGTGTATGTCTGCTGGTTTTGGGTGCAGGTGCATGGGCATTATGCTGATGTCAGATGAATGGCTGTTGTGTGTGTGAGTGCATGCGTTTGTGTCCTTTAGGAGGTGAGGACAGACGGGGTGGGAGGGGACACAGGGGGCGCGTGCATGAATGTTGTGGAGGTGTTTGCTAGTGAGGTGTCTGTGTTGCTTGGTGTGATGATGCTGGTGGTGGATGTTGATGCAGTGCATTCAGGTGTAAGTGTGGACGTGACTGGGAGGGAGGAAGGGGAGGAGGGGGAGACAGTGGAGGCAGTGGATGTTGTTGTGTTTGCAACTGTCTGGTGTTTGTATGAGTGCTTGTGGGATGAAGTGTGGTCCATGTGTTTGCCTGTACCACTCATGGGTGTTGTCTTGTGTGCATGCTCGTCAGTATGTGTGCATGGGATGGGTTGGGGTTGAGGAGACTGGGACTGGGAAGTAGTATTTGGAGGGGGGATGGTAGAAACAGGGACAATGGCTGCCATCAGAGAGGAGGCCAGAGCCTGAATCAATCTCTGTTGGGCTGACAATCCACCGTGGATGTCTTCCAGGAATGCATTCCATTGCTGCACCCGGGACGCCATCCCCTGGATGGCATTCACAATGGTTGATTGCCCTACAGAAATGGATCTCAGGAGGTCAATAGCCTCCTCACGTAGGGCAGCAGGACTCACTGGGACAGGGCCTGAGGTGTCTGGGGCCAAGGAGATGCCCACCCTCCTGGGTGAGCGGGCATGGGTAACTCGCTGAGGGGCTACTGAGAGGGTGGTGCTGGTATGGGGGTGGCAGCTGTACCTGTAGCTGGGGTGGTCAGCCACCACCAGGGAGTTACAATCGGAGGAGGTATCTGAATCTGTGTTGTCACCTCCTGACTCTGCTGTGGTGCCCCCCTCGCCCTCCGTCACATTTGGTTCCCTCAGCGTCGGTGGACTCTGTCTCGTGGGTCCTGTGGGATACAGCTCCCTCTGACGCCGGTGCCCCTGCTCTTCCGCCAGATGATGCTAATGCACACAGGGACAGGATGACAAAACAAAATTGGGGGAGAGAAAAAGGAAACACTGGGTCAATGACTCGCACCAACACCACAGTTGGCATACACAGCACCGTCACACACAGGGATCAGGCTTAAGCACTATGCATTGCACTGCCAGTGATATAGCTAGATGCTAAGGCAAGATGAGTGCAAGCACACCACTAACTGCACCCCTCCTGGTACCCACAATGTCCTGCCTGAAATGGAATGCTAATTGCCATTCACCCTTTACCCTAGAGTTGACCCACGCTGCAATGTCTGGGCTGGCCTTAGGGGCACCCACTAACTCACATCCACCACCCGCATCCCACCCCACCTGCCAAATTTTGGAATAATACCCACTGTACTTACCCCCTTGTGGCTGCTGTGATTCCCTCAAGAGCCCATCCAGCTCTGGATATACCACCACCAGTATGCAGACATATCCTGGGGGTCAGGTTCTGACGGGCACCCCTTCCTCATTGGGAGGCCCAGCTGGGCCTCCGTGGTCTTCCATGCCCAGCGTCTCAGGTCCTCCCACCGTTTCCAACAGTGGGTGCTGCATCTGCCATAGACCCCCAGGGTCCGCACTTCCTTGGAAATGGCACACCATAATCCCTTCTTTTGATGTCCTGCAGAGGCAATAGAGACAGGAGAACACCATTAAACAAACAGTCCAGCCTGTCACACAAATGGCCCACCATTCCTGTTTCCATCACCATTGGCACATACATCGCCCGGTGCACACCATGTGCACCACCATAAGACATTCACCCCACCCCCCTGAGGACACGATGCTTGCACACTCATTTCCATGCATCCTTCCCACATACATCGTGCCCAATGTGTAGTCACCTATTTGTCTGGAGGCCCATACAGCAGTCCGTACTGGGGTAGGACCTCATCCACCAGTCGCTCCAGCTCCTCCAAAGTGAAGACAGGGGCCTTTCCCCAGTCAATCGGGCCATGGCGGGTTACAGACACAGGTCACAGCAGCACAAGCAGTGTAGGTGTCCTTCTGTTGAAGGTCAGGAAACAAGTGAGGAATAAGATAGAAAATGTCGGTCACATCCGCGGCGGTGTACACCGCCACCGCCGGCGCAGATCCCCATTGGCCACTGTACTCCATAGAGCCCCATATTATCCAATTAAGAATTGCACGGCGGTGCAAGACCGCCTTCCGCAACGACACCCAACATTGGTGGAATTACCTCACATCCACATGTCCCTACATACAGGACAGTCAGTCACCATTTTGGGGGGGGGACAATGGTCATATCGACATTAACTGCATCACAGATTAGATTGGCACAACCTCGTCATTAACAGTGTCCCATTACATAAATGCACCATGTACACTGAAGTTGTGGTTCCATTGTTCCAAGTGTGACAGCCTACTCACTCTTGTGTCCCTTAGATACCTACTGCTGCGGATGAATAGGAGGTGGAGACATACCCCCGAGTACCGAACTCTTGTGGACTTGGCTACACTGGAGGACAGGCACATTATCCTTACCCATAGACTGGACAGGGCCACAATCACAGAGCTTTGTGCCCAATTGGAGCCAGACCTGATCTCATCTATCGGTCATCCGACTGGGATCCCCCCTCTTGTGCAAGTGCTATCAGTGCTCCATTTCTTGGCAACTGGTTCTTTCCAAGTGACAGTGGGCTTGGCAGCAGGAATGTCACAGCCAATGTTCTAAATCATGCTGGCAAGAGTTTTGTCTGCCTTGGTAAAATACATGTGCAGCTACATTTCTTTCCCACAGGTGGAAGATTTGGCCACTGTGAAGGCCGGATTCTATGCAATGGGACATATCCCCCATATTATTGGGGCGATTGACGGGACACATATTGTGTTTGTCTCCCTGCCAGAATGAACAGGTGTTCAGGAAACGTAAGAGTTTCCACTCATTGAATGTGCAGATAGTGTGCCTGGTGGACCAGTACATCTCCCACGTCAATGCCAAGTATCCTGGGTCGGTGCATGATGCCTTTGTTCTGAGGAATAGCAGCATCCCAAATGTGATGGCCCAACTACAGAGGCACAGGGTGTGGCTAATAGGTGAGCCTTGGTCCCCACTCACTGTATGTTAGTATATGCCTTCAGGTGTTCCCCCCATAGGATTTTGTGAGGCTAAATGTGGTCCCTCAATACTTGCAGGTGACTCTGGCTACCCAAACCTATTGTGGCTGCTGACCAATGTGAGGAATGCCATTACAGGGGCAGAGGAACTTTATAATTGGGCACATGGGTGAACCAGACGGATCATCGACCTTCGGGCTCCTGAAGGGCAGGTTCAGGTGCCTCCATCTGACAGGTAGATGCCTGTGCTACTCACCAGAGAAGGTCTGCCAGATAGCAGTGGCATGCTGCATGTTGCACAACCTGGCCATCCGACGCCATGTACCTTTTCTGCAGGAGGAGGGGACTGGAGATGCCCCTGTGGCAGCAGTAGACCCTAAGGACAGTGAGGATGAAGAGGCTGAGGATGAGGATGACAACAACAGAACATTAGTTATCTGTCAATACGTCCAATGACACACAGGTGAGACAGAGCAACTGATCATTCCTATGACTATTAGTGTATTCTGTGTGGCTGTAGCATGACAGCATTAATTTTCTTTGCAGCTCAGCTTACTGTCACCTATGGCTTGTCATTTAACAGATGTGTGTGATATAACAACTGTGTACTGATGTAGTGACTACAGACAGCTACGAGCTATTATTTAGATGCTCTCACTGTGTTCAGATTATTTGCACTAAATGTGACTGTTTCCATAAATGCACATTTTCAAAACATAAAACAGTAGTAGTCAAGTTGTGTTCAAGGGTGTTTATTTTAGTGCTAAAATATTGAGGGGAAAGTGCAATGGAATGGGGTGAAGATGGAGGAAAGTCAAGGGTATTGTTCCAGTTTGTAGCACAGGTCCAGTGTCCAAGGGGAGCAAAGGCAGTTCAAAGTGGACAAGGTGACTGTGTGGGACACAAGGGGGACAATCAGGAGAGTCTAATTTCCTGGCGGTGGTCTTGGCAAGTGTCTCTGGCTTCTGTCTGGTTTGCAGGAAACGTTTGTGGGATGGTTCACCTTTTGCAGGGGGAGGGGTGCTGGTGGCCTGTGGGTCCTGTGGCAGGGTCTCCGGTCCCCTACCTGCAGCGGAAGTAGAGGGCTGGTCAATGGACTGGCTAGTGGGAGGGGCCCGCTGCTGTGCTTTTGCCTCCCTCATGATGTTGGCCATGTCTGCCAGCACCCCTGCTATGGAGATCAGGGTGGTGTTAATGGCCTGCAAGTCCTCCATGATCCCCTGATACTGTCCCTCCTGCAGCCGCCTGTTCTCCTGCACGTTGTCAAGAATCTGGCATATCGTGTCTTGGGAATGTTGATAGGCTTCCAGGATCTCAAAAAGTGCCTCCTGGAGAGTTGGTTCCCTGGTCCTGTCTTCCTCCTGGCACACAGCAGTCCTCCGAGCGTCCCTTATGGCCTCTGCCTTTGTCCCCTGAACGGTGTGCCCACTACCACTGACCCCAGGTCCCTGATTGTCTTGGATATGAATTGTGGACTGGGGTCCCTGTGCAGGTGGGCACACTGCTGATTGACGTGTCCTGAGGACAGAGGTGTGGGTATGCTGGGTGGATCTGTGGTGTTAGATACTGATGGGGTAGGCTCTGTGGTGGACTGTGAGTGAGCAGGGGTGTCTGGCTGTCCAGTGGTCCCTGATGGGCCAAGTTGTTGATCCAGATCCAGAAGTCCAGAGTTACTGTCATCACTGGGGGCATCTTCTGTTGGGGGACCGGATAGTCGTGGCACCTCCTCTCTGCTGACATTGGCTGGGGCACCTGTGGGGATGTAATTGATGTATTCTGCTTCATGTCTGTGACATATTGTACAACCCTATCTTCCCCTCTATCATTGGTGTTGCCCTGCCATCTTTTGCTTTTGTATGTTGATGTATTGTGTGATTGTTAGTTTCCCTATGCTGTGTATGCTTTTGTGATGAGTGTCCATGCAGGTCTGGGAGGGCTGTCCATGCATTGGTATAGCATGCAGGGCTTGGCATTGGGGTTAGTGATATGTGTAGGTGCAGTATGTGGGATGTGGTGGAGTGATAGGAGTGAGGGTGAGGGTGTGAGATGGCATACAGGTATTGGGGTGATTAGTAGTAAGTATTGACTTACCAGTGTCTAGTCCTTTAGCTACTCCAGCGAGTCCCTCAGGATGTAGTATTGATAAAACGTGTTCCTCCCATGCTGTGAGCTGTGGGGGAGAAGATGTGGGTCCACCTCCTGTCCTCTGTATGGCAAGCTTGTACCTTGCTCCTATGGAACATACCTTCCCCCGTAGGTCATTCCACCTCTTCCTGATGTCGTCCCTTGTTCTTGGATGTTGTCCCATGGCGTTCACTATGTCCACGATTCTCTGCCATAGCTCCATCTTCCTTGCAATGGATATCTGATGGACCTGTGCTCAAAAGAGCTGTGTCTCCACCCTGACAATTTCCTCCACCATGACCCTTAACTACTCATCAGTGAAACGGGGTGCCTTTGTGGGGACATGGGTGTTGTGTGGTGTCTGTTGGTGAGAGTGTGTTGAGTAATGTGGTGGGGTGTGGGATGTGGGGTGCATGAGGGATGAATGGGAGTAAGTGTTTTGTGTGTCTAGTTGTTGCAATGGTCTTGGTGCCAGTCTGGTAGTAATAATTTGTATTCGTAAAGGGTTGTGGGTAATGTGGGTGTGTTTTTATAGAGCTGTGGGTGTGTGGGTGTGGTGTGTGAATGAGTGACAGGCGTGTGTTTTTAGTATGTGGTGTTGTTTTGTATGTGGGTGTCCATTCTGAGCGCGGCGGTATGTACCGCCAATGGTTTACCGCCGTTGAATGTCCGCCGTGGTGATTCGTTGGTCATAATGTGATGGGTGTTGTTTTGTTGGCGTAACGATATGGGTGTTGGGACCGCCACTTTTCCACTGACCTTTGGGCTGGCGGATTTGTGTATGTGGCTGTATTGTGCCGGATTGGTGTATGTCATAATATGGCGAACGGATATTTGCCATTGCAGTGCTATGTAGGTGGCCGTCACCGCGGCGGTATGCAGGATTTACTACAATGTCATAATGAGGGCCATAGTCTTTCTGTTATTACTGTGGTGTGAATGTCTCCTCCTGTGTGGAGTAGCTGTACACATCGGACAGAGATCGCAATTTAAGCAACAACAGTAGATCTGTGCATCTGAAATGCATATGTTAGGATTCCCATACCCAGCCATGTTCACCTATGAATTCACAACCCCATATGTTCACAGACTATGGCATTGTGGCCATTGCTCTTCGTTAGGCCCATCAATCATGTGGTATCTCAGTGATAGCAAATATATCCACCTTGAAAGTTCTAAGAGGCGACTGCACATTTAACAATCAATATCTACATTTCTGTCCAAATCTTTATGTTACATATTTTTTTAGTGCAAGGAATGCACATGGAACATGGCATTGCTCAAAGCATCCAGCCTCACATACAAACCTTGCACTACACAATAAGCATTTAGGATGACACTCACTGGTAACATATGGATCCTTGAAGCTCTCCACCTCTCCGGCTGTGTAAGGTTCATGTCCACCTACAATACATAACATTGCACTGTGATTGTAGAACACAAACACTCAGCACAGTACTATGAATAGCAATTGGCAATGTAACCCTTCTGGTTGTAACAAATCAAATGGCTCATGTGACATGCATCAATATTACACATTGTTAAGGCAGGCTGTACACACATATGATGAGCCAAAACATACATCACTTGGGCACATTGCAGAACCAGTTAAAATAACCATCTGCTACAAAATTTCACAAGGGCTCCTAAATAACTCACAGACTATACTCAGCAAGGTATAGCAATACCAGGGTCTTAGTCTTTTCTTTACATGTACATGACTACGCTATATACATCACATATGGGCCATCCTTGTTACTTCATTTAACAGGGATCAGAATCTGTCAGAGCTGCATAGTTCTAGACACTGACCACACATGTCGTGTGCAGTGCATCCTCAAAAGTTTATTTTTGGAAGTTGACCACCAACCTGTATGAGATGTGTTCAGATGGGTAAAAATCCACCTGTCAGATCTTTGGATAAAGTAACATGCATTGAGACTCATTTACATGAGACATGAAAAACTGAGTGTAATAAATAAGAACAGCTCCAGAAAGAGCACTTTCTCCAAGGCAGCACAAGTTAGCAGATGCCCTGAGGCAGGCTATGAAAAGGAAAGGTGAACACTTTCTCAGTTTGTTCACAGTACGCCTGCTTGCATGTGCACTGTGGTGCAAACAGAGAAAGTGTTCACTAAGTATGATAGGACCACTGGCCCAGTGTTTGAATGTCTCTCTGGCATGCTTCATCTTTTAAACAATGTTTTGGGGAGGAATGGCACTTTTGCGTTAAAACATATGTGAGGCACAGGCACTATGAGCACAACAATCCATCAATAGGCAAATGAGACAAAGAAGAATTCACAAACTATGTATACTTACTAACAGTTTCACCAACTTCAATTGCAATATATTCCAGGAGGTTATGTTCCTGGCTGATGACATCCGCTCAGCGATGTTTGAGTTAGTGGGTTGTCCAGTCTGCATCAAAGAGCCTCTGCATGTGCTACCGGACTTTCTTCCATCTGAGCTTCTGCGTCTCCGTCTTGCAGCCCTGGATGACTTGTCCACCACTGGCTACCATGTTGGGCAGGTAGAGGATGATTAACCACAGGAACCCACCGAACTCCTGTGCATTCATAGTACATGCCCTTCCCCGACATGTCCCTCCGCGAATACAATCTGAAACTAAACAAACCCAAAAACTACCCACAACTACCCCCAACAAGAATAATACCTGACAAAGCACAGCACAAAACAATACAATAGACCAGTGGTTCCCAACCTGTTGACTTCTGTGGACCTCCACTTTATCATTACTGGAACCCAGGGACCCCCACTGAATCATTATTGGAATCCGAGGACCCCATAGTGAATCATCATTTGAAGCTGGGTACCCAATCTGTTAAAATTATTTAATTTTCTAAGCAATCACGGACCCCCTGAGGAGGCTTTGTGGACCCCCAGGGGTCCACAGACAACAGGTTGGGAACCACTGCAATAGACAATTACAAAGGACAATTTAAACATTAGGGACAGCAGACAGTACAGCAATCTCCAAAAGCACCACTTCTCTCTCATCAAAACCAAAACACACCCTCTCACAAGCACATACAAATGAACTGTGAGTAAAAGTGAAAATGAAAGTGACTTCACAGTTCCTGCTTTGCAGCATGGCTGATCCATTGCATCACTTCCTGTGCAATTGTGTCACATTTTTAGCTGATGTGTCAATTGTTTTGATTCTTCCAGCCAATGCTTGGATTTCACACAAGGCCTGACAAGGCACCATGTGGTAATTCAGACATGCTGGGAAAACATTCATTAGGCTTATGCAGCTTTTTTGATGCAATGGTGCAAATTAGTTTTTTCTGTGTAGTGTGATGTACAATGCATATAAATATTTACAGGAATTGTTGTGTTGCCTATGAATAGTTGAGGTGACCTGTTAACTCTCTTTGCATGTGTGTAATGTGTGTGTTGGCAGTGTACATATGTGAGAGTGCATGCATTTCTGGGATCATACTATGCATAGGGTTCAATCTCTTTGTTGGTGCAATGGCACACCTTACAAAAGGTGCCCCATGTGCCAAATAAGTATTGGCACACAATTACATTGCTTGGGATACCCTCAGGGATGCCACAAACTTGCAATGGCATGAGGTTAGCGCACCCACGCCTAAGACAACGTAGCCTTCTGCCAATCTGTGCTGTGTACCACGTTGCAGGCAGCAGGCTGTTGGGCAACTTGGGAGGGGGTACAGTTTCCCTTGCAGGGAAGTGCTGTGATTGCCTAGACCCACCTGGAAGGGCATGTATGAATAGGATCATATGCCCCCATTCGCTCTTCCAGGAGGCTGCTATCAGGGGATACACTGTCAGTGCACCTCCAGAGATTGACTTTGCCTCAGGCTCTATCATCTTACATATGGCGTACAGTCGAAATTAAGTTGATTTTCAAATTAGCATAGGCAGACACACCCCTGCACAAGAGGGTGCACCCTCTATTAACCTTTATAATGAGTATAAGTGTCCCTACACCACAGCTTTGACATGATTGTTGGCACAAACATGTGCAGCACCTCCAGGCATTTCCAGAGACCCCGGGGAACCACAAAGTGAGTGCAAAAGCCCATTGTGCACCTGCAACACTCCTAACAAACAGCGCCTGGTGTGAATACTGTGGCACTTAAAATGCCATTGTCAAATTGGCTAGCACATGAGGGTGCCCAGGATAGCCAACTTTTCCTCATTTGGGGCACATGATCCTCACTCAAGCTGATGGTTAAATGCTAGGTCGCCATGCATGCCTTGGCGAGACCTCATAAATATTTGAGGCAGCATACAGCAGACCATTTCTACACTCTGCATCAAGGCAGTGTTGCTTGTGCATAGCAATGGGTGTTCACATGCAATACCCATGTAGTTTGACACTGACAAATAATGAGACTCACATGGACCTGGCACAGTCACAAACTTGTCAGACAACCCCAGTAGAGCCTGAACAAGGATGCATACATTGATGTGACCTTGACTTATCTGTTTCCAGGTGTCCTGCATTCTGTTGCTCACATTGGCCGTGTAAGACTATACAATGATTTATTTATGTGCAGGAAAGTGTTAAGAGAACTGTAATGCAAGTTGACAGAATTTTGGGTGAACATATGGGCCTTTTCTACAGCCTCATGTTGGCATCCATAAGTTTACATGAGCCATCCTGATTATCCATGGGGGTTGTCTGGCAATGATGCACCAACAAGGTACCTGCAATGCAAACATTACACAGAGTAACACTAGGGATCATCTTGGGGTGCCTTCATTTACTCCATAGCTAGGAGTCCAGAATGAGCCACAAGGCTAGGCTTTGCATGGCCTCATGGATATTGTTGAGAAGCATGTGCCACCAGATGGGCCAAGAGTGGTGTGACACCAGCATCAATGACCTGTGGTACCTATGCTGATGTCTGTATAAGTAGCTATCCTAGGATGCCTTTTGGTTGCAGTATAACCAATCAGGGAGTGACCAACATTGTATGTTTCACCCACTCTACAATGTAAGTAGCACTCTACACCAGCACCACAACAAAAAACATCAGAAAGCTGCAACTCATCCAAAACACCGCCGCCAGACTTGTCTTGAACCTCTCCGACCAGGAACATATCTCCCAGTACCTGAACACCCTCCACTGGCTCTCGGTGGAGAAACAAATCATCTTCAAGTTACTCACCCACACCTACAAAGCCATTCACAACATCGGACCAGCCTACCTAAATCACTGCATCTCCTTCCACAGCCCCGCCAGACCCCCCACTCTGCCCAGCAGGCACTAGTCCCCATCCAACGCTTACGGAAAAACATTGCCGGAGGTCCATTTATATACCTCACAGCAAAGAGCTAGAACAACCTAACCATGCACCTCAGACAAAGCCCATCGCTCACCATCTTCAGGAAGAACCTCAAGATGTTGCTCATTGGATGAGGCTCTGTCCGTCCCCCACCCCTCTCCCCCAGCACCTTGAAACCCTCACAGGTGAGTAGTTGCTCTCTACAAAAACTGATTGATTGATTGATTGATGGAGGGGACAAACTGGTTCTCTACATTTGCTATGTATGCGTGGTGGCATTAATTAGCCAGGTTGATATGTGCATACTAAGGGTTACCAGAGAGCCTTCAGAAACACACACCAACACATCGGTTGTATGGCCTTGTGTTTTGGAGGATATGTGTTGCACATACACATTGCAACAGTTCCTTATCTTTATCCATAGGCTTATCCTATAATTTGTGTATCACAAGATCAGCTTGTCTAGCCACAACGCTTCAGGTGTAGTCCAATCAAAAATATGTTTACCATTGTCACCCATCACCATAAGTATTTATAATGTGTGATTACTTGAAGAAGGGTGATGGGTATGCTTTCAGACAATGTTCACCTCCTAATATCCAGCCACATTAAATTACTATATCTATAGATTAACCTTGTTTTTTGTGATTTCTGATGGACAATTTTTGCATACTAAGAATCTTGGTGTTGTGTCTTCACATTTCCACTAAGACTGTACTCATGGGAGTAAAGCCATTTTTTGTATCTGAGTACAACACACCTACATGGTGAGCTACATCATATCTTTTTCCATTGTCATATTGGCCTAGTGAGGCACATGATGGCACATCATTACTAGGTAGACACTCATGAACTGGCAAAGTGTAGTATTTAACATGTGTATGTGTGATATCAGATCTCCTAAGGAATATGATATCTGGTTGCAGATTTGTATGCTGCGTGGGTAGACTGTAGGGGTTGGGCTGTGTTCCCATGCACATGCTATGTGGATCACTTCACCGTCATCATACTATGAGTAACCTCTACTATCCTTCACAATTATGAGGCTGTACAAATGGTTAGCTGTATAGGAGACACACACAGTCATAGTATACTATCTACGTTAGCACACCATGCTCATTGTTTGGCAATAGAGGACTATTTGGTGCATGTTGTTGCCATGCACACTATTTTGGATGTACAAGATGTTGTTCAGCACTGTTTGTCACATACAGCATTCATTTTCTGTGTGGCAATTACTAGCAGCTGTGATGTGAGGGTTCAGATGTTAACTGTGACTATGAAAATACATTGCTTACACAACTTACACACTGGTAGTTCTTATATATTTGTTTTTATATCCATACAATATTTCATTTGGTCATAATTGTGTTACATCATGAAAGTCACTCATACACTTGTGAACATTTCTTGCAGTATGTGGTCCCTCTTCTGTGTTGCTGCTACTGATAGGACATTTTGAGGTTGCTCCTCATCTTCCTCATCCTCATCATCCGGCACTTCCTGCTCCTCAGTGGCATCGGCCATCATACATTTGTCCCCACAAAAATATTGTACAACATGCAGCATACTAGCATTATTTTGCATACCATTGTGCCAGGTAGAGCAATCAGCCCTTAGACATATCAAGGCTCCTGAAGCCACTCTACTATGGACCGGGTCCTGCTTAGGGCATAATTAAAGCTCTGCTGGGCTTCCCTCTGTGGGGGGGGGGGGGGTTATAAGGAGTCATCACCAATGGCTGCACACAATATCCTTGGTGAGCTGCAAAGAAAGGAGGGGTAAAATTTGTAAAAAGTCATGAAAGGTGACAGCCGCACATTCATATACATTCTGTTATGTGTCCTGATTGAATTACACTTAGCCAACAGTATGAGATGTGCTATGCCATTGTTTGGCATACATGCAAGTTGATTTCAGATTTGACTGACACTGTACTATACATACAGGTGTACAGTCCTCTGTGATACGATTACTTCTAGTCATACTTGTGAGTGACAATGCCATGAAGGTGGTGATTTGTCACCAGTAAGAAGAGTCAGTTAGCCACTGAGGAGCCAAAGGTGTCACACTCATCTATTGTCTCTGTTTACTATTGACATTTCTGTAGTGATACATATCAGCATTTTCTACCTGTAGCTGGGGCTGGTGATGTTGCATACTTCATTCACACATATTTGGCAGTGAGAGTTGGAGTCACTGTTGCTCAATTGCTACTTCCGTGGGGAGGGAAGTGAGTGGATTTTAATGAGGGTGTGATGGTGTACACATGGCAGTGCACTATGTCTACTATGTTCATAGTATACAAGGGGTTTGGGATATATGGGAGTCTTGTGCTGTACAGTGCACCTGGTACACTGACCACACTCCACTGCCACACTGCTTGGGGACAGTGTAGGACATATTTTCCACATGACTTATTGTCCCTGGTTTACTGCCTGTGCTGGCAGACAATGTGCAGCATTGCTCCAAGACAGGCACATTATTCCCAAGGTGACTGTGTGGCTGCCTGTCCTGTGAGATGTACTTAGTGCATAAGGTTATACATTGCTGTACAGTCTGAAGCCTTGGAGGACCGATAGAGTTGTTTGTGTGCCACAAAATGGTGGGCACATTGGATGGGATGTGCGTGTATGATGATTAATGTAGTTTAGCATAATACACATAACCTTGATAGGTTACAATGGGACTATATTTCTCAGTTTCACAGGTCTGGGATACATGATATGCCTCATGGCCATGGGAGTTACCTGTGGACACACAGACAACAGAAAGGGAGTCCCTTCCTTCAAAGAAGGAGTTTGGACATACCATATCACATAGTGCAGCATTAGTAATGATCTTTCAAACAGTTGGATGCACACACAGGGCTCGTTTTACCAGTTGTTGCCACAGGGCAGCCAAAGATGTCACTTGGCTGTGCTGCCCTGCGTACGAAAGGAAGGGCTGGAATGTGCCATATTACTAATATACATCACATCAATGGACCATCAGCAGATACACCATCACATATTGGTAGCTCTCGCCAACACACACACCCTTGCACCATGGCGCACGTATGTAATGTTGTGCCCTCAAATAATTTTCACTTTAAGGGACAGATTCCCGCACCAGAAACTAACAAGTTATACAATTTCCTCATTTTATGTGTCCCATGGAATGCAGCACACATAGAAATTGGTAATGACAAGGAGACATGTTGCTATTTCTTCTCAATACACCTCTCTTTGGGAGGCACACTAATCGCAAAGAGTACCAGGGTCGCATATCCTTGGATCTGTGAAAATGTGTAAGATAATCATTGGTGTTGCATGAGAAAACCCTCTACAAGGTCCATGGAACACATCCTTGATGTAGGGTGAGGTAACGCTGCACTTTGGTCTGGCTATCCTTACTCGATATCTATGAGGCCATGCAAGGGACATGCAGGCTGACTTTCCATTGGCTCATAGATATAAATTGGGGACCTGCTCCACCAGAGTGTAATGTACTTTGATGCTCCAGCAGCAATGTCCACTTGTACATGTGGCCCATAGTGGCATAGGCGGTCTCAACATATATAAATAAATAAATCCAGAATTTGGAAAGAGTGGTAAATCACCTGCAAAGGTGTTGAGGAGCCGATCAGGCACAGTGAGATTAAGTGATTTGCCTAGAATCACAGGATGTTGAGCCAACGCAGAGACTCAAGCCTGGTTTCCCCAGCTCTGAAGTCAGCAGCTCAGGTTGTTATGCCACACCATCTCTGTCTGTATGACTTTTTGGGTTGGGTTGCACACGTGCCATTTAGTATGGTGCAAGTATGCAGGCCCACACCTCATATGTATGCACTGTTTCAGTCACCAAACACAGAGATTGCTATTTTGTTTTACATTATTTTCAATTATTAGGTCAGTCATGTACTTCAGATGTACTTACCAACCAATAGGCCATTCCCATATCTCCCATTCCGGAATCGCTCATTTATGATGGAATTCTGGAAGATTAACAAATCATGAGCACTCTCCAGGTACTTTGCAAGGACATTTATAAAGAGGCCCTGATGGTTCACAATTGCCTGCAAGTTCAGGGAATGCATGTACTTCTGATTACTGTACAGGTAGGCTGTAGCTGCAGGAGGCGCCAGTTGCACATGGGTGCAGTCCATTACCCCCAACACGTGAAAATCTTTAAATGGCATAAAAGCATTGCTTGTTTCCTGTTGTTTCGGCTGTGTGTTGGGGAACATGAGGTACTGGGGTGTAAGGCTTATAACGGCATCCAGGAAGGAAGGGAGGCATGCTTAGAAGGATGGCTGGGATACTCCTGCCACTCCGACAGTAGTGGGTTGGATTTTTCCAGATGCAAGCATGTGTAGTACATACAGTAGTTTTGTCAGCAAAGGGATGCTGGTGTGCCGCCTTCTCCCTGAGGCCAATGAGGTTATTCCTCTGCTGGTATGTCCGCTCCCTTTCCCTTCACTGCCTCCGTGGTGCAGATAGTGGTGATAGTGGTGATGATGGTGGAGGTGGTGGTGATGGTCTTCTTGGGGCTCCAAGCTGGAGTAGGAATAGGTCCATGGTGACCTAAGCTTGCCAGAGTGATTTGTGTATGTTCTCCTAATATACCAGGACCAATATGTCATTTTTACACCTGGCATGATGATGCAATATTGTTTTAATGCAATTGAGACTCTGCTTGTCTTTTTCCATAGAAGCTTCACTTTGAGATTTCCACATAGATATGGCAGCATCAGTTCTGTGTGTTTTTTAATAGGGAACGCGTACCTTGTATATCATTGTCCTTATCTTACACAGTCAGATCTGGTACTAGTAAATATTGATGCAGGAGTGAGAAAAGTGATGCTAGAGCTCTCTAGCGCCACTATGTAAATTTGGAGGTAGGAATGTGTCACCGCTGTGTCAAAAAACAATTATGCAGCAGCGGTGCAAGCTCCTTGCAAATATGCCACTGGGAGTCTTGATGGACACTGCACTCTCCTTAAAACCCTACATCAATGCAATTACTGCTACCTGCTTTAGCCTATTAAAATCCCTGAGAAAGCTGACAGCCACCAATATATTGTACATGCACTTATCATCTCCAGGCTGGATTATGCCAACATACTTTACCTAGGTGCCCCCCAGAATCTGCTATCACAATTGCAAAGTGTCCAAAATATTGCAGCCAGGCTCATCCTGATTATCTCAGAGCACCAGTCCATTAGACAAAGGCCAAAAGACGAACACTGGCTTCCTATCAAGTCGATGATAAAATTAAAAACACTTAAGATCATTCACAGAGCATTCCACCAGAGGGGTCCAAGCTACATCCATGGCAAGCTTGAACACTACTCTCCAGCTCGGGCAGTCATCTCTTCCAGTCTTAACCTATTGTGCATCCCTAAATGCCATGAAACCAGATCAGGGGGCAGATCTTTCTCTGTCCTTGCTCTCAGACTCTGGAATGGTCTTCCACCCCCGTTTACAACATTTCCAGCGTACGCCTGCTCAAGCTCAGTTGAAAACATTGCTCTTTGCTGAGATATAATTCTCGATTCTACTCCTCCAAGGGTCAGGATGCTTCTTTTGAAACAGCAGCTGTGCTATACAAATTTCTCTTCATTCATTCATTCATTTAAACATGCAATAATAAAGGCTGATACTAGCTGTCCCTGTTGAGTCAGCAGCACAAAGGTCTAGAAGCCCAAGCCATTACACAATGCCCTTGTCATGTCAGCAGGAAAATAGTGAAATACTACAGAATGACAGTAGAGACCTCTGTTGACGTGGGTCTCCTTTTCTTAAATATCATAAAACTGATAACAGAATGTTTTGTTCTAAAATGATTAATTTGTGTTTTTATGGAAATCTGAGCACCTAAGCTTAGGTAATACTCTTCTACATTGCAGACAAAGCCCAGGTAGAATTTCCGCAAACCCACAATCCTTGTATAATATTTGAATAGTCAGAATCATTATAATCTATCATTTGTTTCCGTATCAGTGGATCAATATATTCCTTAATTTTATTAAGTACTAGGAAAGATTTTCAGATTTGCTGTTTTCATTTTTTTTGTGAAAGAACATGGAGCATAAACACTCCCTTAATATTTATGGATTCATAATTGTTCTTGTTTGATCTAATTTCTTAGGCAGTGCTACCATCTTCATCCTCAACCTCTTGTCAGCTTTTCCCACACTATTGATGCAACGTCTACATCTAGGCTTTAAAGACATTTCTCTGCAGTGGCTCTCTTCTTTACTAATAGCAAATATTCAACTTGCTCACATCACTCAGGGGTTCCATCTATCGAATGTGGGCCTGTGCAAGGTTCATCCCTTAGCCCTACTATTTTTATTATTTATGTCTCTCCATTAGGTACTTGCAAGACATCATTTTACGTGTGTATTATGCTCATTCAGATGACACACAACTGATCCCCCACTTAGATGGCAACTTCACCAGTTGTCAAAATCTCTTCAAGGATGTCCTCAGACTGGATAAATTGCATCACTTTCTGTCTCAATTCAGACAAGAAGGCAGTGCTGATTTTCAATAACCCATCTCCTTAGTCAGCTGCCTTGTGGACTGACGACCTGGGCTCCCTCTCCACCCTGGCTAAATCTGCCTGCAAACAGGGTATAATTTTTGAGCATTCAGTAAACTGTTACTTATTCTTTCCTTGCATAAATCCGCATTCCAGGCCCTCGTTCTGTGGATCCTAGTTTATTGCAATATGTCATATGTCAGGCTTCCGGCGTGTGCTCTTTCAGGCTTACAGTGCATTCAAAATGCAGCTGCATGCTTGGCTCTTAGTCTCGACATGCATTCTAGGTCCTCTCATCATCTTCAGTCCCTGAACTAGCTGCCTGAACTTAGAAGGTGCATCTGCAAGGTGCTTTTATTCTGCCATGAAGTCCTCTTTGTCTCCAAAGTGAGCTGCACTTCAAAATTAGAAGTCCTCATTCAATTACTATTTACAATCTTTTTTTCATGCTTTCTAGAAGTTTAACAGATACCTAATTGAAATCCATTTCTACTTTTCAGGAAAAATCTACATTCTGACACATGTACCTACATTTACGACTGTCAAAAACTTGGCAGTCTTGCAGATATTTTTAGAGTCTCAAGTTCCATCTGTAGGTGAAATACCCTTTATGGAACTGGAATCCATCCTTTTCATCCAGAGATTGCATTTTGTGAATGCCTAAACACACAGAGATTTTTTTTTTCCTCTGGGCCCTTTATGTTAGGAAAGGAACGTGATTTGCTGGTTTGATGAAAGCATCTGTCAATTCCAGAAATACAATTTCAGTCTGAAGGCTGACAATAACCTGGTGCTGACCATATTCTGGCTTTAAAAATTTGAGGAAAGAAGACATCAAGGAGGTGGCACCAGTTATCTAAATATTCCCGCAATATACAATAATGCTTTATATTTTACAAGGGACTGCAACAAAGCATGCTTGTTTTCATAAACTTGGTGTCACTATTTAATTTTTGTGTGGGTTGGGAGTGGGCGATTTAATGTTCATATCTTTATTATTTATTCCCTATTTTTAGCACTACAGCAACCTACATAGAATGTGCTCAAATGACAGCACACAAATAATGGTAAAAGGTCAAATGTTCCTTGAGGTGTGCCAAATCACAAAGTCTTGAACTAAGCTGTCTTTGATTGAAACGATCGGTTTAGTAATCTTGTGGTTACTAATCTAAGGCAGTTTCCAGTATCACAATGTTTCCATTAGTATTCACAGAGATCACACCCCAAGCCAATATTTACAGTGATTACATCGATAGCCAGCACATGATTTACGGTCAAGCTGTTTCCTCAATGCTCATAAGGTGAACTAGTTGTTGCAATGTCATAATTGGCATCTATTTTAAGTTCCAGTTGTCAAAGTGCCTTGCTTCCTATGTGTTCACGCTCTTCATATAATCCTTACATCCTGCATGTAACACTCAATTGACTGAAGTGGGTTTCCTAAACATTCTAGAGGATAATACTTTATTATGGACATATAGTTCCAAATACAAGAAACAGATTTTAATATACTATGTTCAGAACTTAATTCCACATTGTAATAATTGTTTTTCAAGTAACTATGATACATTTTCAAATCGTCGGTTATACCTTTGTATACCAATGTATTTCAATGATATGCCTTCCCCAGGATGCCAATTTTTTAGATAATATAATGGACTGGTCCACCCATGCTCTCTCTAACACGAACTCATAAAAAGGGCGCTTAAGAGGGAGCAAATGTGGAACCAATAGCAATACCACATTTCTGGTAATTTTAATCCTTCTGATATAAAAAAAATTGTTGTTCTTCATTACAAATTCTGTAAGATTTATTTCCATCTTAGAGAATTGCATGCCAGTTAGAATGTTCAATATTAGTGCAAGAACTAGTAGCATTCATAATCACAAGAAGAACTTCATCTTCCCATGGTAGCTGCTGCATTGTTGTCAATAGATATTTGGTGTCCTTAATGTTTGCAGGA
This sequence comes from Pleurodeles waltl, assembly GCF_031143425.1. Lineage (NCBI taxonomy): Eukaryota > Metazoa > Chordata > Amphibia > Caudata > Salamandridae > Pleurodeles > Pleurodeles waltl. The sequence goes on along the minus strand of NC_090447.1, from coordinate 994,369,734 downwards.
AGAGTCCTTACTGAAAGAGCCAATCTGAGCACTCCTTTCAAGCACAGTTCAACAAATATCAACTCCAATCATTATGCATGTTCCACTTCTTTTATTCTTTCGATAAGGTGTTTCATTCTAGCCAACATGTGTTTTGTCAGTTGCTGATTTTATCAGGGCTACAATGTATACAATACATAATTCAAAATTAGTGTCTCTCATATTATACACACAAGATTATTTCACCAAGCTAGACTAACAATCATGTCTGGAGTACATGCTAGAAAGAGACTTGTAGACAGTTTTGTTGGGTTCAGCATTAAAAGGTTCTGAGATACACAGCAGGGGGTAGGCTGCAACAAAATCCCATCGTAACAATATGACACCCCATATGACGCAATAAGCAGTTCCAGTCATATCCAGTAAATACTGTGGTTGAGGATGAGTGAACCTTGTGAAGATTGTGTAGTATGCCATAGTAATGGATTTGTAGTCCTCACATGAAATAAGTGTGAGTCAAGAAAGTTGGGATAAATAATCCAGGTTCAAGAAAGGTGAGATTAATATTCCAGGTTCTCACCTTCTATATATTATGTTGTCAATGAAGACTGAAATGGCAAACTCGAAAATAACAACATCCATTAAGTAAAATGAGGGAGAGAATTAAGCATTTCGCTCATAGTGTCTCTGTGTTAAATGCCTGATATTTAATACACTGTCCAATAGTTATTTTCCACTTCCTAAAATCATTATATGTCATATTGTTCATACCTGTTCATGCTTAGCTATAGGAAGTAACCTATATTTACTGTTAGGTTTCACATTAATTAAGAAATAATCCCTTCACATAAATGCATGTTTGTGTTAGAAAAAGTTCTTATAGACAGTTGGACGGTAAAGGACAAACACTAATTTATTAAACAAAACTGCTGTTACTAGTATTGCACAAGTTTCAATGCCAAAGTTCCTACAACCAGGCAAATACACAATCTAGCTGGATTCGTTATCACAATCAATAGGTCTACAGTTACAAGAGCCTTGTTTTAATGCAATGTCTATGTATTCTCTTTTATGTAGTATGTATGACCCTTCTCCTGAAATAATTTTTCCCAGGAGGGATTCTCTATCCCTTGTGTATCTTGGGTAGGAATTGTATAATGGGTGTAAGTAGGTTTTCCAAATATAAGTACTTATATTCATCAGAATAGTTTTTTATTGTATTGCTTTAGTTTATCCATTAACAATGTTACTGATTCTTGCAATACAGATATTTCTCCCCATTTATATTTAGACCAATCTTTGAGTTGTCTATTGGCTTCCCAATCATAGTTCATCAAATTCACAAATTCAACATTCCCCCTCTTATCTTCTTGTGTAGTGATAACTGAAATATCAGACTTCAAATTATTATGTTGATGATCTTTCTGTTTTAATAAAATTGTCAGTACTTTTGCACTGATGCCAAATCTCATTAATCACAGTGTCAGCACTAGTTGTGGGGATAAGCTTTGTGAGAGTAGAAAATAGTGTGAATAATTATCTTTTACATAATCATGTACTAAAGTGTGAAATAATTTGACTATAAAAATTAATGTTAACACAGAAAGTGCCTTTTTGATTGCCCACCATCAAGTTAAAGGCCTGCACATTGTGCTAAGGTTGTAATGGAAAATATTCTGTCTCTTTAAGAACATGTTCTCTGCTAAAATAAATGCTGAAATAATATGCTGGGTCTGAAGCTGAGCAAGGCCACTGTGCAATGTTATCTGAATTAAATGTTTCTAGTGTACTCTGTTCTTATGACTTCATGTCTGTTGTTTAACAGACTCCACTCATTGAATTTGCATATTTGCCTGTAGATATGTTTCTAACCCATGTGTTCCTCTCAAGGAAAATGGTGTAACAAGAAATGTTTCCATATCCTTGTAACCACTGTCTAGTTGAAGGAAATCCGGAAAATGTTAAACAAAAGGGCCTTCAGATGCAGCCGGAGAAGGAAGTGTCCAAGATACATTTTGTAAAAGTTTGAATTACGTAGGAGGAGCAGAAGCCAATGCGTATTCTTAAAGCTAACGTTTTATACAATTTTAACATCTGACGTGTTTGTAATTGGATGTTCTTTCTTTGTACGATGTTTTTATCCAATAGGAAATGTTTATTAAGTTTAATCTAATGTCAGTTGTCATTTGCAATTGGGGGACATTCTTTTCTGGGTTTACCCCGTTACTGTTTTAATATTGCTGCTATTTTGATAGTGCCATAGCTAGATGTTTTCTAAATTCATGTTACGAAGGGCCAGATGTATCAAACGTTTTTGCATTCGCAAACGGTGCGATTCGCAAAAATCAGCCGTTTGCGAATGCAAAAAAGTGATTTGTGATGTATGAAAGACATTCGCAGGTTAAAAACAAGGAATCGCAAAAATTTCGATTTTTTGCAAAGCGACATGGTTTTGCGTGTCGCAATGTGCGTATCGCATTTTGCGACATGAAATACCGAATCGCTATTTGCATATTGCAAATTGTGAGTCCGAATAGCGACTCGCAAATACAGATTCAGTATTTCTCGTCGCAAATTGCAATATGCAAATTGCGACACGCAAACCCATGTCGCAATTCGATGCATCAAAAATTTGCACATTTCCTTTTGCACATGCAAATTACCACTGATTGAAACCAGGTGGCAACCAGGTGCAACCTACATAAAGAGGCCCAGAATGCCTCAGCCTCTTTTCCACAATGCACTCTACGTCATGGCGAGGAGAATGTGGATCTTGGCAGGTTTGTGGAGAGGGAGGAGGAGACAGGAGCGCATTTTCAGAGTGGGCATTACCCTTTTTGACCAGACTGAGGAGGAAATATTTGAGAAGTACAGGTTGAGCTCAGCCTTATACTTGACCTGATAGCTGAGCTACAACCCATACTGCAGCGCACAACACACAGGACCAATAGCATACCCACTCATGTGCAGGTATTTTGCTCCCTGCACCTACTTGCCTCAGGGAGCTATCAAGGGGTCATAGCAGCAGCTGGAGGGGTATCACAGAGTGCCCTCTCTAGATTTTTCAATGCATTTCTAAATGCCATGCTGAGCAGGATACACCAGTACATCAGATTCCCGCACACCCCAAAGGAAATACAGCAGACAAAAATAGATTTCTACCAGATAGCACAGTTCCCCCACGCCCTAGGTGCCATAGATGGGACACATGTTGCAATCTGTTCACCATCGGCCACAGATTATGTGTACCGCAACCGTGAATACCAACATTCAATGAATATACAGGTGATATGTATGCAATGCCTCCTACATCATAACTGATCTCGTGGCCAGGTGCCCAGGGAGCACACATGATTCGTACATCTTTCGCCACAGCGGGATTTACACAAGACTGCTAGCTAGGGAATTTGATGAAGGATATCTACTAGGTAATTTCCCTCTTTACAATGGTGCATTGATGGCATTGTGACGTCAGATGGCACAGCTACTCATTACACTCTCTGTTCCTTCCAGGAGACAGTGCCTACGCAGTGCGCACCTACATGATGACGCCCTACCTAAATCCTGCAACACCAGCAGAGCGGAGATACAATTCAGCACACAAGGCAACCCGCAATGTTGTGGAGCGCACCATTGGCCTGCTGAAGAGTCGCTTCCGATGCATCCACAAAAGTGGAGGGGCACTACAGTACAGCCCGGACACGACCTGTAGAATAGTGGCCACATGTGCGATTTTGCACAATATAGCTACCACCAGAGGCATACCCGTGGAAATATCGGAGCCAGACTCAGGTGAGGATGATGATCTCATACCACCCCTAAGCCAGCAGACAGGACCCGTGCAGCAGAGGGCAGGCAAGGCATGCTGACATCACACACAACCATTTCAGATGTAAGTTATGACAACACAACCTCACTGACATGTATTCCGGCAGTTAGCACCTTTATTACCTTGACTTCAGGTAACATATGTGTCACTAGGACAAAGCAATACACATGAGTCTGACATGAGCCATTAACAGTGTCGCACTATTGTCATCATAGTTTACTGTAGTGCTACATGTGCAGGTAGTCCCCTGTGGCCCTTAATGTCACTTCTTACGACCACGCATTCCACTTGAGTGTGCAGTGGCCTCGCTGGCACCTCTTGTATCAGGCTCACAGGCAGGACTGTGCCTGGCACTGCGACACCTAGGATCCATCACGGGCACTGCAAGACTGCTGAGGCTAGTTGACTCCTCAATATCCCCAACTCCCAGTTCGCTGGGTGTAGCACTGCGTGCGGTCAGCATAGCATCCAGAAACGTTGGTAATTTGCACCAATCCCTGGGCAACATCCAGACTGCTATGTGCTGCCTCCACATGTGCGGCCACAGCACGCCGTGATATCAGGGCAGTAGATGTAGCAAGACGATTTTGCAGATCTGCAAAAGCCATTGAACATTCCCATGAATTGTCTTTGACGCCTGCGGTGGCTAACTCGCTCATGCCTGATCTCAGTACAGAGTTCCTTAAGGGCATTTGTCAGTTCCTTGGTGTTCTCCACAGCTGTTTTCTGTCCCTCATGCAGCTTGCAGATGTTAGCATTCAGACACTCCAACTGCTTGAGCAGCCCCCTCATATTGACATTGTGTTACTGCATCTGCCTGTGCATTGCCCTTATGTTTTTGTTTTGCAGGCGCTGCACTTTGAGCATGGACGCTTCAAGGCCACCAAAGAATGATGGACCCTCACCTCCATCTGTGTGCTATGTGCCTGCATCGTGAGGCCCCCTGCGGGGACTTGAGTGACGCTGGGGCAGGGACTGCTGCCTTCCTGCGGATCTAGCTTCTGGAGGAGGTGTGTGGCCTTCATCCAGCATTTAGTCAGAGTCCAGGTTCGAATCGTGGAGAGGTAACTCCCTTCCCTGCGTCTGATTGGTGCTATACACAATGACTCACTGGTGTTGGAGTCAGACAGAGGCTGTGTTTCTGCATTCCCCCACATTGGCACATTCTGCAGCTGCTGGTCCTGAGCCATCTGCAATGACAATGTGCAGCATGCCATTTATGTAGGTATCACCAAATGTGGCACAATGATAATAAATGTACACTTACATCGTATCACTATGAACTGGGTGTTTTGTTCTTCTGGGTGTCGCTCTACTTAATTGCATTCTATGTGCTATTTACAGCTCTGAGTTGTGGACTACCACTACCATAAGGCATTGTTGTGCCGCATGTAAGATGTGGAATGGACTACTTATCACAATGCTTTGCACTACTTGCTATTTCCTAAGGGGTATTTGTACATGCACATATGGGGTTACATATCATTATTGGACTTACCTTTACTGGAGCTGGGTGTGCCGGAAGTGTCAATTTCAGTGACCCCACTGACAGCTTCTGGAAGCAGTGTGGATTCCACCAAGTCTTCCATGGGGGTGGAGGGTGTCTGGGTGGATGGTCTGCCTCCTGTGCTACCTGCCTCCTTTAGCCTGTCGGCCACCCTCTTCTTGGCATGGGAACACAGGTCGTACCACCTCTTGCGTATCTCTTCCACTGAGCGCTGCGCAACCCCCACTGCACAGATTTTGGTCTGGATGTCAGCCCAAAGTTTTCGCTTCTCACTCTCTGGTACCTGGAGTGAGCTCTTCCCAAATAGCCGGTCATGGCTCCTGACAACCTCCTCAGTGAGCACCTCCAATTCTTGCTCACTGAATTTCAGCTTCCTCTTCCTTTCTCCCTTCTCCTTCCCATTACCAGCATTGGCCATGTTGATGTCAGGTCCTGGCTTGCTCACAAACTTGCTCTCTGGGGCTGGTCTGTGACTCTCTGACTGCTCCTGTGGGTGTGGCACCTGGAAACAGCATGGGCTGACTCTCTTCCTGCTTGTGATGTCATCAGGCTGTGCCAGGTGACCATTTTCGCAGTTTGCGATTTTCAAATACCGAATCGCAAATATTTTTGTGATTCGGTATTTGGACCTCACAAATCACATTAGCGATTTTTAAGAAATCGCTATTTCCGACTCACAAATTTGTTACATAGCATTTTGCAGCTCAGAAATAACAATTTCTTAAAAATCGCTATTTCCGAATCGCAAATGGCTTTTTTCATACATCTGGCCCCATATCTTTTGCATGATGCCCAACATGTTAATGCTAATTAGTGGTTAGTGAGTTGTTACTCCCATACTCATGAATGGTCATTGACTTTACGTTTGTTGATTCAATGTATTCAATTTCTCTTGCTCAGATTATATTGCTATTGATTGTTTTGTTTATTTTCTATTAAAAATAATAATTCTCATGGTGTTGATTAAGCTTAGATTCTTTCGCCGATTCAGTCAGCCTTTATTGTTTCTTTACCTGTATCAATTGAGTTTATGGTTAATATTTGTGACTTTAGCATTGTTAACATAGGGAAATAAACATTTTAAATTGTTAATAAACTGGTGTGGTTATTAATGGTCGCATTGATCATGGTGTGTCTTCATTGGTTTTAAAGTTGTGTTTAGTGCATTGTTTGATATTTGATTTGTTGCCTCTGACGTTTTCTTTATCTAGTCTGTTGTGACTAAAACAAATCCGAGATTTCTGTTTTAACAGCTTCAATTTGTTTTTCAGACCGCTTTCTTTTGGCAACTGTATTTCGAGTACTAAGTATTCAATATCAATATTCTATTCTTCTTCTATGTTCATAAGGATTGAAACGTCCATCCATTGTTTGATGGAGTTGAGCTTTTTTTTCTTGATTGAAATATGTTGTCAACGAGGCAGTCTGGTCATAAGGAACTTCTTGAGTTTCAGTTTATGAATGAATATCACAAAATCAGTCCAAATCCTACCAAATATTAGCAGGGGCAAAGTTTAAGCCTTTCGTTGGTACTTCAGTCTCTTATGATGTAAGAGCTCTATCGGAAAAGTTAATAACTACGTTATTTACATTACTGTTTCCTTTTGACTCTCAGCTCTTAATTTTTCCACAGTCTTTCTTTTCTAGGTTTTCTCCTTCCTGACTTTGTGTTCACCTCCCAAATTTCCCTGGCCAGGTTCCTCTCTTCATTTCTATGTCCGCTTCTGATACCTATGTTACCTCTTTGTCTTGGTGGTGTCTTCAGTTCTATCATGTTGATCTTCTTTGGTTTATCTAAAAAAGACCCCATTCTAAAGGATGGCGATATGGTCTAATGGCTAACCACCAGCATGTGAAGCGGGGGCCGGGATCTAATCCCTGTTCTACCCATTGACTGAACATTGTGTGATTGTGGACACATCACCTAATTAGTCTGTGGCTAAAATTGTAACGTGCAACCTGATACAATTGCACATTTGTGAAATGTAATGTATGTGTTCAATCCAAAAAAAATGCATAAATACCCAATGATGTCCAACACTATTTGCTGCTTCGGCAGGTTTTGCGCTCTATACATGGTAATATACGCAATGTGATTGCAGGTCTAGCTAAACAGTGAATATTTGAAATAACTGAGTTCGACAAAATAGATTCTACTTTGTTAAGAAAGAAGAAGAATATTGATTTTCATATTAGATTAATAATTTGCAAACGATTAAAAAGAGCATCTCGTACTAGCAGTGAAGCACGAGAAGGCTAAAAGAACAAGCAAATGCTTACTCGTGCAACAGGACTTAAATCTGCTCTTCCCCATTCTTGTGTAAAATGATCTACACTAGATTGAGCATTAACATCTTGGACTGTATGCACAGTTTGGAAATTTAAAATGTGCGCTACATGTCTAAAGTAACATATGTTTGTCACATCATATTCATTCTCAGTTCCACGGCCATAGTCATTCACTGAAAATCTGCGCATAACCAAGCATCGTTCAAGTCTATCTCGATTCTAGTATTTACTTGTTTAGACTTCTTTATTTTGTTTAATGGATATTTTAACTAAATCAGTAAACACACTGATGCTGGGGCCAGAGTTTATTATGTGCATAGGAATAAACACTCCACATATTATTACTACCATAGTTATGTAATGAGAACGTTCTGAACTGTACAAAAAGTTAGCGTGACATTAAAGGAGGGGACATCATAAGAAGGACGGGAGGTTGGGAAAAGTATGTACCATGAGGGAATATATACTATTTTGGAGCTCTGTACAATCACAAAGCATGATGCTAAAAAGTTTTGTGGCTGAAAACTTTGTGATTCCCAAAATTAACGGTTTTGCAACCACTAGTGTTTTCCGATGTACTAAATTCCCCATTGAGAGGCAGAAATCGGGTTGTTCAACTCAATCATAATCACAATTGGAAGGAGGGATTACGGGGCAGTTTGGACCAATTGTGAGTCACAGTGACATGTATCAATAGTTTGTGATCATAACTAATGTGTTAAATCTTTGATCAAAAACCCACACCTGAGTGGGAGTGGTGTCTGATTTACAAAGGAGAGGGAAATATTATTGGACATCTTCTTCCTGTGAATTCGTGTCTAGCGGCCTTATAGATGCAAACAGAGCTCACAGGTTAGTTGCATACTCCCCACGTCTCCTAAATTGTAAAACGTTTTCTTTTTGTAATAAAAGCACCAGTTCCTTTAAAGGACCCGGTCTTCTGGAAATAAAGTGTTTTCCAATTGGGAATGAGAACGGTTGGATGCAGGCCACCAACCCTGTGTTCACAGCCAACAGAGACCTTCCTAATTAATATTCATTAGACAGGCCATTTTGCTTCCTCCTGTGAATTGGCAATTTGGAAAGTGATCCCTGTACGTACGTCACATCTCAAATTGCACACCTTTTTGCAAACCAGTTATGCAATTTTCACATGCAGGTTTGTGAACAGATAGTGGTATATCAGGCCCATGATTTTTAAACGAAATGCAATTGTTCATAGATAACGACAGTGTTAAAAGCAAGAGACATTTTAAACATCAATAAACCATAAATGTTCCAAGAAAAAATATATCCACATAAAATAAAAATGGCACATTCTGAGCCATCAAAATTCAAGGTAGCTTGGGTTTAGGTAAAGGAGTCTCCATCCCTGCAGAGGAATGTTGGGTAGTAGCCAGGAACATCGCCCGCACTACACAAGTCATTTAGCCAATGGATATCGCCATTCATCCTACATGCAGAGAAAAGAGACACTCTTTCATCTCGGTAAGCATTGGCGCACTCAAGAGTTCAATCAGTTGTCTTCAGCATGCTGAGTGTTTCAAAGACTGACAGGTGTAGGGTTTTTAGGAGACAGTCTAGTATGCTAGATGAGTAGATTCAACATCGCACGGCCACCTGGGATGTCCAGCAAGTTTTTTTTCTGCTCAAACTATTGAGTCCACAGAGAGGGTGATGTCTCGTGTTTATTGCAAAGAGAAGTCAATGGAAGCAAAAACAGTTTTTGAGAATGACTGAGACTTGCAAGGTGGATGATTCGATTGAAGTCTATACAAAATATTTGGTGCATTAGGAGGGTAAAAATAATTTCAAATGAGAATGATTTGAGGGATGTCCCACTGCAGGGTCCAACAACATAGAGGTGAACATTCCACAAAAAAGATAGAAACCACTAACCAGGGTGAAGGAAAGGTAGGAGTGGAGGAAAATTGAAGACCCTTAAATGAAAACAAGTCTATGAAGTGATGAAAATGTTTTGTTTTAAGTTTACGTATGAATGAAGAAACTTAGAATGTATGAGGTGTGAGAACACCCTGCAGACCTTATACAGATAATTATTTGGAGGGCCTGGAAATTACTGCCACTGAGATTGTCATGGTCCCGATGGTCCCTGTGACAGTTTGCACCTCTGCCTCCTTATAATGACCCCAGTAACCCCAGTTGCCCCCCGCCCCATTATTTAACATATATGTTTTTATGCATCATTATTCTGTGGTGGCAAAGGGCTTGTCTGAACACATGACTGCACAGTACTTTGAAATGTAGCCTTGCTGCTTCTTGTTATTTTATTTGGATTGCATTATGCTTTTTCCTTGAAATCCATGGGGACAGTAGTAGGCCAGAGTGAAAGACTGAGGCCAATATGTATACTTTTTTAGCACCGCATTTGTGCTGCTTTTTGATGCAAAATTGGCCCAAATTTACAAACTACAATTGTATTTTGTAAGTTTGCGCCACCTTTGCGTCAAAAAACAATGCAAATGCAGCGCTAAAAAAGTATAAATATGGGCCTGAGATTTCAAAACAAGCAAACTGCCTCCATGTGTCTGAGCACTTCAGGCTGAGTCACTGTTTGAACTGGGGTTTCTGGTTGTCGTTGTATGTACCATGTGCAAGCACAGAGCAGGCAGCCTAATCTAAAGAGGCAATGTGTACAATATTTGCGCAAAAACACACACATACCCAGTAAAACAACAAAAACACTTCAAAAGACTACACACAAGTTTAGAAAAGTAGTGAATATTCATATGAGTAAAACAAGGCTAAAATGACAAAACTCCAATAAGTAAAAGAAGAGAAATGAATTTTTAAAGAATAAACCAAAGTAGTATCTAGCAGTCAATAGCGCTAAAAGGCTATTTGAGGTTGTGCTAGACCAGGTCAAATTCAAAGTTCAGGCCGGCATGATGGAGAACAGGCCAGCTACAGGAGTCATGCAGACCCCCCTAAGAAAGTACCTTGAATGGAGCAAGCATCAACATCGAGGAGCGATACGAAGGTGATTGTCAACATCAGGGCAGTGCGCGCTCTACAGGCGACTGGAATGCAAAAACCCAGCACTTCCAAGATAACATTATGCTGATGTGCTGTTGTTTAACCTTTTGCATTGCAGAGATTAATCCTGAAGACTTATATTCAAGGTGCTTATAAATACTGTTCATTTGCAATGTATTGCTGTAGGCTTTCAGAGTGTGTCAGGGTGTGGTCCCTTTCCAGGGCCTTCTAGAAGCTTCCTCTGCAGCATGACTGGGTGTGGTTTGTGGGCTGGGCGAAGACTCTATATAAGGGAGCCAGCCCAGCTCCACGTGCTCACTATTCAGAGGACTTGCCCTTCACTTTGTTGGTGATTCTTGATAAGGCGGTAAGACGGAGGTCGGGCTAGGCCCCCTATCCCGTTCGCGAAGGCTTTCGAGTTCTTGGGCCTAATTTTCATAATGAAAGATTTTACCTTGTGCATGTGAATGTGCGCTTGGCTTTTTCTGGCATTTGCATGCTGACATTCGAATCCGCAAGACGCGCGATTCATTTCTTGTGCATAACTCGTGATATTCATTGTGCACTACCATTTCTTGGTATTCACATGGTGGCATTCGAATCGGCAAGATGCGCGATTCATTTCTTGTGCTTAACTCATGATATTCCTTGTGCGCTACCATTTCTTGGCATTCACATGGTGGCATTTGAATCGTCAAGAGGCGCGATTCATTTCTTGTGCTTAACTCGTGATATTCATTGTAGGCTACCATTTCTTGGCATTCACATGGTGGCATTCGAATCGGCAAGACGCGCAATTCATTTCTTGTGTTGAACTCGTGATATTCAGTGTGCGCTACGATTTCATGGCATTTACATGGTGGTTTTCGAATCGGCAAGACGCGCAACTCATTTCTTGTGCTTAACTTGTGATATTAATTGTGCGCTACCATTTCATGGCATTTACATGGTGGCTTTCGAATCAGCAAGACGCGCGATTCATTTCTTTTGCTTAACTCATGATATTCATTGTGCGCAACCATTTCATGGCATTTACATTGTGCCATTCGAATCGACAAGAAGCGCAATTCATTCCTTGTGTGTAACTCTTGATGCTCATTGTGCACAACCATTTCTTGGCACTTTACAAGGTGACATTCGAATCGACAAGACGCGCGATTCATTTCACGTAATTGAACTTGATGTTTCAGATTGTTTGCAGTGTGTGCGATCATTTCATGGCATTTGCATATTCTTGTTGAAATCAGCAATGTGCGCAATTCATGTTTCTGCATTTAAAAACTAAGGGGGTCATTACAACCTCGGGGGTCTTTTTACAAGACCGCCGAGGGACCGCCGTGCGGGAGACCGGCAGTAGTGGCGGTTTGCCGCTCGGCGTATTATGACTGTTGGCTGCTCTCCGTCCTTTTTCCGACGGAGAGCCGCCAACAGCCATAATGGCGGACGGAGGGGAAGTGGAGGTTGCTCCACCTTCACCACCACGCCAACAAAACACCGCCCATTGAATCAGGTCCTGTGATTCGGTGTGGCGGTGTTCTGTTGGGGGTGTGGTGTCGGCAGAGCAGCCCCCATGGCTCCCATCCCCTCCCGGAGGATCGACGGAAAAGGGAAGTCGATTTTCCGTTAGGGGAGGGGGGTGTTGTGTGGGTGCATGGGGGTGTGCGTCTGTGTATGTAGAGGGGTGTGTGAGTGCGTGTATGCTTGCGGGGTGTTGCGTGTATTGGGAATGAGTGCGTGTATGTCTGTGGGTATGTCTGTATGGATGTGTGCATGTATGTTTGTATGTGGGTGTGCGTGTCTGTGTGTGTGGATGTAGGCATGTATGTCGGTGTGTGTGCGTGTGTGTGTTGGTGGTGCCTGCGTGCGTGTCGGGTATGTGTGAGTTCTGTGATGTTGGGGGTCGGGGTGGGGAGGGGGGCCCTGCCACCTTTGTGGGGTGGCAGGGGTGGTGTGGGGTGTAGGGGAGGGATTCGGGGTTGAGACCCCTGTCAGTGCCAGGGAAGGAATTCCCTGGCACTGATAGTGCTTACCGCCATGGATTTCATGGCGGTTCCAACCGCAGGAAATCCACTGCGGTAAGCCGACTCAAAATACCGCCGGCGGTATAGTGACGGCCACCGGGCTGGAGACCCAGGTCTCCAGCCCGGCGGTCGTCTCCGCCCTGGTGGGCGGAACGGAGAACTGGCGGATGACCATGGCGGTAACCACCATGGTCATAATACGTTGAGGAATGACTGCCAGCCTGGTGGCGGTCTTACCGCTGCTTGTCCGCCTTCCGCCAGGGTCATAATGACCCCCTAAGTGTTAGAATTCTAGATGTTACAATATATGTGCATATTAAGTCCCTTAATACAAGCCCTATGGTGTTCCAGAAAAAGTTCAGAATATTCCTTTGTCCTCATGCAAAAAGACTATGGGGGTCATTCTGACCCTGGCGGTCGGTGATAAAGTGGCGGCCAACCCGCAAACAGCCCGGCGGTCCAAAAAATGGTATTCCAACTCTGGCGGGAACCGCCAACACAGGCCGCCACATTAACACTCCGACCGCCACGGCGGGACCGACAAACAGCGCGGCGGACACCGCCAACAGGCAGGCGGCAGACAATGTACCGCCCACCCTATCACAACTCACCAATCCGCCACCTTTTCCGGGGCGGGAGCCACGCCTATAAAAACACGGCGGAAACAGACTACGAACGGGAAAACGCTCACCTATACACACTCCACGAGGAAGGAGGACAGAATGGAGCCCGAATTACACATCCTACCAGCTCTTGTCTACCTGCTCATCTACCAGGAGTACGAACGCCGGCGCAGACGACAACGGTGAGTACTGCACCTACGACACAGGGGAGGGGGGAGGAGAAAAGATTACGGGCACACACATGCGCCATACACCCACCCCCCCACCACAAATACCTACACCCCATTGCCGAGCAACAAGTCAGAGTGACACCACACAAACCCCCCGGAATAATGCAAAGACACAATTTAAATGTTCGAAAAAATATATGTATAAATAGCTCCATAGAAGGAATGGCAAATATGCCATATAAAAGTTACAAAAATAAGGAATGAAGATAGTCAACAAGATATCCATAGGCAAAAATTCCTGCACATTCCGTCAAAGTTCCATAGTCCGTGGGCCAATGTGCACAAACACATGGGCAAAGCCCACACAGGAGACCAGATACCATTGGAGAGAACACTGCAGGGGCATCAGATGAGAAAACTACAGGCACCACTGGGGGAAGGGAAGGGGGGGCACCTCAGCCACATGAGTCCACGACGCCAGATCCACGAGGGGCCTCCATGCCCACTGTCCCGTCCTGGGGGGTGCAAAGCCACAGTCCATAAGATTGATTACCGACTCCACTGTGATTGGAGGAGGCATGGTGCCCCGAGTGCTCCCTGAAGCCCTGCTCGACACTGAACCGGCACTGTCAATGGGCCAGCGGTGCTTGACAGGAAGGGCCCAGCGGAGCGGTTCTTGAGACGGCGGGGCCCAGCGGAGCGGTACTTGACAGGAAGGGCCCAGCGGAGCGGTGCTTGACAGGAAGGGCCCAGCGGAGCGGTGCTTGAGACGGCGGGGCCCAGCGGAGCGGTGCTTGAGATGAAGGGCCCAGCGGAGCGGTGCTTGACAGGAAGGGCCCAGCGGAGCGGTGCTTGAGACGGCGGGGCCCAGCGGAGCGGTGCTTGACAGGAAGGGCCCAGCGGAGCAGTGCTTGAGACGGCGGGGCCCAGCGGAGCGGTGCTTGACAGGAAGGGCCCAGCGGAGCGGTGCTTGACAGGAAGGGCCCAGCGGAGCAGTGCTTGAGACGGCGGGGCCCAGCGGAGCGGTGCTTGACAGGAAGGGCCCAGCGGAGCGGTGCTTGAGACGGCGGGGCCCGTTCAGCGAGGCACAGACCCGTTCACAGAGCAGGCAGCCTAATCTAAAGAGGCAATGTGTACAATATTTGCGCAAAAACACACACATACCCAGTAAAACAACAAAAACACTTCAAAAGACTACACACAAGTTTAGAAAAGTAGTGAATATTCATATGAGTAAAACAAGGCCAAAATGACAAAACTCCAATAAGTAAAAGAAGAGAAATGAATTTTTAAAGAATAAACCAAAGTAGTATCTAGCAGTCAATAGCGCTAAAAGGCTATTTGAGGTTGTGCTAGACCAGGTCAAATTCAAAGTTCAGGCCGGCACGATGGAGAACAGGCCAGCTACAGGAGTCATGCAGACCCCCCTAAGAAAGTACCTTGAATGGAGCAAGCATCAACATCGAGGAACGATACGAAGGTGATTGTCAACATCAGGGCAGTGCGCGCTCTACAGGCGACTGGAATGCAAAAACCCAGCACTTCCAAGATAACATTATGCTGATGTGCTGTTGTTTAACCTTTTGCATTGCAGAGATTAATCCTGAAGACTTATATTCAAGGTGCTTATAAATACTGTTCATTTGCAATGTATTGCTGTAGGCTTTCAGAGTGTGTCAGGGTGTGTTTCCTTTCCAGGGCCTTCTAGAAGCTTCCTCTGCAGCATGACTGGGTGTGGTTTGTGGGCTGGGCGAAGACACTATATAAGGGAGCCAGCCCAGCTCCACGTGCTCACTATTCAGAGGACTTGCCCTTCACTTTGTTGGTGATTCTTGATAAGGCGGTAAGACGGAGGTCGGGCCAGGCCCCCGATCCCGTTCGCGAAGGCTTTCGAGTTCTTGGGCCTAATTTTCATAATGAAAGATTTTACCTTGTGCATGTGAATGTGCGCTTGGCTTTTTCTGGCGTAGGCATGCTGACATTCGAATCCGCAAGACGCGCGATTCATTTCTTGTGCATAATTCGTGATATTCATTGTGCACTACCATTTCTTGGTATTCACATGGTGGCATTCGAATCGGCAAGATGCGCGATTCATTTCTTGTGCTTAACTCATGATATTCCTTGTGCGCTACCATTTCTTGGCATTCACATGGTGGCATTTGAATCGTCAAGAGGCGCGATTCATTTCTTGTGCTTAACTCGTGATATTCATTGTAGGCTACCATTCCTTGGCATTCACATGGTGGCATTCGAATCGGCAAGACGCGCGATTCATTTCTTGTGTTGAACTCGTGATATTCAGTGTGCGCTACGATTTCATGGCATTTACATGGTGGTTTTCGAATCGGCAAGACGCGCAACTCATTTCTTGTGCTTAACTTGTGATATTCATTGTGCGCTACCATTTCATGGCATTTACATGGTGGCTTTCGAATCGGCAAGACGCGCAATTCATTTCTTTTGCTTAACTCATGATATTCATTGTGCGCAACCATTTCATTGCACTTTACAAGGTGACATTCGAATCGACAAGACGCGCAATTCATTTCACGTAATTGAACTTGATGTTTCAGATTGTTTGCAGTGTGTGCGATCATTTCATGGCATTTGCATATTCTTGTTGAAATCAGCAATGTGCGCAATTCATGTTTCTGCATTTAAAAACTAAGGGGGTCATTACAACCTCGGGGGTCTTTTTACAAGACCGCCGAGGGACCGCCGTGCGGGAGACCGGCAGTAGTGGCGGTTTGCCGCTCGGCGTATTATGACTGTTGGCTGCTCTCCGTCCTTTTTCCGACGGAGAGCCGCCAACAGCCATAATGGCGGACGGAGGGGAAGTGGAGGTTGCTCCACCTCACCACCACGCCAACAGAACACCGCCCACCGAATCAGGTCCTGTGATTCGGTGTGGCGGTGTTCTGTTGGCGGTGTGGTGTCGGCAGAGCAGCCCCCATGGCTCCCATCCCCTCCCGGAGGATCGACGGAAAAGGGAAGTTGATTGTCCGTTAGGGGAGGGGGGTGGGGGTGTTGTGTGGGTGCATGGGGGTGTGCGTCTGTGTATGTAGAGGGGTGTGTGAGTGCGTGTATGCTTGCGGGGTGTTGCGTGTATTGGGAATGAGTGCGTGTATGTCTGTGGGTATGTCTGTATGGATGTGTGCATGTATGTTTGTATGTGGGTGTGCGTGTCTGTGTGTGTGGATGTAGGCATGTATGTCGGTGTGTGTGCGTGTGTGTGTTGGTGGTGCCTGCGTGCGTGTCGGGTATGTGTGAGTTCTGTGATGTTGGGGGTCGGGGTGGGGAGGGGGGCCCTGCCACCTTTGTGGGGTGGCAGGGGTGGTGTGGGGTGTAGGGGAGGGATTCGGGGTTGAGACCCCTGTCAGTGCCAGGGAAGGAATTCCCTAGCACTGATAGTGCTTACCGCCATGGATTTCATGGCGGTTCCAACCGCAGGAAATCCACTGCGGTAAGCCGACTCAAAATACCGCCGGCGGTATAGTGACGGCCACCGGGCTGGAGACCCAGGTCTCCAGCCCGGCGGTCGTCTCCGCCCTGGTGGGCGGAACGGAGAACTGGCGGAGGACCATGGCGGTAACCACCATGGTCATAATACGTGGAGGAATGACTGCCAGCCTGGTGGCGGTCTTACCGCTGCTTGTCCGCCTTCCGCCAGGGTCATAATGACCCCCTAAGTGTTAGAATTCTAGATGTTACAATATATGTGCATATTAAGTCCCTTAATACAACCCCTATGGTGTTCCAGAAAAAGTTCAGAATATTCCTTTGTCCTCATGCAAAAAGACTATGGGGGTCATTCTGACCCTGGCGGTCGGTGATAAAGTGGCGGCCAACCCGCAAACAGCCCGGCGGTCCAAAAAATGGTATTCTAACTCTGGCGGGAACCGCCAACACAGGCCGCCACATTAACACTCCGACCGCCACGGCGGGACCGACAAACAGCGCGGCGGTCACCGCCAACAGGCAGGCGGCAGACAATGTACCGCCCACCCTATCACAACTCACCAATCCGCCACCTTTTCCGGGGCGGGAGCCCCGCCGATAAAAACACGGCGGAAACAGACTACGAACGGGAAAACGCTCACCTATACACACTCCACGAGGAAGGAGGACAGCATGGAGCCCGAATTACACATCCTACCAGCTCTTGTCTACCTGCTCATCTACCAGGAGTATGAACGCCGGCGCAGACGACAACGGTGAGTACTGCACCTACGACACAGGGGAGGGGGGAGGAGAAAAGATTACGGGCACACACATGCGCCATACACCCACCCCCCCACCACAAATACCTACACCCCATTGCCGAGCAACAAGTCAGAGTGACACCACACAAACCCCCCGGAATAATGCAAAGACACAATTTAAATGTTCGAAAAAATATATGTATAAATAGCTCCATAGAAGGAATGGCAAATATGCCATATAAAATATTAAAAAATAAGGAATGAAGATAGTCAACAAGATATCCATAGGCAAAAAGTCCTGCACATTCCGTCAAAGTTCCATAGTCCGTGGGCCAATGTGCACAAACACATGGGCAAAGCCCACACAGGAGACCAGATACCATTGGAGAGAACACTGCAGGGGCATCAGATGAGAAAACTACAGGCACCACAGGGGGAAGGGAAGGGTGGGCACCTCAGCCACATGAGTCCACGACGCCAGATCCACGAGGGGCCTCCATGCCCACTGTCCCATCCTGGGGGGTGCAAAGCCACAGTCCATCAGATTGATTACCGACTCCACTGTGATTGGAGGAGGCATGGTGCCCCGAGTGCTCCCTGAAGCCCTGCTCGACACTGAACCGGCACTGTCAATGGGCCAGCGGTGCTTGACAGGAAGGGCCCAGCGGAGCGGTTCTTGAGACGGCGGGGCCCAGCGGAGCGGTGCTTGACAGGAAGGGCCCAGCGGAGCGGTGCTTGACAGGAAGGGCCCAGCGGAGCGGTGCTTGAGACGGCGGGGCCCAGCGGAGCGGTGCTTGAGATGAAGGGCCCAGCGGAGCGGTGCTTGACAGGAAGGGCCCAGCGGAGCGGTGCTTGACAGGAAGGGCCCAGCGGAGCGGTGCTTGAGACGGCGGGGCCCAGCGGAGCGGTGCTTTACAGGAAGGGCCCAGCGGAGCGGTGCTTGACAGGAAGGGCCCAGCGGAGCGGTGCTTGAGACGGCGGGGCCCGTTCAGCGGTGCTCCTCCCGGCGGGGCCCTGTTCAGCGGTTCTTGGCCCGGCGGGGCCCGTTCAGCGGTTCTTGGCCCGGCGAGGCCCGTTCAGCGGTTCTTGGCCCGGCGGGGCCCTGTTCAGCGGTTCTTGGCCCGGCGAGGCCCGTTCAGTGGTTCTTGGCCCGGCGGGGCCCGTTCAGCGGTTCTTGGCCCGGCGGGACCCGTTCAGCGGTGCTCCTCCCAGCGGGGCCCGTTCAGTGGTTCTTGGCCCAGCGGGGCCCGTTCAGCGGTTCTTGGCCTGGCGGGGCCCGTTCAGCGGTGCTCCTCCTGGCGGGGCCCTGTTCAGCGGTTCTTGGCCCGGCGGGGCCCGTTCAGCGGTGCTCCTCCCGGCGGGGCCCTGTTCAGCGGTTCTTGGCCCGGCGGGGCCCGTTCAGCGGTTCTTGGCCCGG